>NC_089254.1:33321441-33925191 GCF_963930625.1 Muntiacus reevesi | reverse complement strand
CTAATTTTATTTATATAAAATTAAAAGTTAACTTGAATCCAAATTTTTAATACTAAATCTACAGCTCTTTCAAAAAATGCTATGATATGTATAAGGGTTATCTTTAGTAAATAAATACTTGATAAAATATTACTAAAAATTCAGTTATGTTATTAAGTAAATTTTTACATCATGAAACACAATTTATTGTTACATATCTGTGCTAAATATTTTATTTATTCAGACTCTGAGGAATGCTTGGTATATACCTGAAATTAGGTATCTGTTACCATAAATCCAAAACTCTTCACCCTCAGTTTGGGAACACAACTCTAATCACTTAGTTTTGAATTATTCTGGTATTACAGTGCAGTAGTTATTTTGCTCTGTTTATAAAAGGAATCAATCCTCTGAGAAGACAGTCTCTTTATAGTAAAACTGAGAATGGGATGTCTGATTCTGATTCGTATGGGAAATGCTTTTTACAAAACACTGTTATGTGTGCATAAATCAGAGTAGCCCACAGCTAAGCAGAAAATAGATTAAAGTCAAAGTTCTACTTAGTGCTCCTAGAGTTTTTAATCTGCCTTTCGAAAAACAACACGAAGTTGCTCTACTTTTGGCAACTTTCTGTAATGGAATTTTCTCTTATGAGGGGCCGTCACAGGTTATGGAAAAAATAAAGTGCTTGAACAATGAATTTCATAGTAATCCTTTACTGACCAGAGCTAGAAAAAGTGGGTAGACAATCTTCATAAAGAAAAATTCCTCTATAAGTTAACAACTAATATGCAATAAACTTATTACATAGACTATATTTATGCATGTAAAATTTAGCATTATGCAAATTTTCCCTCATATTTTACCAAGCCAATTATTATCAGAAAAACTTTCCTTTATAATATGGTGGTGAATTTTGCATGAATTTGTCTAAAGTTTCATTGTATTAATTTCATAGTTACAGGTTAACTTGGAAGAAGCAGACCACATTGATGCTTTAACTCTTAACTGCTTGACCCAGCAGGTTCACCTACAGCAGCGGCAGATGGTTTCCAATAAGCTGAGTTTCCCTGTTAAGTACCTATGTCTCTCTTTTCTCTGCACCAGGGATCTTTGAGAACAACCCCAGAGGCAACCTTAAACTAATGGGTCATGATGTCAGTGAATAAATGCCCAGTTTTCTTTCTTCTCCCCTTCCCTCCCCTTTCCACAATCCAGTGGGATGATTCTAAAGCATGTTCTACATGGCTTCTTACAGAGTCCCCAGTAGGATTGGGCTCCAACTGCCCCCACTAATAACCCATTTATAATGCACTCTATCATCTTATCTCTCTCATAGGTCTTACTATTCCCTATTCCATTGTAATCATTCATAGGAGCACCCTCTTCCGAATAACTAAGTCCCTGTCTTGATGTCTACTTTTTGCAGTACTCAAACTAAGACATCATTCTAGCTGGTTTTCATCACCACCACCAGTTCCACCATCATTATCATCATCATGATCATCATTATAAGTATTACTAAACTCTTCCTAAGGATCAAACATGATTCTAAATACTTGACATTTATTAATACATTTAGTCCTCTCTAAAAACCCCTGACAGTTATTTTTTGTCATTCTTAGTTTAAAGATGAGAAAGACCAAAGCACACAGCAATTAAATACCTAGTTTAAGTTCTGACACCAGAATTTTCACTGAACTAGTATAGTATACCAATTTAAACTTTTCTTTCTTTGTGAGTATGTATGTGTAGTTTTTCAAACCATCGTTATTTTCCTTAAGTGACACTGGTATATACATTTTCTTCAATCTTCACAGCAAGACCCACGCTGATATTCACTCAAAAACCCAAAGGAGCATTTCTAACATACATTTGCAACAACCCAAGTTCATGTGTGCATAAGTCCTGTAAAATGTGGGGATGACAGGCGTTTCCTGAAATGACCAGTCACACTTTCTACATTGATCTGATAAGCAGATCACTCAAGAGAGGAAATACAACTTAAATGTCCTTATAAGATTCTGCTGCTGCCACATACGCTTCTCA
Source organism: Muntiacus reevesi (assembly GCF_963930625.1). NCBI lineage: Eukaryota > Metazoa > Chordata > Mammalia > Artiodactyla > Cervidae > Muntiacus > Muntiacus reevesi. The sequence goes on along the minus strand of NC_089254.1, from coordinate 33,923,163 downwards.
TTTGGTAAATTTATTAAGATAGCCTTTATTTTAAAGTAATGGCTTGGCAGAAAAGGAGATCCTTTTCTAAAACAAACTTTTAATTTCTTGAGCAGCATCAAGGATAAAGTGTACCATCAATAAGTAATAGTTACCAATGACTCAGTATCCATGTATTTAGTACTATTAAAATATTATGTCAACATTTATCATGATATATAAAAAGTACACATGTATATATAAGTAGGTACATGAATTACAATCTTAAGAATACATTTTAATCTATTAATACAAAATGCTACTGATGTCTTTTTCCCTTTTATCCCTCCCTTCAAATGATGGTCTTTGGTACATTTGAAGAGCCGTTGTTAAAAACAAATACGTTTTTAAAATGTTATGAAAACTAGCTTTATTGATAGTGCACACATCCTGTTACTGTTCAGAGTACATATAATGATGTTTTAAAATGAAGGCAAGCTAAAGCAGCAAAACATTTGTCATGGTTTGAGGTATTAAGTCATGAAGTTTGCATGTGTATTTGGTGGTTTATATCATGCCAAAATAGATGTTCCCTGTCAGGAAGATTCTTAAGTGCTAAACTTTGGCCTTACTGTTCTGTAAAAATTATAAATCTTTCAGAGGGGAAAAAATATGTTAAAGTATATGTTTTCACATCTCTGAATTGATATATATTTTTCTTTAACTATCAAATATTTTAAGAACTTATATGTATCACAAAGATATAAAGTGACTTAGGGGTGCTAAAGAAATAGATAATTTATTCGACATATTCTGAATCTTCCAACAGATGGCATATTTTCAGCAAATAACACCTAAATTATTATCTCTCAGATGATCAACACCTGATAATTGGTGGCTAGACACATTTCTATTTAAAACATAGAATTCTATATCCAGATAATGCAAGCAATATCTTTAACCATTTATAAATTTTCCTTTTTATAACTTTATTATAATAAATATTTTATATAATTTATACAGTTTATAAATTATCCCTATGAATGTGATATACCTTCATTTGTAGTTATATCCAATGAATTTAATCTCTAGACAAAATACTTCCCATTAGTCTCTTTTAACACCATCATTTGCTTTGATTTAAATGGTAAACATGATAGAGATTGAATTTAATTTCTTTAATAAGTAGAGTTTATCTAACTTATTGAATATTTATATTTTAATCTTCAATTGATCAACATTGATGTCTTGGATTTCTTCCCAATGCTGTTATGACAGTTTTTTTTCCTAATGTAGCAATCTATACCCAAAACTTGCCATGATATAAAATGAATATTTAAAAGTTATCTTCTACATGAATGCGTAGTAGAGTCAAAGACTTATAGCATGTGAAATACTATATTACATAACATCAAAATTAGGTTTGATGTTGAGATTACAAAACTATATAGTTCATCTCACTGTCAATAAGAAGGATTAGGTCCTATTTTGGGTTTGGGGACAAAATTTCCAGTCTGTGAAAGCTGTGTGTGTGTGTGCATGCATGCATGGGGGGTGGAGGGGTTCCTGCATGCACCCAAGCAAGTTCTGACACGAGTTCCAACACTATATTCTAGGAGATAACATCAGATTCCATAGGTTGAGACCTCGTCCTATAGGACTGTGTGCCCCTCTCCCATCCCCACCAGAGGTCAGAAGCAAGCCCAGGTTGTTATGTGTACTTTTGACTGACTGGTTATAAATCAGAGTTTCCCACAACCCTCCCCTTGTGTTAGACTAATTTGTTAGAGTGGCACACAGAACTCAGAGAAACATTTTACTTACCAGATTACGGGTTTATTATAAAAGGAACAGCCAGATGGAAGACAAGCATAGGGCAAGGTATGAGGAAAAGGCACAGAGCCTCCATGATCTTCCCAAGTATGCCCCTCTTTCTAAAGTTCTAGATGTTTACCAACCCTGAAGCTCTCCAAACCCTGTCCATTGGGGTTTTATGGAGGCTTCATTCCATAGGCATGATTGATTAACTCATTTTTCATCAATGACTGATTCAACCTCTACCCTCTCTCCCTTGAACATTCCAATTCTCCAATCACTTGGTTGGTTCTCCTGGCAAAGAGCCCCCAAACTTAGCTGCAACCCACAATCCAAAGTAACCTTTTGAACAAAACAAAAGACATCTTTGTGACTCTCATCACTTAGCAAATTCTAAGGGTTTTAGGAACTCTGTGCCAGAAATAGAGACAGACAAAATAAACATTTTTTATTATGAATCATGATATCAGTTTCCATGTAGTTAAGAAACTATTTTTAAATCAAAAATATTAGATAAGATACCTCTGCAATAGTGGCATTTACTGTTGTTATGGTTATTCAGTTGCCAAGTCTTGTCTGACTCTTTGTGACCTGATGGACTGCAGCACACCAGGCTTCCCTGTCCCTCATCATCTCCCAGAGTTTGCCCAAGTTCATGTCCATTGAATCAATGTTGCCATCCAACCATTTCATCCTCTGTCAGCCTCTTCTCCTTCTGCCTTCAATCTTTCCTAACATCAGGGATTTTTCCAATGAGTCAGTTCTTCCCATCAGATGGCCAAAGTACTGGAGTTTCAGCTTCAGCATCAGTCCTTGCAATGAGTATTCAGGGTTGCTTTCCTTTAAGATTGACTGATTTGATCTCCCTGCTATCCAAGGGGCTCTCAAGAGTCTTCTCCAGCACCACAGTCTGAAAGCACCAATTCTTCTGTGCTCTGTCTTCTTTATGGTTCAGCTCTCACATTCATATATGACTACTGGAAAGACCACAGCCTTGACTCTACAGACCTTTGTCAACTGTAACCCACCAGGTTCCTCTGTCCATGGAATTCTCCAGGCAAGAATACTGGAACGGGTTATCATTCCCTTCTCCCAGCCCAACTGAACCTGGGTTTCATGCATTGCAGGCAGATTCTTTATCATCTGAGACACCAGAGAAGCGCCATAGTGGCAATATCTATATTTTATTTCTTTCACTTCTTCTACAAAGGACTAAAGCTTGAAATAAAACCAATTTTTTTTTTGCCATAAAATGTTTGTACATTTAAAAACGTACTTGTTTTGTAATGTGTGCATGTATTTTTCATTATAGCTAAAAATATAGTTTTGTGTTTAGAACTAAAGGAAACATTATAAGCTAACATTTTTTTAAGGCAAAAGGCATTAGATAACTAACTTCAATTTGAAAATGATTATTGCTTTCTGAAATGTGGATTTTGTTTTGTTGCAAATAGGGAGGAGATATTTCTACCAGGAACACCTAAGCTATGACTGGCCCTTGTCATTTTAGGCTCTTCATAACAACAGAGCAGTAATGGAAGGGGTGTTGGATCTTGATTATCATGAGAAAGTAGTGTTTACAAATCCAGACAACGTGTTTATTACATTGAAATGTGCTATTAACCACAATAGAAAAGTTCATTATATGTCTATATATGATTTATGTACTTGTCTAACTCCCTCAATTTATTTGTAGCTATCAACATATCCATCTATAATCATTAAAGTGGTAAAGTTCCTGCAAGGCCCTCTGCTTCTCTGATTTGAGTCTTGTTTTGTGCAAGTCAAGTAGAGAATAATGTCAGAAATACCAAAAATGCAGTTTAACTTTCATCTAAAGTTACAAGCTGTAGAATGTAAAACTCAGGCTGAAGTCCTTGATTTCTTTGATTAATAAAGTACTATTTATGCTAGATTCAATTACAGAATAATTCAATATACTGTGATTTAAACAGTCCTCTGCTAATACATAATCAGTGGTTTTAGATTTAAAAGTAAGCATGTTTTAGCTATGAGAGCTTATACTTAAAAAAAATGTTTGGAATATCTAAAGAGAATTTTTGCTTAAATTGTTATTTATGCCCTTCCCACTGCTCCCTTGTTTTATATACAGGAAAAATTATATAATCTTTACCCAATAGAAATAATACTATTTATGGGTTTAGTTATAACTATGTCATCTACACTATATTTTATGGATAGTATCCATCAAATATTGACTATTTTGAGAGATTGCTGAAAAATAACACTTAGAAACTGATGAATGTTTCATTTAATATTTCTATTAATTTGCTTATTGTCTGCCTGCAAACTGATCCATACTTATAAGCTTGCAAAGAGATACTATAAATAGAAGTTTTATGTGTTCATTTGTTTTTTTCAAAAAATATAGGTCTATACAATAAGAAACAATTAGGCTGAAAGGATATAGTGCTGACCTAGTAGTTTTAGTCACAAAGAAATTATCTTGTGAGAGAAACTAATATTTACAGACTATAATGCAGTATGAAAAATGCTGTAACATCAATGAAAAATATCTGTTTCATAAAATAAATATTAAATGAGTCTTTCTTGAAACCATAAAAGTATGTAGGAAGTGTACAGAAACTTTCAGAAAATTATATGTATATATAAAATATGAAATTTACACAAATTACTTATATATTCAATACATCTTTAGTTAGGGTGTATATTTGTTCATTTGTTACCTATCAGACTCTCTAGAAAACTTCTGTGCCACCACATTATTTCTGAAGTTAATTTTCAAATTTAACTGAGGCTTGTTATGTCTACTTTTTTGCAATCCCCCAGGCAATAACCATATAAACTTTTCAAGCAGGGTTTATATATATGATTTTTATTTAAATTTCAATTTTTTGAGAATTTTAAAATTTAAAAAAGCTTTGCTTTGAAGAAGTCATCTGTTCCTATTGTTTATTTGCCATATGAGTTCTTAATCCTTTGTAAGAATTGTTTGCACTGGCAATAATTAGGCTATATCAAATGGGGAGATGAAAGATAGAAGAACTTAGCAGTGTGATGAGTGCTTCAAAATGCCACAAGTTATTTTTAAATGCTTTGCATATAGAAATATTTTCAACACAACCTGTAAACAATTTTTCTCTAAGCTATGCCCACTGCAATATGCGAGAAAAAAAGAGGTCTAGTAAATATGAGCATGAAATACAAATTTAAAAAGCTGGATAGGAAATCTGGTGCAAGTAACAAGGCTTGGAATTCCATAACTGTCTATAAATTCACTGCATGGATCATCTTGAAGGGTAATTTCTGGGTATTTCATCCTCAACCTCTCTGTGGTTATTCAACACTATCAGGGAATTCGCAAGCTGTAAAGAAACATGATGTGCATGCAGCATTTGCTAATGTCTATATTTTTTCAATGCCATTGACTTGATTCTTTTGTATGGTTTTCTTTCCACCAACTTATCTAATTTCATAATCAGTACAGAAATGTTAATACACCTTTCTTAGTTCAATTTAATTCACGCTTACTAAACATCGCTCACACTATACAATCTGCCAGGATATGGAGCATAAGAAGTCACCACTACATGTACATACTGCCATTTTTAAAACAAATAACCAACGAGGACCTGTGTATAACACAGGGAACCTCTGCTCAATACTCTGTAATGGCCTAAATGGGAAAATGATTTGAAAAATAATAGAAACATGTGTATATATAACTGAATCACTCTGCTGTACACTTTAACCTAACACAATATTGTTAGTTGATTCTAGGATAAGATATAAAATAAAAAAATTAAAGTATTTAGGCTGTGAAAACAAGAAGAAAGTCAATCCTATTACTGTGAAAAGAGACAATGATAGAAGTTCAAATTTTGTGGCCATTTCTATGGCAAAGTTGTACAAAGAATGATAAGATTGTTCTGGGGAATCAATGAGTTGAATATTGAAGCATATGTAAATATTAGCAGGATAAGAAAGAACTGCAAGATGACAATTTTGACCAGAGGAAACATTTGTGAAGGTATAGAGCTAGGAAACATCATCTAATAAAACAAATGCCTGATACTTAAGGCAAGGAGTTAGAGAGGATGAGCCAGGGGAACAGGCATTTCTTGTTGACTTGTGTTATAACCTGCATGTGATGGGAACACAATGGATATTTTAAGCAGGCCAGTGACAGGACTCATATTGCATTAAAATAATCCTTTGGCCCCAATGTAGATGACTGGGTTGATTTAGGTAAGATTTCAGGCAAGGAGACAAGTTGAGTGGTTACTGAAAGGGACAAGGTATGAAATGAAAAGGGGTTAAATTTGGTCCTTGGATAAAAACAGGTAGGCAATGAGAGTTACTGGAGAAATATCAAGACCATAACTGATTAGAGGTGATTGTAAGAGAGGAATTTTGAAATAAGAGCTCAAGTTTTGAAATTCTGTTAGTGAATATTACATAAACTGAGATTAGAAATATTGATGAGAAAGATTATGAAGAAAGATGAATATTTTAAGCTTCATCTTTCTTCATAATCTTTCCCATCAATATTTGAACATGGCTTATAGCATGTTCATTTAGAGGCACCAAGAAACATCATCATGATTCAGAAACTATAGTCATGCTTACGCAGAATCAAATGTATAAATGAGACAGAGGACCAGAAGAACAAGAGAAAAAGAATAGATGTGAATACATGTGAAACTTTTTCTTACATATGAAAAAGAAAATTGAAGAAGGAATTTTGAAGGGACCTGAGTAGCTCCATCATTTAATTTCTGGAGACTGAGGAAGAGATCAGAACAGGATTGTTACACTGATTCTAGAATAGTAAGTATTAAAAAGGAGGAAGATGTCAACAGTGTTCAAAGCACCTGTGATATCCAGTAAGATAAGAATTAAAAAGTGTCAGTAGGATATTGTTTCAGAGTTTGGGAGGCATTGCAGAGAACAGTGGAAGCCAAATAAAGGTAAGCTGAAGTGTGAATGCAGGATGATAAGTGAAAGAGAGCGAGTTTGGACTAAAATAAAACTTTACTGAAAAGGAAGAGTGACAATAAGTAGCAGCTCAAAACTTGAAATCCTTCTGATATGTTTCCTCTGCCTGTCTTCCCTCTTTATACCATTTAACAAAAACTTTCTCTGTTGATCACAAACACTTTTCAAAACGAAATATTCTTAAAATGATTTGTAGGTCTTGAACTACGCTAGGAAAAAGTTACCCAATTTGTAATTTAAGGGAACTCTTAACCAATAAACAAAATCTAGAACTACCTTTTGTAACAGTGGGTTTTGTTACACAGAGGATTTTAAAATGTTTAAGTTTTTCAACATGCCAGATTTTGCAAAATCTTCCCTTCTAGTTCCATTATTTTCATGATAAAGTTTTGTGTGTTTTTTTTTAGCATCATCTCAAGAAAAGAAATCACAAGAGAATACCCAAATACAAACAAATACAAAAATGAACAAAACATGGAAACAATATAGTCACCAAGCATTAATGCCTTTAAGACAATGACCTGGAAGTCTATGAGACTATAAATATAAGAAAATATTTATGGTTTGAAAACTCATCCAGTTGCATCATTTCCAGACATGCACTCTCCACCTTATGTATGCATATAATTTAGTAGCATGAGCAACTTATTATTTAGGTCAACTTCCACATAGGAATTCAACTTGCTTGCCCTATTCATTATGAGTCTATAATTTCAAAAAGGAGTCCTCTTAATTCCCCAGAGGAATAATCAGATGAAGGCACAAAGTAACCTTAGAAGCTAGATAGTCATTTTATGTTTACTATGTCCTACAAAAATCAGTAAGAGTATGCCAAAATAAAATCATTATTGATAAAATTTGGCAAAAAACAAAAACAAAAAATATGCACATGTATATGAAATTTGACCCAGCAATTCCACTTTCTATTCACATATTTTTGAACTGGAAAATATATGGAGGTATCCATAATAAGGTTATTTATTTTAGCAGTATTTGTAAATGCTGCTTTAAAAACAAGAAAGAAAAAAGAACCCCAAAGGTAGCTGGTAATATAAACTATGGAAAATTCACATTACAGAGTCTATTAAGCTATAAACAATGAAGAAAATCTTTATACACTACCACAGAGTGATCTTCAAAATATATTAAGTGAAAATAGCAAAGTAGAGAAGATTTTATATGCTTTCCCCTGCTTATCAAAGAAAGGTGGAGGTTGATTTGAAAAGACTTATGTACATGCACATACATACACACATATGCAAATAAATGCATACACATATATATACACTACATCTATGAATATTTTTTCACATAGGTAAAAGTAGAAGAAAATACACATTTTAAAATACTTACCTATAAAAGGAGAAGGAAACCAGGTATACCATATTGGTATTATAACTAGATTTCTTGCCTATTTCATGTTTTATGATTTTAGAACCATGTATATATTCTGCATGATTATAAAATAAAATTTACTTTTCAATTCAGTTCAGTTCAGTTCAGTCACTCAGTCGTATCTGACTCTTTGCGACCCCATGGACTGCATGGTTGGCTGGCATCACCAGCTCCCAGAGCTTATTCAAACTCATGTCCATTGAGTCGGTGATGCCATTCAACCATCTCATTCTCTGTCATCCCCTTCTCCTCCTACCTTCAATCGTTCCCAGTATTGGGGTCTTTACCAAGGAGTCAGTTCTTTGCATCAGGTGACCAAAGTATTGGAGTTTCAGATTCAGCATGAGTCCTTCCAATGAATATTCAGGACTGATTTCATTTAGGATGGACTGGTTGGATCTCCTTGCTGTCCAAGGGACTCTCAAGAGTCTTCTCCAATACCACAGTTCAAAACACCATCAATTCTACAAGTGCTCAAGGCTGGTGCACTGGGAAGACCCAGAGGGATGGGATAGGGAGGGAGGTGGGAGGGGGGATCGGGATGGGGAACACATGTAAATCCATGACTGATTCATGTCAATGTATGGCAAAAACCACTACAATATTGTAAAGTAATTAGCCTCCAACTAATAAAAATAAATGAAAAAAAAAAAAAAAAGCCCCTCAGCAACACAATCAAAAAATAAAACTGTTAAAAATAAAAAAAAATTAAAAAAATTAAAAATCACTCCTAGTTATTCAAAGGAAGGGCATTTACCTCTGTGTAGGGTTAATTCTTCTCTAGCGTCAAGATGTCCTGTGACACAGGCGATGATCAGGCTATGACAGGCAGCAGACTGCGTTTCCAGAACCTTCCTTCCTCATGGGCCTGGCTTCCATTCGTGGTGGCTGTGGGCACGCAGCCAAGTCTCTAGTGGCATCTGAAGGTAGAATTCTTTACACTTAGGGCTCGTTAGCAAGAAGCAGCTGTTGGTTGATCCAGGACCAGCGTCGCCCCTAAGGAGGGGTGAGCGAGTGCTGATGCCACTTTTCCCATCCCTGGTTAACATCTGTGGAGCGGCCACGGTGACCTTCCCTCCACGGGCTGGCCTTGGTGAATCGCCAGATGGACGGTTACCAAATTCTACAGAGTTCTCTGAAGAATGATACTGTGAATGTCTGCAATACTTTGGAGACTAAGAGAGTCCTTTATAACATGTGAATGGTGTAAATTAAGCAGTCTGAAGGCTCCATTGTGTTCTGAGAAGCTGACCAGTAGGACATGCACGCATGTATGTTAAATCATTTCAGTCATGTCCAACTTTTTGAGACTCTGTGTATGGACTGTAGCCCACCAGGCTCCTCTGCCCACGGGATTCTCCAGGCAAGAATACTGGAGTGGGTTGCTGTGCCCTCCTCCAGGGGATCTTCCTGACCCAGGGATCAAATCCATGTCTCCTGCATTACAGGCAGAGTCTTTACCTCTGAGCCACCCAGGAAGCCCGGCCAGTAGGACTGGTCACTGAATGAGGTGCATTCCCGGTGAGTAGAAGGGTGGTGAGCACCCTGAGGGCCTCGTGCAGCCACATCCTTGCAGCACACCCTCCTCTGTCCATTCTTCCACAGGCCCGGGGAGTCCAGTGGACATATTAATAGCATTTCATTTTCTATTCATGCTGCCCTCATATTCTATATGATTATTTTGACTATCCCATTTCAAATGACAATGATATTCTATTAGTTCTGGTCACTTGTCTATTGTTTTCAAAATGTAAATTTGAACTAGGCACACAGACATACCCACAGGCATAGTTTTCAGCACAAATCTCTGTGCCTGCCCAGAGTAGACCTCCAATGACTCTCCCTTGAAGGAATTGATTATGTCACCTGATACTTTATTTCAGTTTAGCTTTGGTGTTTTGTCTCCACGTTAATGGAGTGAATGTTCGCCTGTAAATGAAGAACTTGCCTTAACTTTTCTCAGTCTTTAATTGCCAGCACAACGTTTGAACAGTGTTTGGCTCATCGTAACCACTTAATAAGGACTTGATGAAATAAGAAATGCATGAAGTCATAACTACACATCTACTTACATGGGTATGCATGTGTGTATTTGGTACAATGACTTTATTACCGGTTGTCATCCGGCATGATGTTGATAATCAGAAAAGCACTTGTGAAGTCTTATTTAGTAAGCTTCTGTATGCACATGTGCCTGCGTGCCAAGTCACTTCAGTCGTGTCTGGCTTTTTGCGACCCCGTGGACTGTAGCCTGCCAGGTCCCTCTGGCCATGGGATTCTCGAGGCAAGAATGCTGGAGTGGGCTGCCATGCCCTCCTCTTCCTGCCCCAGGGATGGAGTCTGTGTCTCTTCTGTCTCCTGCATTGGCAGGTGGGTTCTTTACCACTGGTGTCACCTGGAAAGCCCGCATTTGTACACAGCATTTAATAAATAAAATTGTTTTTTTCACATGAAAAAAAAAGCATCAATTCTTTGGCTCTCAACTTTCTTTATAGCCCAACTCTCACATGCATACATAACTACTGGAAAAAACATAGCTTTGACTAGACGTACTTTTGTTGGTAAAGTAATGTCTCTGCTTTTTAATATGCTGTCTAGGTTGATCACAGCTTTACTTTCAAGGAGCAAGCATCTTTTAATTTCATGGCTGCAGTCACTATCTGCAGTGATTTTGGATCTCCCCCCAAAATAAAGTCTGTCACTGTTTCCATTGTTTCCCTATCAATTTGCCATGAAGTGATGGGACTGGATGCCATGATCTTAGCTCTCTGAATAAGTTTTAAGCCAACTTTTTCAGTCTCCTATTTCACTTTCAAGAGGCTCTTTAGTTCTTTTTCACTTTCTGCCATAAGGGTGATGTCATCTGCATATCTGAGATTATTGATATTTTTCCCGGCAATCTTGACTCTAGCTTGTGCTTCATCCAGCCCGGCATTTCACATGATGTACTCTTCATATAAGTTAAATAAGCAGGGTGATAATATACAGCCTTGACGTACTCCTTTCCTAATTTGGAACCATTCTGTTGTTCCATGTCCAGTTCTAACTGTTGCTTCAGATTTCTCAGGAGGCTGGTCAGGTGGTTTGGTATTCCCACCTCTTGAAGAATTTTCTATAGTTTACTGTTATCCATATAGTCAAAGGCCATGGCAAAGTCAATAAAGCAGAAGTAGATATTTTTCTGGAACTCTCGTGTTTTTTCTATGATCCAACAGATGTTGGCAATTGTGATCTCTGGTTTCTCTGCCTTTTCTAAATCCAGCTTGAACATCTGGAGTTTATGGTTCATGTACTGTTGAAGCCTGGCTTGGAAGGTTTTGAGCATTCCTTTGCTATCATGCGAGATGAGTGCAATTATGCTGTAGTTTGAACATTCTTTGGCATTGCCTTTCTTTGGGATTGGAATGAACTGACTTTTTCCAGTCTTGTGGGCACTGCTGAGTTTTTCAAATTTGCTGGCAGATTGAGTGCAGCACTTTCACAGCATCATCTTTTAGGATTTGAAATAGCTCACCTGGAATTCCATCACCTCCACTAGCTTCATTTGTAGTGATGCTTCCTAAGGCCCACTTGACTTTACCTTCCGGGATGTCTGGCTCTAGCTGAGTGATCACACCATCGTGATTATCTGGGTCGTGAAGATCTTTTTTGTATTGTTCTTCTGTGTATTCTTGCCACCTCTTTGTAATATCCTCTGCTTCTGTTAGTTCCGTACCTTTTCTCTCCTTAATTGTACTCGTTCTTGCATGAAATGTTTCCTTGGTATCTCTAATTTTCTTGAAGAGATCTCTAGTCTTTCCCATTCTGTTGTTTTCCTCTATCTCTTTGCACTGATCACTGAGGAAGACTTTCTTATCTCTCCTTGCTATTCTTTGGAACTCTGCATTCAAATGAGTATATCTTTCCTTTTCTCCTTTGCCTTTAGCTTCCCTCCTTTTCTCAGCTATTTATAAGGCCTCCTCAGATTACCATTTGGAAAAAGGCAATTATTTAAAAAAATTAAAAAAAGGTAAGGATCTGTCAAATTTTATCTTTCTCTCCACTAGGCACCACAAGTTAGAAACCAGGAAGACACGACTTCGGTAAGAATACTCACCTTTTGGTAACTTCTGCTTGTTTCTCAGGATCCAGTCTACCGTCACTGGAGTAACTAGGGCGAGCCAGCACTTCCTATCCTGGTCACCAGAAACCATAGAAGATGAAAAATAATTTTCCCTTCATCCTTTCTAGTGAGTGGTTACAGGCGTTTTTTTCTTGAGGGCACCTCATAAACGGTTCCGTTTATCTCGCTCAGCCTTTCTCCACTATGGCCACGGGTAGTCAAGATTATCTTTAGTTAATGTTAACCTACTTGTTCAGCCTTAAAACAAAATGTTACTCATTTGTGGCCTGACACTGCCCAGTTAAATTTAAGACGTATCCACTCACGTTCCAAACCCGTCAGATTTCCGAGTCGGAACCAGTCCGTCCCCAAACCTGTTCCGGCTTCTGAGTGAAACCAGTCCTACCCCGGAACCCGTCTAGCTTCGGAGTTAAAACTGATTCATCCCTGGGCCCAGCCGGGTTTTTGAGTCAGTCCCTGTTCAACTCTGGCTAGTTTCTCAACCCAGTTCAGAAAAAGAAGTGCCCAAATAAAGTCCAGAAGCTCTTAAGAAAAAAGCTGCAGAACTAAGATCCAGGGATGTACCTGCCACTTCCAGAGGCAGCGAGAAAGCAGCGACCTTGTGAGATTTAACAGGTACCCAGGCCTGGTTGCTCAGAGCTTCTGGGGCCTGGGGCTGGGCCTGGGCTGGGTAGGGGTGGCGGGAGTCTCCATTTCTCTCTTCAGATACCAGGACTGTTGAAAGATAAAATGAGGCATATTAAAAAGTTGTGTTTATTTGTACAAAAATGGATTCCAGTTGGACAGTATCCAGTCTGGCAGAAAGAAAACAGTTCTGAGGACCTGTACAAAATGAAAGGCTTGGCAGAAGGGAAAGGGAGCAAGAAAGTTATATTAGGCAAAAATAGCAGTGGGTTGTTGGAAGTTAACTTTCCTTGAGGGAACCGCGTGGATCTATTAGGCAGATTATTTAATGAATGCTGATCAGGGTGATTCCTAGTTGACTGGTTTAAGATTCCTTATTGGCTAAAGCTGACGCTAATAACGTTTCCGTGTTTGTGATGTGGCGCTTAGCACAGGAACTTCATCTGGGGCCTGTTGTCTTGTGTTTAGCAGACATACAAGGTGACACAATCAGGAAAAATTTTTTGATATTTGGTGACAGTGAAGGAATATCAGTATTCATATTTTGGGTATGGCAATGGTACTGCGATTTTATTTTGGAAAAGGAAGAGTCCGTCTTTCCAGATATTTATTGAAATTCGTGTAAATGATATGTCTGGAATTTAATAATATAATGAACAGGGAGTAATAGGTAGGGATTGATTTGACATGGTCTTGGTCATGAGTTAATAACCGTGTGATAAAATGTGTGATGGGTAAGTGAAGGTTTATTATACTGTCTTACCTGTTTTAATCTGCTTTTGAAATTTTCTATAATGAAAAGTTAATTTTAAAATGATTGTTGAATGGAATAGCAACATTGAATGAACTTAAATTGAATGTAACTTACTCAGGTTAGAATCAATTGATATATAAAAAAACATTACAGAAATAAGTTGGAAGAAACATTCAACTCTCTGACAGAAATGAAGAAAATAAATACAAAGGAAATCTTACTTTGTTATAGTTATCCTGAACTAATTTACCTATAATTCAAATTTGTTTATTCCTAAATAAATGTAAGTGATTTAATTTGAACAGTAGCTTATTGACTGAATGTTCCTAAACTTTACCTCAACTTACAAAGAACAGTTCTTATTTATATATATTTTCATTTTATTTTTAGTAATCTTAATTATCAACAGGGTAAAATGCATTTTTTTCAATTAATAAGGAAGTGTTAGAATCCTTGTGATTACTTTCAGAATTAAAATTTTCAAAACATATGTTAAATGGAAAAATTTACATGTTAATAAAAACAATGCATCTCTTATGTCCTAAAATTTATGGTGGGTTTTGTGTCTGTGTGTGTTTTGAAGGGTGTAGCTTAATTATAAATGATATGTATATTATATGGCAGTTTTATATCTCAGTCTCTAGAATGGTAAAAACATTAATTTTGCCCAAATACAACATATGTAATTAAAAGCATATTTATGTATTTTATAAATTTTCAAAATGGTTACAGTAGACAGCTGTTGCTTCAGGCTAGCATGAAAGCATAATATTGTGATTACAAATAGTATCTATATGCTTTTCTATAACTAAACCTAAGATGTTTAATTTTAATTATTACTTTTAAAGTTATGATTTTCTTTTTTGGTAAAAAGTGGACCAGTTTACTGCTTTTATTTGATAAGTAGAAAGCTGGTAATATACATACATATATATATGACTGATATTTACTCTTCTACAAAATGACCTTATATTGCAGTTCAAAGTAACCAAAGGGTAGCTTTAGAGAATACATAGTTGTTATCCTTGAAAAATATGCCTTACCCCTAGGAAATGTGTCACTTGAGATGGCATTTCCAAGTAGGGTGAACCAGTAATTTCTCTTGCATTGAGACATAGAATCCCTCAATTTTTCTTTGAAAGAATGTAGAAGGCATTTAAGTACCTAAATTAAAAGTGGATACATTATTTGGTACCACTTTGAAACAAATATATTCCTATAAACATTGGTTTCACTAATAATATGGCTTAGTATAAGCTTCCCATTTATACACACAGATTCTATAACTTTCTACTCCTGTTGACAAATTTTCTAATTATTTCACATAAAGGTGTTAACTTGTCTTAGTTAACTTAAAAATGTTTTAAATAAGCAAGTATTTCGTATTAGATATGAGATTTCTAAACATTAATATTTAGCTGTGTATTGTATCAGTGAGTTCCGTGTTATCAAATTATCTTATTATCAAATTAGCTTAAATCATCTTGAGGAATTTGCAGTTACCATAAGAGTGAATTTTCACTGCCTTACTTACTGCCTTGTACTTAAATCACTGGTAATTCTTATTTGCATTCTGTACCTTCTAAGCATTTACCTAAAAATAACATCTATCACTTGTCTGCATATAATCTTCTATATGTAAAACAAGAACTTAGAAATACATCCCTCACCCCTTGGATTGCCACTTCAGAACAAGCAAAACAAAAAGGCTTAGAGTTCATACAGGAGAAAAGTATTTATTGACTACTCATGTGCCAGACATAGTTAAGATTTTTGTTATAAAAAAATGAAATGGATTGTTCTCAAGGAGCATACTCTTTGGTTAGCAAATAACAGACAAGTAAATATATTGTTAAGTTATAATTAATTCCAAGAAATCAGAAATCAAAGTCATAGAAATAAAGTTCATGTGGGGCTTTGTGGAAGTAATAAATAACCAGCCTGAGACTTAGATGATTAGTGGTAATTAACAACCATCAAGTGTGTGTGTGCTAAGGGAGGCCTTGGGAAATGGGTTTAGTTCGAACAGAGAGGTAGAGATGAAGGAAAAGAAAAGACTGGGTGAAAAAGGCATACACAAGAGGGCTTTGGGGTTCAGGGAAACACAAATTGTACCTGAGATTCTAAAACATGAAGTTCAAGAGGGTAAACATAGCGTACCTGCATGGAGGGGAAGAAAGCTTCTACAGCAGCGTCTTGATTTTAGGTCTCTTCAAGAAAATGACGAATTACTGAGTGGTTTTAAGGGAATGAGGTCATTTAGCTTGCATTGTTTATTTGTTAAAACCCAATCCAACTCTGAGTTTTTGTTGTTGTTGTTAAGAATGCGCTGTGATTATAATAGTAAAAATTGGGCTGCAGTGTAACAGAAAGTTCAAGGGTTTCAAGTCCTACTAACACATCCACACTCAACTTAAACCCTATGATGTTAATTGCAAAACACAGTGAGAAATGGCAAACTTGGGGCAAATTATCCAGTATGCTGGGAACTTTATTAATGCAATACCTCGGAAAGGAATAAATTACAGGAATAATTACTTAACTCACAAGTCAGTAAGGGTCTTTGAAGGAACCGTATCTCTCGTTCTTTACCTCCTTTTTTAGCACGAGCTTACCACCCATGTCCATGGTTAATTTCATCTTCATTCCTAATTTCACCTGTTCACAGTGTAGCATTTTTATGCTCTCTTCTTACTCCATCCCATCAACAAACATTTTCCCCTATGTTATGCATAACAAAATGGATGTGCTTACATGTATGCATACACACACATACAAATAAATAAAATTCCACAGCACTGTTTCTTTTCACTTAATGCCAAATTTCTCATAGTTATGCCTTATACTTAATCTCTTACAGTCTGACTTTAACTGCCATTATTAAATGGCAGAGGACATAAAGAAAAACGGTTTTGTCGGTGTATTCCTCAACTTTACCTGTCTCACGTGTGATGCCTGTATTTGCACACTTGAAATCAGCTAGAACTTTTTCATTGACCCCATTTAATCTATCACATATGGAATGTATCTTCAGAGCTAGTCTTTTATGATAGACTCACAGCTGTTGTCAGGAACTCGTCAAGGTCACCCCTCTAATTTGCTAGGCTGTCAAAGAGAAATAGTTGGTTGAGAATAGTTGGTTCCAGAAGAAAGGAATTTTCTAAGTGATTTCCTATTAAAGAGATCAGTGGAACTACTTCTGGCATTTTAGTCAGGACTTTCAGTGATAGAATTAATTGCTGGATGGATTATCATTGAAATAGCTTTCTTAAGAAATAATTGAATGTGATTGTATGGCACTCCTCTCTGGATCATAAAATAGTGTGTGTGTGTGTGTTGTGTGTGTGTGTGTATGCACGTGTGTGTGTACACACGTGTGCATGTACATGTAATCTCTGTTCACATTAAACATTCTTCCTTCTGCTCCTCATCACTCTCATAGCTTCTGAATTCTCTGGAGGATCTTTGTCTTTGAAGTAGATCAGTCCCCTTATATCATTATGGTTTTTTTATTGTTTAAATAAGATTTTGTTAGAGAGTAGGAGGAAGATTTTGGAGCTATGATAATAAGATTTTACCAGCTCCCAAAACTTCCTGAATCTTGCCCCGCAAATCATTCAAACTCCCCTAGGAAGTAGGAGTGCAGAGAATGTTCCGAATCAAGGTACTTCCTCATTAACATAAGAATAGCATCTCACATTCTGCAATACAATGTTCTCTGTCAAGGGATGAGTTGTTGATGCATTTGTTTTGGTTTAAGGTTTAAGTAGAGACTCCAACACTATGCTCCTTCCCCCTCAAACATCACCAAACCCAAATCTCATGTCAAGAGATTAACTGAAAAGATTGAATTTGCTTTTGTAACAAAAGATGTTCTTAGCCTTGTGCTACTACTATTGTTGACCTTTCCCAAGTCTGTATTTTACGAGAGTCAGTTAGAACACATGACCTCTGCCATATAGCCTCCTTCCTAAATGTTGCTGATTATAATTTCTGATAAAGCGACCTCCAAAGTGGTTGTTTTTATCAGAAATTGTACTGAAATCTCTAGGTGAAAGCTAGGAATAGGCATGTATGAAGAGGGATGATTCTGTCCTAAATTACCCTTCCCAATAGTATTCTAAGGATAATTTTAATTTCAATGGCTTGGAAGAGCTGACAAATATGGGCAGAAGCCTTAGTCTAGGTCCTGCTTTACTTAGTTACAGCAGAGAGTAGGAAGTATACTGGTGTTGACTTTGAGCCACAGTAAGAATGGTCCTTAGAGAAGAGCCATCACTATGATCAACCAATTTACCAACTTCCTATTGGACTGAACAATGATAGGGAAGAGTGTAGAAGCATGGAGTAGTGAGGTCTCCTACCTCTAGATATTTCACGTGCTGTGTATTATATGATATGGTATATATACTCAGGTTGATGATGAAATTGCTATATTTGAGATCAAGTAATATTAAATATTAGCATTTTCATGCGATTCAATTTCAAGTGATCACAGGTGGGTTCTGTTTATAGGCATGCTTAATAGAATGTGAGAATGATTGTGAAACTCTCCAGAGAGACTCCAGCTGGTGGGGTATATAACCACCCAGTGTACCTAGAAACCAGGAATTTTTCCTGTAATCTTGATAGAAACCAGAGAGTGGTGTGCTGGCTGTATATTTTATAGAATTTTAAGATTATTTTGATGGAAGGACATAATACAGTGACACTGGGATAGATAAAAGACAGGACTCTTTGGTATTTGCAGCTCAAAGAGAGAGGGCTATAGTTGTGGACTCATGAAGGAGGTTGTACTGAGGACAGATAGCAACAAGCTGGAGCTGTAGGGGCTAGTTTAAGGATGGCAAGCAAGGTAGGATTAACTAGGTTTTTTGTGGAATCTCTGCAGCTTGGCCAGTTTGAATAATTTTGCACATTCAAGGGGGTTGTCTCTAGTCTCTGGTACCTGTTCATGAGGTGGCCCAAAGTATAAGAGCCAGAACGGGGAAGGTCTGCTGTGGTCCTAATTAACTGTCAAAAAAGGAAAAGTGCCTCTAGCGAGGGCCTTAAAATTAAGTCAGGACAGCATTCAAACAAAAACAAACTGCACTGCTCTATGGAAGCAGGCAAACACTTAGGAAGAGCTAAGTTTCATACACAAGGTTCAATTGTGCCAAAATACAACATGCTGTTGGAAAGTAAAGGTGCAGCACCCATCAAAACAAGTTATGGGTCGAGATAAGTGAAGCCTTGTTGGAAAAGTTAATTCTATTCTTGAGTCACGAAACATGAGAAATTGTTTGGATAGGAAAGAAAGTAGTGGGTGGGGAAGCAGCAGTCCTGTCAAAGAGAACAGTATGAATTTAGACAAATAGCTGGAAAGAACAATTTGGTATTTGGGTATTTTTATTACAAAAAGTCAGACTCCAGTGGGATACATTTGAAACACAACAACAGCCTATACCTTCATTATTCACCTCCACTCCACAGTTCTTCCACAGAGGCTTGACTGGCTAAATTTCTGTAACTTTGGATAAAGCAGAGAGCGTTGCTTTGGCTTTTTTTTTTTTTTTTTTTAAGAAACTCAGCTTTATATCATTTTTTAAATTGTTTAAAAACATTTATTTTTTATTTTCTGCTCCATCTGCATGGCATGTGGGATCTTAGTACCCTGACCAGGGGTCAAACTTGGGCTCCCTGCATTAGAAGCAAAGAATCCTAACCACTGAACTGCCAGGAAAGTCCCTTTGGCATTTTCTAGTGGGCTACATGCATCTATTGAGTTAAAATAGGGCAGTGGCTATAGCATTAAAAAATTCCATAAGGATGATGAAAATCGGAGAAACATCTTTTTTGGTAGATTTTTAAGACTTATGAGCTATGTTTGATTGAGGATTAGCAGTTGGTCCACCATCATTTATTCATCCTATGCATAGTTAACATATTTTCCCACTTACCTCCATTTTTTCAAGGCCAATATAATAATAATAATAGCAAGCACCAATATAATTATAATAGCAATAGCATGCACCCCTGTGAAGTGTTTACTCTGAGCCAAGCTCGAGGCTGTTTTATAATCCTTATCTCTTGTTCCAATAAAATAACTACTGCCCCCCCCACATCTAAGTCAATACACTCTTCAAATATATCACTTAAAATTGGCATAACTCATACTAGATATGTTACCTGAATATTTTTTAAGTTAGAGGACAATGAGGCTGGACCCTGTATTCCCTTAGATTTTAGCACTAAAAGTCCATTTTTTTTCTTCAGAACTTCATTTAGTGGTAGATTGCATTGCAGTCTGAAATCTCCAATAAAGTTTAATGCAGTAATGTAGTCAAGTTTAGACATAAAGGTAAATCGTTTTGTTAAAAGTTTAACTGTAGTTGGTCAGCCTCAATCTCAGACCAACTGCTGCCCATTATCCAGAAGGATAAAGTACACCTCTCCAACTTCTTTTTTTCATTTTTAAAAAATTGAAGTATAGTTAATTTGCCTTGTTGTGTCAATCTCTGTTGTATAGCAAAATGAATTCAGTTATATGCATATATGCATTCTTTTTTTATATTACTTTCCATTGTGGTTTGTCACAGGATATTGAATATAGTTCCTTGTGCTATATGCATTAGGACCTTGCTGTTTATCCATTCTAAATGTAATAGTTTGAATTTACCAACACAAAACTCCCAGTCTGTCTGTCTTTCCCCACCCCTGCCTTGGCAACCACAAGTCTGTTCTCTATGTCTGTGAGTATTTCAGTTTTGTTGATAATTTATTTGTGCCATATTTTATATTCCACATATGTGTGATATCATATGGTATTTATTTTTTTCTTTCTGACATCACTTAGTATGATAATCTCTAGTTACAGCCATGTTGCTACAAATTGCATTATTTCATTCTTTGATATGGCTGAGTAGTATTCCACAGTATATATTTACCACATCTTTTCCCATTCATCTATTTATGGACTTTTAGGTTGTTTACATGTTTGGACTATTGTGAATAGTTGCTGCAATGAACATAGGGTGCATGTATCTTTTTGATAAAGTTTTGTCTATATCTTTTGATATAGTTTTGTCCAGTAATTTTCCAAGAGTAGGATTGCTGGATCACACAGTTATTCTTCTTTTAGTTTTCTGAGGAATCTCCATACTCTTTTCTATAGTAGCTGGACTCTTTATGACTTCTTTTATGGCCTATCTTAAATGCCAGGGTTTCCTTCACAATTCTATCTAAAATAGCAACTTCCCTTTCTCCCCAACCATCTTTTACACTTTACTGTCTTGTCCTGCTCTATTTTTGGTTCAGAGTGCCTTCATTACCTGACATATTTTATAATTACTTGTTTATTGTTTAACTTCCCTCTCAAGAATATTCCCAGTGCTTAGAAGAGTGGTATTATGCCATAAGTGCTCAGTAAATGTATATTGAACATATCAATTAAAATAATATATTAGTTATTTGTAAAAAATATTGTTTTTAAGTATACACAAAAACTGCTAATACACAAAACTTGAAAATTTTAATAAACTACCAGATTTAGAACATTTTCTGTATTTCATTAGGGAAACAGTTTATAAGAAAATTTTTTTTTATAGCATGGTTATTTATATAACATGGTTTTTCTTTTAATTGCTAAATAGCTTAGTAAAACTATTTCTGGTCATCTGACCTTCTTAATTGTGAAAATTATGGAAAGAGCTTTAAATGACTTTAATAAATTGGCTGAATGGTCTTCCCATTCAGTAGATGGCATAAATGAAATATACTGATAAGCAGAAATCTCTTTTTGAACTCAGCAATTATTGTCTATAAATTAATTTTTTTCTATAGCAGTTTTTTCTATAGACAAAATTCCAGAATGATAACAACTACCTATAATGCAACTCCCAAACTTCATTTAATTTAATTTATCTCACTTAAGACACTGTGAAGGAAATTGAGTAATTAAGACTTTTAAGTTGTATTCTACTTTGACAATATCAGATCTCCCAAACCAAAAAGTTAGTTATATGTCAATCAAACTTGCTTTTGTGAAAAATACTGATTTTTGAAACAGACTCACAGATAGAATAAACATAAAATAAAAATAATTGTAAACATCCAAGGAACTATGTTTTCTAACTGAAAAATCTTTATAAATTTCTAGATCATGGCATTATAGACTGTATTATAGACTCAAATGTTTCTGTGGTATATCCTTTTCCCCTTATTATAAAAAAATTGAGTATTATGCATACAGTAGGATATTTTTAAAGTCTGTATGGATGTTAAGACTGGTTACTGGTGGGAAAAGGAAAGGGAGGAGGAGCAAAACAGGTAGGGAATTAGGATGTACCAACTACTGTGTCTAAGATAATTTGTTTAATCTTTGATTAAATATAAAAAGAAAAAGTTATCCTTAATCAATCCCTTAATTGCTACACAGAAGCACCTTATAAATGTCACTGCGTAATTTTGTTAGCTACGTACTGTCAGTTTAAATGTTATATAAACCTCATATAATCTAATGTTATCTCACTAATCATTATTCTACAAAATGATGGTAGTAAAAATACAGTTTACAATAATATAAATGTGCAAAATTATTTTAATGTGAAGGAACTATTGTGTGTTGGCTCTGCAAATCTAGTTTTCTGCTCTTGGGCTGCTTTAGTGCATGGAAAGGCAAGAAAGCTTTACCCAGAAGCATGAAATAAGACAGAAAGAATTTCACTGGAAAAGATGAACTTGAAATTCAACTCATTAAATACAAGGCCAGAGATAACATTGAATGAAGATAGAATTACTTACAAGAAAAACCTGACAACAAATGGATTAAAAAATTAACTTTGCTTAAAAAAAATAGTGCCAAGTGAATTTTGTCAAAAATGTATATGAAGGGGAAAAAGGAGAGTTTTGGCAACAGCCATATAACATTATGCAAGAAAGAAATTGTCCTGAGCTAAAAATGTAACTCTGCTCATGGAATGAGAAAGCAAAATCTATTGAGAAAATGGATACATCTGTCCAATTTAACCTGTGGGCATTAAACATTCAAAACATATAACTATCCCTCCCCCATATTGCCACCACCCAGACTCCAGTTCTGATCCTGTTGTCAATTGGCCATCTTCTGATAATGGTCTCCTCATGTAGCTTGTGTGAAGGAAATGTGCTATGACAGCTATATTTCTATTGTAAGAAAATAAATTGGCATTGTAGCTTATATATGTCACTTTTGATTTTAATCAACATGAGTCAGCCTTCTCAAGTTTGATCAACTTGATACAGCGAATTGTACCAAGAATTTGTCCTTCTAATGCAGAAGACCAACTCACCATGTCCTACACTATTATTCAATAAGTCTTGTAAATTCCCCTTAGCATGCAGTGTCTCTCTTAACAAGTTAGAGATCTCTCTTTTGCATCAAGATCAAATCTACAAATCCTTTGATACCATACTTAAAATAATTGTAAACTGCTAAGGAAGTATGTTTTCTAACTTTGAAAAATCTTGATAAATTTCTAGATGACTGCTTTATAGACTATACTGTATGCTCAAAATATTTCTGTAGTATATCTTTTTTCCCTTCTCTTATTTAAAAATTGAAAATTGTGTATACAGGAGAATTTTTTTTTTTAAGTCTGTATATATGTTAAGATATTTATACATTTTTCTAATTCCTTCTTAACAGAACTCTGTTAAGATTCTAAGGTATCTCTTTGGAATTCCATATCTATTATTTCTTTCAAGATTTTGCTTTAAGCACCTGTATCCCAGAAGGACACACACAGGGCCTTACATAATAGTCTCTGAATAACCCTTGAATTAGTTCTTAATCAAAAACAGAAATCATTCATGTAAAGGGTCAACTCTGTTAAATAAAGACTGAGTTTTATAGTATCTTGACTCTAGCTAGTCATAGTGCACATGGTAATGTCTCGTTCTGCTCTTCACTAGTAATTTAAAATCCTTCCATCAAGAGCTAGCGAGATAAATGTTTAAATAAGCCTTTAATGCATTTAAGTTTGTGTCTCTGGATTCATGTTTCCTATTCCTACTCCACCTCCAACTAATCCAGCAATTAAATACATAATGGAAACAAAAAAACAATTTAGTAATGAAATCAACAGCTGACACATTTGGAGTGATATAAGTCATGTGTTTATATATTTATTCTACACGTACTATGTTTGACTGCTGAACATCGATACATCAGAGTGCAAACTGGCAACAAAAACATAATCACAGGGAACAGCAAAGCACAGTACAGTATTTACCCACAAAGGACGGTCTGATTTAAATTCACTTGAAACAATATTTAATTAAATATTTCTTTCATGCTAAAACCATGCTCTTTTTGTATAGTTCTGTGTATTCTTGTCACCTCTTCTTAATATCTTCTGCTTGTTAGATCCATACCATTTGTATTCTTTATTGTGCCTATCTTTGCATGAAATGTACCCTTTGTGTCTCTAATTTTCTTGAAGAGATCTCTAGTCTTTCCCATTCTATAGTTTTCCTCTATTTCTTTGCACTGATCACTGAGGAAGGCTTTCTTATCTTTCCTTGCTATTCTTTGGAACTCTGCATTCAAATGGATATATCTTTCCTTTTCTCCTTTGCTTTTCACTTCTCTTCTTTTCACAGCTATTTGTAAGGCCTCCTCAGACAGCCACTTTGCTATTTTGCATTTCTTTTTCTTGGGGATGGTCTTGCTCCCTGTCTCCTGTACAATGTGGCAAGAACACACAGAAGAACTGTACAAAAAAGATCTTCATGACCCAGATAATCACGATGGTGTGATCACTCACCTAGAGCCAGACATCCTGGAATGCGAAGTCAAGTGGGCCTCAGGAAGGATCACTACGAACAAAGCTAGTGGAGGTGATGGAATTCCAGGTGGCTGAGTGGCAAAGAATTCATCTGCAATGCATGAGACATGAGGAAGGAAACAGCAACCCACTCCAGTATTCTTGCCTGGAGAATCCCAGGGACAGAGAAGCCTGGTGGGCTACAGTCCATAGAGTTACAAAGAATCAGACACAACTGAGCAGCTAAACAACAACAAAACGGAAATAAAGAGTTCAGGATGAGTTTTGAGTTTCTAATTTGGTGACTAGGTAGATGTTGGCATCTACCTAAAAAAGCAACAAAAATTTTTTAGATTTATTTTTTGGTAATATGAAAGCAACTGGAAAATAGAACAGTGTTTAGAAACAGACACTCTGGTTCAGTTTTTCCCTAGGTCTGTGACTTTGTTGCTATTCAGTCACTAAGTCATGTCTGGCTCTTTGCGACTCCAATGGCTGGAGCACACCAGGCTTCCTTGTCCTTCACTGTCTCCTGAAGGTTGCTCAGATTCGTTCGTTTAGTTGGTGATGCTATCTAATCATGTTATCCTTCTCCTTTGGCCTTCAGTCTTTCCCAGAGTCAGGATCTTTTCCACTGAGTCAGCTTTCCACATCAAGTGGTCAGAATACTGGAGTTTCAGCTTTAGTATCAGTCCTTCCAATGAATATTTAGAGTTTGTTTTCCTTTAGAATTGATTGGTTTGATCTTCTTGCAGTCCAAAGGACTCTCAAGAGTCTTCTCCAGCACCACAGTTCAAAAGCATCAATTCTTTAGTGCTCAGACTTCTATTTAGTCCAGCTAGCACATCTTTGCATGACTACTGGAGAAACCATAACTTTGACTGTCTAGACCTTTGCTGGCAAAGTAATACCTCGGCTTTTTAATATGCTATCTAGATTTATCATAACTTTCCTTCCAAGGAGCAGGCGTCTTTTAATTTTATGGCTGCAATCACCATCTGCAGTGATTTTGGAGCCCAAGAAAATAAAACCTGTCACTGCTTCTGCTTTTTTCCTTCTATTTGCCATGAAGTGATGGGACCAGACACCATAATCTTACTTTTTTGAATGTTAAGTTTCAAGCCAGTTTTTTCACTCTCCTCTTTCACCCTCATCAAGAGGTTCTATAGTTCCTCTTCACTTTCTGCAATTAGAGTGGTGGTATCTGCATTTCTGAGGTTGTTCATATGTCTCCCAGCAATCATGATTCCAGCTTGTGATTCATCCATCCTGGCATCTCACATGATGTACTCTGCATATAAGTTAAATAAGCAGGGTGACAGTATACAGCCTTGACGTACTCCTTTCCCAGTTTGGAACCAGTCTGTTGTTCCATGTCTGGTTCTAACTGTTGCTTCTTGACCTGTATATTCAAGTTTCTCAGGAGATAGTAAGCTGGTCTGATACCTGCATCTATTTAAGAATTTTCCACGATTTGTTGTGATCCATACAGTCAAAGGCTTTAGAGTATTCAATGAAACAGAGTGAAGTGTAAGTCACTCAGTTGTGTCTGACTCTTTGCAACTCCATGGACTATACAGTCCAGGGAATTCTTCAGGCCAGAATACTGGAGTGGGTAGCAATTTCCTTCTTCAGGGGATCTTCTCAACCCAGGGTCTCCCCCCACATTGCAGGTGATTCTTTACCAGCTGAACCACCAGGGAAGCCCTTTTATCTGAAATTTCCTTGCTTTGTCTATGATCCAACAGATGTTGGAAATTTGATCACTAGTTCCTCTGCCATTTCTAAACCCAGCTTGTACATCTGAAGTTCTCAAATCACATACTGCTAAAGCCTAGCATGAAAGATTTTGAGCATACCCTTGCTAGCATATGAAATTAACACTACTGTATGGTAGTTTGAACATCCTTTGGCATTGCCCTTCTTTGGGATTCGAATGAAAACTGACCTTTTCTGGACATGTGACCACTTGCTGACTTTTCCAAATTTGTTGACATATTGAATGAAGCACTTTAACAGCATCATCTTTTAGGGATTTAAAAAGCTCAGCTAGAATTTCATCACCTACACTAGCTTTGTTTGTAGTGATGCTTCCTAAGGCCCACTTGACTTCACACTCCAGGATGTCTGGCTGGCTCTAGGTGAGTGACCACACCAGCATGGTTATATTGAGGTCATTATGACCTTCTTTATATAGTTCTTCTGTGTATTCTTGCCAGCTCTTCTTAATCTCTTCTTCTTCTGTTATGTCCTTACCATTTCTGTCCTTTCTTGTGCCCATCTTTAAATGAAGTGTTCCCTTGATATCTCTAATTTTCTTGAAGAGATCTCTAGTCTTTCCATTCTATTGTTTTCCTTTATTTCTTTGCATTGTTCATTTAAGAAGGTCTTCTTATTTCTCCTTGCTATTCTCTGGAACTCTGCATTCACTTGGGTTTATCTTACCCTTTCTATCTTGCTTTTCACCTCTTCTTGTCTTAGCTATTTGTAAAGCCTTCTCAGATAACCGCTTTTCCATCTTGCATTTGTTTTTCTTTGTAATGGTTTTGGTCACCCGTACAATGTTACAAACCTCTGTTTGTAGGTCTTTAGTCACTGTGTCTACCAAATCTAATCCCTTGAATCTATTCATAACCTCTACCATATAATCATAAAGGATTTGATTTATCTGAATGGTCTAGTGGTTTTCCCTATGTTCTTCAGTTTAAGTCTGAATTTGGCAATAAGGAGTTCATGATCTGAGCCACAGTCAGCTTCACATCTTGTTTCTGCTGACTGTGTAGAGCTTCTCCCTGTTCTGCAAAGGATATAATCAATCTGCTTTTGGTATAGACCATCTGGTGATGTCAATGTGTAGAGTCATCTCTTATGCTGTTGGAAGAGGGTGTTTGCTATGACCAGTGTGTTCTCTTGATAAAACTGTTAGTTCTGTGATTTAGTCAAGGTCTCCAGAGATGCAGAACCACTGGGAGGGCTGCCTAAATTGCAGAGCTGTTGAGAAGTACAGTTCAGATTGAAAGTCAAGCTGCCTAACTTCATAGGAGCTTTAGTATGAGGAATTAACTCACACAGTTAGGGAGTCCGAAAAGTCTTATGATCTGCTGTTTGTAAGCTGAACATCCAAGAAAGCCAGTGGTGTAATTCAATCTGAGTCCAGAGATCTGAGAAGTAGGTGACCCAATGGTGTAAATCCCAATCTGAGGGCAGGAAAGAGCTGTTTCGCAGGTCAGGCAGGCAGGAAGGGGATGAATCTACTTTTCTTCCTCTCTTTGTTGTATTCAGGCCCCACTGATTTGATTGGATAATACCCACTGATATTGGAAAGGCAGTGTACATGATGCCCACCAACACTGAAGAGAACAATCTACTGAGTCCACCAATTCAAATGTTAATCTTATCCAGAAAAACTCATAGGCATTCAGAAATAATGTTTAATCTGGACACCTTGTGGTTCAGTCAAGTTAACATAAAAAACTAACCATCACACCTTTTGTACCTCAAATCCATCATCTATAAAATGGTGATAATTATTGTACCTACCTCAAAGGATCACTGTGGGAATTTAGTGATTTAATATTCTTAGAGCACTTAGTTCAGTGTTTGGTCCATAATGAAAGTACTATGTACTTTTTAGTTTTCTGTGAAACTCGAAAGTAAAGCTGAGGCTAACACATACAGATTTTTGAAGTCACCTGCATATGTATGGTGGTTAAAGCCATGGCAATATGGAAGGAAGGGCTCAAGAAGAATGTCTGGTGTGGGATTACAAGCTGTCCACAGGTAATACCTGAATGAAAGAATAGGTAGTGAAGAGGCTTAGTTTGAAGAATTTAGATAAAAGAGCCGTAAAGCCTGGTGTCGCATAGGCCACCAAAGACAGGTGTTTCAAGAAAGAGGGTTTGAGCTTTAAATACTCAAAGAGTATTACCCTTATTATATGCTTTGAGTATTTAACAGAGTAATTAAACTGAAATATGGTCAATAAGGCTTTGGTTTCCAAAGGCAAAAACCATTTATAAAAATAGGTCAAGGCTGTGGTTCTGCCTCTCTCTCTTTCTCATGATCCTCCCTTCTGTTGGCTTCATTATCAGGAAAGTAAAAAAGAAGCCAAGTCAGTGCTAAGAGTGCCATAAAGAAACAGCAACATCCAGAGATAAGAAAGGGCATTTTCTCTTTTTGAAATAAATAACTCCTTGCCCAGAAGAGTTCCTTCCAATATATTTACCTCATGACTTGTTGGCCTGTGGATAAACAAATCATTTGCAAAAAGAATCAGGCCACCCTAAGCTTAGATAAATGTGGCTTCTCCTCTCATGCAAAGGTGCTACTCATTTTCTCTGAATCAAATGGCTGTGATAACCTGATTACAACCAGGGTTATATTAGGAAAGATGATGTAGAACGGATGAACATTCAATAGACAGGTCTTCTGGATCATTGCCCCTCACACTTTAATATGCAAAAAACCACCTGGAGATCTTGATTAAGTGCAAAGTTAGAATCCATAAAGGCTGTAGGGGAACTTTGAATTATTGGCAGCTCTAACAGGCTCCTAGATGGTGCCAATAATGCTGCCCTGGGACAAAAATTTGACTAGAAAATTTTAAGGGTGGTCATTATACACTTGAGGGATTCCCTAGTGGCTCAGATGGTAAAGCGTCTGCCTGCAATGTGGGAGACCTGGGTTCAATCTCCGGGTTGGGAAGATCCCCTGGAGAAGGAAATGGCAACCCACTCCAGTACTCTTACCTAGAAAATTCCATGGATGGAGGAGCCTGGTGGGCTACAGTCTGTGGGGTCACAAACGAGTCGGACACAACGGAGCGACTTCACTTTCACTTTATACACTTGGGCTTCCCTGGTGGCTCAGAGCGTAAAGAATCCGCCTACAATGCGGATTCGATCCCTGTGTTGGGAAGATCACCTGGAGGAGGGCACAGCAGCCCACTCCAGTGTTCTTGCCTGAAGAATCCCCATGGACAGAGGAGCCTGGTGGGCTACAGTCCATGGGGTCATAAAGAGTCCAACACAACTGAGCAACTAAGCACAATTATACACTTACTGTAAATTTGCCCTTCATTGGCACTTGAAATACAAAGTAAATTAATTAATTATAGTCTCTGTCTTCAAGGGGATAAAGACAAATGAAGATTTATAGCCTAGTGGTAGTCTACCATAAAAATAAAAACACGTAATGATACCAAGACAATCCTGAAATTAGAAATATGATTACACATACAATTCTCAATATAAAATGGCTAATATTTAACTCTTATGGATTACATGCTAATGCCAATCACTTTGCAAAGTTCTTTTAAAGCATTAACTCACTTATTCCTCTTACTCCTATTGTTAATATATGTAATATGGAGGTTAGCACTATATTTTATTTCTACAACTTCAGGTATGGAGGTATGGAAAGCATTTTTTTTTTAGTTTATATTTTATGTCATCTATTCGTCAAACTGTTTGAATTTACTTATGAAATTATTTCTGACTTCCTTGGATATTTTATGGTAAGTGTGGACCTCATTATAATAAAATAATAGATTTACATATTCACAGAGGCTTCTTCAAGACTTCACAGTGTAAGACTACGTTATTGTCTTAGTATAGGTCTTCTGAGCATAGCAGTACTTTCATGGGATCTTTTGAGGGAAGTCACCATTATCTTCATTGCCTCCATCATAGTTTGGCCCCAGGTAAATAGCAGGGAGGGAACACAGTACAACCCATCAACAGAAAATTGGATTAACTTTACTCATGGCCCTGCCATTCAGAACAAGCCCCAGTTTCCCCCTCAGTCAGTCTCTCCCATCAGAAAGCTTTCCTAAGCCTCGTATCCTTCTCCATCAGAGGGCAGACAGACTAAAAACCACAATCACAGAAAACTAACCAATCTGATCACATGGACCACAGCTTTGTCAAACTAAATGAAACTATGAGCCATGCTGTGTAGGACCGCCCCAGACTGACGGATCATGGTGGAGAGTTCTGACAAAACGTGGTCCACTGGAGAAGGGAATGGCAAAATGCTTCAGTATTCTTGCCTTGAGAACCCCGTGAATGGTTTGAAAAGGGGAAACGATAGGACACTGAAAGATGAACTCCCCAGGTCGGTAGGTGCCCAGTATGCTACTGGAGATCAGTGGAGACCTAACTCTAGAAAGAATAAAGAGATGGGGCTAAAGCAAAAACAACACCCAGTTTTGGATGTGACTGGTGATGGAAGCAAGGTCTGATACTGTAAAGAGCAATATTGCATAGGAACCTGAAATGTTAGGTCCATGCATCAAAGCAAATTGGAAGTGGTTAAACAGAAGATGGCCAGAGTGAACGTCGACATTTTAGGAATCAGCAAACTAAGATAGACTGGAATGGGTGAATTTAACTCAGCTGACCATTATATCTACTACTGTGGGCAAGAATCCCTTAGAAGAAATGGAGTGGCTATTATAGTCAACAGAACAGTCCAAAATGCAGTACTTGGATGTAATCTCAAAAACGACAGAATGATCTCTGCTTGTTTCCAAGGGAAACCATTCAGTGTCATGCTAATCCAAGTCTGTGCCCCAACCAGTAATGCTGAAGAAGCTGAAGTTGAACAGGTTTATGAAAACCTACAGGAACTTCTAGAACTAACACCCCAAAAAGATGTCCTTTTCATTATAGGGGACTGGAATGCAAAAGTAGGAAGTCAAGAAACACCTGGAATATCAGGGAAATTTGGCCTTGGAGTACAGAGTGAAGCAGGGAAAAGGCTAATAGAGTTTTGCCAGTCATAGCTCACTGGTCATAGTAAACACCCTCTTCCAACACGTAAGAGAAGATTCTATACATGTACATCACCAGATGGTCAATACCAAAATCAGATTGATTATATTCTGTGCTTCCAAAGATGGAGAAGTTCTATACAGTCAGCAAAAACAAGACCAGGAGCTGACTGTGGCTCAGATCATGAACTCCTTATTGCCAAATTCAGACTTAATTGAAGAAATTAGGGAAAACCCCTGGAACACTCAAGTATGACCTAAATCATATCCCTAACGATTATGCAGTGGAAGTGAGAAATAGATTTAAGGGACTAGATCTGATAGACAGACTGCCTGATGAACTATGGACAGAGGTTCATGACATTGTACAGGAGACAGGAATCAAGACCATCCCCAAGAAAAAGAAATGCAAAAAAGCAAAATGGATGTCTGAGGAGGCCTTACAAATAGCTGTGAAAAGAAGAGAAGCAGAAAGCAAAGGAGAAAAGGAAAGATATTCCCATTTGAATGCAGAGTTCCAAAGGATAGCAGAGGAGAGATAAGAAAGGCTTCCTCAGTGATCAGTGTAAGGAAATAAAGAATAGAATGAGAAAGACTAGAGATCTCTTTAAGAAAATTAGAGATAGCAGGAAAAATTTCATGCAAACATGGGTACAACAAAGGACAGAAATGGTATGGACCTAACAGAAGCAGAAGATATTAAGAAGAGGTGGCAACAATACACAGAAGAACTATACAAAAAAGTTCTTCATGATCCAGATAATCACAATGGTGTGATCACTCACCTAGAGCCAGACATCCTGGAATGCAAAGTCAAGTGGGCCTTAGGAAGCATCACTACCAACAAAGCTAGTGGAAGTGATGGAATCCAGTTGAGCTATTTCAAATCCTAAAAGATGATGCTGTGAAAGTGCTGCATTCAATATGCCAGCAAATTTGGAAAACTCAGCAGTGGCCACAGGACTGGAAAAGGTCAGTTTTCATTCCAGTCCCTAAGAAAGGCAACGCCAAAGAATGCTCAAACTACCGCACAATTGCACTCATCTCACACACTAGTAAAGTAATTCTCAAAATTCTCCAAGCCAGGCTTCACCAATACATGATCCATGGACTTCCAGATTTTCAAACTGGATTTGAAAAGGCAGAGGAGCCAGAGATCAAATTGTGAATATCTGCTGGATCATCAAAAAAGCAAGAGAGTTCCAGAAAAACATCTATTTCTGCTTTATTGACTATGCCAAAGCCTTTGACTGTGTGGATCACAGTAAACTGTGGAAAATTCTTCAAGAGATGGGAATACCAGACCACCTGACCTGCATCCTGAGAAATCTGTATGCAGGTCAGGAAGCAACAGTAGAACTGGACATGGAACAGCAGACGGGTTCCGTATTGGGAAGGCTGTGTATAGTCACTGTGCTTATTTAACTTATAGACAGAATACATGATGAGAAATCCTGGGCTGGAAGAAGCACAAGCTGGAATAAAGATTGCCAGGAGAAATATCAATAACCTGAGATATGCAGATGACACCACCCTCATGGCAAAAAGTGAAGAACTAAAGAGCCTCTTGATGAAAATGAATTAAAACTCAATATTCAGAAAACTAAGGTCATGGCATCTGGTCCCATCACTTCATAGCAAATAGATGGAGAAGCAATGGAAACAGTGACAGACTTTATTTTGGGGGGCTCCAAAATCACTGCAGATGGTGATTGCAGCCATGAAATTAAAAGACACTTCTTGGGAGAAAAGTTATAACCAACCTAGACAGCATATTAAAAAGCAGAGACATTACTTTGCCAACAAAGGTCCATCTAGTCAAGGCTATGGTTTTTCCAGTTGTCATGTATGGATGTGAGAATTGGACTATAAAGAATGCTGAGCACCGAAGAATTGATGCTTTTGAATTATGGTGTTGGAGAGGACTCTTGAGAGTCCCTTGGACTGCAAGGAGGTCCTAAAGTAAATCAGTCCTGAGTATTCATTGGAAGGATTATTGTTGAAGCTGAAACTCCAATCCTTTGGCCACATGATGCAAAAAAAACCTGACTCATTTGAAAAGACCCTGATCTGGGAAAGACTGAAGGTGGAAGAGAAGGGGATGACAGAGGATGAGATGGTTGGATAAAATCACTGACTCAGCAGACATGAGTTTGAATAAACTCTGGGAGTTGGTTATGGTCAGGGAGGCCTGGTGCGCTGCAGTCCATGCAGTTGCAAAGAGTTGGACACGACTGAGCAACTGAACTGAACTGAACTGAGGTCCTCTGAGAAGCAGCCTCCAAAACAAGATTAACTGAGAAAGAAATCTCAAAAGGTAAAAGCCTGTGAAACAAACTGGGGCGAAACCTGGAAGAGATTAGCCATGACCATGATACAAGTCTAATTCCTAAAAAATAAAGCAGAAAAGAAGGTGAGTGAGTGTGGCAGTATCTCAGACTACCATGTAGTCAGTTCTTAGAAAACTTACGCAAGGCAGCTAGTGAGTCCATAAGGCAAAATCATTCATCAGAGGAGTCCTGTGTCTCCCAGTAACAAGCCTGTCTTGGTATTCCTCCCTTGCTCAGTCACTGGCAAGGAATAGCCCGAGGGAAGCTCCTGGGCACAAGCAACAATGTGAGTTTCAAACCTTTCTGGGTCATCTGACAAGTAAACTCCCTGCAGCTGAAGATCTGAGGAGCCAGTGGGAGAATTCTCATGGTCACCCTAGTTACATTGACTGTTCAGTGTCCTTTGCAGAGTGAATCCAGCTGAGTCAAACTCTTAAACTTTAAATTTGTTCCTTTAACAATAAACATAAAATGACCATTGATTTACAGGTGCTATCAACATCTGCTTCCTGTCATCTTGAACACAGTTCCAATTTGTCTTGTTAAGTGCATAAACTAAACAATTAGAGTTAAGATCCTAGAATGTGTGAGACTTCTGGAGGTCTTACAGAATTCTTACAGTGCTTTGGATAGTTAAGACTGAACATGCAGAAGGACACTTTTCAGCACATTCCAGGAAATTCATGTGACATGCACACTTGTCATTGCAACTACTTCCTACTGAATTCTTTACTTAATGCAGCACATTAAGAAAAATTTAAGAAAAAACTAAATGATGAAAATCACATGTAGCAAACGCTCAAGGTGTTGTATAATGCACAAGCATAGATCAAGTACTGGGGACAATATGAAAATTATTCAATCATCTTTTATAGATGAAATCTTGAAATTCACACATACTGCAAATACTTTCTATATTTCATTGTCAGTTTCTCTAACAGTACTACTACTTTCCTCTTACAGGAATTTTTATATTAAAAGCCAATACAGTCTCACCAAAAATTTTGTAGTCTCTTGAATTTCAGTTCCTATTGTGATTTCAATTGTGTGTTCATTTCAACAAAAGAGGGAGCAAAATGCTTGAAAGTTATGATTTGTCAATCTATACATGGAAGAAGAGAGTGATTTAGTAATGCATCAAGACTTGGCTTTCAACTGTTGCAACTGTCAAGTTTTGAGGAAAAAAAAAAATAGCACCTGGTGCCTTACATTCAAGAATGGGTGTGTTCCACAGTCAAGACTTCTAGCCAACGACAAGTCAGAAACAATTTTTCAAATAGTGATTAGTGATTAGTTCTGCAGTAGCATATCAAAGAATAAATTTACTTGTGCATTAATATGAAACAAACTTCTAGTCTGTCATCATGCAAATTGTATTACAAACCACAAAACTAATCAGTTCCACAAAAAATGGGGTACATGCTGATATAGTCAATTTCTTTCACAGCTGCATAGTAATTCTTAAAAGGTACAGTACAATGAATCCAGATAAATAAATAAAATTTCAATATTTTTCTTGAAATAAAGGCTCATAATTATATAATAAAAGATATTTTTAACTGCTTGTAAAATATTTACATAGTACTTCCTGATGATTAATAGATTTTAATAAAGAGCTTTCATAGCATGGGCTTCCCTAGTGGCTCAGATGGTAAAGAATCTGCCCACACCGGGTTCAGTCCCTGGGTCAGGAATATCCCTCAGAGCAGAGAATGGCAACTCATTCTGGTATTCTTGCCTGCAGAATTCCATGGATAGAGGAGCCTGGTGGGCTACAGTCCATGGAGTCACAAAGAGTAGGACACGACTGATTGACTAACCCTTTCATTCTCATTGTGAAGTAGCTCAGTCGTGTCCGACTCTTTGCGACCCCATGAATTGTAGCCTACCAGGCTCCTCCCTCCATGGGGTTCTCCAGGCAAGAGTACTGGAGTGGTTTGCCATTTCCTTCTCCATTCACGCTCACAGCATAGTTGAATAGAGCCGGTTGAAAAAGTTAATGGAAAAGACCCCAAGTCTTAATTTTTTAAAAAGTAACCTAGCTTAAAGATTGAGTTTACTTTGTTAAAATTTCCCAAGCAAAACATTTATGAATCTTTGCAAAATAAAAATATAGTTTAGAATTTAAAAGAATAAATTTATGCTTCCCAAACTGCAGTGCTATAGAAACCTACTATATTAATAGTGGTTATTAAACCACTCTATTACCCAAATTATTAACACAAATATAATATACCAAAACATTGGGGTATATCAAAAGATTGCTCTTAGGAACTTGAAAACCTCTCATAATTTTTATTAAAAGGAAAATTGGTGTGCTATAGAATATAATACTTTAGAAAAGTGCTTATAAATATTAAAAGAAGCCTACACAGTAAATTTCTTTGTCATAAATTAGAAGAGGCAGTCTCATATGCTTTTGAGTTTACCTTGGAGGAGGAAATGGCAACCTGCTCCGATATTCTTGCCTGGGAAATCCCATGGATAGAAAAACATGGAAGGCTACAGTCCATGGGGTCACAAAGTCACCACTGAGCAAATAACACTATGACTTTTAAATTCAGAGCAAATTTTAGAAAGAAAAAAAAAATGAAAAGGAATGCTTAGGTTGAAAACTCTATGGCAAAGGCAGCTGAATTTTAAATTGGCTTATTTAGATACAAGCGGCAGAAGGGATTTTAAATTAAAAACCTAAAACAAGGACTAATTTGAACCTTTTTAAAGTCTTTTGAAAGTTGGTAAGCAGAGGTAGTGCTAGTACAGAAGTATGAATGAGTCTCATACATTCCCCTACCCTTCTAAGGAAAATATGAAACAGGTTTGCAGGAAAAAAAATAGCACATGGCTCCCTTTAAGGCAAATTTTCATTCCAATTTTACTAGATCTTAGTTACAGTCTGCAAAATCTACTTCTGATGTTTTCTGCTAAGCACATCTGTTGTTGGTAGCTAGAAGACAAGCATGCTCATTTTTTAGAAGTCTATATAAATGGGAAAGAGAGACATTATGCAAAGGCTTTTATAAGTATCGCTCAGAATAAAATCAGTGCTATTTAGTCCACATAAGCATATTCAAGAAGAGTTTTTCTCCGATCCTCAAAACAGATTTCTACACATTACTTCACACAACAAGATGTGAATCCCTCTTATGGATTAAAAACAGAACACAGAAATTCATTTTCCAAAAATCAGGTAGTTATACATTATAAGAAATATGTAAACTAGATCAACCAAAATAAACTCCTATTCTCAAATTTCATTATTTGCGATTATGTTTAACAAAGAGAAAGCGTGAAATATAATTCTCCTCCCTTTCTCCTCCTGCCTTCAATCTTTCCCAGCCTCAGGGTCTTTTCCAGTGAGTCAGCTCTTTGCATCAGGTCGCCAAAGTATTAGAGTTTCAGCATCAGTCCTTCTAATGAATATTCAGGATTGATTTCCTTTAGGACTGTCTGGTTGGATC
The DNA here is from genome assembly GCF_963930625.1 of Muntiacus reevesi. Lineage (NCBI taxonomy): Eukaryota > Metazoa > Chordata > Mammalia > Artiodactyla > Cervidae > Muntiacus > Muntiacus reevesi. Next base: position 33,886,167 of record NC_089254.1, on the reverse strand, counting down.
TCTTTGAGGTCCAAGGGACTCTGAAGAGTCTTCTTCAACACCACAGTTCAAAAGGTGTGTATTACCAATCAACATACTGTATTTATCAGTCCCAGAGCATTAGAAGAGGGCCAAGCAGGCTCTCCATACTCACTGTTCTAAGCCTCTTTAGAAAGTGCTGTTTAAATTTAGAACTAAAGAATGACAAATAGATAGATACATGAGAGGAATAAGGTATGTGGAGATAATTATTCCAGGCAGAGAACACAGAAAATTTCAAAAAGCCCAGAAACAGGAAAATGAACTTTCAGGTTTGAGGTAAGGAATGGCAATGTGGCTAAGCACTAACTCTCAAAATTCTTGACTCTAACACACAGCAAAGTTAATTTGTTTTATATTACCACTTAATATACACCCAGACACAAACAGACACACACACATATATAACTTGAAAGAGCTTTATGAAACATTTTTACTTACTGCATGTTGTAATCTGCTTTCATCTTTGCTTCAGTTTCCTCCTTCTCCTCCTCCTCTTCTCTCTGTCTCTCTATATAGATGAGAACCATAAGTTGATTTCAGTTTTTCCTAATTGCTCACCTTGCAGTTTGTAAAACAGGGTAGAGAAGAGTATGGTAGAAACTGATTAGGATGATAATGGCAGCCAAGATAAGCAGGTCCCAGAGAAGGTGAGATGTGTAGCCCACTAAAAAGCACTTGTTTTATGAACTAAACTAGAGTGACTGATATAGCAGATAAATATGCACATTGGAATTTCAGATAAACAATTAATAGCTTTTATTATAAAATGTCTCATCACTAGTTATACTACAGTAATATGACACGTAACATGTAACACATCCTATATTTTATCTGGCAACTGTAACAGTGAAAGAAAGTCATTAAAAATCATAATACAGAGTGATAAATGAAGAGGTAAATGATCTGATTTCCTTTAATATTCCTCCAGTTGCCATTGAAAGAGAGGCAGAAAGATGACCCTAGAATTATGGCTCCTAGAATATTGGTTTAATGTAATTTAATACAGGGAATTTCAGCAATACCCCAGATCTTGGAGCAAAAATTAAATTAATTGAGCTAAGTTAGCCTATCATATGGTAACATACCAAATATGCTTTAAATTTTAATTTTATCTCTCAAAATAACATCATTTAAGATGTGTGGCTGTTTAATAAGTAAGTGTGAATTTTTTGCAATTCTTCTACTTGAAGAGTGTTTTTTGAAAAAAAATTTTTCACCATGCTTCTAAGTCCCTGGGGCTAACAGTTTAGAGGTTTGAGTATGGTTTCAGTTCCAAAGGGAGGAAAACGGACCCAGGCTAGTAAGCCCCACTGGCCTTCATAGCACAGCCTGAGCTGTTGCCTTAGTGCATAGTCCCTGAGTTTTGAGGAGGAATTTCAGAATGGAATTTTTCATGTAGTGACATGTTTTCACAGATAAACCATATAGTGGTATCCTGATTTAAGTGCCTTTCTTTAAATATTCTTGTAAAATATTCACAGAAGCTTATTTAGTGTAATGGCTCCTCAGAGAATAGAAAGTCTAATATAGTTAGTCTGTCTGTACGTCATAAAGTTAAATAGTCACTTAAAAATATGTTTCACTTTTTAATTTTTGATAATTATTTTTTAAGATGGTTTCTCAAAATCTTACTCCTAGAGGAGTGATAGACAATATCTTTAATGACAGTATTTTAATTTTAAAATGTCGTGTTGTTTCAGTATCCCTTTAACAAGGTTTTGGAAACCTAACTCACTCTAATTTAGAGAAGCTTAGTTTCACTGCATAATTATCCATGGAATCACTAGGATTCCTCAGAATCCCTTACAAGGAGCTGGCTAACGCGCGTTCAGTTCAGTTCAGTTACTCAGTCATGTCCAACTCTACGACACCGTGAATCACAGAACACCAGGCCTCCCTGTCCATCACCAATTCCCAGAGTCCATTCGAACCCATGTCCATTGAGTGGGTGATGCCATCCAGCCATCTATCCTCTGTCATCCCCTTCTCGTCCTGCCCCCAACCCCTCCCAGCATCAGGGTCTTTTCCAATGAGTCAACTCTTAGCACAAGGTGGCCAAAGTATTGGAGTTTCAGCTTCAGCATCAGTCCTTCCAATGAACACCCAGGACTGATCTCCTTTAGGGTGGACTGGTTGGATCTCCTTGCAGCCCAAGGGACTCTCAAGAGTCTTCTCCAACACCACAGTTCAAAAACATCAATTCTTTGGCATTCAGCTTTCTTTATAGTCCAACTCTCACATCCATACATGACTACTGGAAAAACCATAGCCTTGACTAGATGAACCTTTGTTGACAAAGTAATGTCTTTGCTTTTTAATATGCTATCTAGATTTATCATAACTTTCCTTCCAAGGAGTAAGCGTCTTTTAATTTCATGGCTGCAATCACCATCTGCAGTGATTTTGGAGCCTCCCAAAAATAAAGTCAGTCACTGTTTCTCCATCTATTTCCCATGAAGTGATAGGATCAGATGCCATGATCTTCATTTTCTGAATGTTGAGCTTTAAGTCAACTTTTTCACTCTCCTCTTTCACTTTCATCAAGAGGCTTTTTAGTTCCTCTTCATTTTCTGTCATAAGGGTGGTGCCATCTGCATATCTGAGGTTATTGATATTTCTCCCAGCAATCTTGATTCCAGCTTGTGCTTCTTCCAGCCCAGCGTTTCTCATGATGTACTTTGCATAGAAGTTAAATAGGCAGGGTGACAATATACAGCTTTGACATACTCTGTGTCCTATTTGGAACCAGTCTGTTGTTCCATGTCCAGTTCTAACTGTTGCTTCCTGACCTGCATACAGGTTTCTCAAGAGGCAGGTCAGGTGGTCTGGTATTCCCATCTCTTTAAGAATTTTCCACAGTTTATTGTGATCCACACAGTCAAAGGCTTTGGTATAGTCAACAAAGCAGAAATAGATGTTCTTCTGGAACCTCTCGCTTTTTCGATGATCCAGCGGATGTTGGCAATTTGATCTCTGGCTCCCCTGCCTTTTCTAAAACCAGCTTGAACATCTGGAAGTTCACGGTTCATGTATTGCTGAAGCCTGTGAAATAAGTTAAACAGAGAAAATCTATTGTTATTTAAAAGTTAAGCATAGCAGAAGTAGCACAGGACAATCATGGGGGCCAACAAAGAAATATGGGGAGGAAAGCTTATTCAGATATCAAAATGAGCTCTAATATCAGCCATTCTGAATAAGTTGTAATCTGAAAATATCCTGTCTATTTGCATTAAACATAACAGAGGAGTCCCAAGTGACATACAGTAAATGACAGAATTCTCCTCCTATAATGGTAATAGTCCATGGATTAGCCAATATCATCTGCTTTTGATCTTGGCATTTTATAGGAATGCAATAAATGCATTATATATAGAAGTTCATTTGAGTCACAAGCTATTTTCATATGTCTATTATGCTTTAATAGACATAGTTACAATAGGATTTTTCCACATTAAATTGAAGCCACCTTTCAGTTCACTAAGCATTCAGAAGAATTTAGATTTCTTTAGAACTAGAGCAATTATAATCTACATACCTGCCCTCTGCCAGCAATTTTCTATTTAAAGTGAATCCAATTATACCTTTTTCTTGCCCTAATATTAATAAAACCTCATGTTAATCAATAAGAAGAGTGTTTATCATTATTCATAGCTGTAGGAAATTGCCATAACTTGTAGTGAAGGTTATTTTTCCAATTATTTAAAACAATTCCTGTTTTTAAGTCAGTTCAAAGGTCTTTAAAGAATCATGTCAAATTCGATAACCTAAACTAAGAAATACCTAGGTGACACTCATCAAATATCCTTAAGAATCCTCTGTAGTGTGATATAATTTGGTTTGCTCCAATATAAATGGTCTTATTTTCATAATCTGAAGGCACCAGAATTATTTCAAGTATTGACATATTTAAAATTTTATTTAAGATCTTATTCTTTTTTAGCTCAATCCATAATCAGCATATGATTTTAGTTTTTGATTATAAAATAGCTGTAGTTACAATAATTAGACCAAAGTAATGGTATAGTAATTCATGAAGGTAAAAAAGATTAAAAGATCTACTTTCAGTGGATCATGGATTAACTCAACTATTTACCCATTCATTTACTGGTTTTTAATCCCAGCAGTGCTTATGGGAAAGAGTGTTATTGTTAAACTACATGAGAAATGCTGGGCTGGAAGAAGCACAAGCTGGAATCAAGATTGCCAGGAGAAATATCAATAACCTCATATATACAGATGACGCCACTCTTATGGCAGAAAGTGAAGAAGAACTAAAGAGTCTCTTGATGAAAGTGAAAGAGGAGAGTGAAAAAGTCCCACTGGGAAGACCCAGAGGAATCGGGTGGAGAGGGAGGTGGGACGGGGGATCGGGATGGGGAATACATGTAAATCCATGGCTGATTCATGTCAATGTATGACAAAACCCACTTCAATGTTATGAAGTAATTAGCCTCCAACTAATAAAAATAAATGAAAAAAAGAAAAAAAAAACAAAACTCAATATTCAGATAACCAAGATCATGATATTCAGTACCATCACTTCATGGGAAATAGATGGGGAAACAGTGGAAACAGTGACTGACTTTATTTTGGGGGTTTCAAAATGACTGCAGATGGTGATTGCAGCCATGAAATTAAAAGACGCTTACTCCTTGGAAGGAAAGTCATGACCAACCTAGACAGCATATTAAAAAGCAGAGACGTTACTTTGTCAACAAAGTTCCGTCTAGTCAGTTCAGTTCAGTTCAGTCACTCTGTTGTGTCCAACTCTTTGTGACCCCATGAACCACACCACACCATGCCTCCCTGTCCAACCCAACTCCCGGAGTCCATCCGAACCTATGTCCATTGAGTCGGTGATGCCATCCAGCCATCTCAACCTCTGTCATCCCCTTCTCCTCCTGCCCCCAATCCCTCCCAGCATCAGGGTCTTTTCCAATGAGTCAACTCTTCGCATGAGGTGGTCAAAGTATTGGAGTTTCAGCTTCAGCATCAGTCCTTCCAATGAACACCCAGGACTGATCTCCTTTAGGATGGACTGGTTGGATCTCCTTGCAGCCCAAGGGACTCTCAGGAGTCTTTTCCAACACCACAGTTCAAAAGCATCAATTCTTCAGAGCTCAGCTTTCTTTATAGTCCAACTCTCACATCCATACATGACTAATGGAATAACCATAGCTTTGACTAGATGGACCTTTGTTGAAAAAGTAATGTCTTTGCTTTTTAATATGCTATCTAGGTTGGTCATAGCTTTCCTTCCAAGGAGTAAGCGTCTTTTAATTTCATGGCTGCAATCACCATCTGCAGTGATTTTGGAACCCCGAAAATAAAGTCAGTCACTGTTTCCACTGATTCCCCATCTATTTCCCATGAAGTGATGGGACCAGATGCCATGATGTTAGTTTTCTGAATGTTGAGCTTTAAGCCAACTTTTTCACTCTCCTCTTTCACTTTCATCAAGAGGCTCTTTAGTTCTTTTTCACTTTCTGCTTAGTAACAAATATTTTAAACTAATTTTCAGAAAACTTAAATTGCAATTCTTTTTTGAAATAAGGAGATAGATTTTTTGAGTAAGTGACTTCATGTTCCAAGAATTAGTTCTATATCTGGAAAATGAGAAATCTCACATATTTCTAAACTATTTGCTGTAAAAGCATCAGTTTTTCACTAATTTAAATTTTTCATATTAGTTTTAATGTACTATTTGCTATAATTGGTGACCCGGCTTTTGTAGTTGTTCTTAGGTAGGTGATATATTTTTATCATTTTAATTTTTGGCAGCTAGGTTATTTCACATATAATCTTTTTTATTAATATGTTTACTTTCTTTTAGTGTACTATGTTTCATTTTGTATTGGTTCATTTTTTTAAAAATCCTTTCAGAATAGCTTTTTTTTTAAATAATGGAACTCAGAAATCTTATAATCATTGTTATAGAGAACTAAGAAATGTAGACAATTCATGGATTACTTTAACTGTAAAGATGGGAACACTGCCTCTGTCTAAAGTTTATTTCTGAACGGTGTTTCTTTTCTTATATCACCTAAGAGGGATCAACATTAAATATTAAGAATATTAAAGTTAATTTTAATATTTGTACAGCTTATTTTCCTCAGAGCCTTAAGATGGAATTTGAATTTTACTAATATGACCATATTTTTACTTTATAATACATTTGTTAATTTTTAGGAATAGTGCAAGATTCTCTAGTAACAACAGACAAAATAGGTGAGCATAGTTTACTTTCCACAGTGTATGTGTTAACTTTTAAAAAGTACTATATGCAGGCTTAATAATGTGTGGACATTTTTGCTTCAGAATAAAATCATTTTATACCTTTTTTAAGATACTACATTCTAAAGTTAACCTATCACGGCTATATCTTAAGAACACCAAAATGGAGTTTATGTAACTTAAAATATGACTCAGCCTCATTTTAAAATAAAGACATCTTAAAAAGAAAAGAAACAGAGGGGAGTCAGCATAGGTAATACTGGGAAGTCTCCCTTCAAACATAAAATTTAAAACAAATGCCAATAATATGTTCAGATAAGTTATACATGAAAAGGAAAAGAGATAGCAGAAAATGAAGAATTAAGACATTTCATAAAGGTATGCTAGCCCATATAAAATAGGAGGAAGTATTGTCAGGTTATATATATGTATACGCTTTCCAAATTATAGGTTTGGGAGTAATAAAACATAAAATAGACATTAGTCTTTTTGAAAGAAATGATTCTTAAATGAAGCAAACTTTAACATACTCCTCAAGGACACAGAAGTAAACTTGGGTATGAAGATCTGTCATGCCATTCAACAGGAAATCAAAATCATACAGATACTAATTATATTTGAAAATTTATGAATTAAAAATTAATTCCTACAAAATACAAACAGGTGTTTTGATGGAAGTAGACAGATAGATTCTGATGCTCTTATGGGGAAAACATTAGCTAGAACAGGCAAGAGAAGTCTGAAAAGAAATAAGATCAGGCTAGCGTTACCAGATATTACACTATATCATAAAACCTAAAAAATTAGTAGTAGTGGCATATAAAAAGACAGGGAATGAAACAAAAAAGCCAGAAATACTACCACACATTTGGAAATTGACTATATGTTAAAAGCAGTTCTTCAATTTACTGAGTTAAAGATGGACTTCTTAATAAATGGTGTTGGGTCATACAGGTACAGTTCATTTGAAAAAAAAAAAATTCAGGTTAGACTCCTTGCCTCACACCATACACCAGTATAAACTGCAAAAAAGACTAAAGATCTAAATGCAGATCACTAAATTTTGTGGTAGGAGAAGCCTCTATAAAGCCAAATGCCTCCAAGATAGAAAACAGTGTCATCAAGGTCAAAAGATAAGTGACAATTTAAAAACCATTCAGTCAATCACTCAGTTGTGTCCCACTCTTTGTGATCCCATGAGCTGCAGCCTGCCAGGCTCCCCTGTCCATCACCAATTCTTGGAACTTTCTCAGACTCATGTCCATTGAGTCAGTGAGGCCATCCAACAATTTCAACTCTGCCATCACTTTTTCCTCCTGCTTTCAGTCTTTGCCAGCATCAAGATCTTTTCCAGTGAGTCAGTTCTTCGCATCAGGTGGCCAAATGATTGAAGTCTCAGCTTCAGCATCAGTCCTTCCAATGAATATTCAGTACTGATTTCCTTTAGGATTGACTGGTTTGATCTCCTTGCTTTCCAAGGGACTCTCAAGAGTCTACTTCAACACCACAGTTCAAAAGCATCAATTCTTTGGTGCTCAGCTTTCTTTGTGGTCCAAGTCTCACATCCATACATGACTACTGGAAAAACCATAGCTTTGAGTATACAGACCATTGTCAGGAAAGTAATATCTCTGCTTTTTAATATGCTGTCTAGGTTTGTCATAGCTTTTCTTCCATGGAGTAAGTATCTTTCTATTCCATGGCTGCAGTCACCACCTACAGTGATTTTGGAGCCCCCCAAAATAAAGTCTGTCACTGTTTATATTGTTTTCCCATCTATTTGCCATGAAGTGATGGGACACGATGCCATGATCTTCGTTTTCTGATCATTGAGTTTTAAGCCAGCATTTTCATTCTCCTCTTTCACTGTCATCAGGAGGCTCTTAGTTCTTCTTCACGTTCTGCCATAAGGTGGTGTCATCTGCTTATCTGAGATTATTGATATTTCTCCCAGAAATCTTGAGTCCAGCTTGTGCTTCATCCAGTCTGGCATTTCAGATGATGTTCTCTGCATATAAGTTAAATAAGCTAGGTGACAATGTGCAGCCTTGATGTACTCCTGTCCCAATTTTGGAATGGTTTAGAAAACATTAGGTGGACAGTAAATGAGGAGATGGATATTTATGTAGCACCAAAATATCATTGCATATGTTACTTTCATGTTATAGAAGGAAGCATAAGAGTGCTATGCAACCTTAGTGATGATTCATCATCCACAATGGTGGTTCAAGCATATATTTTGAGTCTCCTGGGAAGATAAAATATAAAGTGTACAACATCATCTTGAAGACATTCTGGAAAGAAAAGAAATCCAAACTTTCAGATCCACATTCACACTCATAGAATTATGAGTAATTAGCCTCCAATTAAATAAATAAATTAATTTAAAAAATAAATAAAGTTGCCTGAATTAAATATAAAAAAAAATATAATATATAGGGCATAGAGAAACAAGTTATGAGATACCTCAAGGAAGCAATCAGACAAATCAAAACAGATTATTCATCAGGAAAACCAACCTAGTCTCTTTAATGAATCTTTGAAATGAAAACAAAATCAAACAGATGACAACAACAAAAAAATCTGTTTTAGTTACAGCAGAGAAGACTTAAGGGATGCGGCAGGTAAATGTAGTAAATGAGTCTGGATTGAATCGTGGGTTAGCCAAATCAGCTACGAAAGATAGTAGAGGTATAGTTGGAGAATTCCAAATCTACTGATAAGATGAACTCTGTACATAAACATGCAAAAATAACAATTAATGAAAATTAGCACATGGCATTTGATATGTGTGCATATGTGCTAAGTTACTTCAGTAATGTCTGACTCTGTGACACTCGGCCTGACAGGCTCCTCTGTCCATAGGATTCTTCAGGCATGGATACTGCAGTGGGTAGCCAGTCATTTCTCCAGGGGATCTTCCTGAATCAGGGATCAAACCCCTGTCTCTTATGTCTCCTGAATTGGCAGGCATGTTCTTTACCACTAGCACCCCTGGGGAGCCCCAATATTTTATGTACATGTAGTATATATGCATGAACAGTATGGAAAGGCAAAGATAGGACACTGAAAGATGAACTCCCCAGGTCGGTAGGTGCTCAAATGCTACTGGAAATCAATGGAGAAATAACTCCAGAAAGAATGAAGAGAAAGAGCCAATGCAAAAACAACACCCAATTGTGGATGTGACTGGTGATAGAAGTAAACTTTGAGGCTGTAAAGAGCAATACTGCATAGGAACCTGGAATGATAGGTCCATGAATCAGGGAAAATTGGAAATGATCAAACAGGAGATGGCAAGAGAGGACATTGACATTTTAGGAATCAGCAAACTAAAATGGACTGGAATGGGTGAATTTAACTCAGATGACTTTTATGTCTACTACTATGCGCAAGAATCCCTTAGAAGACATGGAGTAGCCATTATAGTCAACAAAAGTCTGAAATACATTACTTGAATGCAGTCTCAAAAATGACAAATTGATCTCTGTTCATTTCCAAGACAAACCATTCAATATCACAATAATCCAAGTCTATGCCCCAACCAGTAATGCTGAAGAAGCTGAAGTTGAATGGTTCTATGAAGACCTACAAGACCTTCTAGAACTAACACCCATAAAAGATGTCCTTTTCATTATTGGGTACTGAAATGCAAAAGTAGGAAGAAATACCTGAAGTAACAGGAAAATTTGGCCTTGGAGTACAGAATGAAGCAAGTCAATAGCTAACAGAGTTTTGCCGAGAGAACTCACTGGTCATAGCAAACACCCTCTTCCAAGAACACAAGAGAAGACTCTACACATGGACATCACCGGATGGTGAATACTGAAATCAGATTGATTATATTCTTTGCTTCCAAAGATGGAGAAGTTCTATACAGTCAGCAAAAACAAGACCAGGAGCTGACTGTGGCTCAGATCATGAACTCCTTATTGCCAAATTCAGACTAAAATTGAAGAAGTAGGGAAAACCACTAGACCATTCAGGTATGACCTAAATCAAATCCCTTATAGCTATACAGTGGAAGTGACAAATAGATTCAAGGGATTAGATCTGATAGACAGAGTGCCTGAAGAATTATGGGTGGAGGTTCATGACATTGTAGAGGAGAAAGGGATTAAGACCATTCCAAAGAAAAAGAAATGCAAAAATGCAAAATGGTTGTCTGAGGAGGCCTTACAAACAGCTATGAAAAGAAGACAAGTGAAAGGCAAGGGAGAAAAGGAAAGATATACCCATTTGAATGTAGAGTTCCAAAGAATAGCAAGGAATGATAAGAAGGCCTTCCTCAGTGATCAGTGCAAAGAAATAGAGGAAAATAATAGAATGGGAAAGACTAGACGTCTCTTCAAAAAATTAGAGTACTAAGGGAACTTTTCATGCAAAGATGGGCACAATAAAGGACAGAAAACATACGGACCTAACAGAAGCAGAAGATATTAAGAAAAGCTGGCAAAAATACAGAGAAAAACTATCCAAGAAAGATCTTCATGACCCAGATAATCACAAAGGTGTGATCACCAACCTAGAGCCAGACATCCTGGAATGAGAAGTCAAGTGGGCTTTAGGAAATACCACTACGAACAAAGCTAGTGGAGGTGATGGAATTCCAGGTGAGCTATTTCAAATCCTAAAAGATGATGCTGTGAAAGTGTTGCACTCAATATGCCAGCAAATGTGGAAAACTCAGAAATGGCCACAGGACTGGAAAAAGTCAGTTTTCATTCCAATCCCAAAGAAAGGCAATGCCAAAGAATACTCATACTGCAACACAATAATACTCATCTGACACGCTGGCAAAGGAATACTCAAAATTCTCCAAGCCAGGATTCAACAGTACATGAACCATGAACTGCCAGATGTTCAAGCTGGATTTAGAAAAGGCAGAGGAACCAGAGATCAAATTGCCAACATCCACTGGATCATAGAAAAATCTAGAAAGTTCCAAAAAATATATATACTTCTGCTTTATTGACTATAACAAAGCCTTTGACTGTGGATCACAACAAACTCTGGAAAATTCTTCAAGAAATGGGAATACCTGATCACCTGACCTGCCTCCTAGGAAATCTGTATGCAGGTCAAGAAGCAACAGTTAGAACTGGACATGGAACAACAGACTGGTTCCGAATTGGGAAAGGAGTACATCAAGCTGTTCATTGTCACGACGCTTATTTAACTTACATGCAGAGTACATCATGAGAAATGTTGGGCTAGATGAAGCACACACTGGAACCAAGATTGCTGGGAGAAAGAAATGTCAATAACTTCAGATATGCAGATGACACCACCCTTACGGCAGAAAGTGAAGAAGAACTAAAGAGCCTCTTGATGAAAGTGAAAGAGGAGAGTGAAAAAGTAGGCTTAAAACTCAACATTCAAAAAGCTAAGATCATGGCGTCTTGTCCCACCACTTCATGGCAAATAGATGGGGAAACAACGGAAAAAATGACAGACTTTATTTTGGGGGGGCTCGTAAATCACTGCAGATGGTGAATGCAGCCATGAAATTAGAAGACGCTTGCTCCTTGAAAGAAAAGTTATGGCCAACCTGGACAGCTTATTAAAAAGCAGAGACATTATTTTGCCAACACAGGTTCGTCTGGTCAAAGCTATGGTTTTTTCCCAGTGTGGAGATTTCTTTAAAAACTGGAAATAGAACTGCCATATGACCCAGCAATCCCACTTCTGGGCATACACACTGAGGAAACCAGATCTGAAAAAGACACATGCACCCCAATGTTCATCGCAGCACTGCTTATAATAGCCAGGACATGGAAGCAACCTAGATGCCCATCAGCAGACGGATGGATAAGGAAGCTGTGGTACATATACACCATGGAATATTACTCAGCTGTTAAAAAGAATTCATTTGAATCAGTTCTAATGAGATGGATGAAACTGGAGCCCATTATACAGAGTGAAGTAAGCCAGAAAGATAAAGAACATTACAGCATACTAACACATATATATGGAATTTAGAAAGATGGTAACGATAACCCTATATACGAAACAAAAAAAGAGACACAGATGTACAGAACAGACTTTTGAACTCTGTGGGAGAAGGCGAGAGTGCGATGTTTCGAAAGAACAGCATCTATATTATCTATGGTGAAACAGACCACCAGCCCAGGTGGGATGCATGAGACAAGTGCTCGGGCCTGGTGCACTGGGAGGACCCTGAGGAATCGGGTGGAGAGGGAGGTGGGAGGGGGACCGGGATGGAGAATACGTGTAACTCTATGGCTGATTCATGTCAATGTATGACAAAACCCACTGAAATGTTGTGAAGTAATTAGCTTCCAACTAATAAAAAAAATTTTTTTTTTTTTTAATTAGAAAAAAGCTATGGTTTTTTCCGTAGTCATGTGTGGATGTGAGAGTTGGACTATAAAGAAAGCTGAGCACATAATAATTGATGCCTTTTAACTGTGGGGTTGGAGAGGCTCTTGAGAGTCCCTTGGACTGCAAGGAGATCCAACCAGTCCATCCTAAAGGAAATCAGTCCTGAATATTCATTGGAAGGACTGATGCTGAAGCTGAAACTCCAATCCTTTGGCCACCTGATGCAACAAACTGATTCATCTGAAAAGACCCTGATGCTGGGAAAGATTGAGTGCAGGAGGAGAAAGGAACGACAGAGGATGAGATGGTTGGATGGCATCACCGACTCAATGGAGGTGAGTTTGAGTAAACTCTGGGAGTTAGTGGTGGACAGAGTGTGGCATGCTGCAATCCATGGAGTCTCAAAGAGTCAGATATGCCTAAACAACTATACTGAGTAATTATGCATGAAGGTAGTAGATTAAATATGTATAAAATTGTTTGAGGATATCAGTAAGCTTTTAATAGTGGAAATATCTGTGTGGTCATAATACAGAGTTTTCATTTTACTACTGCTTGTTCCTTTTCTATCACCCCTTTTAAACACACTGTTATCTTTCTTGGTCATCCACCTGAAGAAATATTTGGGTATGTTTAATATATGATTCTCTAAATTCTCCTTATTTCATGTTATATATTTTTTAATTTAGTTTTTGTTTTATATTGAAGTATAGTTGATTTACAATATTGTGTTAGTTTCATGTATACAGCTAAGTGATTAAGTTATACTAATATATATATACCTTTCTTTTACAGATTCTTTCCCATGTAATTTTTTGCAGAATATTGAGTAGAGTTCCCTCTGCTATGTAGTAGGTTCTTGTTGATTATCTATTTTGTATACAGTGGTGTGTATATGTTAATTCCAAACTCTTAGCTTATCTGCCACAATGTTTCCATTTTGGTAATCATACATTTGTTTTTGTAGTCTGTGAGTCTCTTAAGTTTTTTTATATCATTTTTTTTAGATTCCACTTATATGTGATATCATATGACATTCGTGTTTGACTTACTTCACTTAGGATAATCTCTTAGGCCCATGAATATTGGTGCACATGATATTATTTCATTTTTATGGCTGAGTAATATTCCATTGTGTATATGTACCATATCATCTTTACCCATTCCTCTTTCAATGGACATTTAGGTTGCTTCCATATCTTGGCTATTGTAAATGGTACTGCATTTAGTGAACATTGGTGTGTATATCTTTTTGAATTGTGGTTTTTCCTGGCTTTATGCCCAAGTATATGTTTTTTACAAGTTCTTAAAATCTGAGGTAGAGAAAATATAAAAGTAAATTGAAAAGTCTAGGCATATTTTATGTGAGAAGTTACTTCCATCTGCATAGTGACAATAATTTGAACAGGGCTACTCAAACTTTTTTGATTATATTTTCCTATCGATTATTCCTCTCCTGGGTTGTCTCTCAGACTTTAATATTTTAGGGTGAAAATGATTATTTTATACTCCTGTGGGGTGCTTTGTCCTGCTTTCTTGGGCTTCCTGACTTTGTGAGAAATTTTATTTTCTTCCAGCACTTGAGTCATATAGTTTGCTCTCATAAATATTTAAATAGTTATTATCAATATTATTAACATATTTTTAATAACAGCACTTTGGAAAAGTGGAGTTGCTGCTGCCTATGAAAGTTAGTTGACACCTTTTAATGGGTATGGTTCTGAGAGGAGCTGTAAGGAGCAGAGGCAGGAGGTTGACAGCTGCAGTAAAGAGAACATATCTCCGACCCACGGAAGGCAAGTGATTGCAACTGGAGTGACAGTTTCCAGGTGGTTTCATTTATCTCTCTGATACCTTTCAAATACCTCTCTAGCAGAATGCCTTGAGCAAAACACACAGATTTCCAGGTGTAATCTTATTTAAAGGATACTGTATAGGTATACAGAACTCTTTCAGGGAATAGTTTCAAAAATTCATATTTGTAAGAAAGTAGTTTAATCAATCACTTCCCTTCTAAAATTTACTTCCGACAGCTTTAGCTAATCTTGTGTGGTCTTGACCACTCACTATCTGCCAAACATTCAGGATCAAAAAGAAATTCTCTTTAGTCATGACTTCTGCTCCAAATAAGGACAAACAGATTACAAGACTCAATTTTAAACTTCTATCCTAATGGAAATAAAATTTATAGGTCAGAATTACCAGGATTATTTTCATTTGTTAAATGTAACCTTGTTGAAACAGAAATCTCCTTTTGAAAATATTTACAGGGCAGAATGGGTATTTCCTCATGCCCCCATGTAGTAAACATACTAGAGCAGTAACCAAGAATAAAAGATAAACTCACCAGGGGAAAACAAATGCACTTTCTCTCTTGAAAGAAAAAGATTCACAATCAGATCACATGATAAACCACAGATATTACGAAGAACAGACATTGGAGACCACTCACTGAAACAAAGCCCTTCTAACTTCTCTCCTTTCCCCTATGGATGTGCTCTATTTAGTGTGTGTTTTGCAGCTGTAGCTGCAACAATCTGGGGAAAGCTGGAAGAAGATATTCAAGAACCCAAAGAAGAAAAGGAGAAGGTGGATAGAGAAGGATTGTTTCTGCTTTAAATTAATAGAAAACTAGCAGAGGACCATTTCCTCCACCTGTATCTGTATCAGTGCCATTTATCCCGATATGGAAATGATTTGAACTGATGTACACAGAGGGAAAGAAGGAGAAGAAAATAAACTATGACCAGGCTATTAAAATAATTTATCCAAGTTTACTCACTTAAAAATGTGAAAAACAAAACCATGTAACTAGAGCATCACTGCCACCCTTCTTCCCCTTGTCTCATACTTCATTTACCATCTGTGCTATGTGTTTTGCCTCCTTTTTTCCCCTCTTAATTCATTATCTTATCTTCTTTTTTCCGGTTCCCTGACCCTGTGAACCAGTGGTCTATTTCATGTTCGTAGACACAATATTCCCTGCTCAAATTTGATGGGCAACATAAGGTCTGTGTATTCAAATACGGTTTTATGCTCTGCTCCACACTTCGCGTCCTTAGGGTCATTAGTCACAGTATGTGTTCCATGCTGTGCCCATAATGTCTCATCTGATAATCACATACTCAAAGAATATTTTGAATCTCTATTTTACTAACAAAGTGTCAGTATCAAACACAATGTGTCCCTTGTGTTCCTACTCTTTTCAAAGCTTATGTCTTAACATATAGACAATATTTATCTCTTTAGAATTCCCAAAATGTGTTTTGGTCAACTGAGAACTTTTCAGGAAAAGCTAATTTTATTTTTTAAACTTGAGGTTAGCAAGGAAACATCTTTAAATAGATTAAAATTTTTTAATATAATTATTTCAAGCTGATTAAGTTTTAATCATGAATGTCATCCATGGACTGACATAAAAATTTGAAGAAAGAAGAAATTATCATAATTAAGGGGTTGAATGAAAATTCTTTTAGTGATACAAATTATTAATTTTTGTATATCAGGAAAGATTGTAAGACAGTCTCAAAGGAAAAAAAAGCTAACATTATCTCAGTTTGATATGTACAGAAGTATACATATGATTGCCATATGTTTTTATGAAGGATTAACAATGATCCTAATAAGATGAATGTGTTGGTATGTTGAAATCTAAATGAAAGAATATGAAAATCACCAGTAGTGGTAGTAAATTAAAATTTATAAATTCTACCACAATTTTAAATTCTAGCTTACCAGAAATGATTTTCAAAAAATTTTAAAAACTTTTTATTAGCATATCTATCAAAATAGACGGTAATTCCTTCAAATCACTTACTGTGCAGTCCATATTTGCATTTCCCCAGTTGTCTAAAAGCTTCTCATTACAGTTGGTTTGTTGAAATCAGTTGAAATATTGTATGCACAATATTCCTTTTGTATACAATGTATACACATTCTATATGACTAGTACACTCTCTTAAATTACTTTTAAATTGTAAGAATTCCCCTCTTATCGCCCCCATCCCGCCCCATTTTTTCATTTGCCTTACACATTCTAGAATGGGTGATGACTTTCTTGTGGTGAGATTTAACTTATTCTCTTATTCTTATATTTTCTACACTTTCAGTCCAAGATCAGTGAGTCCAAGATGTTTTACAGATGGTGCTAATGTCTTCTTATTGCATCTCCTCTAGAGATATATGTTTAGTTGTCACTCTTTTTTTCTTATGGTGTAAAGGTAACTTTATTTTCAACTGTATTGAATAATGCAAAATTGTTTTTCGAGGTTTTTATACCAGTTTAAACAACCTTTAGCAATTCCATAATCTTTTATTGCCCCGTAGCCTCACCAGTTCTCACCAATGCTCTATAAGGGGTGGGATGGGGAGTGGGAGGGAGGCTTTAGAGGGAGGGGATATATGTATACTTATAGCTGATTTGCACTGTTGTATAGCAGAAACCAACACAGCATTGTAAAGCAATTATCCTCCAATTAAAAAAATTAAAAAAAAGAGAATACAGGAAGATAGCTTTATGACCCCAGGTTGGTAGATAATTTCAAGCACTAATATTAAAGAAAGGAATGATAAATTCTATTATATTGAAAGTAAGAATTATTGACAATCAATATACACTATAAAGGGAATAAAAATAGCATGCCATCTAGTAGGAGAATTACATATGTATGTGTGTATAATTTCTAAAAAACATTAAGAAAAAACAGTCTATAGTCAAAAGACACAGGAGATTAGAAATGAGTCTCCGATTTTTCAAAATGCACAACTGAACAACTAATAAAGGAAATAAAAATGAAAACCACAGTAAAATGCCTTTCAAACCTGACTATTGAAGACATTAAATGTTGATGAGAACTGGTGAAGCTATGGAGCAATAAAAGACTATGGAATTGCTCAAGATTCTTAAATTTTTTTTATTTTATATTAGAGCATAATTGATTTATAGTGTTGTTAGTTTCAGATTATGAGCAAAGTGATTGAGTTATAAGTATACATATACCTATTCTTTTTCAGATTCCTTTCCCATTTAGGTTACTAGAGAATATTGAGTAGAGTTTCTTGTGCTATACAGTAGGTCTTTGTTGATTATGTATTTTATATATAGTAGTGTGTTTATGTTAATCCCAAACTCCTAAGTTTTCCCTCCCTATCCCCACCTTTCCCCTTTGGTAACCATAATTTTGTTTTTGTAGTCTGTGGCTCTTTCTGTTTTGTAAATAAGTTCATTTATATCATCTTTTTAGATTCCACATGTAAGTGATATCATATGATATTTGTCTTTCTTTGACTTGCTTCACTTAGTATGATAATCTCTGAAACTGCTCTTTTAATTTTATGTGCCCAGGTGGGCCTCTAGCCATTTCTCGTACTAGACAATAGGCATTTGCTAATTAAGACTACAAAATAGTCCCCTAGTGAAACATGCCTCCTGATATTCACACCCTTGGATGGGCCCTGCTAACACTGAATCTGCTCTGACCATATATAGCCAAAAGATTGTGGCATAAATAATGATGCATGTGTTCAAGACTAGCTTTCAAATACTGGACTCTAGGAATACCCACTTATTACAATAGCCATGTCAAAAGTCTAAGAAACTAAGACCATCATGCTATGAGAATACTCAGGCTAGCCAAGTAGAGAGGCCACGTGGAGATGGCTATGGGCTTCCCAGGTGACTTCGTGGTGAAGAATCTGCCTGCCAATGCAGGGGACGTGGGTTCTGTCTCTGGGTCGGGAAGATCCTCTGGAGGAGGAAATGGTTACCGCCTCCAGTATTCTTGCCTGGAAAAGTCCATGGACAGAGTAGCCTGGCAGGTGGCAGTTCCTGGGTTCACAAAGAGTTGGACATGACTGAATGACTGAGTACACACAAAAATAGCTATCCCAGACCAGCTGTCAGACATGTGAGTAAAGGAATCACCTTGCATATTCCAGCTCTAGGAGGTCTCAAAGTTAAAAGCAACAACTAAAGCTGAAAACTTACGGCCCTACTTAAGCTGTCCCAGCCATCTCCAGCCACCTGACCTATTCTAGATAGGGCCCCACTGCTAGGCCTTCCTTGCTGCGGCCCACATGAGTTCCTACCCTCAGAATTTCAGTATATGAATACCTATGGCTGATTCATGTTAAGATTTGACAGAAAACAAGAAAATTCTATAAAGCAGTTATCCTTCAATTAAAAATAAATAAAATTTAAAAAATGTAATTGTTGTCATTTTGTGCTAAGTCACTTCGGTCATGTCCGGCTCTTTGCGATCCTCTGGGCTGTAGCCGAGCTCCTCTGCCCGTGGAATTCTCCAGGCGAGGGTCCTGCAGTGGCTCGCCATGCCCTCCTCCAAGGGATCTTCCCAACCCAGGGGTTGAACCTAAGGCTCTTATGTCTCCTGCATTGGCAGGTGGATTTCTTACCACTGATACCACCTGGAAAACCCCGATATTTTATGAAAATTATTGTCACTGTATACCCTTAAATATCGGGGTAATTCATTATGCACAATAAATAACTGAAATGGTGTTTACTTTTTACATGCAAGATAAGTATATGAAAAAATATAAAATGTATGTCATTAACTTTCATATCATGCAGTGGGTAGAAATGGAAAGGACTTTAAAAAAAGTTATTAGAAGCTGCAAAGGACTCAAGGAAACTGTGGATGTGGGCTTGAAGGAAAGGTACCAATTATGTGCTGACAGAAAGTTGCAGAAATTTTTTTCTCTGTAATGCGAAAAATGGAAAGGGGTTATAATTCGTGCATAATTAAGAAGATTTCAACACCAAAAATTTAAAGTTCTACATTGTTTCCTTTAGATGTATGTAATAGGGAAGAGAAAGATGCCTTAAAGAAAAAGTAGTTCCATTTTTTAGCATAATTTAGAGGACATATATAGGAACAAGGAATTGCTGGATTCAAAAATAAAAATCTTTCTTTTCCCCAGCAAAATATTCTCGGAGTGAGAAATGGGCAAAGATACAATTCAAAATGAGGCAGTTAAATCCTTTACTAAGATAAAAAATGGAAAAAAAAAGTTAAAAAATGCTGCACCATAGAAAATCTCAAAAGACTTAAGGTCCTTAAAGAATTTTGTTCAGTAATAGGGCTCCTAAGAATTTTAAGGGACTTGTTCCACAACAGCCTGATATAGGGCCCAAGATAGAAAATAACCTTTCTGAAGGTGATTTGAGGCTGTGCCTTTTGTTTTTATAGTAAATTCTAATATTATTAATAGGAAGCTCAAAGTTCTTAATAGAGTGATACTTGAAGAGGCATTTCCTATTTGACGAAAAGCCACAGAGCCTGTACAAGCTAAAAAGATACTTCCTGGGGAGAGAGGTGACCAATAAAGACCTCAAGAATTTCAGTCATTCCAGCCCAGGTGCTAAACAGGTGAGGAGGAAAAGGTCACCAGCTTCAGTCTCTATCTAACTGCAATCTAGTTGTATAAGGGATTCAAAGTAGGAATCACCCAACCTCTCATCACCAAAAATCATCTGCCTGACTCATACCTCTTGATGACACTAAATATGTTTTTCTAACTTGGCAGATATTTTGGAATAGCATTTAAGATTATCTTTGTTTTCCATGTTTTTGATTCTCTGCAAAAAATATAGTAATAATTTATAGCCTATCATAATGGTAATTTACATCACTTCATAAGATCATAGCTACTCATATCACATAAACTAATCCAGAGTAATATCAGCTGTATGATCTCTAAAGCTGGACAGCATCAAAGTCTCTAATTTTGGCACATTTCAACTTTTTTCTTTCCATATAATCTATTTTAATTTCATCATGAATTGAAAAGTTTGGGGAATTTGAGTTGAAAATTTTAACCTATACATTTTCATGATCTAGTTATAAATTTTACCCTAAAAACTTGCAAAAAGAATAGATAAGGCACCTCTGCCTGTCTGTATACAGGTAAATTAAGATGAGTCAATTTAGGACATTATATACTAACAGAAATAAACACATACCTGATTATATGTGAAATTTTTAATGTAAAGTACATTGAATGTTTTGGTAAATTTTTCTGCAGTAAATTTATTTCTCAAATGGAATCAATCTTAGAGTACAATATATTCTAACACAGGTTAAAAATATCACTGGTATGCATTATAAGATTTTATTTTGCTAATCTTAAATTCCAGACTCTTTCTTTTCTTCAAATCTTATTTTGAAGATACTCATGAACAATTTTAATAGTTTGTAAATATCTAAAATACACTTTGTAGTTCAGTTTGCAGGCCAAAACTGTTGGTTTTATAAATGGAAAAGCTCTATTATATAGCATTAGCTAGTTCTCCTTAAATATTTACTGAGCACTTGGGGTTATGGGCTTCATGATGAAAACCTTTGAGCTGTTTCTTGAACTGGAAAAAGATTTGCATTATATAAAGTGCAAAGCAAGTTTCTCTTTAAGACTGACCCATATCAGAACTAATGACGTTCAATATCAATATCACTTTCCTGTGATCTGAGATTGAATTAGGAAGAGTAAGAATGTATTGATCATAGTTATGTTTGTTATAAAATGTTCTATTAGTTTATGTATATGTTGACCCCAAGTAAATGTTCTCTATTCAATTTTTTAGTTTTCTATCCTTTCCGGTAATAAAACTTTAATTGGAAATTACTAAATTGCCACAAAATCTTAAAGTTGGAAGAGGCTTTGAAGTACTGATATATAGACTTAAACTCAGTGCCAGCTTGTCAATTGCAATGCACCTGCAATGCACCCTTCAGGAGTATCCTGCAAGTCCTGGTCCTCAGCATTAGCATTTCCTGCCTGTTCTACTCAAAGAAGTCAAGCTAAATAGTTTCATACATGATGAACAATAACCTACTTAATATCAATTCCCTTCAAAAGATCAAGGTTCCCTGCTTAAGATTATTTACCCTTTGAATTTTAAAACCAGGATATTTGAGAGATTTGATAAAATTCACATTGTCTTCTTGCAGTGCCTAAAATTAGGATAGTGGATTAGACGTTACTTTAAGAGTATAGAAATATTATATTACTGAAATTCTAATTTAGAAATTCAAGCTAATGTATGAATAATGAGTGGAGGAAAAAAAGACTGACTCAACATACATCTTCCCTTCTCTTTTATTCACTGTATTTTTCCTGTAATTATGTCTGTATTCATTCTTCATTTTTAATTCACCACTTCTGCTGCTGCTGCTGCTGCTGCTGCTGCTAAGTCACTTCAGCCGTGTCCGACTCTGTGCGACCCCATAGACGGCAGCCCATCGGGCTCCCTCGTCCCTGGGATTCTCCAGGCATGAACACTGGAGTAGGTTGCCATTTCCCTCTCCAATGCATGAAAGTGAAAAGTGAAAGTGAAGTCGCTCAGTCGTGTCCAACTCTTAGCGTACCCGTGGACCACAGCCTACCAGGCCCCTCTGTCCATGAGATTTTCCAGGCAAGAGTACTGGAGTGGGGTGCCATTGTCTTCTCCGTTCTTCTGCTACCTAATATAATCTAATTCTATGTCTCCTATACATGTCAGACACCCAACTATATCAGACACATGATGAAGCAACTCATCAAGTGCAAGTTAATGAATTCTCAGAGAAGTTCCTGATCAATAAAGGAATGAAAGTGGCTAGGTAGAAATTGCATTTTCCACTTACTCATTTATTTCGACGCAACTTAAAAGACAAAGGACAGAAGAGTGTTCAGATATCACTTTGTTTTCCTAAGGAACTGTTTTGTTCAAATGTCACTTTATTTTCCTAAGAAATTGTTTTTCATGACTATATTATAATGCTTTTGGGAGAACTATCTGTGAATGTTCTATGATAACTACAGTTATTGTAACGTAATGAAAAGCAAGTGTGTCCAAAATATTATTATTTCATTAAATCAGGTCATGGTCACAAAGTAGCAATGATTCTGAATATTGTTTACACATTAGCTTCCCCTTAGAAATCTCCCACTTGAGATAAAATTAATCAACAGAAATTCAATTGTATCGATCAGGATTAGTATTCTAATAAAGTTGTGTTCACAGAAAAAGATATTAAGAAAAATATGTAGTTGAAGGATTAAGAAAAATAACCTGAACACATATACTTTATTTTAAATCACACACATTGCTCCTTTCTAATTGATTATGGCACCTTTTGTAGCTCCAGAAACAGCAAGTACTAGTGTTATAAATTTCAAAATATCTTCAACAAGAAACTAAAGGTTTAGAATGACCTTATATTTATCACTTCAAACTCTATCACATGTCAGTAGACATAGCAAATGTACAATATTAACAGTTTACAAAGAAATTAAGATAAAAAGGTAATTATATGATCATAGTTAATCATTTCTAACAATTTGCTCTTGGGTTAGCCAAGTAATTTCACTTCTTTATGAATATTATGTTATTAATATTTGTATGGGCATCACACTGTTTACTTAATCTCTCCAAATTACATTGTAATAGTTTATCAAGAATTGAGTCTTTGGCCTCTTAATCATTTTCATGGCTCCTATATATGTCTTTCACAGTTTGTCAATACCAGTAAGAATAGAATTCAGTATTTTACACATGGTCTTACCCAGCTTTCATCAGTAGATTGTCACCCACCTCTCATGAATCCAGAGACTGTATAAACATGGCATCAAATATGTGGAAGTGATTTTTCTCTTCATATATAATCTGCATGCTATCATTGTTTTCATCATCAGACTTTGATTATCATCACTTTTTTCAGCTTATAGTATTCAAACTATATGTGTTTTGGAAGCTAATTCTGTTTTTTTACTTTACTCCATAATTCTTTTAGCACTTATTCCATAATTGTCTGTTTGCTTCTCCTGATAATGTAAAAGAAAAGAAAGTTGGCTTTTAAAAACAAGAAATTTAATATTAAATAAAGTTCTGAAAGACTCATGATAAAGATCAAGTGTACTAGAAAAATACTAACTCTTGCCTAATAACATAATATTCTCCAAATGTTGAGCATTCAAATTTTTCCAATACTTTTTTGTAAAACAAAGAGTGAAACTTTGCTACTCAGATAACAAAGGGTAATGCATGACATTTATTTTAAACTAAAACTACCTTAATTTTCCCACTAGACCCTTACTTTATTGAAAACTAAAGCTATACAAGTTCTAGTCTTTGCTCCAAAAAAGAGAATTTTGCATATACTACAAGAAAACTATTACAGCAAAGCTCTGCTATAATTTCAAATTCACACAAATGACAGGTTCACATTGATAAAAGTCATGGACTTTTCTGCACTCTTTTCTCAGAATGTTTTCCTCCATTTACTGCCTATCATCATCTATCAGACTCTTGATTCTGCAAGAATTAGTTCAGATGTCACTTTGAAGTTTTCTGCAGTTCTCATCAGAATAGATTATACCTAGGACTTGATTAGTTCAGTTCAGTTCAGTGGCTCAGTTGTGTACCACTCTTGCAACCCCATGGACGGCAGAATGCCAGGCTTCCCTGTCCGTCACCAACTCCCTGTACTTACTCAAATTTGTGTCCTTTGAATTGGTGATGCCGTCCAGCCATCTCATCCTCTGTCATCCCCTTCTCCTGCCATGAATATTTGCCAGCATCAGGGTCTTTTCAGATGGGTCAGTTCTTTGCATCAGGTGGCCAAAGGATTGGAGTTTGAGCTGCAGCATCAGTCCTGCCAATGAATATTCAGGACTGATCTCTTTTAGGATGGACTGGTTGGATCTCCTAGCTATCCAAAGGACTCTCAGGCGTCTTCTCTAACACCACAGTTCAAAAGCATCAATTATTATGCACTCAGCTTTCTTTATAGTCCAACTCTCACATCCATACATGACTACTAGAAAAACCATAGCTTTGACTAGACAGACCTTTGTTGGCAAAGTAATGTCCTGCTTTTTAATAAGCTGTCCATGTTGGTCATAACTTTTCTTTCAAGGAGCAAGTGTCTTTTAATTTCATGGCTGCAATCACCATCTGCAGTGATTTATGGGCCCCACAAAAATAACGTCTGTCACTGTTTCCATTGTTTCCCCATCTATTTGCCATGAAGTGATGGGACCGGATGCCATGATCTTAGATTTCTGAATGTTGAGTTTTAAGCCTACTTTTTCACTCTCCTCTTTCACTTTCATCAAGAGATTCTTTAGTTCTTCACTTTCTGCCATAAGGGTGGTGTCATCTGCATATCTGAGATTATTGATAATTCTCCTGGCAATCTTGATTCCAGCAGTCCAGCATTTCTCATGATGTACTCTGCATGTAAGCAGGGTGACAATATACAGCTTGATGTACTCCTTTCCCAATTTGGAACCAATCTGTTGTTCCATGTCCAGTCTAACTGTTGCTTCTTGACCAGTATACAGATTTTTCAGGAGGCAGGCCAGATGGTCTGGTATTATCTCTTGAAGAATTTTCCACAGTTTGTTGTAATCCACTCGGTCAAAGGCTTTGGCATAGTCAATAAAGCAGAAGTAGATGTTTTTCTGGAACTCCCTTGCTTTTTCGATGATCCAGTGGATGTTGGCAATTTGATCTCTTGTTCCTCTGCCTTTTCTAAATCCAGCTTGAACATCTGGAAGTTCTGTTGCACTGTTGTACTGTTGAAGCCTGGCTTGGAGAATTTTGAACATTCCTTTGCTACCGTGTGAGATGAGTGCAATTGTGTGGTAATTTGAGCATTCCTTGACATTGCCTTTCTTTGGGATTTGAATGAAAACTGACATTTCCAGTCCTGTGGTCACTACTGACTTTTCCACATTTGCTGGCATATTGTTGCAGCACTTTCACAGCATCATCTTTTAGCATTTGAAATAGCTCACCTGGAATTCCATCACCTCCACTACCTTTGTTCATAGTGATGCTTCCTGAGGCCCTCTTGACTGCACATTCCAGGATGTCTGGCTCTAGGTTGGTGATCACATCATCATGATTATCTGGGTCATGAAGATCTTTTTTTTTTTTTTTTTTAATAGTTTTCTGGTGTTCTTGCTACCTCTTCTTAATATCTTCTGCTTCTATTAGGACCATACCTTTTCTGTAGTTTATTGTGTCCACCTTTGCATGAAATGTTCCCTTAGTATCTCTAATTTTCTTGAAAAGGTCTCTAGTCTTTCCCATTCTATTGTTTTCCTCTATTTCTTTGCACTAATTACTGAGGAAGGCTTTCTTATCATTCCTTGCTATTCTTTGGAACTCTGCATTCAAATGGGTATATCTTTCCTTTTCTCCTTTGCCTTTTTCTGCTCTTCTTTTCATAGCTGTTTGTAAGGCCTCCTCAGACAACCATTTTGCCTTTTTGCATTTCTTGTTCTTTGGGGTGGTCTTGATCCCTGCCTCCTGTACATTGTCATGCACCTCTGTCCATAGTTCTTCAGGCACTCTGTCTATCACATCTAATCCCTTGAATCTATTTGTCACTTCCACTGTATAACCATAAGGGATTTGATATAGGTCATACCTGAATGATCTAGTGGTTTTCCCTACCTTCTTCAATTTAAAACTGAATTTGGCATTAAGGAATTCATGATCTGACTTGATATAAGATAGAAACATATTATTTTCCTCTATTAGAATATACATCTGTCAGTACAGAAACTATGTTTTGCTTGTTCTGTTGTCCCATAAGAGCAAGTGCAAATATTTAATAATCTGGTTTCTCCATATACTTCTGGACCAGTACCTTAGGGCAGAATAATATGGATTAAGTAACCAGTCTAAGAATCAAAAACTAAAAATTCATTTAGAGGGTCAGTGGCTTTGGTGTCTAAGTGACCCCAAGTCTCTCCTAAACCAATAGCTTTATTAGATTAAGAATTTAAAATATTAATATGCAGTAATTAATAGATTATTTTGTTTTTCCCTAATAACCATTTTCATTTAAGCCATGAGATTTGGTATTGCTCTTCCTAAAATAAGATTTGGAGCTGAATAAGTGGTTGGTATTGGGAAAATGAAATTTTGTGGCAAAAGTGGAAAAAAGACAAGTTACTGACTTTCAAAAGCATTGCCCAAAGGTACAGCTTCATATTCCAAAAAAATATGTGTAGTTGTCCTTCTGGGCAAAAATAATATTCTCATGAGACAAAATTGTGTGTGTGTGTGTGTGTGTGTGTGTGTGCACATGCTCACGTGTGCGTGCTTAGTCATGTGTGACTCTTTGCAGTCCCATGGACTGTAGCCTGCCAAGCTCTCCCTGTCCATCAGATTTTCCAGGCAAGAATACTGGAGTGGGTTGCCATTTCCTTCTCTAGGGGATCTTCCCAAACCAGGGATCAAACCTGGGCCTCCTGTGTCTCCTGCATTGACAGGCAAGTAAGGCTTTCCTGGTGGCTCGGTTGGTAAAGAGCCTGCCCATCATGTGGGAGACCCAGGTTTGATCCCTGGGCCTGCAAGATATGCTGGAGAAGGGAATGACTACCCACTCCAGTATTCCTGCCTGAAGAATTCCATGGACAGAGGAGCCTGGCGAGCTACAGTTGGGGTCACAATGAGTTGGACACGACTGAGTGACTAGCAACAAAATTGTATTGTTTAAATTTAGCATACAGTGGGTTTTAAATAGAATCTTTTTAAAAAATAAAAATAATTTAAGTGCTTCAGATAAATGAAGGCATTATATCTCACCAGTTAATCTTTCCATACATTGGATAGAATAGCCAAAAAATATCTTATTTAAGCTGCCATGTCTTTCACAAAGTGACTATTGAACTGAGTATAGTTGCAATAATTTCTTTTTTCAAATGTTATTGAGATCAAGTTGATTTACAATGTTGTGTTAGTGTCTTCTGTACAGCAAAGTGACTCAGTTGTACATATATATATTATTTTTCATACTTTACCATTATAATTTATCACAAGACATTGAATACAGTTTCTTATGTAATACAGTAGGACCTTGTTGTTTACCCACCTTATATTTAGCAGTTTATCTCTGCTAATCCCAGACTCTCAATCCTTTCCTCCTCTCCACGTATGTGTAGAATCTAAAATACAGTACAAATTAACATTTCTAACTATTGTAAGTTCTAATATTTTATTTTCATACTATGCAAGGAATAGTAGATATTATTAAGAAAGAGACTCAATCCAATCAGAGGATGTTACACCAGATTTAGAGATATTACTTCACATAATTGTAATTAGTTATGCAGTCAAGTTCACTGTACAGTCATATCATAAAGGGATATAAGTCATATCATTAAAGGGATGCTACTCTATAATCCCAGTTATCTCTTTCCTTACCTTGAAACTGAACATATATCTCCTCCTTAGTTTCTGTGGGAAGTGTGTTTATTTAGGCTATTTATTGTGGACTTTAAGAAAATGACTTTCAAAATATCTGCAAGATGTATAAATATGTAAACCAACATGACATACATTATGTTCCTAACAGATTATCACAGAATTGTCAGGAAAAGAGAGAGTGACATATATAATTTTTTGGCTTGTTAAACTGTGGTCAGATAAAATTCTAATCACCAAATTATTTTACTATAATTGTTTCATTTAAAAATGATCATCAATACTAATAAAGCAAATATAAACAATACATTTTCCTAAGAGTAACACCTACTCATTTGGTGAAGAAAGCTGAGCACCGAAAAATTGATGCTTTTGAACTATGGTGTTGGAGAAGACTCTTGAGAGTCCCATGGACTGCAAGGAGATCCAACCAGTCCATCCTAAAGAAGATCAGTCCTGGGTGTTCATTGGAAGGACTGATGCTGAAGCTGAAACTCCAATACTTTGGCCACCTCATGCGAAGAGTTGACTCATTGGAAAAGACCCTGATGCTGGGAAGGATTGGGGGCAGGAGGAGAAGGGGACAACAGAGGATGAGATGGCTGGATGGCATCACTGACTCGATGGGCATGGGTTTGAGTAGACTCCGGGAGTTGGTGATGGACAGGGAGGCCTGGTGTGCTGCGATTCATGGGCTCGCAAAGAGTCAGACATGACTGAGTGACCAAACTGAACTGAACTGAGCTCATTTGGTACAAAACAATTCAAACAATTCAAAAATTTTTTCAAGTGTTTACAGTTTTTCAATAATTGTCCAATGGTCTGCTTTCATGAAAAATTCAATGACTGTGCAGCAAGACTCATATAAATCTTGGAGACCAGTAATATAGTTATGTATATTGCTTTGTGTATAAAAATGTTTATTTTATTTTAATTAGGGGAAGAGTAGCCCAATTTTATGATTTGTATCTGAATAATGCAATGTTCAATCATATCAAGATGAAGTTCTACTGTTTCTAAATTTCAAACTTATCATAACATTATACTTTAGCTCTTAAATGTGTGATAGTCTAAAAGTGTGATTTTTTTTTAATCTGCAAGAAAGTATCATAATATCAAAGGATTTTTAGAAAGACATTTTTCCTTTTACTTTTCTTGTCACCTAAATAGCAACAACATAAATTTATTGGAAATAAGAAAAATTTGCATTGCATTTCTCAACAGGCATGCAGATAATATATAGAGAATCAGGAGTGTGTTTAAAAATGTTTGGAAAGGACAGACAAGGATGGCCTGGAAGTGATTTAATGATTTATAAGATTAAAGTGATTTGAAAAGTTTAATAATATGAATTAGGGAGTGGAATTCAGTATGAATATGCCAGATCTTGCTCAGATGTTCTGTCTTGCATTCTTCACATTAAAGACTCTTTAGCTTCCCCTCTGTAAAATCATAAATGTTTGGTTACCCAAATGATTTTTCCAAATTTCCCAGGCTCTCCAATGTCCAGTTATTTTATAATGCAGTGTCTTGAATATCTTAATGGCATAACTGGCACAGAATCTTTTCTATATTAGCACTGGATCTTCAAACACGTTTGTCACAACAGCACGCGCAGGGAGACAATTAAAGTAAATATTTTAAAAAAATGTTTGAAGTAAAATAGCTTTGTGATATTCTTTATATAAACTGGTCTATTTATGGCTTCCCAATGAATAGAAAGAATGTGCACTGAATGTAGCAAAGCAAAGCAAGCTACCTTCAAGAACAAAAATGGGCTTGTACAAGTGTCATATTTTCAGCAGAACTTTACATAAAGGTGATGTGTCTGTCCTTACTTAAACATATTAGGATCCCCATTCTCCATACACAAAGTTGTACATGCACACACACACACACACACACACACACACATTAAAAGCACACAGTATCTGTTACTATAGAACACTGTAGCGATGACTGTTCATTTGACTACCTACCCTTGGTATGTTGTCATTCACATGGACATTTCTCTTATTTTTTGGCTAGAAACCACATTTTTTACTTCTACTGAATGTCTGGTTATCTTCAACTTGTCAGCTGCTTTATACTGTGAGTTTTGCTTAGCACCTGGGTGCCTGATGAAAGTTGATGCAGTATCAGGCAATGCTGTGATTACTGTAATAAATTCAGGCTTCACAATTGCTTTACTGTGGCAAATCATATTCAAGAAAAGGCTTTTTATGTGTTCCATGAAAGTAGATGATTATGGACCCCACTCTATAAAGCCTAGTCTTTTTCTCAGATAGCTTTGAGTGTCTCCAGATTTAAATATATCAAAAGACTGAACTCTAAGAAGCAGTTCAAGGTTGTTGAAAGGGAGCCACCTCTGTCCATGAACTTCTTCAGGCAAGAGTACTGGATTGGGTAACCATTTCCTTCTCCAAGGGATCTTCCCGACCCAGGGGTTAAACCCAGGTCTCCTGCATTGCAGGCAGATTCTTTAATATCTGAGCCACCAGGGAAGCTTGACAGTTGAATAATAATCTGCTCACTTGGTGAAATTGCCTATGATTAAAAACTAAATGAGAGACATACTTTTGGCTTACATTTCTATAGATTCTGATGCGTTTGGTTTGAAAACAACTGATCACTCTATAGTTTCATGCTTCCCTTTTCTTCTTTTTTTCTTCTTTGCTTCTGTAAGTCACAGATTCTAAAGAATATATTCCTTCCTGCTTTTATTTGTTTTGTTTTATTTTAATTTTATGGTATGAATAGTCATCTTCCTTACAGACTCATTAAATAATGATTTCCCATTATTTCTCAAGATTTCCCTTTAACTTTTTTATATATATATTTTTACAAGTTCTCAAAGATGCAGCTCTACTATGACTAAATTTCAGAATGCATAATTGATAAATTGTGATTGATGAATCCAATTAAATATGTATCAAACAATAAATTTCACTGTATGTAGATGAAAAACACACCTAAGCAAGCATATATGATAAATTAAGTGAAAAACTTACCTGCAACACATCATAAACAAAAAAGTAGTGTATTTCCTATATAAAGAATCCCTAAAAATAAATAAGACCAAAGGAAAAATGGAAGATGGTGATTATGAACCTCTTATTACTATCACAGTGTCCAGCATATAGATAATTAAATGTTTTATGAAGAGATGGGTGAATAAACGACTATTCAATCAGTTGTCCTGACATTTCAATAAGAAGCTTCACTTTTTGTGTAGATTACCAGTAAAGAGATTGCATAAATTATATATGCATCTATATAATATATAAAATCTGTATTTTTAAAGACATTGAATGTAGTTCCCTATTCTATAGAGTGGGCCTTTGTTGTTCCTGCTTTATATAGAGTAATGTGCATATGTATATGTATAGTAATGTGTATATGTTAATCCCAAACTCCTAATTTGCCTCTTCTCCCCCACCCCCTCCACCAACTGTAACCATAAGTTTGTTTTCTGTGTCTGTGAGTCTATTTCTGTTTTATAAATAAGTTTATTTGTATCGTTTTTTAAGATCCTGCATAAAAATGATATCATATAATATTTGTCTTTCTCTGCCTTCACTTAATATAATAATTTCTTATGGTTGTGAAATGAGAAAGAGTGGAATAATGCCATTTGCAGCAACATGGATGGACCCTGCAATTATCATATTAAGTGAAGTAAGTTAGGCAGAGAAAGACAAATATCATATGATATACTTTATATGCAGAATCTTAAAAAAATGATTCCACTGTAGGGCTTCCTAGGTGGTGCTAGTGGTATTAAATAACTTCCTTCTAACGCAAAAGACATAATAAGAGACTCTGGTTCAATCCCTGGGTCAGGAAGACCCTCTGGAGGAGGGAATGACAGCGTACTCTAGTGTTCTTACCTGGATAATCCCATGAACAGCGAAGCCTGGAGGGCTACAGTCCATAGGGTCCCAAAGAGTGGGACGTGAGTGAAGTGACTGAGCATTCATGCACACACACACACACACACACATTTATGCACAATATTCCATTATGAATATGTATACCACACCTTCTTTATACATTCATCTGTCAATGGACATTTAGACTGATTCCATTTCTGGTTATTGTAAATAGTGCTGCTATGGACATTGGAGTTCAGGTATCTTTTTGAATAAGAGTTTTCTCTGGATATATGCCCAGGATGGATATATGCCCCTCAAATAGAATCATGCAGTGACTCTATTTTTAGTTTTTTTAAGTAGAATCTATACTGTTCTCCACAGTGGCTGTGGTAATTTACATTCCCACCAGCAGCATGGGAGGGTTCTTTTTCTTCCCTACACTCTCCAGCATTATTATTTGTACATTAGAGCTCATCAATGAATTCAGTAAACTTGATGGATACAAAATTAATATCAGAAATCTATTACATTTCTATTCATGAACAATGAAATATCAGAAGAAATTAAGAAAACAATACCAATTACCATTGCATCACAAAAATACCAGGCAACAAACCTTCCTAAGGAGGCAAAAGGCCTATTCCCTCAAAACTGTAAGATATCGATGAAAGAAACTGAAGACAACACAAACACATGGAAAGTTATACCATGTTCTTGGATTGGAAGAATCAATATTGTTAAAGTGACCATACCCCCCAAGACAATCTACAGATTCAATGCAATCCCTATCAAAATGCCAATGACATTTCACAAATGTTTTACTAGAACAAAACAATGTAAAATTTGTATGAAATTATAAAAGACCTAGAATGCCACAGTAATCTTGAGAAAGAAGAATGGACCTGAAGGAATCAAGCTCCCTGACTTCAGACTATGCTACAAGTACATCAATCAAAACAGTATGGAACTGGCACAAAAACAGACATGTAGATCAATGGAGCCGAATAAAGAGCACCAGAAGTTAACCCACACATATTAATCTACAACACAGGAACAAGAATATACAATGGAGAAAAAAGGCTCTGCAGTAAGTGATGCCGGGAAAACTGGACAGCTGCATGTAAAAGAATGATATTAGAACATTTTCTAATACCATGTACAAAACTAAACTCAAAATGGATTAAAGCCCTAAATATAAGGCTGAATACTGTAAAACTTTTAGAAGAAAACAGGCAGAATACTCTTTGACAAAAATCTCAACAATATTTTTTTGGCTCCATCTCCTAGAGTAATGGAAATCAAGACAAAAATAAACAATTGGGACCTAACTAAATTTAAAAGCTTTTGCACAGCAAAGGAAATCATAAATAAAATGAAAAAGCAACCTATGGGCTGGAAGAAAATATTTGCAAGCAATGCTATCTACAAGGGATTAGTTTTTAAAATACACAAGTTCTTGTAATTTAATGTTAAAAAAAAAAAAAAAAACCAATCAAAAATGGGCAGAGACCTAAATAGATATTTCTCTGAAGAAAACATACAGATGGCCAACAGGCATGTAAAAAGATGCAATAGTGCTAATTATTAGAGAATTGCAGGTCAAATCTACAATAAGGTATCACCTCAGACCAGTCAGAATGTCCATCATTAAAAAGTTTACAAATAAAATGTGTACTTTATTTATACATAGAACAGATATATTTTTATTATACATAATCTGTATTAAATTATAGACAAAGTAGATATTACATATTATGTGCAAAATATGTATATTCATTTATACATATATGCATACACATGCATATATGTATGTTTATATAGGTATATATCTTTTGCCTTAAATTATCATGTTAAAAAGAGGGTAGAAGTTTACTAAAAACACAAATAGATTGGCATTTAATTTGTAGGTTACATTATCTCTTTTTATGTTGTTATAGCATCACTTCTGCTTATTATATAGGAAAAATGATAAAAACATAATAGGTAATAATAGACGATAGATTAATGTATGTAGATTGAATTGTTTTTCTTCAGTCTTTACATGCCTCATTCAGCCAAATGACTCTGCTGGGCCCCAGAGTAAGTGGACTAAAATTTTAAATTTAATTGATTTTTGAGCTTTGCCCACAGGACTTAACTTTGATAAACAGAATATTAAGGGGCATGACTTACAGAGATCTTAAACAAGCTTGAATGGTTTGGCTCAGATGGCTTGGCCTGGGTAGCTACTTTTCCAAAAATACATAGAAACACATGCAGCATGCCTGAACCCATTCTGCAGCCTCAAGCTGGAACCTAGCATGTAGCTGGTTTACCATGAGCAAAAATTAAAAGCTTGCTATTGTAAGCCATCAAATTTTGGAGAGTTTCACTGTGCAAACTTATTTCTGTGTTAGCTGACCAATAGAAAATGGTATCAGAAATAGAATGGTGCCATCAACAGAACTCCAAAATATGTGCCAAGAGCTGACTTTACAATTGGGTAGTGAATGTTGAGAACATGAAAATCTCCATTATACTGCAGCAAAATGTTTGGTAAAAGTGTCATCTGTGGTAACCTGGAAGTAAGTCAAAAAATGTACCTGAAGAACTTCTGGTATTGGGCAAGCTGTGAGGCAGAATGTTGATATCATGAGTGCATTATTGCTAGTGGCATGTATGTGATAAATTCCCACAAGAGAGATATACTCAGAAAAAAGGAAAAAAAAAAAAAAAAAACTGGCCAGTTTGCAAGCAGAATTTAAAGGTACTGTGGAGATCCCTCTTTCCCAGATAGCTTTAGAATAGACAGCCTTAAGTTGAGAGAGTCATGGAAGAGAGAACGAAAAGAAAGAGCTTATTCATGAAAACTAGTTCTAAGGAAGGACTCCTGGCTTGGTTATTCATGAGAAACAGACCAGAAGCCGTAGAAACTTTTGAGTAAAGTGTATTCCAAAGAAGCCTCACAAGCTTGGGTTTCAAAGTCATTTGATTATGTGAAATTTAAAACGAACACTATATGCCCAGATTTACAGGATCAGGATTCCTGCTATGAAATTCATTCAGTACCCAAGATGGAATACTTTCCAAACCCACTTCAGGAACTGATCAAAGAAGACTGTCTTAGAAGATGAATAGGACTTATGTAAAACCATAGCCAGTGGAGTTAATCCCTGAGAGCAAAATCTGTATTTAATCCCAGTCCTTTTCCCCACCTACAACAAGGGCAGAACCACAGTGTAATTGATTATTATCTATTTTCTTCAATATCTGAGTAATAGTCACCTATATACACCCTATCTTAGAAACCAAATAATACAGTAACTTTGAGTAAGATAAGGAGAAGTGGACTTTCAAGTGCTAAGTAAAATTTTATTCATGTTAAACTCTTATGTTTAATTGCATTTCCCCATAGCCATAACTTTCAGTCTAACTTACAGTAAGCATGTAAAGGAAAACAATGTTATTTATGAGGTAGAAAGTCTAAGTAAACCCTTATTCCTAATGAATACATGTGATTTATCTAATAGCCTTCTAGAATCTATAGGTATTATAATGTAAAGAGATTTTGTTATTGGAATAAATGTATAAAATACTTAAATTTCCTAGTTTCAAAATTAACTTGGGTTTCTGAGTAAGAAAGACTGACTCGATATTCACACATGGCTTTGAAATAAAAAGTTAATAGACTTCATTTATAATTCTTTCTGAAAAGCAGGTTAATTTATTAATTATTATACAGAGATTACAGACAAGGTATTCAACAGAATGTTAATTGTCCTTTTTTGATGTTTTCTTGCAAACTAATTTGTATCTCAATAGCTATTTTCTC
This sequence comes from Muntiacus reevesi, assembly GCF_963930625.1. NCBI lineage: Eukaryota > Metazoa > Chordata > Mammalia > Artiodactyla > Cervidae > Muntiacus > Muntiacus reevesi. Next base: position 33,850,661 of record NC_089254.1, on the reverse strand, counting down.
CTAGAATTTCTATAGCTTTTTTTTTGTTTCACTAAGTAGATTCAAATGAGAATTGTTTTTGTATCTACTTATGTCAAAAATAGTCTCATAATAGATATAAAAGTCGGAGAATTTTGCATAATAGGCCATAAGAGAAAGGGGTGTTTTCATTTTAGCCTGGAGAAAATTGATTTGAATGAAGTCCAGTTTTTCTCATACTGTATTCAACTAAATTGATTCTAGTTTAAATAAAATCTTATCCTTCTTGTCTCAGTTTCCTGCACATTTACATAGACTTTTATAATGCTGATTAATTTCAGTGCTTGCTAAATTCTGTGGGAATTAAAGTCCATGAAATCTCATTTTAGCTTTTATTTGTTTTGTGTGTGTGAGGAGGTGGGGGGTAGATCTAAGCATCCTGTTCTGTACCCATACACATGAGTGAGTGATTGACATTTTAAAAAAAGAAAAGTCATTTCTTTGGATAACTTTGAGATTCCTTCCTCAAATGTTTTCATATCAGGGAAAGGGGATGTGAGTTTCTACACTGATAGTAAAGTGCTAACTGTAGGTACACATTGCTGCATAGTAGGCCTTTACTTTTCAGTCTAACTTCATTAAGTAGAGAATACATATCAGTGATGGAAAAAATGAGAATACTTTCTATAGATATTTTTAATATTAAGTAGCTAATTATGTGTTATTTTATCATTTCCCTCTGAAATGCATTTGAACTTCAGGTTAGTAAGCTACGATAAGGTTTGTTGAAATTTTGTGCCCGAAAGTTAAGTTATGGTAAAAAGAAATGAAAAGCTTTTAAATGACTAGAGAGGAGATAGATGGCTTCAACAGAAGGAAAAAATATATACAGTCTTATAATTTCTTATTTTCAGTATAATGTTTTCTGATAAGTCATATGCTTTTAAAAAGTTTAAAATAATGTTTTGAAATGCTTTATAAGATATTTTAAGAAACCTACCATCTGTATTATTTCATTCTAATTCATTTTATCACTGGAATGTATCGGGAAATGTTTGTCTCCTGTTAAACTATGTTATTGGTCCTGGGATTGAAAACACACCATCTGCAAGATTTTCCTTACAAATGATCAGAAAGATGTCTTAATCTCAATTTGGGAGTGTTTATGTTTACCCAACTATTGAAGTGATTTATTTTCAGTGGTTATCAATCGAGTCTGTTTAAATTGACACTGTGTACACGCTAATGAAAGGACAATTGACACCTCTGATAACCCTTGGAAAGAGCTATCTTCTTTGGTTGTGTGGTCTTGCATTTGTCACTTGGATTGTGTTTATGATTTTGAATCTTCCATTGGTTTGAATTTCCAAATAGAAAATAGATGGGAAAACATATCCTTCCCTTTTAAAGAAGTTATTTTTGTTATCTTTCTGATCTGAATATAATTCATATTCTCTGTGTATGTATAAGTATATATAGAAAGAAATAGTTTATTGATAAGAATTAATATAATCACTTGCTTATTTACTTAATTGTCTATAAATTAGAATTAACAACATTGAACTTTAAAATTTACTTTTCAAATTGTTTGGAAAATAAAAGGAGACTGAATGTGTTGTAGGAAGGGGGGTCCCGCTCCTGGGCCCCAAGAGTGGGCTCTTGTCTAACAGTCAGAGAAGAATTGTCCGAGGAGACACGTGCTGACAAAGTAAGAGACTTCATTGGAAGAAGGCACCCTGGCGGAGAGTGGCAGGGTAAGGGAACCCAGGAGAACTGCTCTGCCACATGGCTCACAGTGTTTTATGGTGATAGGATTAGTTTCCAGGTTGTCTTTGACCAGTCATTCTGATTCAGAGTGCTTCCTGTGGAACGGACATTGCTCCATGGACAATGTGGGTGCGTGTGATGGCACACGCATCACTCAGCCAAGATGGATGCTAGAGAGGGATTCTGGGAAGGGGACGGACACAAGGTGTCTCCTTTTGACCTTTCCCAAACTCTTCCGGTTGGTGACGGCTTATTAGATCTGTATTCCTTACCAGGACCTCCTGTTGTAAAACAACTCATGCGAATGGTTACAGCGAGCCTGGCCAGGGCGGGTGGTTTCAGTCAGTGTGCTTCCCCTAACAACTGAGACCAGTTCTCCTGGGTTCTCTTACCCGGCTGCTCTCTGCCTGCATGCCTTCTTCCAAAAAAGTCTCTTGCTTTGTCAACACGTGTCTCCTCAGACAGTTCTTTCCAAGTGTTAGACAAGAGCCCTCTCTTAGGGCCTTGGAGGCACCCCCCACCCCCACTTCCTACAACAAATGGTCTGAAAATTTTTAGTTCACATATCAATAATACATAATACTGACAAGTAATACTCTTAAATTTCAGAATTTGTACTTAAGTAAAATCTTTTATGGTTATCTCATTATGGTATAAAATGGTGAAGGCAATGCTATGAGGTAAAAATGCAGGTGCTCATCTGTAATACACCAGAAAGAAGTAAAAAAAATCCCCACATAGTGTGCTTGGGATTGTGGAGGAATACCAGCAATAATGCAAGAAAGCTGCTGGAAGGTGTTATAAATCATCTTTCTATAGCATAGCTCTGACATAAATTTGAATAAAAATAGCAAAGTATTCCACTAGATAATTTTTTATGCATGAGAACCTGCTCATAGAAGGAGGTTTGTGTTAGTCAGCTCAAGCCACCATAGCAAAATAGATGGGGCAACTCTAGTCCAAGATCAAGGTTCCTTGCTAATTTGATTCTTAGTGAGAATTTTCTCCTGGCCTGCAGGCAGCTGTTCTACGTCCTCACATGAAAGAAACCAACAGCTCTAGTCTCTCTTCCTCTTCTTTTTTTCTTTTTCCGGATTTATTAAGATAGACTTGATACATAGTATTACATAACTTTAACGCAATACATTATTGTGTAATGTTAACACACATGAACAACATATTGATTTAACATACTAATATATTACAGAATTGATCACCACCATAACTTTTGCTAATACCTATATCACATCACATAGTTACCATCTTCTTTTGTAGTAAAAACATTTGACTTACTCTCTTAGCAACTTTCAAATATATAATACAGCCCATTAACTATAGTTACTATGCAGTATATTAAGACCCTAAAACTTAATCATCTTATGCTGTAAGCTTATGTTGTTTGATCAACAATATCCCCTATGTACCTCCTCCCAATTTCCAGCCCTTCGTAACTACCTGGTGACTAGTTTCTGTTTTTATGAGTTTGGCTTTTTAGATTCCACCTATAAATAATACTATAGAACATTTGTCTTTGTCTAAACTTATTTCACTTAGCATAATGCCCTCTAGGTCTATCCATGTCATATCCAAATAGCAGGATTTCTTTCTTTGGTAAGACTAATTAATATTCCATTATGTATTGACTTCATATATTAATATAATTACATGTATTAAACTCACATCATTGTAATCTGTTCATTCAATGACAGACACTTTGATTGTTTCCATATTTTGCCTATTAGGAACAATGCTGAAATGAATATGGGAGTGTGGTTATCTCATAGATATCCTGTTTTCATTTTCTTTGGATATATAACCTGAAGTGGGATTGCTGGATCATATAGTAGTTCTAGTTTTAATTTTTTGAAGAATCCCCATACTGTTTTCCACAGTGGCTATACCAGTTTACATTCCCATTCTCTTCTCTTCTTATAAAGTTACTAATCCCATCATGGGGCCACACCCTCATGGGCTAAGCTAAACCTAATTACCTCCAAAAGGGTGTGCCTCCAAATACCATCACATTGGGAATTGGGGCTTTAACATAAGAATTTTGGAGGACACAAATATTCAGTCCACAATAGTGTTGAAATATATTACTTGATTTTAAATATGTTCTTTTTTTCTAAATTGCTATTGGACTATTAAAAAGCACTAACATAACAAGCTGATAAAGTTAAAATATTTTGGAGACTTTGGATTTTGTAGAAAATAGCATGAATCCCAAGCTTAAGTGTGCCATAGAGAGATTAGGGAGGTTAATTGATCCCAGTGTCATTCTTACCAACACTCTTCAGCACTAGGGAAAATCATTAGGGTGATCCAAGGTGCTTTGGATGTGGCATGGGAGGATCTTCAGCAAACAACAAAGGGGGGCAGGGTTTCAAATACAAGTGCTATTTTATTTCCTTATGCTTGCTAAGTCACTTTAATCATGTCCGACTCTTTATGACCCCATGGACTGTACCCCGTTCCTCTATCCTTGGGATTTTCTAGGCAATAATACTGGAGTGGGACCCTGCTCCAGGGGATCTTTCTGACCCAGGGATCGAACTCACGTCTCTTATGTCTCCTGCATTAGTAGGTGGTTCTTTACCACTAGTGCCACCTGGGAAGCCCTGTTTCCTTATGGCTGTTCCTCATTTGTCCTGGGAAAAGTAGAAACATGTATTAAATCCAATAGGAAAGGGAAAGTGATACAAATTCACAAGTAATCACATATGTGTAAATTAAAATAACAAATACTACTATAAACTCAAAGTAGAAAAGTTCTCCAGAATTCAGGGTATCCAAGCATTTTTACCTTTAGATATACAACACAGAGAAACTTTCACGCAGTTCATACAGATAGACAAAGGTACTTACCCTATTGGTATTTGTGGAATAAAAAACTGTCTGGGTTGTTATGATCAGGGGAATAGGAGAATCAAGATTGTTATGTGCATGTGCTGGAATACCATTGCAAAATTCAGTCAGGGAATATGACTTACATATCTCAGCATTACAGTCTCAAAATAAAATATTTTCTGTGAAAAATAGTAAGAAACGTGTGTATAATTTATGCAAAGTAAACTTGCACAGATACAATATAGTTTATACTATACAAAAACTCTAAATATGTAGAATAGATTGGAATCATGTTCATTTAATATATTAAAATAGGCATGTGGAGTGGGTAGAGAAGTGGAAAATTGTTTTTAAGAAGAATATAACCAAGATTCCAAAAGCAATGTATCAATAGTTAGGTTGTCCTCAGTGAATAGCTCTTCATTATTAATAATTTTTAGAGGAAATTGAAAAGGAGAAATTTCTTGCAGAATTGAAATTTACTTTAATTATCTCCTTATTAATCAAGTATTGCTGCAATAAGGATGTGAAACAAACCTCTGCAGAATCTTAGTAGCTTGTAATAAGAACATTTACTTTTGCCACTCACAAGTTTTTAATTTGAATAGCATGGCTCTGCATCATTTAACATAACAGCTCAAGTTGAGCCCAGGCTTCACACTGGATTTCATTCAGCCCACAAGTGTCTAAATCCTCCTGTACCTGCAGTACTCCAGGACATGTTTATATCATGATCATCAAGTAGAATACAAGAGGCAAAGCTATGACATGCAAACAGTTTAAAGATCTTTTTTGCATCATATTCCAGTAAAATTTCTTTAGCCAAAACTGGTCGTGTGGCCTTGTTCAGTATTAGTGGTATGAGAACATATATCCCTTTATTCTAGAGACCTGAAAGATTCTATGGCAATAGGAATGTGGAGAGTTGTGTGGGAATTTCAATATGCCACTGCAAAATTCACTCTCCCTGTCCCAACTCCCAAATTCTTATGCAGTCACATCATCAAGCTTGAAGTTTAGGATCTAATGATTTACCTTAGAGCCAGATGAGGAGCCTCTTGATCAGACGACTGATGAACTGACAAGTAAACTGTCCTCTACATACCATTAGTACCAGAGAACAGCTGTAACAAACACTCTCATGTAAAAGGGTGAGGGATGAGAATCATACAGTAGCTATTATTCCATGGTAATTCAGCAATTCTGAAATTCTAGAGGGCAAATGTTACATGGTTCACCTTACGTAGTCACGGTATGTCCCTTCATCAGACCCTTATCTACCTCCTGGGAGTAGTTCCTTAGTCCATTTTTCTCCATGATTGTTGCTTTACTACATGGCGTGTCCTTCTTTGATGTCAGTCACCTTGGTTATATTGGAAAAGGGCATTGAGGAACAAAATCTTGGTTGAGTAACTTTCTAAGCCCACTTTGTACCTGTATAAAGTTATAAAATTATTCATATATCTTAAATTTTAAAGTAGTTTGTTGTCAATAGAGCTAACAAATTCTCTAGGTAGTCTGTCTTTATGATTCATAACTAATAACTCTTTTTGACCTGTACGTTTCCTCTGGACTTATTTACTAAGGCTTTGGACACAGATTTCTGCACACTGTGAGTTTCATCATTCTTAGGATTGGTTTCTTCAGTCTGACTCAAAGTATCTACCTTAATCCTTTCAGAGACCTAACAAAGGTTGTGCCAATCACATCCTTAAGTAGATCATGTCCTAGGGCTTTGTCTTAAAGGTTATACCCTGGATTTCTTTTGAGGCATGTTTTAATGACACTGGTTTATTTTTCAAAGAAAAAAGTTTACATAGAGTTATTCTCAGTGGGATCAAAATCTGCTAGTTCCCCTCCAGCTGTTACAGAAAATTTTTGCTTTGCATATGATAGATCATCAGTTTTCCAACCTTGAGTAACTATTATTTTTGCCATTTACAACTTAATGTCTTGGCCCATGACCTATAAGTTAGTTTTTTTTTTTTTTTTTTTTTTTAATGATTGTACCTTCTTCAAGGTACTAATTTTGGAGTAAGTTAGGCACTGGATGCCTGAAAAGATTTCCTTAATTTGTATAGAAATGAATTTCGATTTAAGGAGCAGGAACTTGTTTTCTTGACCTTCAGTTCAATGGCTAAATGTATTGTTGCTTCTCCATACTCTAGCATAGAACAATTCTAGATGTGGTAGCATGGTCTAAAAATATCAGAAGGCCAAATAAGGATATGATAAAATGCTTATCACTAATTACTAGGGAAATGAAAATCAAACCATAGTGAGATATCACTTCATACCTGTTCGTATAGCTGTTGTCAAAAATCAGAAAATAACAAGAGCTGGTGAGGATGTGGATGAATTGGAACACTTGCTCTTTGCTGATGGGAATGTAACATGCTACAGCCATGATGGAGAGCAGTATGCCGGTTCCTCAAAAAGTTAAACATAGAATTAGCACATAATTCAACAGTTTCTCTACCTCGTATGCACCCAGAAAAATAGAAAGCAGGGCCTTGAACAGATACTGTGTACCAGTGTTCATAATAGCATTATTTTACAGTACCTGAAAGGTGGAGACTGCCCAAATGTCCACTGATGGGTGAATAAACAAAATATAGCCTACAAATACAGTGGAGTGTTACTCCTTTTTAAAATAAGTGAAATTCTGGTATATGTAGCAACATGGATGAACCGTGAAGACATTATGCCAAGGAAATAGCTAGACACAATAGGACAAATGTTGTACAATATTACTTTTATGAAATATCTAGAGCAGTCAGATTCTTAGAGACAAAAGTAAAAGAGTACTTTTCAGGGGCTGGGTGGCAGAGAGAATGGGGAATTATTGTTTATGGGTACAGAACTTCAGTTTGGAATGTTGAAAACCATCCGAAAATGGATTGTGTTGATGATTGTGCAATAATGTCAATGTATTTAATACCATTGAATTGTACACCTAAGAATGGTTTAGATGGTAAGTTTTATGTACATTTTACCACAATAAAAATTATTTTTAAATATCAGAAGGCCTGCAACAGCAAATCTAAAGGGTCAGTGATGTGGACCAGCATATATGAGATACTGTGAAGGAAGAACACCTTGCTGAGGAAAGAGAGAGACAACATCTATAAAGTGTGGAGTGAGAGAGAAATATTAGCTCTTGATATTATACCTCTAAAATTATTGCTAAATTCAGCCCCCATTCACTAGTATCTGAGCCTTAGCAGAGAAGGAATACACTTAAAGTGTAACTTTTGTAGTTTATAGAATCCAAAAGAGTTCTTGGGAGCATTGTGAGACCCCTTCCTAATGGGAAATGCTTAAAATAGTTGGGTAGGCTTCGGTGGTGCTAGTGGCAAAGAATCTGGCTGCCAATCCAGGTGACTCGAGATGTGGGTTCAATCCCTAGGCCAGGTAGATCCCCTGGAGTAGGGAATGGCAACCCAACCAGTATTCTTGCCTGGAAAATTCCATGGACAGAAGGGCCTTGTGGGCTCCAGGACATGAGATCACAAAGTTGGACATGACTGAGCATGAGGATCTGAAGGAATCTGTAATTCTCACAGTTCTATAGTTGGGCTTGAACCTTTTTCATTATGATTATGACACTGTTGAGTCCTTAGCTTCCTGTGGTGGTCTAAAGAAATACTGGTTACACAAGCTGATTGCATTCCAACTTGTGTAAGAGTTGTCATCAGTCATACAACACCTTCAAATTTCAACTGGAGGGGTAAACAAGAATGGACGTGAACCTTCCTGAAACTGTTGATAACCGCAAAATTACTGGTTCCTTTCTCTCATGACACCAGTAATTTCCACCTGGAAATCATAAATTGATTCTTTTCTCCATCTATAAATTTTGCAGAACATTATAATTGTAATGCTTTAGCAGAAACAATATAAATGTCCCTCTCTGAATTACAAGTGCTTTTAAGCTAGCTGCTGGAGGCAAATGCACTCCTTGCATCAACAAGTCAGTGAAAGTTGATTGAAAGAGAAGTAAAGCTAAGAGATTCTCTCAGTGATAACTGCAACACCTGTATTAAAGGGCTAGCCGCTAAAAATTATGAGAAGTAATGAAGCAGCAGCAAATTTTACATTTGCTCTTGATTCCTTGACAACATAATTGTGTCTTACTTGCTGTTATTTTAATCATAGTATTTGGAGAACACCCGGTGAAACCAAAAACAAAAAATCGTGAAGACATCTATGTCCATGTTTTTCACCTATAATGGTATATGTGTCTTGGTTTATAGAGAAAGTTGTAGTAACCAATGAGAAGTATGTAACTAAATATATCTTTTACTTCCATCTTGTTTTAAAACCATTTTCCATGGAACTATTTTCAATAGTATCGTTATAAAAACAATGAAATAAAATTTAAGGTGCCAAAGACATATGACATACAATGTAATAGAAGTCATCTATTCTTGAGGTATCTTTGGGCAATAAGTAGATTGTCTTTAGCCATAAATCTTATGTTTTATTTTTACTGTAAATACACACAATGTGAGGAATGTTCAATTGCTCATGACCTATTGGATTTCCCATGCATTCAACTTCTTGACTTTTCCTGATTTCATAAAAAAATAGGCTACAAAAGCCACTGTAAATTAAAAATATTAAAACTTGCCTGTAATGTCATCATTGAACAATTATTTTGCTGGGGACTATAGCCATTCTCAAAATCCACTCAGATTCCACAGACAATGATATAGTCAACTACTAATAACACATCTACTTTAGTATTCCTCCAGGATGAGGGAAAAAGAGGAAATGGAACGTGCTCTCTATTTACATATCAATAACTAACATTGCATTTTCAAGCCAAATTTCTGTCATTTATTATTCAAGATAGCAGAAAACTTCTATAATTATCAAATTAATGGCAATTTTGTGAAACCTTTTATTTTTCTAATTTCTAAACTTCATGGCCTGCAAATAATACTCCCCTAAGAATAACTTGTCTTCAGCAAAAGAACATATTATAGTAGCAATGAACAGTGCTACTCCTGTTTATGTTTTTCTTGCCCTTATTCAAACTGAATCCCCAATGTCTTTTTCTGTACCTCTTATAGCATTGCCAAAATGTTAACAAAGGCTTCCTGGACTATATTTTCCCCAAATGCAACACAATCCTAAATTTGGCATATAGCTGTTTGGCCATATTTTCTTTAAATACTATAAAAGCCAGTTTAACTTCATGGTGTCATTTTGAATACTGTTTCTCTCAATTGTATAATAATATGGTCCCATCAATTATATGATTGGTATTATATTCTTACTTGTGACTGTTTCTAAATCCAGTACCTTGCCAAGGTTAAATAATAATAATAATAATCTTAACTATAGCTTTCTTATTTCTATGTACCATTTTATAGACATCCAGAATTTTTCTAGTTAAAAGTGAACTTCTGTTACCTCTGTTGTCTTCAATTAAACCCAGATTTATTGAGTGTACTCCTTATGTTTTAACATACATTAACATTTGTTGGAACATTTGGGGAAAAAACTAGAAAATTTTAATGAAAAATGTTTAAATAATAGAATATCCATCTTGTACTAATTAACTTCTTTAAGACTTCAAAATACATGGTACAAAATCAAGGTATTTTTAAACACTCTAATATTGCTTTTGAAAAAATTAAGATTCCAATTAAATTATTTCGACCCATTCAGATTATATTTCCACTTGGATACAACTAATTTTTTAATGAATTTTTATTATGTGGTCCCATGGTTGATTTGTACCCTCCTCCTGTTAAATGATGCAACATACTTTGAAACTGAGATGTTATTATGCCTCACACAAATCCAAAACCAACTAGCCACAGGTGTCAACCATGTGAGCTGCTGAAAACAGGGCCATGAGGATTGGTGCATCAAAAATATGTTCATCTTAAAGTGAAGCTGGGCACTGTTTATACATCAAGGTATTTTTACTAGTAGCCTTTGAAATATTTAGGCAGGTGCCTCTGTATGATTTTGGTCTGTGGAACAGATGTGTATCTATCTCTACCTAACAGATCATAAAAGCCTAAAGGTTAATAAAGGGATAAAAGGTATGACCAAGAGGAGGGCTAGGTATGAGTCCACAGTATAATTTAACTGTGAAGTTGACACAGTGTCTAGAGAGGCACACTAGAGATAGCATTTCCTTCCCTCCAAAGAGATACTTAAATGTTTCCATCTCCCTGAGACGTGGTGAGATGCAGCCCTGTGCTAGATTATTTTCAGGTGGTGTGGCGTTTTCATGAAATGAGTGGTGTGTGAGTGAAATTTAGAAGCCAATTTTTCCCTTATTAGAACAATAAAAATCTGATAACACAGAGGATTCATTCCACATCATTCCACAGAATATAGTATTTCAAATGTAATTCAGTATGAGGGACATTTGAGTTTGCTCTTGAAAATTTTAGTTTCTTTTAAAAATAAATTTATAGGAGATGAAATCCAGTTTTAGAAGGCTATAGTTTTGTGCTAATGTTATTGTCATGTGAAGTGTATAATTCTAAATTTGAGTTGCTTTAAGAATCATATTAAGTCACTAAAAGTAATTTATGGAATGCAGTTTGAGTTCATAATGTGAAATAAGGTATTTGTATTAGAATACAGGAATTATTAGGAAAGACCTATCTCTGAAATTCTTTTAAAGTGGAATAAGCATCTGTTATTGAAGCAAGTATAATCTGACAACATGCAAAAAAGAGCCGATACAAGAAATGTTAAAATAATTCATAATTAGTATAGATTAGCAGGATCAATTTTGAAATTATAAACTGAGGACAGGAAGTTAAAATGATCAACATAATTCTTATGCACTTAAAATCACTTCTTTTCAAACTTTGTGCAATAATTGAGATAAACTTGGAAATATCCAGCACACACACACAAGTATGAAACAGTCAGAAATTCATGAATTTGTTACATGTGTAAAAGTATTACACATTTTGGTGTTTTAGGAATTATTTACAATCTTTGAAGTTTCTTTGAAAAATATCTTCTTTCAACTATTCAACAAAATATAAAGCAAGATTATAGAATTGTAACACTGGTTCAAGTCTAGGTTGGTCCTGCATTGTCTGTTGGTTTGCTTCTCTTGTAAACATAATGTTTGAATTTTGTGTAGAATTTGTATGAGTATCTCTGTACGCAAAGTGTAATATTGGGCAATCTGCTAAATGATATAAAGATTTTTCAAAAGGTAAACTTAAACTCACACTGAGTCTCAACAGTGACTGAGGAAAATGCTTTCCACATGACTTTTAACATGCCACAAACCAATTCTCTGCTTTGAAGATGATTCTCAATGGCAGGAGAGGAACACACCAAGGGCAGACTGATTTTAGGTCCAAATCCACTGGCAGTACTCGGCAACTGCAGTCAACAAGGTTCTGGATCCTCAATTCAGTCTTTCTGATCGATTTCTTAGGTACCGCATACTGTTTCTATTTTAGTCCCTCTCAATCAAGTTTTAGAATATAGATTTGCTAGCACACAACGTTCACCAAAAAACAGTTGGGGAAATTGTAATGCCAGTTGGTAGGCAGAATTTGTCTGGATATTTAATTTTTAGTCTCATATTGAAAGCAACTATTTAGTGCTGTAACTGTCTTTCACACAGAGTGAAACTACAGAAAACTTATAAAGAGAACCTCATCAGACTTCAGTTTCCCCAAGTCTGAGAAATGAGATTGAAGTAAAGATTAAATGAGGTGATGCATGTCAAATACATCATATGTGTGTGGTTAACAAATATACGGTTTTAAATATTATTGTCATCATAATTTTTTAATCTGGAGCTCTACCTTCATTTCACAATTCAAAATTGCAGTAGGCAACATATTTAAATGGTTTAAAATTTAAATTAAATGACTTAAAAATGAAGATTAACAAAGAGTATATATTGGAGACTCTTCATTCCTCCTTCTTTCCAACTAGTTGGTTTCCTGTCAGGAGAAACTCATGTGATCAATTCTTTATGTATCCTCCCAGAGATAGTTTGCATATATGAAGGTAAATATAAAAATATTATTTACTTTAATACATGTTGCTGCAGAGTATTCTTAACACATTTTTGCACCCTGCTTATTGTTGGATATATTAATCAGTAAATTTCCCCTCTCTTTATTCAACCTCCCTGGAATTGACCACTAGTTTGTAGCATAGTTAACCTTGTTGGCTATCTCTGGGTCAAACAAGCTCCTACCTTGTCTTCTCTTCTGATATATATAATAGAAGTTTTGCATCCCATCCTAAAAGTTCCCACAATCTACCTTCCCCTTCCCTGGGGGCGGGGGTGGAGGGGGAATATATATATATTCTAAGGAAAACTTTGATAAATAAATCATCCCATCATTTCTTTTTAATATTCAACTAACTGAATATTCATTGCAACTAAATGAGTCTGCTTTGGTTTTATTTCTCTCTTCCCAGATATATAAGGACATAACAGATAATCAGAGAAGTCCAATAAACAAACCTTTTCAGTCTAAAAATTAAGACTTCATAAATCTGTGAGAAGTGGGTAAATGGGGGAGTGCAACACAATAGTCGGGCTTCCCTGGTGGCTCAGACAGTAAGGAAACCTCCTGCAATAAGGGAGACCTGGGTTCGATCCCTGGGTTGGGAAGATCCCCTGGAGGAGGTCCTGGCAACCCACTCCAGTGTTCTTACCTGGAGAATCCCATGACAGAGGAGACTGGCAGTCTACAGTCCATGGGTTCACAAAGAGTCAGACACCACTGAGCGACTAAATACACAGCACAGTAGTGGGGGTCCTAGTTTTTCTAAGTATCTGCCAACTCCATCAACTCATCATCTTCTGTGTGTCCACAATATTATCTCTAAAATAAGGGAGTTGAGCCAAGTGATTTCTAAGTTTTTCAGTACTTACATGATGGTTCTGTTTTATGTTTGCAAAGACCTTTTTGCTTTCATCACACAATACAAATATCAGCAGAAACATGGAGAAATAATGAGAATTGTAATAAGTTCAAGACATTTTAAAGCCAACTGGTACCAGTTACCCCACATTTTCTGAAGAATGAGGCATTATGCTTTGGGTTGAATCATTGGCATCCCTAGTTTATACAATAGAAATTGCTAAAAAGGTGCTTTAAGACCATTACTGTATTTTCTTAAGGTCAAATTCAAAGGTAGAATTTCATTTGTCTTTGAATTGTTTATAACTGGTATAAAATATCCTATAGAAATAAAATTCAAACATGGAAAGGAATGATAAGAGAATTTAAAGGAATGAGATGAAAATAAAATTTAAGTGAAAAATTTTAAATGTTAGGTTCCATCCCCATACCCAGCCACCCAGAAATATCTGCAGATCCTCTTTACTCGATGGATCACCCATTCCCCATCTTCTGTGAGTGTTAGCTGCAGAAGTTTCCCAACATACACCAAGTCCATAGGTCAAGGAACATATGTAAGGATTCTACTAGTTACTAAGTTTGTTTATTCCAGCAAAGAATCCCAGAAGTGAATTAAAAAACAAAAACATAAACCTGGAGTGTATTTATGGACCAGCAGGACTCACCCTGAGATGGACTTGAGCCAACCCTCCATTGATCATGTAGCTTCCATAACTCCAACTCACACTGCTGGGCCGGTGTTAGTGTTTGGTGTATCCAGGAATTAGGGTCCGTTCAGAGCCAGGGCTCAGTAATCCATGAGTAGTTTGTTTATTCCCCCTTCACAAGTGCAGTCACTCTGAAAAATGACCAGAAGTTCTTTGAAGAAGGAGGAAGATTTATGGTATGTTTTTGTCATTATAGCAAGGTCCTTCTTCCAGAGGTCTTGCCCTCTTATATAGCCTAGGGGTTCTGAGTCTGTGAACTGGATCAAGTATAGGAATTGGTGGAGGGATTGTAGCTCTCTATTTTGTTAATTCAAGTCAGACTTCTATTAACATTAACCAGATTTAGAACACTTTTACATATATAAATCAAGTAAGATTTTTGTAGAATGCCATCTATTTCAGTTATAGGGAAACCAGGGCCAATTAACCAAAGGCAAAAATGTCAGCTGGTAAAGCCATTTTAATTACTGCCTTGATTGTAATACCCATCATGGTCACCACAATCACCTTTTCTGTAGTGATTAAGTGCCACTACTTGGCTTCCACTGTCAGGGCACGTCATCCATAGTGAATTCATGGAGTCCAGTTCAATGGCATTCTGAAAGTATCCCTAGCCAGTGCAGAACAGCCTCCACAGAACTCCTGTAGGATGTCAGGACTCCCCTCAACACTGTAGTCCTATAAAACTTTGTAAAGAGAGTGTCCACTAGACACTCCCAGGGGACATATTAAGAGGATGGTTGAAAGAAAGTGAAGTCACTCAGTTGTGTTCAACTCTTTGTGACCCCATGGACTGTAGCTTACCAGGTTCCTCCATCCATGGGATTTTCCAGGCAAGAGTACTGGAGTGGGTTGCCATTTCCTTCTCCAGAGGAACTTCCCAACCCAGGGATCGAACCCTCATCTCCTGAATTGTAGGCAGATGCTTTCACTGGTTGAGTTGACCTTAAATGATAAATCTACTCTAGGCTTCCAGTCTCTGTGAGCTTTTGCATACCTTCCTCTATAACATACCAAGGAAGATCTGCAATTTCAAATTCGTTTGGTGTAGACCAACCAAGAAAACTGTCAGGATCATTCTCTTTGCTTGAGTTAACACCTTAAATCCAGAATCTCTGCTTAATAATATGAGAAGGCAGATTACATTCCTATCAGACTAAGCTTTATTTGTTCCACTACCTTTAGACTTTAGCAAATTCTTCACGAATTCACTCCTCAGTTGGGGCCCGCAAATACCCAGCTTTGTTACTGTCTCTTTGCAGCTGCTAAAAGCTTTTCTGGGATTTTCTTTCCCCTCGTAAAGGCTACTTGCTAAGTCCATTCTCAGAATCACCAGATAGCATGGAAGGAAATAAGCTGCTTCTTGTTAGCTTATACGTGAATGACGAGCATATTTCTGGAATTTTAGCCAGTCAGGACTTCTTTCATTCTACAGATCTCTCATGCCTTAGAAAGTAATATGAACTTTGTAATTTAATCAGCTTTTTCTACCTATCGTAATGAGAAATTTGGTCTTGCCTAGACTTATTACTGGAGAAGGCAATGGCAACCCACTCCAGTACTCTTGCCTAGAAAATCCTATGGATGGAGGAGCCTGGTAGGCTGCAGTCCATGGAGTTGCTAGGAGTTGGACACGACTGAGCGACTTCACTCTCACTTTTCACTTTCATGCATTGGAGAAGGAAACGGTAACCCACTCCAGTGTTCTTGCCTGGAGAATCCCAGGGTCAGCGGAGCCTGGTGGGCTGCTGTCTATGGGGTCGCACAGAGTCAGACACGCCTGAATTGACTTACCAGCAGACTTAGCAGCAGACTTATTATAATTTACATAGCAATAGAACTCCCCATTTGTTTGTGCCAATTAGAAACAGTTTATATTTATCTGGCACTCCTCAGATAAATATGGGAGGGCAGAGAGTCGGTTATTATTGTTTAAAGTTAAAAAACCCAGACCTCTCTATTTTGGGACACTAGATCCCTTAGATCGCTTGGCAAAATTCATTTAGTTTCTATAGAAAAAAATTTTTTTCTGAGTATAGGACCATTTATTAAGGCCTTTGTGACTTCAGAGAAACATGCTTCTTCCATTCTATACTTGACTATAGTGCCCTCCACAGTGCCCATGAAGTAATTTACCTAGTCTTTTAGAAATCTACTGAGATACCTTGTCTGCTAATGCTCAGTAACCATTCTCTTCATTGATGGAAGTTCATTTTAATGAGTGGTCATGGAAAGTAGATAATACATGTGATCAATCTACCACTGGCCCTAGATACCTCCTTCAAGATATTATGAAATATTTTAAATATTTAAAAAATTAGACTACAGTGTTCTGCTATTACATTTTTCAGTGAATATTTAACATACCTTGTTATAGAAAGATGTGTGGTAGAAATAAATGAGGACCACCAAATGAGAACAAACAGAGGCTACTTATTCAGAGCTTGCTATTACAAAGGAGTTGGCCACCATCGCCTTGGTTTGGCAGAGACCCAAAGACAGTTTTATAGTTTAAAAAGGGAGAGGGAGGCTTTATATGATTGAAAGTTGTTGGCAAGGGGAAGCTAGATGAGGTTAACAATAGTGCAGAATTCTATATGGTTCGTTGAGGAGCGCGTTTGACTTTCACTGGTTGATCACGAGTTGGAAGCAGGGATAAAATTGACCAAATGTTGTCTGTTCTGGGCTGCAGAGACCATGGTTTATGGATTGCCTTTCCTGCTGATCATTCAGATTATGAGTCAGGAGTCTTTGTCATATATGATCTGGCCGCTGCCCATTTGTATATCCACTTTCTTGAGATAAAAGTAGTTCCAGGTTTGTTCACTGGCAGTTTGGCGAAAATATTACTTTCCTCCATATTGTATACCATTAAGCAGGTAAATTACTGCAGAGAGAGTGCCAGCTCCCCCTTTTCCATAATTCAATCTTACTAGAAAGTGGCTTTCTAAGTGAAAATAAATGAGAGGCTAACAATTCAAATATCGTTGTTGCTGCTTGATTGCTATCTTGTGTTTGACTCCTTGCAGCCCCACGAACTGCAGCATGCCAGGCCCCCCTGTCCTTCACTGTCTTTGCTCACCGTCATGTCCCTTGAGTTGGCAATGCTATCTAACCATCTCATCCTCTATCAGCTCCTTCTCCTTTTGCCTTCAATCTTTCCCAGCATCAGGGTCTTTTCAAACAAGTTGGCTTTTTGCACCAGATAGCCAAAATACTCAAGCTTCACCTTCAGCATCAGTCCTTCCAATGAATATTCAGGGTTGATTTCCTTTAGGATTGAGGGGTTTGATATCCTTGGTGTCCAAGCAAGGGCCTCTCAAGAGTCTTCTCCAGCACTACAGTTCAAAAGCATCAATTCTTTGGTGCTCAGCCTTCTTTATGGTCCGACTCTCACATCTGTACATGACTACTGGACGTATTCAAATATCACTGACAGCTAAAGGAAAAATCCTAGTAAGTTACTGCATTAAGTTAAATATCCTTAGGGTTTTGAGTTGATGATTGACAGATGGCTTTATTTTGGAAATGTTTGATTGATAGAAAATTACTCCAACCCTTCATGCCTGGACAGGAATTTAAATCAATGGCTTTTAAATTTTGTTGTGCTTTTTATTTTTTTTCATAATTCATTGTCATTCCACCTGGCCAAACCTGCACCACACCTCTTTGTTTTCTACATGCTACATCAGTAATGTGTTTATCATCCATGCACAGATGAATATAGGCTTATTACTTTGTCACTGAAGACTTTTTAAAAATTCTGATTTATCTATATGTCAGAATAACTTTCAATTGATGTCAAACTTGGCATTGTACCAAAATATATAATGAGAAATATTGTCTGTTTATGATAATCCCCTAAGTATACTGTGTATTAAGTCAAATACAAATTAATATAATACTTTGTCCTTCATCTAGCAAGAAGATTCATATACTCTTTCAATAGTATACTGTGCAGAAAGAATTTTTTAAAAGATTCTGATGGTTTATGGATTCTATTTTTGGAAGTTTTTTGTGATTTTTCTTGGAGACTTTTTTTCCTCATTCTGATACAAAGACATCAACAAGAAAACTTAGAGAAAACATCATCAGTTCAGTTCAGTCACTCAGTTGTGTCCAACTCTTTGTGACCCCACGGACCACAGCATGCCAGGCCTCCCTGTCCATCACCATCTCCCAGAGTTTACCCAAACTCAATGTCCATTGAGTCAGTGATGCCATCCAACCATCTCATCCTCTGTTGTTCCCTTCTTCTCCTGCCCTCAATCTTTCCCAGCATCAGGGTCTTTCCGAATGAGTCAGCTCTTAGCATCCGGTGGCCAAAGTATTGGAGTTTCAGCTTCAACATCAGTCACGTTTAGTAGTAAAACACTGAAAACCATAAGATGAGAATAAGGCAAGGATGAATATTGTCTTTCCTGATAGTCCTCTTTGCCTCACATCCTAGGCAGGGACACATGGGGGGTGAGGGGAAGGGTTGCAGGGAGCCAGAAGGACAAAATGGGTTGAAAAAAGACTAAAATTTGTACCAGGATTACAGAGGGGCTTATGCTTTAGTTAAGTGATCTGTTTCTCAAATTGGTTGGTAGGTACATGAGGTTGATATTCTTATTACAGTTTAATATGTAGATGTAATGTTATAAACTATTGTTCATATCAATGTATAGTTTTGAGATAAAGTTTAATCCAGGAAAAACAACAGAGTATTTAATTTGGGTAAAGATAAGGAAATAACTTTAGGCTATTTAAACCAATTACTTTTTTAGGCAGGTGATAATTTAGTCTCATTAAAATGACCACATGTGAAACTACATCATACAGAATGTTGAGGTTTCACTTCTCCTATATTGTCCTCAGGTCTTAAAATAGCTGGAAGAGCACACATTCCCTTCTATTTAGTGAATTCCCAAATGAAAGATTCAATTCCAAATTTCTACATTTTATGTCCCTGTCTACCCAAAACTTTTTGAGAAAGCAGTTGTGACAAGTCTTGGACAGTTGGAAATATAAAGGGAATACTGCTGAAGGAACTGGCACCCCCATCACTATATCATTTAATGGTTTACAAATGATTTAGCAGTAATACCACCAGGCTTCTCAGAGTTCACAATTTCCATTCTCACATCTGAAAATAGATCATAGTTCTGCTAACAGGCCACGCCATTTTTCAAAATAGGTCAGCAGAGCCTTTAATATCCAGTGTTTAAAAGGCATCACCACAAATGCTGTTCCTGCCTACACTTAGATAAAGTGGGGTGATTTGTGAGGTGCAAAGGAAATCTCCTAAAACAGCATAATCACTTAAAAAATAAACTTGGATTGCTTATTTGTCTTACAAGATGCTTAAAAACTTCATCTTCCTATTTAATTGCAAGGAAAATAAATGTAGAGAAATTCAAGTTTAAAGAGAGATGGAGAGGAGGAAACAGTTAGAGGGAGAGAGAAAAAAAATGAGAGTGCAGAAGAGTGAAAATGGAAAGGACAGAAAGGTAAAGAGACAGGAAATAAAAAAGAGAAGGACAAAGAGAGGGAGATTCGGAGACCAAGAGAGTAAGGGAAACTAGGGAAGGGAGGAAGAACAAGAAAGTGCAATAGAACCCTAGGGAAAAAACAAATGATATGCAGCAGATAAGACACACGCAGTCAGTGTGTGTGTCAAATGGCTAATTCAAATTCCAATAACCCATTCAACCATTGTTGTTGTTTGTTATTTGCTGTTTATTGCTAAGTCTAAGTTGTGTCCGATTCTGTTGCTACCTCATGGACTGTAGCCCAGCCGGATCCTCTGTCCATGGGATTTCCCAGGCAAGAACACTGGAGTGGGTTGCCATTTCCTTCTCCAGGAGATCTTTCTGACCCAGGGATCAAACCCACGTCTCCTGCACTGACTGGTGGCTTCTTTACCACCAAGCCTCTAGGGAATCCCCAATCCATTCAAGTAATCACTATTGTAAGAATGATGATCCAGAGCTGACTATTGTGCTAGAACTTATAGCAGTTTTTGGACGGTGGTTGGGCAGGAGGCAGAATCTGCACGGTGAGAGTCAGGGGAGGTAGGAAGAGGAACTGAGTTGACTGGATGAGACAACAGGAATGGATGATGCTGATTTGTGAAATTTATGTTGGAACACGTAGATTAGTGTAGATTAGTGTACTGATTTTTCCAGAAGTGATTTCCATGTCCGTGATGACTGCAAGCCCCTCTATTAGTACAGAGGGGGGAAAAAAAAGACAGTATTTCATATTCAGGGAAGGGAATCTGTCTCTTAATCCCCATTTTCTATGAAGCTTCCTCTGAGCCTGCTGACCCTTCCTGGACTGCCCCATTACCATCACCCTCCTCCACACTGGAAAACATGAAGACTCTGTTTTTGATTCTGACATGAGACTGAGCCCCTGCACTGACATGATTAATATACAGCACAGTAGAAATTACTGGAACCATACTCTGAAGTCACGCCAAACACATGCTCTGTAGACATGATAGCCTTCAATAAAGATCACAAATGAATGTTTTCATTTTCAAGTGAGAGGATTAACTGCAGGATTACCACCCAGAGAGCTCCATTCACGTAGCTGGGGCATGATTATTTTGAAATATGAAAATAGAACTCCTTTCAATCATGTCTGAAATTCCATTCAACCTGGTATGAAAGCAACTATAATACACAGAAATACCTCGAAGGGTGCAAATTAAACCCACACAAAGAGGGATTCGGGCCAGATTTCTGGGAGGATATTCAAGCTTAGCTCATGTCACTGTTGTGCAAACATAAATTAAAGAAGAGAAAGTGCCAATATCCTGACCAAGTAACAGCATGAATCTAGCTTCAGGCCTAAAGTCTAAATTATCCATTAATAATATTTTCAGTTTTATTCAAACCGGGCATGATCCTTGGAGCAATTCAGAAGAGTCTAATGCATGGTGAGCATTACTAGCTCATATAAGTGAGGGAATATCAATCTCTCATGGTAGAAAAGAACAGAGGTAATTTACCAAATGGTACCCTACTGACCCCAGGAAAAATGATTTACCTCTTATGGAGGTTTCAGTTTAGAGGAGATTTTATTTACCAGGCTTCATTGTAAGACCGACATATTGTATGCTGATTAAGAATGTATTGGAATATTTTTCTTCCCTATGGTCATTTTTTGAAGTAGGAAGGTTGATATTTAGTTGCAGGTTACAAAGTGCTGAGTTAATATTCTAGAAAATCATTGGTGTAAAATATGAAAATCATTGGTGTGCTGAAGCATATTGGGCTGTATTCTCATCTGCACTGAGTCAGGATGATACCTATTATGGAATTATTAAAAATGCAGACTGTTTAAAACCCTGAATCACAAAGGAAATTCTTTTCTCCTTGACTTATTCAAAATACACTATTTCAAATTCTGAGTTACTCTATACTGTATGTCCTTTAGAAAATAAATGCAGCTAAATGTGATATATTAAAGGCTTCCATGTCTGTAATTTAGGGTCAGGTTACTAAACATGATACTGTTTCTTTTACTAAAGGGAAAGAGAAAGATTTTGGACAAGGATTTCAAGCAAAGAATTCATATTCTTAGATTCTTAGAAAGAAAGGTTATCACTTGTAGCGCACCGTGTCACTATAATTTCTATTTGACAGAATCATTTTCAGGATAATGTTGAGACCTCTCCAAATTTCTACCATCATAAAAACCAAATTGCTTCTTAAGCCCACAGAGTGGAAAACTCAATTGCCTTGGAGGAGTAAAAGGGAGAAATAATTATTGAAACACAATTCCAAGTGCTGTGAGTATGGCATATCATATTTTGTCCTGTGGGTCTCTGAAGGACTCAACTGACAATAATGCTGTTGCTGGTCCCTATGATACTCCCATGGCATCATTTAGAGCTCACTAATCATTAAATAACAGACATTTTGTGGAGCTGATAAATATAGTCTTCAACATTAACTAAATAATCCTCCAGATAGTCTGGTAAAACAGATGGAGAGAATAAAACAGAGAAGTTGTTAAAGGGTTTAAGTCAGTCCATAGAGACAATCCCATGATTTAGTTAGTACTGGACCTCCCTAGTTTAACTTTATGACACCTTTTCCATTCTTACTTATAAATAGTAACCTAGTCTCCAAACCACAGCTACCCCAATCCCACTCTCTCATGCTTATCCTTCTTTCCATTTAATCAAGAACAGGACATAGTATTGCTGTAAAGGGAATTACAACTTTGTCATGTATACATTTTTTTGTGTATACCTTTAAGAGCCTTAAAATAGCTTTTAATAATATATTTTTTCAAATGGATAAATATTTTATGTTTTCCTTTTTTTTTAAGGGGCAAATTCATTTGAAACACATTGTTTCTATCAATTTCTAAATTATTTTTATTTCTTGTTCTTTGACATAATCAGCTCCTTTTTAATTAAGTGGAATAAGCTGATTATTGCATTTCTTCTTGATGACAAGCGTTTTGTTGGCCACTTGAGGGGCATAAATGAGTATGATATGGCTGCTATCTTGAAGGAAAGCAGAATAGGGAAGGAAATTGATGACTAAATAAATATAACGGTCATAGTAATGATAATAATTCCTGGGAGTTTATTATGTTCCAGACCCTGTGCTGAGATGCCTTCCTTCATTTGAGCCTTTGATGTAAGAGCTGTTTCTATTCTCATTTTTCAAAGACCATGCAACTGAAGCTTGCCAGGTTAATGATCTTACACATTGAACCCATGTAAAAAACAAATACTCCATTCTCCCATTCAAAGTTTATCAAACAATCTTTTAAGATTTCAATTTTTCATATAACTTTTCCACATAGAGCTTGTCTGGCAGTTTTAGTTCTCAATATAATTAATACTTTTCAGTCTGGTTTATATTTTTATGATTTTTTTGGCTTGAATTCTATCCCCAAGTCTAATCAATTCTGGGTCAGTGACAAATAGCATTTCAGAAACTGCAAAGTTGAGAACTATTTTGACAATTATTTTTAGGTCATTCTACCATGTCAGTTTTTGTGGTTAGTGGTTTTTCTCTCAAATACCAACTAATCTTTGGAAACTTTCCTGAGTTTCAGAGGGATGTGAATATTACTTTCTCCTGCTCTTTTAAAATATCCCTACATTGCTATATTTATTTTTATACCTTATTCATATGATATTCTTTATTTTCAAGTGATAAACATCTTCTGAGCTACAAGGGAAGCCTTAAGACAAATTAAATATTCTAAATTTGGATCCTTCAGAATTTAAGTTCAAAGTCTGATATATAGTAAATCTCAGTATTTGTTGAAGTGAATTTTGTTTTCTTGAGAAGAGACCTCTATGAGGTCTTCAGTCTTTCTTTGCATTACCTAATCAATGTCTATCTCTTTTACCTCTCTTTCATTTGTTCCTTCATATTTCAGAGAAGTAAAGTTCTCCCCTCTTTTTCAAGTGTGATCCCACCAGTTTTACATCATGGTTGTTATTGATCTATTTTTCCCCAACATCACTAGTCACTCAGTATCTATGCCTTCCTTTCAGAAACTCTCATGGCCATCTCTTTTGATTATAAGTTTTATTTTGACTTGTCACAATACCTCCCAAAGAATACAGTATGCAAAGGAGGGGGAAAAAGAGTAACTTAATAGTGGGGAAATACTCCCTGAACCAGATGATCAAGGTCAATATCATCAGTGATAAATCATGTTGATAGTATGTGCATTTGATACACTGTGTACTTTATCTCTGTGGTTTTCCTCCCAGGAATGCATATCCCCATTTTAGCGATGAGAAAAACATCAGCCAAGTTCTAATAGAGAGTATGTGAGGAAAAAAACCTGACTGGTACTGTCAGAACTGTCAAAGTCATTGTTTTAATTTATCAGTGAATTGGCAGTGCTGTTCTCTCCAAAGAGGTTCTAGGTGATATTCTGTCCCTTGACTTTTCCAGCTTCTGCATTCCTGTGCTTTTGGTGACATCACTCCAATCTCTGCCTCTGTGATCACATTGCTTCTTCTTTCTCTATTTGTGTCTTCTTTGTTTGCCTCACATAAGGACACTTGTAATTGGATTGAGGGCCTGCTCAGATAATTCAGGAAGATCTCACCTGGGATCTTTCACTGATTGTTATTCAGTCACTCAATTGTATCCAACTCTTTAAGACCCCATCTACTATAGCACACCAGGTTTCCCTGTCCTTCACTATCTCCCAGATTTGCTCAAACTCACATCCATTGATTTGGTGATGTCATCCAACCATCTCATCCTCTGTCATCCACTTCTCCTGCACTTAATCTTTCTCAGCATCAGAGTATTTTCTAATGTCTCTCTGCATCAGGTGGCCAAATTATTGGTGCTTCAGCTTCAGCATGAGTCCTTCCAATAAATGTTCAGGGTTGATTTCCTTTAGGATTGACAGCTTTGACTCCATACTACCCAAGGGACTTTTTTTTTTTTTCTAATCAGCCATGGAGTTATATGTATTCCCCCTCCCAACCCCTCCTCCCACCTCCCTCTCCACCCGATTCCTCTGGGTCTTCCCAGTGCACCAGGCCCGAGCACTTGTCTCATGCATCCAACCTGGGCTGGTGATCTGTCTCACTGTAGATAATATACATGCTGTTCTCTCGGACATCCCACCCTTGCCTTTTCCCACAGAGTCCAAAAGTCTGTTTTGTATATGCAAAACAGAAAAAGAGACCCAAGGGACTTTTAAGAGTCTTCTCCAACATCAGTGTTTGAAGGCATCCATTCTTCAGCGCTCAGCCCACTTTATGGTTCACACCTCGCATTCATACATGACTACTGGAGAAACCATAGCTTTGACCATAAGGACCTTTGTCAGTAAAGTGATGTCTCTTTTTTCATATGCTGTCTAGATTTGTCATAGCTTTTCTTCCAAGGAGCAAGTGTCTTTTAATTTCATGGCTGCAGTCATGGTCCTCAATGATTTTGGAGCCTGAGAAAGTAAAGTTTGTCACTGTTTCCATTGTTCCCCCATCTATTTGCCATGAAGTGATGGGACTGGATGCCCTGATCTTAGTTTTTTTGAAAGTTAAATTTTAAGCCAGCTTTCTTACTCTCCTCTTTCACTTTCATCAAGAGGTTCTTTGGTTCCTCTTCACTTTCTGTCATTAGGGTGGTGTCATCTGCATATCTGAGGTTACTGATGTTTCTCCCTGCAATCGTGAGTCCAGGTTGTGCTTCATCCAGTCTGGCATTTCTCATGATGTACTCTGCATATAAGTTAAATAAGCAGGGTGACAATATACTGCCTTGATGTGCTCTTTTCCCAATTTATAAGAAGTCTGTTTTTCCATATTCAGTTCTGACTGTTGCTTCTTGACCTGCATACAGGTTTCTTAGTAGACAGGTAAGGTGATCTGTTTAAGAATTTTCCATAGTTTGTTGTGATCCACACAGTTGAAGGCTTCAGCGCAGTCTATGAAGCAGAAGTAGAAGTTTCTCTGGAATTCCTTTGCTTTTTCTATAACCCAATAGATGTTGGCAGTTTGATCCCTGGTTCCTCAGCTTTTGTAAATCCAGCTTGTACATCTGGAAGTGCTTGATTCATGTACTGCTAAAGCCGAGTATGAAGAATTCTGAGCATAACCTTGCTAGTAGTTGAAATGAGCACAACTGTGTGGTACTTTGAACACACTTTGACATTGCCTTTCTTTGAGATTTGAATGAAAATTGACCTTTTCAAGTCCTGTGGCCACTGCTGAGATTTCCAAATTTGCTGGCATGTTGAGTACAGCACTTTAACAGCACCATCTTTTAGGGTTTTAAATAACTCAGCTGAAATTCTATCACCTCCACTAGCTTTGTTGGTAGTAATGCTTCCTAAAGCCAACTTGACTTTGCATTCCAGCATGTCTGGCTCTAGGTGAGTGATTACACTGTTGTGGTTGTCTGGGTCATTAATACCTGTTATCTACAGTTTTTCTATGTATTCTTGCCACCTCTTAATCTTCTCTTCTTCTGTTAGGTTCTTACAGTCTCTGTCCTTTTTTTGTGTCCATCTTTGCAGAAAATATTCCCTTGATGTCTCTAATTTTCTTGAAGAGATCTCTAGTCTTTCCCATTCTATTATTTTCCTCTATTTCTTTGTATTGCTCACTTAAGAAGGGTTTCTTATGTCTCCATGATATATTTTGGAACTCTACATTTGGATGGATAGATCGTTCCTTTTCTCCTTTGACTTTCACTTCTCTTCTCAGCTATTTGTAAAGCCTCCTCAGATAACCATTTTGCCTTTATTTTTCTTGGGGATGATTTTGATCACTGCCTCCTGTCCAGTGTTATGAACCTATGTCCATAGTTCTTCTGACACTCTGTCAGCTCTAATTGCTTAAATCTAGTTTTCACTTCCACTGTATAATCATAAGGGACTTGATTTAGGTCATACCTGAATGGCCTAGTGGTTTTCCCTGCATTCTTCAATTTTAAGTCTGAATTTTGAAATAAGGAATTCATGATCTGAGCCACAGTCAGTTCCTGGTCTTGTTTTTGCTGACTGTATAGAGCTTCTCCATCTCTGACCATGAAGAATATAATCAGTCTGATTTTGGTATTGACCATTTGGTGATATTTATGTATAGGGTCATCTCTTTGTTATTGGAAGAGTGTGTTTGCTATGACCAGTGTGTTCTCTTGGCAAAACTCTGTTGGCTTTTGCCCTGCTTCATTTTGTACTCCAGGACCAAACTTGCCTGTTACTCCAGGTATCTCTTGACTTCCTGCTTTTGCAATTCAGCCCCCTATGATAAAAAGGACATCTTTTTTTTTTTTTTTTTTTTTTTTTTGGTGTTAGTTCTAGAATGTCATGTAGGTCTTTGTAGAACCATTCAACTTCAACTTCTTTGGCATTAGTGGTTGGAGTGTAGACTTGAAAAGACTATTCTTCCAGTAAAGACACATTCATAGATTTCAGGAGTTAAAACATGGAAATTTATTTTTGAGGACCACCATTTCAAGGACCACCAAGAATGTCTGAAAGACTGTGACATCCAAGAAGAACCTAAGTAGACATGAGCACTAAATATAATCTGATATCCTGAATGGGGCCCTGGAAAAGACAAGGACACTAGGAAATAGCTAATGAAATCTGAGTAAAGAATTAATTTAGTTAATAATTATATACAAACATTAGTTTATCCATTGTAACAAATGAACCATTCTAATGCAAGATGTTAATAATAATGGAAATTGGGTGTGGGGCATATGGGATCTAAACTGTTCTAAAGCTCAAAGTCTACTTTAAAACAACTCTATGATTAATCCCTTATAACAATTCTGTCAAATAGAAATATAATGTAAACCACATATGTGATTTTTTTCCCTAGAAGTCATTTCAAAAAGTACAAAGAAATAAGTGAAATTAATATTAATAATACATTTCATTTTATGTAGCCTAATATATTCATGAAGCTTCCCAGGTGTCTCAGTGATAAAGAATCAACCTGCCAATGCAGGAGTCACAGAAGATACCAGTTCAATCCCTGGGTTGAGAAGTTCCCCTAGAAGAGGAAATGGCACCTCATGTCTGCATTCTTGCCTGAAAAATCTGATGGGCAGAGTAGCCTAGTGGACTACCGTCCATGGAGTCACAGAGTCAGACATGACTGACTGAGCACATACGCTGGGCTCATACACTGAGCACATGCACGCAATATATATCCAAATGAATATCATTTCAATAATTAATTGACATAACTATTATTAGCAACATTTATCACAATCTTTTCTTGGTAATATGTGTAGTTGTCGATGACACAGGTTATGATAGAACTACAATCTAATAACAACACTACAAATAATGCTCAAAGTGAAACATCACCCTAAATAAGTGAAGTTGTGTTCAGTGGGGGAAAAAAGTACATTGCTACAGCTTTTAAGTTTAAATTAATTAGATTATAAAATTCAAAATTATCCATATTTAAGCAATATTATATGATATTTGTTTTTGTCTGACTTACTTCACTCAGTATGACACTCTCTAGATCCATCTGTGTTGTTGCAAATGGCACTATTTCATTCTTTATAATGGCTGAGTAATAGTCCATTGTATATATGCATCACATCTTCCATATATGTGTGTGTGTGTGTGTATATATATATATATATATATACAGAATAAAAAATAATAAGTGAACTTATTTGCAAAACAGAAACAAACTCACAGACTTAGAGAATGAACTTACAGTTATGTGTGGGGGAAGTATAGACTGAGAGTTTGGGACTGACATGTGCACACTGCTGTATTAAAATGGATAGCCAACAAGGAAGGACATATTGTATAACACAAGGGACTCTGCTCAATATTATATAACAATCTAAATGGGAAAAGAACTTGAAAAATAGGTACATGTGTGTATATATACATATACACACATATATATGTGTATGAATCACTTTGCTGTTCATCTGAAATTAACATAACATTATTAATCATCTATTTGTTGTTCAGTCCAAGTCATATCCAACTCTGCAACCCCATGGACTCCAACACACCAGGCCTCCCTGTTCCTCACTATCTCCCAGAGTTTGCCCAAGTTCACGTCCATTGAATCGGTGATCCCATCCAACCATCTCATCCTCTGTCACCCTCTTCTCCTCCTGTCCTCAATCTTTCCTAGCGTCAGGATATTTTCCAATGAGTCAGCTGTTTGCATCAGGTGGCCAAGGTATTGGAGCTTCAGCTTCAACATCAGTCTGTACAATGAATATTCAGAGTTAATTTCTTTTAGGATTGACTGGTCTGATCTCCTTACTGTCCAAGGGGCTCTCCAGCATCTTCTCCAGCACCACAGTTCAGAAGTGTCTCTTCTTCAGCCCTGAGCCTTCTTTATGGTCCACCTCTTATATCCATACATGACTACTGGAAAAAATATAGCTTTTACTATATGTACCTTTGTTGGCAAACTGGTGTTTTTGCTTTTTAATACTGTCTCAGTTTGTCATAGCTTTCTACCAAGAAGCAGTCGTTCTAATTTCATGGAAGCAGTCACCATCCACAGTGATTTTAGAGTGTAGGTAGAGGAAGTCTGTTACAGCTTCTACTTTTTCCCCTTCTATTTGAACTGAAGTAATGGGACTGAATGCCATGATCTTAGTTTTTTTAATATTGAGTTTTAAGCTGGCTTTTTCACTCTTTTCTTTCACCCTCATCAACAGGCTCTTTCGTTCCTCTTCACTTTCTGTCATTAGAGTGGTATTGTTTGCATATCTGAGATTATTGATATTTCTCCCAGCAATCTTGATTCCATCTTGTAACTCATCCAGCCTGGCATTTGGGTGATGTTCTCTGCATATAAGTTAAATAAGCAGGGTGACCATATATAGCCTCTTTGTACTCCTTTCTCAATTTTAAACCAGTCAGTTTTTCCATATAAGTTTCTAACTGTTGCTTCTTGACCTGCATACAGGTTTCTCAGGAGACCAATAAGGTGGCCTGGTATTCCCATCTCACTGAATTTTCTACAGTTTGTTATGATCCACACAGTCAAAGACTTTAGCGTAATCAATAAAACAGAAGTAGATGTTTTTCTAGAATTCCTTTGCTTTGTCTATGATCCAGAAAATGTTGACAATTTCATCTCTGATTCCTCTGCCTTATCTAAACCCACCTTGTACATTTGAAAGTTCTTGGTTCACTTACTGCTGAAACCTGGCTTGAAGTATTTTGCACATACCTTACTAGCATGAGAAATGAGTACAATTGTCCAGGAGTATGAATATTCTTTAGTACTGCCCTTCTGGAAAATTGGGATAAAGGTTGACTTTTTCCAATCCTGTGGCCACTTCTGGTTTTTCCAAATTTGCTGACATAGTGAGTGTAGCACTTTAATAGCATCATCTTTTAGGATTTTAACTCCAGCTCTGCTGGAGTTCCATCACCTCCACTATCTTAATTGGCATCAGTGCTTCCTAAGGCTCACTAGAATTTACACTCTAGGATGTCTGGCTCTAGGTGAGTGACAACACCTTCATGGTTTGCCAGGTCATTAAGAGCTTTTTTTGTACAGTTCTTCTGTGTATTCTTGCCATCTCTTCTACTTCTACTAGGTCTTTAGTGTTTCTGTCTTTTTTTGTGCCCATCTTTGGGCACAAAATTTCATCTTGCATGAAATTTTCCTTTGCTATCTCCAGTTTTCTTGAAGAGATCTCTAGTCTTTCCCCTTCTGTTGTTTTCTTCTACTTCTTTGCATTGTTCATTAAAGAAGGCCTTCTGTCTCTCCTTGGTATTCTCTGGAACACAGCATTCAGTTCGGTATACCTTTCCTTGTTTTCTCTTGCTTTTCTTCTCTTCTTTCCTCGGCTATCTGTAAAGCCTCCTCAGACAACCACTTTGCCTTCCTGCATTTCTTTTCTTTGGGGTGGTTTTGGTCAGAGTCACCTGTGCAGCATTACTACCTTCTGTCCATAGTTCTTCAGGCACTCTTGTTTACCAATTCCTTGAATCTATTCATCACCTCCACTGCGTACTCATAGGGGATTTGATTTAGGTCATACTTGACTGGACTAGTGGTTTTCCCTGCTTTCTTTAACTAAAGTCTGAATTTTGCTGTAAAAGCTGATGATCTGCAATCATCAGCTCATCATGTCAGATCATCAGATCATTAATCATCTATACTCCTAAATAAAATAGAAAATCAAAAAGTAAAGTGAAGTGCAATTTAAAAAAAATTCAAAATTTCATTTCTCAGGCTTGCACGCTACATTTCAAGTGCTTAACCTCACTGAACAGGATAACTCCAAATGTGTTCCTTGTTGTTGATTTCTATGATCTACTGTATAACAAACTACCCCTTCCCCCCAAAATTATTGCCTTAAAATAACAATAGCTTGTTATATCTCATAATGCTTTGAGTTGACCTTGCAATAATTTTCTATTCTTGCTTTATGTCTCTCATGCTGATGGTGTTAGAGAACCACTGGGGCTGGAATATCCAAAATGGCCTTATCACAGGTCTGGCTCTTTGGCTGGGAGAGCTGGAAGACCAGGCTGAACTAGGCCTCTCTCTCCTGCCCTGAAGCCTCAGGACCTCTGCTTGTGGTCTCTCCAGTAAGATGGCCAGATGTAATATATCTGTGGTTCAGGGCTCCCCAGAGCTCAAAATAGAACCTTCTAGACCTTCTTAAGGATTAGATGTAAGACTTGCCACAGTGTCACTTGTGTACTGTTTCAATGTTATTGTTTAAAGATTTATTATTTAACATGAGTCATGGAGCCAGCAGATTCAAGATGGAAGGAAAATACACAATGGCATAAACACCAAGAGACTTGGAGCCTAGTGTTCTTGAGTGTTAGTTCAGTCTTCAACAAGTATTTATTTCATGAGGGTTGTCACTATTAATTCTCACAATCGTGTACTATCACTCCAAAGTAACAGAGATACAGAAGTTAAGAAACATGCTCAAGCAAGGGTTCCTCAGTAAGTGGGGAACCTGGGCTACAAACCCAGGCACTTTGGATTCCTGAGCCCCTGCCCATTTTGTTCATTGTTTCAGCGTTAAACTTGTTTATATAAACAACTTTTAAGGACAAAAATTTAGCCCTACTAAGAAATATTTTAAATGCTTGATGTTATGCTTGTTATGCTTAAAGAAGTTCTCGTTAACTGAAACTTCTTATGGTCACAGGATTATTTACATTTGCGGTGGAAAGATCTGACTCTCTCTTCTATCTCATGCTTGCTCTTGTTCTCTTTCTTTTCATGGATAAATTGTGATGGTTGTGTGAAAATTTCTGCTTGCTTTACACAAACTTTTCACTTAGAAATTTCAGTAAAATGCATTTTTATCTGATCACCCAGAGCTCTTTCTGCTGACCCTAAATTCTTTCTTACCCTTCATAATCACTGAAGACTCATCAGTGACATTACTAGTTCCGTGTAATATAATATGTTTGCATTCCATATTTTCCTTAGGCAGAGAAATCAACTATGACAAAGTAATGACCTTAACATAACTGTCATTAACAAAAAGGTTACAGTGTTCTCACCAGAATAATAGAGCCAGAAATAATCCTCTCTTGTAATTCTACATCTTACTTTGCTCTGAGCTCTTTAAGCATAACAAATAATCATGCCTTATTAAGCACCTGCTCAGTGAAGTTGGGGAATCAGACTATGGTGACATTAAATCCTGACCTTTGACTTCTTCTGTCAGATGTCAGAATGATTATTTCTACTGGGTCTTGGTTTGACATTAGGGAGCAATTGGCTAATCCTCAGATTCTCCAAACTTGCTCTCTGGTCTCTTGCTAATGCTCATCTTGTTCTGAGTCTTAGATTTATTATGATTTACTCACCTTGTGGAGTAACAGTATCTCCTTTTATCTTAAAGGGAGCAGCATCTATATGATTTTGAGTCTTAGTTCTCAAGAGAACTCAGGGGAAACCTTTAAAAGCTTAGAAATGGGTTTTTATCTCTTCCCTTTGTTTACTTTCCTAATATAGGATTTGGACAAGTGGCTAAGTGAAGAGATGTGTAAAAGGAAAAGACTCTGTGCCTAATTAGTTGGAACAACTTCCACAAAGGGTGAATATTAGAATAGCATCATATCCAGAAAAAGAACTATGGATTTGATAACTTTTCCAAACAATGGGCCTAACATTTGTTTTAAAATGTAATCACTGGGCCTTTAGTATTTTAAAAGCATAGTTGAAGTTGGCATTGCCATTAAATTACAAATGTGATGAAGTCCAGAATTGTGAACAATGTCAACCCAGATTATATACAAAAGGAAGTGTGAGAAAAAGTATGGAAAAAAATTTGGTAGACTAGATAGGAGAGAAGAACCTTGGGGAAAAGATCTACTCAAGCAGAAGATTTAAGAAAAGTGAAACTCACCTTAATTTATCATCTATTATGTGTCAGACGCTGTATTGAGAATGTCATAAATAAACAGGAAAATGGGCAATAGCAGTAACATCCCACTAAAAGGAGCTAGAACAGAAAGAGTAGAATAGGAGAGAGCAGCATTGAAATAATGAATTTATATCTGGAATTTGCTAAAAACACCTGAACTTCTAGAGCACAGCTTCTATTACAGAAAACCCCTAAATAGGACACAGTGCGTGTATGTTTGTATGCTTAGTTATATCCAACTCTTTGCAACCCACTGGACTACAGCCCGCCAGGCTCCTTTGTTCAGGGAATTTTCAGGCAAGAATACTGGAGTGGGGATCTTCCTGATCCGGGCTGGACCCACATCTCATTGTGTTTCCCGCATTGGCAAGCAGAGCCTTTCCCACTAGTGCCACCTGGAAGCCACAGGGCACAACAGAAATCTCCATCCAGCTATAAAAATTCAATAGGGCCCAGCAGCACTTCTCCTACTTTAAGGCACTTTACTAAGCTTCATCAATCTGAATTTGCTTACAGTTCACTCATTCCTTTTTTACAGAAGCTATACACAGTGTTTCTCTTCTTTGCTGCCATGAGCTGATGCTTGTTTGCCAGTAACAATTTTAGGAATTTTGTGGGTTGTTCATCCATGTATCTTAATGCAATCCTTTTAAGGAACTGAAGTGAAGGCTGCTAAAGAAAGAGTTTAGGGCTTCCCCGATGGCTCAATGGTAAAGATCCTGCCTGCCAATGCAGGAGACACAGATTTGATCCCTGATCCAGGAAGCGAAGATCCCACATGCCAAGGTGCAACTAAGCCTGTGTGCCATTTTACTGAGCCTGTGCTGTAAAGCTGCTGAAGCCCATGTAGCCAGAATCTGTACTCTGCAACGAGAAGCCACTGCAGTGAGAAGGCTGCTCACTGCAACGAAGAGTAGCACCCTCTCGCCACAACTAGAAAAAGCCCGCGCACAGCAACAAAGACCCAGCACAGCCAAAATGAAATAAATAAATAAAATTATAAAGAGTCTCGGTTCAGATTCCTGAAGAGGAGGGAGAAAAAGATAGAAGACAGGAGCTGCATGGTAGTAGGAGAGATGGTAGTAGGAGAAACAATCGGGCTTCCCTGGTGGCTCAGCAGTAAAGAATTTGCCTTCAGTGTAGAGAGGCGGCTTCAGTCCCTGGGTCGGGAAGATGGCCTGGAGGAGGGCATGGCAGCCCACTCCAGTACTCTTGCCTGGAGACAATCCCATGGACAGAGAAGCCTGGTGGGCCACAGCCCATAGGGTCACAAAGAGTCAGTCACGAATGAAGCAACTGAGCACACAGGCAGGAGAGACGATAAAATTGGAAAACTTGAAGCGTCCTTAGTGGTTTTGTCCAGTTGTTCTACAGAACTAAGCGCGCCATGATCAGTACTGGTTACTGAATAAGTCAAGTGTTCAAGGCCATCTCAGGCCTTGATATTTCAGGTTCCTTTCCAGACTCCAACTCCATCTTTTCATGTCACAGCTGGCTCATGAAATGTATGGCAAGGAGGGATGAATAGATGTGGTTACTTGCAGCTGGAGAGGATTGACTTTCAGGGTTCCAGCCAACTCCAGATCCTAGGGGTGCCCAAAGGATGAGCAGTTGAGTTTCTGACAATCTGCATGTGTTGTGGCCCACTGCGTGGGAAGCACTAACCTAAATCATGAAATATGCCTGACACATACTTTTCTTCAGGTCTGTCATTAACATATTCTAACCTTTATGTATTCTGTACAGATGGTGCTTTGAAGAGGGGGATGGTAAAAGTGCTTCCCTTCTTTAGGTGGATTCAGCTTCTTGAAACCTACTGCTTGGCACAGGTTACAGGTGCCGGATTCAATCCCTGCTCATTCATCCACTGTGTGCTTTATATCATTATGTCTGCTCAGCATTCCACTGTCCTCTTTCACTCAGCTGATTTTAGGCAATCTCCAGTCTAATGGTCACTAACCACCTTTTTTCCTTTACTTTTAAATTTATGGATTCTGCTTCTTGTCTTCATGAAATCTACTTTTGGCTCAAATTTCTCTTTATCAATCTGCTCAGGCTTCAGAGTTCTATATTCTCTTGAATAAACTTGAAAAGGAGAAAAATAAAAGAAATCTGAAATTTTCTCTTCCCCGTTATCTTTAGTGTTGCCATTTTTGTTTTGATTTGCTTTTTGTCCAACTAATTCATGTAATATCATAGCCTCTGATGAGTCAAACTGGGATCAAAGCCCACCAGCCATGACATCCAAAAACAGACCTTATTTGCCTTGCTATCAACATGTGGATTTTCTGGAGAAGTTTTGGGGGATGAGCGATGCTTATTGTAATATTAGGGTTTGGCCTATGTGATTCCACAAAAGGATGGAGAAAATGGAGGTCTATTTTGGAGTGATTACTCTCAGGAAACAGAGCAGTTCAGTTACAGTTGTCTTAGTCATTTTTATCTGGAAAGAGAAAGGATTAAAGTCAAGCTAAAGTTGTCATTGATAAAGAAGCCGTTGTCCCTTGTGATAATTAGCAGAAGGGCTGTTATTTTTATAGTTCTGGGTATCCTTGTCTCTGTCTTGTTTCAGGCATAATCACTGAGTGACCTCATCTGTCTTGTCCACCATAGTCACCAGGTGGCCAGGTTTGAGTATTGTTTATACAGACATACCTTTGAGATATTTCAGGTTCCTTTCCAGACCACAGCAACAAAGTGAATGTTGCAATAAAATGAATCATATGCAGTTTCTAGTTTTTCAGTGACTATAAAAAGGATGTCTGTACTGTACTATCGTCAGTGAAGTGTGGAATAACATTGTTTAAAAAAAATATGTCTGTACCTTTAGCTGAAAAATACTTTGTTGCTAATCATCATCCAAGCCTTTAGCAAGTCATAGTAGTAATGTCAAAGATCACTGATCACAGATCACCATAACAAATATAGTAACAACAAAAAAGTTGGAAATGTGAAAATTGACAGAATGTGACACAGAGACATAAAGTGAGCAAATGTTGTTTGAAACATGGCACTAATAGACTTGCTTAATTGTCATGAAATTTCAATTTGTAAAAAAATGTAATATCTGCTGAAGGCAATAAAGTGAGTCATAATAAAATGAGGTACAGCAGTATTCTGCAAGCATAGTTTATGCACGGTTGGAGACATTAGGTCTAGCTACCAGCTCATGACTGCCAGACCTCCAACTTTTTCAGTGCAGAATCCTTTTATTCATATGGTTATAGTTCTTGTTCCCCTGTTATTGTTTGCCCCTCCCTTTAAGCCTTTTCTATGGAGATTACTGATTCACAATCAAGCCAGAAGATGAGAAAATCCTGTCAGATATTGATGGGTCTCTTCCTGAAATCTTCAGATCTATCTAAAGAGAAAAGGAAAACAGAGCTACTGTGAATTTACTTTGTAATGTCTGAGCCCTCACTTGGGGAATGAAGACAGAGTCAAGAGTCAGGGAAGTCACAGCATGGAATCTCCTATGAAGTTATCCTGTCCTGTGGCATAAATGAGCCTTGTAGGCTCTGCAGTCTGGCTTGGCTGCACAAATCGACAGCCTCCAATTATCTACTTTTTGGATTGATAATCCTTCCCACCTTAAATTGCACTTGTTGTTTCTATTATGTGTAGGTGATATTAGTGGAGTTTGTCAGTACTCTGAACTTCAGTAATAAAGGGAAAATTCCAAGTATTTTTTACCATGCTCTCCTTTAAACTTATCCCATCTGTCTAGATAAAACAGTTTCTGAAATTTCTGGGAAGTCTTCAGTAATAGACTTCTTTAGTTTTCTGTCCTGATGTAACTTTTTCTTCTTTTTATATCCTGTTGGTAATTTCCATGGGAGGTGGTGGGGAGAGAAGAGTAATTTCTTCGGGAGATAGTCATCACACTCTGTTATCTGGAGAAATGTTTGTGATTTCTAGAGAATGAAAGAGAAAAGATATATCTTCCGGAGTATTTTTTTTCACATGCAAATGGTTGTAGTTGCTGCAAAATTTCATCACCCAAACTTCTCAGGCAAATTTCCCTTTTGAAATAGGAGATGAACTGATTGTAGTAAATAGACTTAAAAATGATCTCAGTACCCTTATGGAAGCCTCAGTTGTCCTGCCACGGAGCCCAGCATTCCAACATACACTAATCTAGTGACTGCCAACTTTTAAACCTGCTGACCTGTTCTTAAGGAAGATTTTTATCAATAGAAGCTAAATCAAGTTAAAGCTAAATTGCCAACATTCGTTGGATCATCAAAAAAGCAAGAGAATACCAGAAAAGCATCTACTTCTGCTTTATTGATTACTCTAAAGCATTTGACTGTCTAGATCAAAGCAAACTGTAGAAATTTTTCAAGAGATGGAAACACCAGAACACCTAACCTGCCTCCTGAGAAATTTGTATGCATGTCAAGAAGCAACAGTTAGAGCTGGACATAGAACATACTGGTTCCAAATAGGGAAAGGAGTATATCAAGGCTGTATATTGTCACCCTGCTTATTTAACTTATATGCAGACTACATCATGCGAAATGCTGGGCTGGATGAAGCACAAGCTGGAATCAAGATTACCAGGAGAAATATCAATAACCTCAGATATGCAGATGACACCACTCTTATGACAGAAAATGAAGAACTAAAGAGCCTCTTGATGAAAGTGAAACAGAGTGAAAAACTGGCTTAAAATTCACTGATTCATGTCAGTGTATGGCAAACCATTACAATATTGTAAAGTAATTAGCCTCCAACTAATAAAAATAAATGAAAAAAAATTCAACATTCAAAAGACGAAGATCATGGCATCAAGTCCCATCATTTCATGGCAAATAGATGGGAAAACAGTGGAAACAGTGAGATACTTTATTTTTGTGGGCTCCAGATGGTGCAGATGGTGACTGTAGCCATGAAATTAAAAGATGCTTGCTCTTTGGAAGAAAAGCTGTGACCAACCTACACAGCATATTAAAAAGCAGAGACATTACTTTGCCAACAAAGGTCCATCTAGTCAAAGCTATGGTTTTTCCAGTAGTCATGTATTGATGTGAGAGTTGGACTATAAAGAAAGCTGAGCACTGAAGAATTGATGCTTTTGAACTGAGGTGTTTGAGAAGACACTTGAGAGTCCCTTGGACTGCACGGAGATCCAACCCGTCCATCCTAAAGGAGATCAGTCCTTGGTGTTCATTGGAAGGATTGATGCTGCAGCTGAAACTACAATAGTTTGGCCACCTGATGTGAAGAACTGACTTATTGGAAATGACCCTGATGCTGGGAAAGATAGAAGGCAGGAGGAGAAGAAGATGACAGAGGATGAGATGTTTGGATAGCACCACCAAGTCGATGGACGTGAGTTTGAGCAACCTCCCGGAGTTGGTGATGGACAGGGAAGCCTGGTATGCTGCAGTCCATGGGGTTTCAGAAGAGTCAGACATGACTGAGTCACTGAAATGACTAATGCTTCAAACTTCCTCCCTTCTCCCATCCAAAAAATCCTAATCACTTGTCCTTGATCCCAGTGAATATTGTTAAAAGAATGTAGGCATTTCCGTGACATGCTCAGAAAAACACAGTTTACAAGTAAGATAGGGAGGACGCAATTTCCATATCCATCAG
This sequence comes from Muntiacus reevesi, assembly GCF_963930625.1. Classification (NCBI taxonomy): domain Eukaryota; kingdom Metazoa; phylum Chordata; class Mammalia; order Artiodactyla; family Cervidae; genus Muntiacus; species Muntiacus reevesi. Next base: position 33,812,042 of record NC_089254.1, on the reverse strand, counting down.
TGCCTGATCAAAGCAAAGTACCTTAAAATCATTTCTATTCTTGTCATTGTTCACAAATTTAGATGCCATTGATAAAGACAGATTTCTTTTAACTGGCATGTTATCCAAACGCTCTCAGAAAGACAATCATGGACTTTTAAAAAATGAGGAAAAACTTTGAAAGTCATCTGGCTTATAAATGGGTCTAAAAATAGCATGATTCTGGGCATACACACCGAGGAAACCAGATCTGAAAGAGACACGTGCACCCCAATGTTCATCGCAGCACTGTTTATAATAGCCAGGACATGGAAGCAGCCTAGATGCCCATCCGCAGATGAATGGATAAGGAAGCTGTGGTACATATACACCATGGAATATTACTCAGCCGTTAAAAAGAATTCATTTGAATCAGTTCTAATGAGATGGACGAAACTGGAGCCCATTATACAGAGTGAAGTAAGCCAGAAAGATAAAGAACATTACAGCATACTAACACATATATACGGAATTTAGAAAGATGGTAACGATAATCCTATATGCAAAACAGAAAAAGAAACACAGAAGTACAGAACAGACTTTTGAACTCCGTGGGAGAAGGTGAGGGTGGGATGTTTCAAAAGAACAGCATGTATATTATCTATGGTGAATCAGATCACTAGCCCAGGTGGGATGCATGAGACGAGTGCTCGGGCCTGGTGCACTGGGAGGACCCAGAGGAGTCGGGGGGAGAGGGAGGTGGGAGGGGGGATCGGGATGGGGAATACGTGTAACTCAATGGCTGATTCGTGTCAATGTATGACAAAACCCACTGAAATGTTGTGAAGTAATTGGCCTCCAACTAATAAAATAAAATTTAAAAAAAAAAGAAAAGAAAAGAAAAAAAAAAGAAATAAATAGAGTTAAACATGCAAAAAAAATAAAATAAAAATAAAAATAGCATGAAATATGTGTTTCATGTTCAACTAAACTTGTTAAACACATGACCCCGGAAAGTTAAATTGCAGCCTTTATTTAGAGTCTCATTTATAAATATACACTGTGGATTTTCAAGGCCTGATATAAAATACAGTATCTCTCAAACTTATATGATCACTCACCCTCTTTCAGTTTCATATCTGTTAATATTTTTTAGAAGAATATTCTAAAAAGTACTGTTTGGAAAACTCATATTTATCCACACATTCTCATTTTTCTGAAAGAAATCTGATAGAATTAATCTGTTAGAGTCAATTCCCAGAATAGCACCCAGGATCATGATTTCCAGCCTAATTTTCCACCGTATCACATACTTCAAAGATGTACACGTATCAACACTAGATAAGCATTGTTGAACACACTTATCTATATAAAATTATATTGTATCTTTACTATTTTCTAATTTATTAAACAGTTGTTTCATTGTCTAGTGAACTTCCAATCAAGTAAAGAGTCCAAAATTGCCAAAGCTGCTATGTTTTATTCAGCAGCTTTGTTTATATTTGACTCTCTTTTAGTATAAACCAAACGGTGCAAGTGATAGGAATCAATATAAGTTGATTGATTTTGTTTAAATCTTTGATTATAGTCAGCAAAATATGGTCAAATAACTCATGTTAGTCTATAGCATGTTTCTCTTCGTTCCCACAACTGTGCATTTAATCTGAGTCCAATGTTTATATATCTACTGCCTATTTGGAATAAAGCATTGATTGAAGTCCCGTTTATAAATAAGCAGTTTTGCTATTAGTCAAATTTTACATTTCAATAATATACATACTATATTAGTTTCTTGGAGGAAAGTATTGATTATGAGGAAGGATAATTGTATTGATTATTTCTTGGAGGAAAGTAAACCATTATGAGAGCACTTAACTCATTAAACAGAACTAGGTATGATTGTAACTGTTAAAGACTGATTTAGGGAAAAAAATAACACTGTTTTTATGCAAAGATTTTTTGGAACTTTCTTCTAAAGGCTTTTAAACTATGTGGTATATTGAATCATAAGTGAACTTTTATCAAATTGGTAATAACACAAAAAGTAAAATATGCTTTAAAATCTGTTTATTTCCATTACAGAGAATTATTTTTTCAAATCAAGATAACATTTGGATTAATATAAGCATCTTGTGCAATAATTGCATTGTTGTAGTGCCTTCACAGGGAATGCTTCAATATTATTTGTTATAAAAAAGGGAGTTTTTGATTTCAGTATCACAAACACTATAAACAAAATTATCAATTTCTAGTGTACATAAAAGAAACCTATTTATTTTTCTTGCTTGTGATTCTCACACATGGATTTCTTGATCTTCAAGAAACCTGATAACATGTGGTATAAAGAAACAGAAGCTTCCTCCCATCTTTCTCCATGTATGTTGCTCCTTAGCATGCTTCTCCTTTCTATGTAGTCAAAATCTTTCTTCAAGTTCCTACCTGACTCCCAGGTAAATACAATGTAAAACTAGTTCTAGCCTTTACATGTTCTTTTTCTCTGGACTCAGTCTTTAGTTATTCATCCCTATGAAGAATCCCACAATGAACCAGCACTGCCTGATGATTAGGATGTCCAAACTGTGGAACAGTGACACCAAATGCTGGTGAAAATGTGAAGTAACAGGGAATCTTACTCATTTTTGGTGGGAATATAAAATGGTACACCCACTTTGGAAAATAGTTTGACAGTTTCTTACAAAACTAAATATATTTTTACCACATAATCCAGTAATCACACTCCTTGGTATTGACACAAAACAAAGGAGTTTAAAACTTAAGTTCACACAAAACCTGCATGCAGATGTTTATAACACCTTTATTCATAATTGCTAGAATGTAGAAGCACCCTAGATGTCCTTAAGTAGGTGAATGGATAAATAAGAGATAGTACATACAAGCAGTCAAATATTATTCAACAGTAAAATAAATGAGCTATAAAGCCATAAAAAACAAAGAAACTTAAATGCATATTACTAAGTGAAAGAAACCAAGCTGAAATTAATTGAAGAATTTGCTGTTTTAAGAATTCACTACTTTAGGAATTCACTATTTCAAAATTCAAATTCAAAAATTCAAAAATCAGAATTCCACACAATCTGAAATTAATTCAAGAAGAATTCACTATTAATCATCAGTGTCAGAGTTGTTAGAAAGAGTAAATTAAAAAAACTAATGAATATATGTTGAAATTATCACCTCTTACATTACAGGTTATCATAAGAAAACTGAGTGATTTGAGGAATACAAGGAAATGGAAGAAATATATACAACAATTATAGCAACATCATCTTGAACCATGACTGTAAAAGAAAGGAGACTTGAAGAGATGTAACCAGAGAATATAGTCAAGAAAGAAGTAATGTTGAAATTTGATGCTGTAAGTTCTTGGTGACTGGAATGCAAAAGTAGGAAGTCAAGAAATACCTGAGTAACAGGCAAATTTGGCCTTGGCAAATTGAAGCAGGGCAAAGCCTAACAGAGTTTTGCCAAGAAAATGCACTGGTCATAGCAAACACCCTCTTCCAACGACACAAGAGATGACTATATACATGGACATCACCAGATGGTCAATACTAAGATCAGATTGATTATATTCTTTACAGTCAAAGATGGAGAAACTCTATACAGTCAGCAAAAGCAAGACTGGGAGCTGACTGTGGCTCAGATCATGAACTCCTTATTGCCAAATTCAGACTTACATTGAGGAAAGTAGGGAAAACCACTAGACCATTCAGGTATGACCTAAATCAAATCCCTTATGATTATACAGTGAAAGTGAGAAATAGATTCAAGGGATTAGATCTGATAGGCAGAGTGCCTGAATAACTATGAACGGAGGTTTGTGACATTGTACAGGAGACAGGATCAAGACCATCCCCAAGGAAATGAAAGGAAAAAGGCAAAATGGCTGTCTGAGGAGACCTTACAATAAACTGTGAAAAGAAGGAAAGCAAAAAGCAAAGGAGAAAAGGAAAGATATTCCCATTTGAATGCAGAGTTCCAAGGAATAGCAAGGTGAGATAAGAAAGCCTTCCTCAGTGATCAATACAAAGAAATAGAGGAAAACAATAGAATGTGAAAGACAAGAGATCTCTTCAAGAAAACTTGAGATACCAAGGGAACTTTTCATGCAAAGATGGGCTCGATAAAGGACAGAAGTGGTATAGACCTAACAAAAGCAAAAGATATTAAGAAGAGGTGGCAAGAAAACACAGAAGAACTGTACAAAAAAGATCTTCACAACCTAGATAATCACGATGGTGTGATCACTCCCCTAGAGCCAGATATCCTGGAATGTGAAGTCAAGTGGACCTTAGGAAGCATCACTACAAACAAAGCTAGTGGAGGTGATGGAATCCCAGTTGAGTAGCTCAAATCTTAAAAGATGATACTGTGAAAGTGGTACACTCAATATGTCAGCAAATGTAGAAAACTCAGCAGTGGCCACAGGACTGGAAAAGGTCAGTTTTCATTTCAGTGTCAAAGAAAGGTAATGGCAAAGAATGTTTAACCTACTGCACAATTGCACTCATCTCACCTGCTAGCAAAGTAATGCTCAAAAGTCTCCAAGCATAGGCTCAACAGTACATGAACCATGAACGTCCAGATGTTCAAGCTAGATTTAGAAAAGTCAGAGAAACCAGAGATCAAATTGCCAACATCTGTTGGATCATGAAAAAGGGAGAGAGTTCCAGAAAAACATCTATTTCTGCTTTATTGACTATGCCAAAGCCTTTGACTGTGTGGATCACAACAAACTGTGGAAAATTCTGAAAGAGATGGAAATACCAGACCACCTGACCTGCCTCCTGGGAAATCTGTATGCAGGTCAGGAAACAACAGTTAGAACTAGACATGGAAGATCAGACTGGTTCCAAAATAGGAAAGAATTACAACAAGGCTGTATATCATCACCGTGTGTATTTAACTTATATGCAGGGTACATCATGAGAAGTGCTGGGCTAGATGAAGCACAAATGGAATCAATATTGCTGGGAGAAATATCAATAACCTCAGATATGCAGATGACACCACCCTTAAGGCAGAAAGTGAAGAAGAACTAAAGGGCTTCTTGATGAAAGTGCATGAGGAGAGTGAAAAGTTTAGCTTAAAACTCAACATTCAGATAGTTAAGATCATGGCATCTAGTCCCACCACTTCATGGCAAATAGATGGGGAAATAATGGAAACAGTGATAGACTTTATGTTTGAGGGCTCAAAAGTCACTGCAGATGGTGACTGCAACCCTGAAGTTAAAAGACGCTTGCTCCCTGGAAGAAATATTATGACGAACCTAGACAGTATATTAAAAAGCAAAGACATTACTTTACCAACAAAGACCCATCTAATCAAGCTATGGTTTTTCCGGTAGTCATGTATGGATGTGAGATTGGACTATGAAGAAAGGTGAGTGCCAAAGAATTGATGCTTTTGAACTGTGGTATTGGAGAAGACTCTTGAGAGTCCCTTGGACTGCAAGGAGATCCAGCCAGTCCATCCTAAAGGTCCTCGATGTTCATTGGAAGGACTGATGCTGAAGCTGAGATTCCAATACTTTGACCACCTCATTCGAAGAGTTGACTCATTGGAAAAGACCCAGATGCTGGGAGGGATTGGGGGCAGGAGGAGAAGGGGATGACAGAGGATGAGATGGCTGGATGGCATCACCGACTCGATGGACATGAGTTTGAGTAAACTCCGGGAGTTGGTGATGGACAGGGAGGCCTGGCGTGCTGCGATTCATGGAGTCGCAAAGAGTCGGACACAACTGAGTGACTGAACTGAACTGAACTGAATAATTATAGAAGCTAATGTTTATTTAATACAATCTTCATTAAAGTCTCTTAACAATACAATGAAGTAAATACTATTTTAACTTTATTAATGAAAAAACTAAGAATTCCAGAGATTAAGTTTTCCAGTGATATTTTCTTTTACACATAATTTTATAGACACACTTGGTACTAGTTAAAAGGACTTGAGAAATACTAATTTGTCTAACTCCCACAACCTCATGTGAAATGGACTGTTTTCACCCAGATTTTACAGATAAGGTAACTTAAGGCGCAGAGAGGTGATAAAACTTGTCAAAGTCACACAAAGGCAGAGACGGGGTTTAAAGCTAAGCCAATTGGGTCTAAATCATTCTGGGTTCCCTTGCAGCTGCAAGTTGATAAAAGCAAGCTAGCCCTGATGCTAAAGCCCAACTCTTAAACTGTGTTCTGAGAACATTTGTATGACATTATTTCAGTGAAGAAATTATACTTAGGATAATTTAGGTAACAAAAAATTAAATAGTCACACTAATTTTCATGTTGCAGTAGAAGAATTCTTATTAATTGAATTTGTTTTTTCTTTTCTTCTGAGATGATGTCCATCCTTCTCATTCTTTGGATTAATCTCAAAGATTTGGAAAATGCCTTCATGGAGTTAGGAATAAACTGGGTAGTAGCTGGGACACAGGTTAAAATATTCATGTTCATAAATTCAGTTAGTAATGTTACAGTTATGTATTCATATTTGGAAAATTAAAATCTTCCTTTTTATAAATAGTTACTTTTGTGTTTTAACATTACCCTTTCAGCTAAGATCAACTGTGGTTTTTAAAGTATCAAGTAAATATCAAATGAAGATTCCTTTTTACATATGAGAGAGTCTGTTGGTCAAAAGTTAATGCTCTTCTGCTTAGAAGTAGAACTTAAGTGAATTATGGCTCCATTTTAGGAGGGATATTAGACAGAAAGCCTTTGCTGGAAGCTCAGAGGGTTTCAATCCATTTTTCCTTTTGGCATAGATTGCTTTTTTCTCCAGGGAGCCAAGTCTGTAATCAGGATATATGTCAGTAACACTATCAGTTGGAGCAGGCTGTGCTTTTCTGCAGAACAGCATTTGTATATATTCTGTGCTGACCAAGGTGCAGGACTGGTTACACCCAAACATTGCACACAGGAGAATGGAGTGGATTCCAAAAGAAAGTTGCAGGCAATTACTATCATGACTATTTATAAAGAAAATGAACAAGAGAGAACACCTTGTCCTAAAATTTCAACTGACTAGGAACAAATATAGAAAAAAAAAAAGATAAGGGAGGGGTGAATAATAATGCTCTAAACTGTAAGTTTCTGGTGAATGAGAGCCTGACAATTTTACACCAATATTTTATGTTTTTTTTTAAATTTCAAATTGTCTTCTGTCATTTTTTAAAGAAGGGTTTATTATGCAAACACATTGTGAATTAATATGTACTACATAATCATCCAGTATTACAAATAAAGAGTGAAATAATGCAGTTTTATTAACTGTGCTTTATTAACACAGTTTTATTTGTATCTTTACTTTCCCCTTGGACCTTACTTTTGAACTGGAGATATCCCTAAAGCAATAGGATTAGACATATTTTATCAGGAAAAAAAATCTCCTCAGAAACAGAATCTAAACTCCTCAGGGGTGTGTGTGTGTGTGTAGGGAATCTTTACTCATTATTCTGACTTATTGTGTTTCGAAGATGTGTGAGGTAAGAAATAAATCTGGCCAGGGAAAAGAAAGCAAAAAGTGCATGAAAATGTCAATGCTTTTCTAAGAGGACCTTAGTATGCTAGGATGTTAACAGATACCTCTCTCTTCCTCTTCCTGAAATCATCTCCCATATGATTTTCAGAGTTCTTTCTAGCCTAGTAAAGCTCTACAGTATCCTTCCTGGCGATGAGTCCACAGCTTAGCCACAATTCTTGAACCTCATGCTTATTTGACTGAGTAGACATAGACATGCACTGAGTAGTAGGCATCAAGTGTACGTTTAGTTGCATATCACACTCATAGATATAGACATAAAACATGCCCACGTCCAATAGATGTTATGGGATTTTGACACAAAAAGAATTAAAAGAAGTCTAGTGATCAGAGGAAGGGCAATGGGATAAGATAAAAAGGAAGATGGAATTGATGAGACAAACAATAATAGAGATTATGGCTAGAAAATTAACATGGAATAAAACCTGGATGAGAAACCAAGTGTAAGTAAGGCCAGAAAGTGTCTCATTATATGGCTCTCAAGTTCTGAGATTGATTTGGAAGTGATGCAAACACCAGAATCTGGGGCTGTAGGTGTGAGATAGAGAGAATTACATTACATAAACTGTAGGGAAAGAATCTGCTTGCATTGCGGGAGGCATGGGTTTGATCCCTGGGTTGGGAAGTACCCTGGAGGAGGGCATGGCAACCCACTCCAGTATTCTTGCCTGGAGAATCACCATTGACAGGGGAGCCTGGCGGGCTACTGACCATGGGGTTGTAAAGAGTTGGACATGACTAAAGCGCTAAGCACATAGTGGAGTTAGAGTGAGAAAACACTTCTTTCTTCTCCAGGAAAAGAAATAATCCTCAGCTGGAAGGATCCCAGGGATGAAAAATAATATGTAAATTAAATAATGGTACCTCTTACATCCAGGGGACAGACCTGGAGTGACTGCTGAAGGTGAGAAAGAAGGAAGGATTGGGCTACAGCCATGGAGATGACAGAGATCCTAAGTTCTCTCCTTCATCACTGTTAGACTCAGACTCAGTTTTTCTAGGAAAACCAATTGAAACATCTCTAGAAAGTTTGCCTAGCACTAATTTTTTTTTCCTGCAAAATAACCAGCTCTAGTCAAGTTTCCACTCATTTCCAGGTGTACTTAATGGTCTTGACAGTGTGAAATGGAGTTGTTAGAAACTCTCCTCTGACAATAGAACAATTCCTGTCTTTCATCCACTATGATGTTTGACACTTCTGTTTTTAGAAATATGAAGGGTTTTCCAAGGATAAATACTTCTATCTCTTTTTAAATTAAAATGTTTTATATATTTCTCAAAGGAAAGAGACACAGCTGCAAATTTATTCAACCTCCCCCTTATCTATATTACACCTCTACCTATTCTTATCCATTAAAACTGTACCTTAAAATTTGAAGCTAATTTGTCCATTTATGCTCTTGACCTCATCCACTTCTGTCTTCACCAAGAAATTCAGTCACTTCAGTCACTCAGTCGAGTCCAACTCTTTGAGACCCATGGACTACAGTATGTGTTTGAACCACAGTTCAAAAGCATCAATTCTTTGGCACTCAGCTTTCTTTACAGTCCAACTCACACATCCGTACATGACCACTGGAAAAACCATAGTCTTGACTAAACTGACCTTTATTGGCAAAGTAATGTCTCTGCTTTTTAACATGCTATCTAGGTTGGTCATAACTTTCCTTCCAAGGAGTAAGCATCTTTTAATTTCATAGCTGCAATCACCATCTGCAGTGATTTTGGAGCCCCCCAAAATAAAGTCTGGCACTATTTCCACTGTTTTCCCATCTATTTCCCATGAAGTGATGTGACCAGATGCCCTGATCTTCGTTTTCCGAATGTTCAGCTTTTAGCCAAATTTTTCACTCTCCTCTTTCACTTTCATCAAGAGGCTTTTAGTTCCTTTTCACTTTCTGCCATAAGGGTGGTGTCATCTGCATATCTGAGGTTATTGATATTTCTCCCGGCAATCTTGATTCCTGCTTGTGCTTCTTCCAGCCCAGCATTTCTCATGATGTACTCTGCATATAAGTTAAATAAGCAGGGTGACAATAAAAGCCTTGACGTACTCCTTTTCCTATGTGGAACCAGTCTGTTGTTTCATGTCCAGTTCTAGCTGTTGTTTCCTGACCTGCATATAGGTTTCTCAAGAGGGAGGTCAGGTGGTTTGGTATTCCCATCTCTCAGAATTCTCCACAGTTTATTGTGATCCACACAGTCAAAGGCTTTGACATAGTCAATAAAGCAGAAATAGATGTTTTTCTGGAACTCTCTTGCTTTTTTGATGATCCAGTGGATGTTGGCAATTTGATCTCTGGTTCCTCTGCCTTTTCTAAAACCAACTTGAACATCTGGATGTTCACAGTTCACATATTGCTGAAGCCTGGCTTGGAGAATTTTGAGCATTCCTTTACTAGCGTGTGAGGTGAGTGCAACTGGGCGGTAGTTTTGAGCATTCTTTGGCCTTGCCTTTCTTTGGGATCGGAATGAAAACTGACCTTTTCCGGTCCTGTGGCCACTGCTGAGTTTTCCAAATTTGCTGGCATATTGAGTGCAGCACTGTAACAGCATCATCTTTCAGGATTTGAAATAGCTCAACTGGAATTCCATCACCTCCACTAGCTTTGTTCGTAATGATGCTTCCTAAGGCCCACTTAACTTCACATTCCAGGATGTCTGACTCTAGGGGAGTGATCACACCATCGTAATTATCTGGGTCGTGAAGATCTTTTTTGTACAGTTCTTCTGTGTATTCTTGCCACCTCTTCTTAATATCTTCTGTTTCTGTTAGGTCCATACCATTTCTGTCCTTTATCGAGCCCATCTTTGCATGAAATTTTCCCTTGGTGTCTCTAATTTTCTTGAAGAGATCTCTAGTCTTTCCCATTTCTGTTGTTTTCCTCTATTTCTTTGCACGGATCACTGAGGAAGACGTTCTTATCTCACCTTGCTATTCTTTGGAACTCTGCATTCAAACGGGAATATCTTTCTTTTTCTCCTTTTCATTTCACTTCTCTTCTTATCCCAGTTATTTGTAAGGCCTCCTCAGGCAGCCATTTTGCTTTTTTGCATTTCTTTTCCATGGGGATGATCTTGACCCCTATCTCCTGTATACGAATCCATCCATAGTTCATCAGGCACTCTGTCTATCAGATCTAGTCCCTTAAATCTATTTCTCACTTCCACTGTATAGTCATAAGGGATTTGATTTAGGTCATATCTGAACGGTCTAGTGGTTTTCCCCCACTTTCTTCAATTTAAGCCTGAATTTGTCAATAAGGAGTTCATGATCTGAGCCACAGTCATCTCCCGGTCTTGTTTTTGCTGACTGTATAGAGCTTCTCCATCTTTGGCTGCAAAGAATATAATCAATCTGATTTCAGTGTTGACCATCTGGTGATGTCTATAATTATTGGCTATTAATAAATAGAAACAAAATTAAATTTCCATTTATCAGTAATGAGAATACTTATTATAGACATTTTCAATTTAGAAATGGGTCAAGAGACATAACTGTTACTGTTAACAACTTGGAATTTAGAATTAGACAGAGTGGACGTAAATCTTGGTTCTGTCACGTACCAGCTTTGTAATATCTATAGTGACATCAAATCACACTTTTATTCTCTGCTAGTGTCAGCTTCTTCTTTTGAAAAATGTGAATAATTATTCTTGCATCTAAGTGTTTTTGTGAACATTAACTGAGACCATGTTTGTAAAGTAGCTGGTACTGTGTGTGCATTTAATAATTACTGGGTATTAGTAACTTTCATATTTATTGGGTTCCACAGTTTGAAACTCAATTCACATTTTTCCCCAAAATACTATATTTTCAGGTTGTGACCAATATTTTGGAAAAGCCTAGGTTAAAAAAAAAAAAAAAAAAAAAATATATATATATATATATATATATATATATATATATATAAACTGATTAGCTAAAACAAAAGCTGTATTCCAATGAAAACCTAGCGATCTTGAGAACCCTCTGAGGAAATCTGGACCATGAGTGCCTTCACAGGAGGCAGCCCTCTTCTCCCAGTCACAGTCACGGCAGGGTGTTCTTGTCCATGAAGCCGCAGATGCTCTTACGGACCAGCAGGCAAGTGACTGTTCTCTTGGTCTGCACAAACGCAACCCTCCTTCTCTCTCTTGTACCTTCAGCTACAGAGACTTGAGTGGGTCATAGTCCACAGTACATCACACATTATTATCACTGGTTCATTCAAATTCTTTCTCTTCGCTTACTCGCTTGTTTATTTTATCCCCACATCTAGGCTGTGCATGCTAAGTCGCTTCAGTCATGTCCAACTCTTTGCGACCCTATAGAGCGTAGCCTACCAGGCTCCTCTGTCCATGGGATTCTCCAGGCAAGAATACAGGGATCTTCCTGACATAGGGATCAAACCCACATCTCTTATGTCTCCTACATTGGGAGGCAGGTTCATTACCACTTTTGCCTTCCGGGAAGCCCAATATTTGCTGGGTTGGGGCAAGAGTATAAACGGAGGCCTCAGGCCCATGATTCTGTCTGCTTCCTGAATTTCAGGGAACCTCAAGCAGATGCATGTGAATGCCACAGGTTACACGTATATATTCCATCCTCCTTCACTACTCCACATTCTCGGCTTGGGCATGCCACACTAACAAAAAAAAACACGCTTTCCTTGAAAACCTCAGTCAGGCTCCTTGAAGGCCTCTGAACTGATTTAATCTTGGACCTCAGTGTCCATCTTTGTTGGATCTGTGTCACCCCATTTTAGCAAAGATCCTGTCAGGTCAGTTAAGCCACTGGTTTGTCTTAATAGCTTTCTATCCCCTGAACCCAACTCTCTTGTTTCTTGGCTATAAACCTCCACTTTATGTTGAACTTGAAGTGGAACCCAGTTCTTTCTCTCTCTCTCTCTTTCTTTTAATATTTATGGAGGTTGTCCTTAAGCCAATTAATTAACTGTCACTGATTCCTTACTCTTATCAATATCTTCATTTTCTACCACTAATACAAGAATTGAGCACACTTTTATTTCCTTTTGGTCCTTTTCTTCCCTCACACCATAATATTGACATTGAAAAGCATGAATCAAACCTGAACCAATTTGCCATCTTTTTGAGAGATGCAACAAACCACTTCATATCAGTCACTCCGTTGGTGAGATAAAGTGGAAAACAAAGGAAAATTTCTAAATGTGTTTGGTGTGGGGTTCCTACTGAGATTCCCCAGATATGCATCTGCATCATATAAAGTTTCAGACAACTCTTTATATACTCAGAAAGAATTATTTTTTAATTACATTTCTTCACTAGAAATGTAAAATACTGCTATATAAATGCATTTATGAATAGCATTAATGAATATTAACGGTCCAAAATAAAGGATTGTTGCTTGCTTCTGTTTTTATATAGTCAAAGAAAGCAAGTAGTTCCAAGCTTTGCCAGCGTCAACGCTTGTTTTTCTGCTGGTTTTCCGTTGGTTTCTGCTCTAGTTACATATATCATCCTGGGTCCAAATAAAAATCATATGTCAATAATTCACTTTTTAAAAGTATATGTATGATGCATCTTAAGCAATACATCTTAATAGCTCTAAATCAAAGAAACTTTTGCTATTTGATTGATAAAATGTATAAATGTAACCAATATGCCTAATTCAACTATATTTTTGAGAAAATATAAACAGGATGGAAAATGGATAAACAGGGTTATAAGTTTGGTTGACTCTCATTTAATGCTGGGCTGTAAAGGTCTAGTAGAATGTTTTTCCAAGAAGATTTCACTTAGGACTTATGTGTTCTTTAATGTAAACAGTACAGGAAATGCTATGGCACAAATAAAATAATTTAAAGTATTATTATCAAAGAATATCTGTCAGATAAATCTATATTCTTGACTCTCCCATTAATTTAAATCTTTAAGGTTTTCTTCAAAGACCTCTTCAAAGTCCTTGTGTTTAAACAAACCATCTATTACAAATTATATGGACCTTCTTTCTACCAGTTTAAATCTTATACATTATGGCGAATTCACCTCACCTGAATCAAAGAAAAAGAAAAAAACCCACAACACCAGTTTATAATAACTTTGTTTGAAACAGATAAACATTCAAAAGTGAAAATAGACCTTCTTCAGTTTACCAATTTGATTTTAAAAGAAGTACATGGGGTAGGAATTTTAGAAAATGCTTGCAGTAATGAATCATGAGAGTTTTACAGAAAAGTTGTTTCACAAGTTGCTAGAGACTGCACCAGATATGAAGAATAGAGACTTTGTCTTCCAGAAATTAAGTTTCTGGTGGAAGATGTAAGAAAAATTCATGAATTTTAAGCTGTTTGATACCTTAGAGACACTTCATTAGAGAAATTAATGATAACTCACATCAGCATACACACTAGCTTAGGCCAAGTTGACCGCCAGCTCACTTACATTCACTGCACTCCCTACTGCACTTCTTTCATCTGAAAGATGGTTATTGCTGGTTACCAATAACCACAAAAAACTTCAGCTTTCATTTGTCCTGAGCAGCAAATCCATATATAAAACTTTCTACCATTCACTCCTCAAATCATCCGAACTCAGTGTTCAGTGCTGAAACTGTGATCTTCCCACCTTAACCTCCTTTCCTCACTATAATTCCTGGTTTTGTTTTGCTTTTAACTATCCAGTTGTAAAACATAGAAATTTAGGGGTCATTTATCACTTTTTTTCCCCCTCAAATGCTAATTTGATGAAAATATCATTATATCATGTCAATTAAAAATACCAAAATGTCATTCCCTGTCTCCAGGATTAGATCTTCATCTAGTCTGAATCGTAAAGTTTCTAAAAGTCAGAACTTTGCCTTCTTGGTCAGCTTTCTATAATTTCCACTCCTGAGTAAGATATGGTTATTCTCACGCTTAGCTTGACCTGTGAGCACTGAAACTTAAGACTGCTTCCAAATGTCTCTAAAAACTAATTACAGCACAAATTACCACGGGAGATTCGGCATTTTTATTTGTTTTTCAGTAGTAAAAATGACCTGTAGGAAAGGGCCTCAATTATAACTAAACTCGATAATTGGAGATAATTGCCCAATATAATTTGTTTCAATATATTAAAAGCTTAGAGGGATATGGCCCATGAAACAACCCCTTTCCTGATGCTAAAGGATAACTTCCTACCTGGTAAATTGGTCTCATTTTCTTCTTATTCAAGTTTATGTACTTTGAATTAATACTCTCCACTATGCCCCCTTCTACTCCTACAGTGCTTATGTAAATATACTAGCCCCTCATTAACAAGGTCCATTAAAACTGAGAAATTTGCAAAGGGCAAAAATGTTGGGCCAAATCCTGGCCTTTCTCTACACATGAGCAAAACATCCACAGTAGATTAAAAATGTATATTATATTGATGTAGAACTTTTCCTAAACAAAATAATGATTTTGGGATCATTTAAAGGCATTTTACAAGATATAAATATTTCTTCAGGTTACCTAAAAAGCATGAGTTGGTTTATAAATTTTGATATGTAAGCCAGAAAGAAACTCTATATTTTAAATATCAACCTTGAAAAGTGTTCATTCCAAGAAAGGCCAACTCAGCTGTTTGGAGTCCTTTGGCGCATTAAGCACAGGTTTCGATATCCTAGATGCCTTAGGCATTTCCATAACAATAAGGTGTTGCTTTGAAAAATAGACATTATTCCAGGGTCCCTGAGGCCAAGCAAGGTCCTCACTTACATTTTTAAAATAATCAGGTTGTCCAAGAAAGTCCATAATGTAAGTCAGTGGAACTGGAAGTTTGCATTTATTACGATGGCTGCATATCTAGTATTTCTATATGTTATTCTTTTCTCTTTCCCTCTCTTTTTAGATTTTACTATTGAGTACTTTGTTCTTTTACTGCAATTTAAATCTTTCATCTACTTTTTGTTATGAAATATTTCAAGCATGTAGAATTATGTTGAGCAATATATATAAATTATAAATCAACACACAACTTTGTGAAATGCTAACACTTAAATTTACTAGTTACTGCAAATATATGTAGTATATAATATGAAGTTTTTATTTTTTTAGAGAAATAATACATTATTGAAATAGCCAACCTCCTTATTTCCTCATTCTCTTATTTCTTAGGGAAAAATATATTCTGAATATAGTGTTTAACTTTTCCAGAAATGTTTTTTATATTTTTACTGCTTACATATGAATGTATGTATCCATAAGCAGTATCATTTGCTTCTTTCAACTTGAAAACCCAGTATAATTCTTTTTGTGTTCCTATACACTGGGATTCTGTTTCTTTAACACTGTTTCTTAAATTTTTCTTTAAAGATGCACACAGCTCTTCCCCACCTCCATTTAAACTTCTATATCCATCTAGTGACTATACTTCAGTCACTTCTGTAGAACATAGACATTGTTCTCTTTTTTCTATTTAATCTTACAATAAATATTTTTTAAAATGTCTATTACTGCACATGTGGAGAAGGTACTCAAGGATATACTTAATTGTGAAAAATTGGTTCTTGGTGTATGTGTATTTTAAAGTTCATCAAGTATTGTCAAGACACAGTTTTACCCAGTTTCCCCCTCAGGAAGACTCTCTCATCAGGAAGCTTCCATAAGCCTCTTATTCTTCTCCATCAGAGGGCATACAGACTAAAAACCACAATCACAGAAAATTAACCAATCGGATCACATGGACCACAGCCTTGTCTAACTCAATGAACCTATGAGCCATGCCGTATAGAGCCACTCAAGACAGAGGGTCATGGTGGTGAGTTCTGACAAAACATGGTCCACTGGAGAAGGGAATGGCAAACCACTTCAGTATTTTTGCCTTGAGAACCCCATGAACAGTAGGAAAAGGCAAAAAGATAAGACACTGAAAGATGAACTCCCCAGGTCTGTAGGTGCCCAATATGCTACTAGATATCACTGGAGAAATAGCTCCAGAAAGAATAAAGAGATGGAACCAAAGCAAAAACAACACACAGTTGTGGATGTGACTAGTGACAGAAGCAAAGTCCAATGCTGTAAAGAGCAATATTGCATAGGAACCTGGAATGTTAGGTCCAAGAGTCAAGTCAAGTTGGAAGTGGTCAAACAGGAGATGGCAAGAGTGAACATTGACATTTTAGGAATCAGTGAATTGAAATGGACTGGAATGGGTGGATTTAACTCAGATGACCATTTTATCTACTACTGTAGGCAAGAATCCCATAGAAGAAATGGAGTAGCCATCATAGACAACAAAAGAGTCCAAAATGCAGTACTTGGATGTAATCTCAAAAACAACAGAATGATCTCTGTTCATTTCCAAGGCAAACCATTCAATATCACAGTAACCCAAGTCTATGCCCTGACTAATAATGCTGAAGAAGCTGAAGTTGAATGGTTCTATGAAGACCTACAAGACCTTCTAGAACTAACACCCAAAAAAAGATGTCCCTTTCATTATAGGGGACTAGAATGCAAAAGTAGGAAGTCAAGAAACAGGCAAATTTGGCCTTGGAGTACGGAATGAAGAAGGGCAAAGGCTAATAGAGTTTTGCCAATAAAATGCACTGACTATAACACATACCCTACTCTAACAACAACAAGAGAAAACTCAACACTTGGACTTAACCAGATGGTCAATACTGAAATTAGATTAATTATAGTCTTTGCAGTCAAAGATGGAGAAGCTCTATACAGTTAGCAAAAGCAAGACTGGGAGCTGACTGTGGCTCAGGTCATGAACTCTGTATTGCTGAATTCAGACTTAAATTGAAGAAAGTAGGGAAAACCACTAGACCATTCAAGTATGACCTATATCAAATCCCTTATGATTATACAGTGGAAATGAGAAATAGATTCATTGGATTACATCTGATAGACAGAATGCCTGAAGAACTATGGACAAAGGTTTGTGACTTTGTACAGGAGGCAGGGATCAAGACCATCCCCAAGAAAAAGAGTGCAAAAAGGCAAAAGGTTGTCTGAGGAGGCCTTACAAATAGCTGTGAAAAGAAATGAAGTGAAAGGCAAAGGAGAAAAGGAAATATATTCCCATTTGAATGCAGAGTTCCAAAGAATAGCAAGGAGAGATAAGAAAGCCTTCCTCAGTGATCAATGCAAAGAAACAGAGGAAAACAATAGAATGGGAAAGACCAGAGATCTCTTTAAGAAAATTTGAGATACCAAGGGAACTTTCCATGCAAAGATGGGCATAATAAAGGACAGAAATGGTATGGACCTAACATAAGCAGGAGATATTAAGAAGAGGAGGCAAGAATACACAGAAGAACTGTACAAAAAAGATCTTCACGACCCAGATAATCACAATGGTGTAATCACTCACCTAGAGCAAGATATCCTGGAGTGCAAAGTCAAGTGGGCCTTAGGAAGCATCACTACAAACAAGCTAGTGGAGGTGATAGAATTCCAGTTGAGCTATTTCAATTCCTGAAAGATGATGCTGTGAAAGTGCTGCACTCAATATGCCAGCAAATGTGTAAACTCAACAGTGGCCACAGGACTGGAAAAGGTCAGTTTTCATTCCAATCCCAAAGAAAGGCAATGCCAAAATGTTCAACCTTACACAATTGAATTCATCTCACACACTAGCAAAGTAATGCTCAAAATTCTCCAAGGCAGGATTCAACAGTTCATGAACCATGAACTTCCAGATGTTCAAGCTGGATATAGAAAAGGCAGAGGAACCAGAAATCAAATTGCCAACATCTGCTGGGTCATCGAAAAAGTGAGAGAGTTCCAGAAAAACATCTATTTATGCTTTATTGACTATGACAAAGCATTTGACTGTTTGGATCACAACAAACTGTGGAAAATTCTGAAAGAGATGGGAATACCAGACTACGTTATCTGCCTCTTGAGAAATCTGTATGCAGGTAAGAAAGCAGCAGTTAGAACTGGACAGGGAAGAACAGACTGGTTCCAAATTGGAAAAGGAGTATGTCAAGGCTGTATATTGTCACCCTGCTTATTTAACTTATATGCAGAGTACATCATGAGAAACGCTGGGCTGGATGAAGCACAAGCTGGAATCAAGATTGCCAGGAGAAATATCAGTAACCTCAGATATGCAGATGTCACCACCATCACGGCAGAAATCGAAGAAGA
The DNA here is from genome assembly GCF_963930625.1 of Muntiacus reevesi. NCBI lineage: Eukaryota > Metazoa > Chordata > Mammalia > Artiodactyla > Cervidae > Muntiacus > Muntiacus reevesi. Next base: position 33,793,422 of record NC_089254.1, on the reverse strand, counting down.
ACTAAAGAGTCTCTTGATGAAAGTGAAAGAGGAAAGTAAAAAAGCTGGCTTAGAATTCAATGTTCAGAAAACTAAGATCATGGCATCCAGTCCCATCACTTCATGGCAAATAGTGGGAAAACAGTGGAAACAATGGCTGACTTTATTTTTCTGGGCTCCAAAATCACTGCAGATGGTGACTGCAGCCATGAAATTAAAAGACACTCACTCCTTGGAAGAAAAGTTATGAACAACCTAGAAAGCCATATTAAAAAGAAGAAACATTGCTTTACCAGTAAAGGTTCATCTAGTCAAAGGTATGGTTTTTCCTGTGGTCATGCATGGATGTGAGAGTTGGACTATAAAGAAAGCTGAGCACCAAAGAATTGATGCTTTTGAACTGCGGTGTTGGAGAAGACTCTTGACAGTTCCTTGGACTGCAAGGAGATGCAACCAGTCCAACCCAAAGGAAATCAGTCCTGAATATTTATCAGAAAGACTGATGCTGAAGCTGAAACTGCAATAGTTTGGCCACCTGATGTGAAGGACTGACTCATTTGAAAAGACCCTGTCCTGGGAAAGATTGATTGTGGGAGAAGGGGACGACAGAGGATGAGATGATTGGGTGGCATCACCGACTCAATGAATATGAGCTTGAGTAAACTCCAGGAGTTGGTGATGGACAGGGAGACCTGGCGTGCTGCAGTCCATGGTGTCGCAAGGAGTCAGACACAACTGAGCGACTGAACTGAACTGAATATTGTCATATCCCTCTTCCAAGATCCATTTGTACTAATATATACACAAATGACAGGTCTGTGAGCTTCTGAAGCAAAAAATTGTTGTTTACATTTTCATCATCCTAGGCATGAGTTTACTGGACTAGCAAATCATACAAATGCAGGTACCAAGTTGTGTGGTTATAGATGTTTTTGATTCTCAAATGCTAAACTTCTGTCTCCTTTTTTCTCAGGATCACTCCCAAGTCTTACTATAGTCAAACAAATACACGTGGAATTTTTTCAGTTATTAATCTTAGGTTGTATTTTTATTTATAATAACAGCTTGGGTATGCTCTTTAAGAGGACCCTATATAATTTTTTCTCTTTTTAAAATTTTATATATACACATTACCATAAATTCTCATGTTTGAAGCTTGTCAAAGCACTCAGAAAACTTGGCATTTCTTTATATAACATCCCTACAAGTTATTTCATTACAGGTTTGGGATATTATAATATTATCTATTTGCAAATATAAAATATCCTACATGGGTGTACCAAATCAATAAGAAATGTAATTTTCTCTAAAAGAAATTCAAGTAAATTCTTTATAAAACAAAATCAGAAACCTCAACTAGGCCTTTAAAAATTTAAATTCATACAGTTAAGCATACAGATGACTATTTTTAATTTTCACTTATAGAATGGTAATTAGAAATCTTAAAAGTTGTTACTTGAGTAGTAATATTAATTCAGTCTACTCAAGTCTAAATTAAATCACAGTAAAGCTTAAGTATATAATTATAATGATTGGGAAGAGAAAATTATTCCTTTTTCTTCATAAGGGAAATTATCGCATACTTACAGTGCAAAATATATCTACTAAAATTTTTTAGGAGATATTTTCCTTTGTATTTGATTCAGTGTGATTCTATGTGTAAAATTTGGTTATCATGTTTAGGGTTTGAAAACAAAACTTGCACACAAACCAACATTCTGTTTATAACCATAAAACACTAATGTTTGTATTTTATTATAATACAACCAAAATATACATTTAGCAACTTGCAATTATTTTAGATTACAAGACTACATTTCTTTTAAAATAGCAAAACTATAAATTCAACATAGATTGCTAACCACTTACAATTATTAAGAATTAAATTACACAATTAACTGACTGATTTTTTGCCCTTTCCCCCCAAATCACCTATTTCAAACATACCATAAATACTTTAATATGACAAAATATTTAAATGAGAGGTATAAATCATGTATATGTTCCTGTCTTTGCACTGTCAATGTGTCCAATCTTGGAATTTAGATCTTTTTTAACCTCAAATGTAGATTTAATTATTTAAATATTGTCATTTACTGTGAGAAAAACATTTCTATAAAAACATTTTAAATATCTCATTTTTCTAAATTTTCCATTCCCAATAAGGCTAATGAATTCCAACATTTTGTCCAAGACAAATTGGAAAGCTGTTTCAGCTTTCATTTCCACTTTTATTTATGATATTTCACGAGATATATTTAAGTTTTAAAATATCAGTGTTTAATGCTCTTGTTCAATTTAACATTATGTGGACATCTGGAGGCTGTCTAATTGTCCTTGAAATTTTAATTTTCAATATAATGTAGAAATGCAGGCACTGGCAACTGTAAACTTATCTTTTGCTTGAGTTTATACAATTCAGCAGAAACAAAAGTTAATAATAGCATATAAAGAACTGAAACATGGACCAAAGGACCAATTCAAGAGTAAACCCCTTTTGCAGGCAGCATATTGTAGGTAAGCAGTACTTAGCTAATGGATTTGTGAGGTATGGTGTGAGTTATAATTCTTTCACTACTGTTGTGGCTTTTGCACATTTCTAATTTTCTATATTTTCCATTTCTTAAATAATTTGGCTGATTTTCAAAAAATTTTTTTAATAATGTGAATGTGGTGTTTTGAGCTCTTTGGGGAAAAATAGGTTCTACATTAATTATTTAGACTATCCATTTCTAAACAAACTTAAAATTCCCAATACATTGGATGTAAATGAATGCACAGTCAGGATTTAGCAGCATGAAATTCAAATTTAGCTGGAATGAAATTCAAATGATGAATATGCAAGTCAGAGACAAGTATTCAAACACGGGGGTAAAAAAACCCATAAAACTAAGGCTAAACACAGACATTTTAAGACCTCTCCATAAAAAGCTGATTTTTTAGCAAATTTAAAACTATTAACTATAATTTTATTTTGCATTATTTCAAAGAAAATTTGGTAAAAACTTTTAGTGGTGAGGAAGTATACATTGTGTCTTATCTCTAGACTTAATATATTCACACTGTTCCCCTAAGTGTTAGGGGCACTTTGCCCCTACACTTAAAGTGTAGGCAATTAAAAAATTAAAAAATTAAATGTAGCAGCTTAGATGTCTTATTTTTATAAATATACATAAATCTTTGCCAATAAAACTTTTATTTATTACATGACTTTTTTACTAACAATATTTCAAACATATTTAAGTCATTATCATAAAGTAATAGATTTAGATCCAAAGCAGCCATTAAAATTTAGCTGTCCATCAAAATTTCTAACTTTTTTCTGAATAAGAAAGAATTAATTAAAAAATGGCTTGGACATTCATATTTTGATGAAAGCCAAATTTATGTTCACAAGCCAATCCTAACAATTGAGTTTCATATAATTCTCTCAAAGCTATACATAATTTGATCATTACTGTCTAATATACACATATTTGGAAATCTTTTTAAAAAACATACTCATACTTATATGCTTTGAGCTTATTATGAGTTCCCGGAAGATTTTAAGCCAGCAAATCAATAGTTTCAAACACTCTTGTTAGCAGTCTGATCTTGCTTGAACTATTCTTATGGATTACTTTTTAATAGAGTGACTTGTTCTGGTTCACTTTAAAAAAAATTATCTTCCTTAAGTTTTCCTTATAATAAAACATCTACAAATGTTTATAAGTATCCTATCAAAAGGTGACTTAACATCATAGATCAGTGTGACTTCTTTGAGTAGGTAAGCAATGCAAGTACAATGAGTGTAAGAATGTTTTGAGCATAAAGCCAGGAACAGACATGATACTGAACTCTGTAATAAGTTGCCTTCTCAGAGGCTTTTACTTTCAAGACACGTACAATGCATGAGAAACAAGCAATGTCTGCTATTTAGTTTTCTGAAAAGCTGCCTTCTGTATGAGGAAGTGACTAATTTTTCATTTCACACTAAAAAGAGCGTGAAAAGGCAAAACAGAAGAAGGCTAAGGGTTTTGTGTTGTGTGAAGGAAAGGTGAGTCCTTCTTAAACAGGCAGGAAACATACCATACATATTCAGAGGGAAGGTCAAATTGGAAACATTTGAAAGTGCTAACAAAACGTGAAAAATGTTAATGTGAGTTTGTTTTCTTTACATGCAGTAGACTTATTTATTATTAAATTACTAAAACAATGAGATTATACAGCATATAATCTCAGAAATGCAGAAAAGGTTGTGAAAAGATGTCAAAGAGTTAATTTAACCCTTTCCGTTGTAAAATTTTTTGCATTTCGTTATTTAACAAATACATAGTATTCCCACTCCCCACGACTGTTGTCTATCTAATTCTATCTCTCTATATATGCATATATTGTTTTTTTCCTATTCACTCAAATAAAATCTAGTAATTCATTATTTAGGAGAGAATAAAGACACTAAATAGAAATAATTTATAGAGTATGATGAAATTTTTAGAAAAAAGAGAGGCAGTACACACTGAAATTCCATTGGTTGTAAATAAATTTGTGTTCTTTCTTCCCATGATCCTTTAGAAAATGTAACTTTTCCTCGACTTTTGCTTAGTTTCTTATAATCTAGAGTTTTTGTTTTTTTTAAACAGATAAATTACAAATTGGCAGCTACTTATACTCCAGTGCATAAAGCCACATTACCTTTCATCCACTGTGTTTGTGATTGTTCTTCCTTTTTATGGGGATAGGAGTTTCCCCCAAAGCCAGAATTTATGGTTGTCTTTCTTTCTCTTAACAAATCCCATCTGCGTGCCCTTCCATTAGGATGCAGTATACTTCGTGATGTTTTCTTTTATTAAAATGCTTTCCCACATCCTATTAAAATATTTATTAAGCATTCTGTCCCTATATAGCTCAGCATATATTCTAAAAACACATAACTGTACACCAAGCTCTCTCTGTCAACCTGTTATCCTGATAAGTCACAAGGAATCCTGGGAGGAACATTTATGCCCTTCAGTAAATCAATGCTGCAGGACACTAAATTGTAACCCCTGGGGTCTGAAAGGAGTAACGCACCTGTCCAAATTTCCAAACCGTACACCAAGAGCAAATGGCTCACTGGGAAAGTTCCTGTTGATACTGTGAGCCGTATTTTGCATCTTCCCTCCAATCCAACCACCAGGTAGCCAGTTCTAAAGTGGAATGATATATCCGTTCATAAGAACATAAAGCAACAACTGCATGGTAAACTCCATGCTTAAAGGCCATGCAAAGGACATAAAGCACCTTATTTCAATGTCAAATCTGATGCTTTCTTAGCTCAGTTATTTACATAATAATTCAAAAACTCAGAATATAAAACATTTACAAGTGTAAAGCCCCTGTTTTGAGGATAATTCTGATACTTTGCAGGTATAAGTTCTAGTTCTTGGAAAACTGGTTCAGATGAATGATTCACCCTTACTAATGCCATATCCACCATATAGTCTTGTTCAGATTACTGTTCTTGTGCTTTAGCAAAACTCCATGGAAAGCTCTATTGAGTTAGTATAAGGATGAATAAAACAGACAACAGTGTTTTTGCAGGTAAAGAGTTCTTTTCATTAAATTAAATAGAAAACTATGTGGCCACAGCTCTGGGAAGTTCTTCCAGGTCTCTGTGATGTCTCCGATTTCGCTTCTTTTTCATTTCCTGCATGTGCTTCCACTTCGGGCTGCCCTTGTTCCGCTGTCTGCGCTTCTCCCGGTGCCACATCTGCTCACAGTACTGGTCGAGGCTGAAGTTTGGGCTGCTCAGGATTTGGATGTAGTCTTTGTATCTCAACCTTGACTCAGCCAACAGATCCTTGACCCGCCCCTCCTCATGCTCTGCCCTCTGGGTGTTTTCCATCTGCTCATTCTCAATGACATTCAAAGTCAGCTTCACTATGGTGTGGATAAAAGTGTGCTCCTGTGCTTTGCAGTAATACAGCCCAGAGTCCTTCTTCTGCAGACTTCGAATCAGTAGCCCATATTCTGTTTTGATGATCCTTTCATCGGGTTTTACCTGCAGAGTTGAAAAAAGGTAGGTAATAAATGAGAGCCAGAGAGGCTGCATAGTTTTACTTAGATGAATCCAAAAGATCTAGTCCCCATCTCTCTGTCATTAAGCATAATACTGTCAGCCATCGTGAAAGAGAGTGAAAAATTCAACTCAAGTAGCTGCCCCCAGATCGGTTGCATCTGATCATATCTAACTGAGTCTTTGGAATATAATTAGTTTTTCCTCCCAATCTACAGATAGGAATAAAAAGTCATGAAAATGAGGTAAACCTGGAAACTATCAGCTGACCATCTTTACAAGAGATTTCACATACTAATAGGTATTCTAAGAATACCGATTTGTGTCTGAATTTTAGAACTAGAATGTAACATTGGTAGTCACTGTGTACAAAAAGAGCTTTAGTGCACACTACTACCTATCATGTAGAGGAGAATGATGATTCTGAAAGTAATTTACTCTTTTTTCTAGATATTGCCAAATAAATGAGCTGAATAGCACATGGAAACTATAAGTGGTGACTTGTTAAAAGTCAAGTTGAAAGGAATGGAGGACACAGTCTTTGGGATGTTAGAGGTGTAACTGAGCAGGACCATACAGTCAGAAGGTTAGCAACATTTAAAGCTGAATTTGTCTGTTTACTATGAATTGAATTTTGATAGTGTGTGTCTGTATGATACTTTAGACTATGTCATCTGTGAAAATACTTCTCATACCTCAGCATACTATAACATTGTGATGTGACCTCGAGTGTGAGAAAGCTCAATGAACAGAAAGAACCTCCCCTGGAATGTGATGCTCTTTGCCCTTTGAAGCAATAGTACAGAAAGACAATTCAAATGTTTAATCTTGCCTGGCCCCCAGTCTGGTGTGAATAGTGAACCTATCTTCAATAAACTAGAGGCATGTTTACCAACACAAGAGCCCTGTTTAATGTGGAGTATTGTTGAGCGGGCTCGGCACTGAGTGGAATAACGACAACAACAACAAAGAAGTCTGGAAGATTTCCCAGTTTACACATCTGCCCCTGTATTGTGGACTTTGAGCTGATGGAAATCAAAGAGGCATCAAGACGGCTAAATTAAATTTATTCACAGTGGGTGGACTATACTCTGCATCTTTATGTGAAAAATATGTAGGAAAAAATCCCCCTATTCTGGAAATATGAGAAAAGGAAAAGAAACATCTCTGGCTACCAGCCCAGTTAGCTCACAAGTATATGGCCAGCCACCCTCTGTGCCAGAGAAGTGCAGCTGGCGGGGTACCACACGAGGCCAAAGGCAGGTCACAGCTCAGATCCCTGGTTAATGAGGCTGAAGGGTCTCCAGCCCTGCCTTTGCTCTGAATCCACACCATCAGGGGTTTGCTTGTGTCCCTTACTTTGCCTATTTGGTTGAGCTGATGTGTAGTTTTTTTTTTCCTAATGGATTTATTCTAAAGGCCCAGACATTTTAAAATGCTACTGTAATAAAACTCATGTTGAATTCATTTACATTCTTAGAAACTACAGAAATCTCCTGCCTAGGGTAAAAGTTGAATTTGAATTGGTAGAGCTTTAAAAGATTAAATAAAAATAACAATCTCAAATTTAACATGTACTATATTTTATTTTGTTTTAAATAATTTTATTGTAGGAATCATTTTTTAATTTAAATACATCTTAGATCAAGAAACTGAAATTCTGACTCCATAGCCTAGGTTCTGGTTCCTTTCTGCTCTACTTCCTATGACTACTCATTTATCTTCCCTGATTGGTCTCCCATTTATCAAGTTGGTGACACGGCATATGGTATATTTGGGAGGGGGACTGGTTAAAAGTAAAGCTCTTTGAAGGTTAAATGTGAAGTATTATTAGAAGCATCATAGACTACTGCTATTCTGCTGGAGAGGTGATGTTCTGAAGCTTTACTTCTGTGATTTAATGGAAAATGGCCTGTGGCTATTATTAATAGCAAGATGATCAAAGCGGGTGACTTCAGTTACAGTTCATCTTTGGATTTTCTTTTCTAGCTGGTATTCTTGCTAATTTTTTTCTTAATTTATCTGTTTTAATTGGAGGATAATTGCTTTACAATATTATGATGGTTTTTGCCATACATCAATATAAATCAGTCATAGGTATACATGTGTCCCGTCCATCCTATCTTGCTAAACTGTATTTAATGTGACTCTTAGAGATTGTTGCAACTCTGACTCAATACTTTTTATTGTTCTTTTCAAGCTTCTCACAGGAAGGAATGATGACTTTGTGATTTCACACATATTACACAACACTTTATCATTATTTTTGCTATTCTTGTTTTGTGTCCCGTTTACGTTATTTTACTCTGAAGTCTGGCCCCCTTCCCTCCTTTCCAGTCTACTTCTGTCCCTACAGGATTCAGGGTTTCATAAACACCTGGCATTTCATTACCCCATAGCGGTCCTTCACTTTTCCTTTCTATGATGGAATGCTTACATTTTCTTTGGTTTTTGACCTACAGATAAAAAGTTTGCTTTAATAAATTTCTTTTTGGATTTATCTAAATTCTATGAGATAATTTAAGGGATTTTTTTTTCTCTTCCTAAAATTTCAAAAATATGCCTTTAATAAAATGGTATCTCTAACAAAACATTTTTAACTGATAAATTTTCATAGGATTTTTGCAATCTAGAGATAGAAATCTGTGACCCAGAAATTAAGTGGTTGATTAACACTTGCCTCCTTCACATTCTCATTCTCTGTAATGCTTTCATTCCATGCTGGAATAGGATGCATTATGCAGACTACATCTCGACAGTGAAATGTCAGCACAGTCAATTTAGAAAATTCAGCTCCTGTACAAAGAGATAATGTAATCTCTGGCCACTGATTTAAACTCATAGAATTTTCTCCACTCTAGTGATATGTAAAAGCTGCTCAGCCTTACAAATCAAAACCACGCTTGAACTGGGGTCGACTATCCATTTGCCTAATGTGAACAAGGATAATATATCTGGCATTATTAAGTGTGGATCTTCAGTGAAGGGCAATTCATTTAAAATGAAAAGAGAAACATGGAATGGGACAAAGGACAGTTAGGTATTAAGCAGCAGGCGAAGGTCAGGGACTTGATTCTCTGATAACAGCAGCCTAATGGTAACTCCTTTGCAGATAATTCACCTGTCAGCTCTTCCATAGCTAAAGCATGTGTCTTCGAAGTGACTAGGGCTTCAAGAGTATTTCCCGTCAACAAACATAGACGAAGACATTTAAAAATAGTGCTGAGGCAACTGGCTCATTATTTAAAAGAGAAAAAAAATAAAATGAATACATAACTCATTCTTGATTAATATCCTGGAGTAAATGTAAATATAAAATATAAACTGTAATTGTAGGGACTTCCCTGGCAGTCCAGTAGTTAAGACTCTGTGCTTCCATTTCAGGGGGCATGGGTTTATCTCTGGTTGGGGAACTGAGATCCTACATGCCATGCAGTAGGGCCAAGAAAACCCAAAAAAACAAAAAATTGCAATTGTAAAAGTAAAATCACAAAATGATGAGAAAATATATAATGTTTTTATTGGGGAAGGAACTTATAAGCACAAGTGAGAAATCATATAAATCAACAGATGTGTCCAAATGTGTGTGTTATGAACACACAAAAGAATTTTAGAGATATAAAACATAATAAAAAGTTACTTATGCATAATGTTAAATGTTACTATCTAAATATATAAAGAGTTTATTAAAATTTTTAAATGAATGTATCAACATAAACTAAGCAAGTAATAGGTAAGGCAATTTGCCAATATGGTGATTTTGATGAGAAATTAGCAGTATACAGTTGTTTATCCAAAGCTGTAAGAATATTAAAGTCTTTAACTCTCTTATTTTACATTTAAGAATCTGTCCTAGAAAAACAGACAAGTAGGGAAAGATTTAGCTAGAGGAAAATTGATTACTTTAAGAGGTAACACAAGCTATTTAAATAAAACATGGAACATGAGTGGATGATTGTGGCATCAGGCTAGCAAGGGTGTGGGACAGGAAGCATGTAATAAAATTGAATGGCAGGGGAACTTGCTGATAGTATAATCGTTAGTAGGAAAAAAACCTGAAATAGAGATCAAAATATATGTGTGATTAGCTACACTTTGTGATCTCATAGTCTTTTATACGTTACTGTAGTTTCAAAACCATTTATATTGCTTTTATAATAAAAGCAACAAAAATAAAGACCTACAGATAGAAACATACAAACATTTGAAGGTGTTTTTAAAATATTTTAAAAATCCATGGAAAAATTACTATCACAAATGGCATATTATTTATTCAGATCTCAAAAGTTCAATAGAAGCTTGGGGACTGTCAATTAACTTACTGGTTACAGCATAAACATCATCAATTTCAGGGACAGCTCTATAAGAAAGTCAGCAGACAACTGACTCATGACCTTCCCAACAGCACCCAACTGTGAAACAACTCGGCAAGGAAATGTTCTCCTCCTGGCAGAGAATAACCTGGTGACAGCCTCTGTGCCACAGGGGATCCTGGGCCTTCCCTCAGGCTTTTTTTCTTTTTTTGAGTGGAGGAAAGATTTCAAGCTGTGACCTTCTTGGTAAAGAGCAGAGGGTATCCTGCCGGGAAAAATGCTTCAAATCTAGTCTGGATTGTGTCCCTTTCCTCAGCTCAGGAAGCAGTACTGCATATCCTGGACAATGTACAACTGCCTATTTACAAAGATAGATGAAAATATCAGTTGAAGCATTACAGCTAAAATATTTTAAGTATAATTCAATAAATACACTATTTCTGCTCCATTGAAATTTATGGAGTTTGGTACCACCATGACTGTATGATAAACCATTAAAATGTACATTAAAGTAATGCATAGGTTTTTCTGGAAACATAAAATATACGAATGCAAACATGCATAAGCAAATGTATGTATCTATAACTGGCAGGGCACCCCAAGCAGAGTTCAACATTTTTTTTTTAAAGTTAGATTAAATTTGTCATGGAGGAAGAAAATCGTTATTAAAAAATTATATTTAACTGAAAAGAAATCATCAAACTTTATTGACTAAAATTAAAAATAGTTATTTGAAATATTCAAAAATAAAATATTGTAATTTAACTAAAAGAAAACCTGCATGTTAAAAAATTCAGATTAATGTCCTTCCAATATCTCATGGATAAATAATAAATGCTTTATATCTTGAATTTAAATCATTTGTACATCAGGTAAAACTTTACTGTATATTGGTAAACAATGAGACTCTTAAACACTTGGTATAAATATGGATATGCCATATTCTTAAAACTTCTGAATGTAATAGCAAGAGTCAAGTTTTCTAGAGAATTTGACATAAGGACAATTGTTTGTCATATTTGACACGAGGACAATTATGACATAAGGACATGAGACAATTATTCCCTTAGTATTAAATATGTGAAGGGTCAACATTTTGATAGAAAAATTATTCTTAGATGAAGAGACTAACAGCTTCTTAGTTTAACAGTGGACCATACCATAAAAGTTGGTTCTCTGGCTCCAAGGTTTCTCAGCCTCAGCACTACTGACATTTGGGTGGAGCTGGATAGTTCCTTATTGTGAGGGATGGAGCACTGCCCCATGATTAGCATCATCCTTGACCTCTACCTACTAGACATCAGTAGCACCCTCCCTTCATGCAGTCACAACAATCAAAAATATGAATACTTTGGGAGCAAAACTGCCTGAAGTTGAGAACCATAATTCCACAGTAATGTTTGACTGATTACATTTTCTATTTAAATGTTTATAGAGTTAACAAGAAGGCTGATATTTTAGAGGACATCTGGTCCTCCTACTTATATGGCAGAGAAACTGGGTGCTAGAGAAGTCACCACCTGCTCAGAAACCCTCAGCAGTCAGGGTGAACACATCATTACTGCTACTTCCTATTTCACACATCCTCCCAGACAGAGAGTGTCTGCGATGTTATATGAATTATTTTACACTTGTGAGTAATCCTCTGCTTTGAAATTCACATTCTCAGATTTTTTTTTTCATTTTATTTTGACAGGAACTTTTGCATTTATTTTATTTACCTTAGAAAATTTTGGCCCATGGGATTTCAGTAATATTACCAAAGAGTCATCACTCAACTCACCTAATTCTGACCCTGTGTTCATTCCATTACAATTACATTATCCTTAATTTAATACTGGGACTTTCAGATTTCTAGATTATCACTGATTTCTCAAATACTGTCATTTAACCTGTTTCATGATGTTCAAATAATATTAATATACAATTTCTCAGACTACCCAAACTCATCTCATTAAATTCAGTAACATATATAACTTAGCTATCTCACAAAATCTTTGTAATATATTTTAAACACATATATGTGTTAGAAACACCAAAACAGGGGAAAGTCACAAGTAGAGCAACCATGTTACTTTTCCCTCTCTGTTGATTTAATTTTAATACACTAGAGTGAAAAGGTACAGTTGTCTAGATACTTATCCAATGTATTCATGTGATGATATGATAAGATATATATTTCCATTTTTGTACAAACTTGACATGTTTCATTTTTAGTCTAAACTGAATACAATGTGAGTTAGAATTTAGTCATTGTGCTACTGTGAGGGAAAAGTCTCATTCTTGAACAGGAATTGTTCTAAAATATAGAGAGTCTATGAAAAACAAAAAGTTGAGGAAGCATCATGTACATTTTTTTATTTGTCTGCTTCTAAATGTATTTTATTAACACATTTGCATTAAATTGGGCTATTTGTCTCTCAAAGGCATTGTTACCTTGGATACCAGAGTATAAAATTTTACTTTCCTTGTTATCAAGTAGTGATAAGAGCTGCATTTGGCACTAAAAGTTGAACATCTTCTCTCACAACCTAAATTTGATGTAAGTTTTACACTCTTCCCTCAAGGTGATCTTTCTTTGATGACCATAACTTACCTCTTCTCGATGTTCATCTCCTGACCGCTGGATATACCACTTAATAGATGCTTGCTGGGATTTAGGTATACATTCCAGAAAGGTTGAATTAAATTCAATGCCAAAAATCACCTTTTCATCAGCAGCTTCATGACTAATGCCTGGAAAGCAAACATGGAATAGGAGATTAACCTTGACCTGATTTTAAAAGCAATGGGAAAATAGACTGATTTAGAACAGATGCCATGAGGGAAAGATTCATATACATTATTAAAGAGAAATGAAATTCATAGCATAGTATTTGTTACCTGAGAGTAAAATACTAATAGATTAATTTTTAAAACTTTGTCCTAGCATTTCAGTTTTTATTCTTTCATCAGTGTATTAACTTTTGCAGTTTCTTTTTTTAAATAAGAATTCACAAGATATAATGAACATTGAGCCGCTTTGAGTTGCACTGAATAAACTTCAACATCTTTTAACTTTAAATCTTTTAATTTGTAGAAAATATAACCAATTTTGTAGATAGTTCTGCAAGAACAACTTACTTCACCTTTAAAGAGAAATTCATTATGAATTGGTCCACAGAGCTGACCACAAACCGTATGTTATGACCATATGACATTTCAGTATCAGAAAAGTAAGTGCACTTCTCTATACTTGATGAAATTCTATGATGACACTAATACAATTGGATATTGTAATACTCTGAATCAGGATATTATCTACCCCCAAAATGTTCTCTTTTATTCAAAGAGGGATATTATAGCCCCACACGCATCTGCAATGACAGTTAACGGGAGGCTAAAGGATCAGTCTCTCAGACACCTTCTTCTCGTAAATCAACTGCACCATCTGAAATACATTCCATCCAGAGTAGCCAAAGGCTGTGTCCCATGTGTGATCTAAGATCTGTAGCTCAAATTTGATCAAATAAAAAATGACAGCTTCTCAGCCTGGCCCAAACATGCACTTTTTCAACATATATTCAGATGTCTCAATTCTGCAGATGGGCCCACTTAGCATTTTAGGTATAAACCAGAGTAAGGCTTAAGGGACCTAAGTGAATCCTAAATCTAAGCACCCTGAATTATCAGCAAATGGCACGAATGCACATGCATCCAATAGTTAGGTTTTTTTCCTAGAAACTTCTTTTGAACTTATTTGTGCCTTACCAGCAAAGATTAAGTCAAGCATGCTGACCCTATTATGAATTAACCTTATCTAACCTTCAAAACGGAGAAGGTGATGGCACCCCACTCCAGTACTCTTGCCTGGAAAATCCCATGGACGGAGGGGCCTGGTAGGCTGCAGTCCATGGGGTCGCTAGGAGTCAGACACGACTGAGCGACTTCACTTTCACTTTTCACTTTCATGCATTGGAGAAGGAAATGGCAACCCACTCCAGTATTCTTGCCTGGAGAATCCCAGGTATGGGATCGCACAGAGATCCCAGGTCGCACAGAGTCAGACACGACTGAAGTGACTTAGCCGCAGTAGCAGCAACCTTCAAAATGCATGGATTCCACTTGAAATCTGCAGTCTATCAACTCTCTCTCTGCCAATTCAACAGATTACAGCCACAATTTTCTGTTAGTAAATTCCTAATGCACAGGAAGATCACCGGTGCCAATTACAGAGGAGAAAGACATGTATCATTTCATAGTAACAGAGTAACAGACACCATTTTCCTGAGCAAAGGGAGTTCATGAACAAAGCAGGGAGGATGCAGGCTGGTCTTAGGTGAGTGGGCAAGGGCTTGGGAGAAATTCAACTAGACAGATTCAACCAAAGAACTAGTCAATTAAGTAAAGGTTAAATTAGTGAAATCAACTGGAAAAGTGGGCTGACTATATGAAATCCATCTTCAAAATCAGTAGAAATTGACCCTTTGACACAAAGTCATCTCCACATCAGTTTTACTACACATTAATTTACTGAATTTTCCGATAATGTTTATCTGAGTTTAAAATTTTCTACTTGTAAATTTAAACATTTGTGTGTATGTTCAAAAGCATCAATTCTTCAGCACTCAGCTGTCTTTATAGTCCAAATCTCACATCCATACATGACTACTGGAAAAACCAGAGTTTTGACTAGACAAACTGTTGGCAAAGTAAAGTCTCTGCTTCTTAATATGCTGTCTAGGTTGGTCATACTTTTCTTCCAAGGAGCAAGTGTCTTTTAATTTCATGGCCGAAGTCACCATCTGCAGTGATTTTGGAGCCCCCAAAAATAAAGTCTCTCACTGTTCCCCATCTATTTGCCATGAAGGGATGGAACCAGATGCCATGATCTTAGTTTTCTGAATGTTGAGCTTTAAGCCAACCTTTTCCCTCTCTTCTTTCACTTTCATCAAGAGGCTCTTTAGTTCTTCTTCACTTTCTGCCATAAGGGTGGTGTCATCTGCATATCTCAGGTTATTGATATTTCTGCTGGCAATCTTGATTCCAGCTTGTGCTTTATCCAGCCCAGCACTTCTCATGATGCACTCTGCATATAAGTTAAATAAGCAGGGTGACAATATACAGCCTTGATGTACTCATTTTCCTATTTGGAACCAGTCTGTTGTTCCATGCCCAGTTCTAATTGTTGCTTCCTGACCTGCATACAGATTTCCTAGGAGGCAGATCAGGTGGTCCGGTATTCCCATCTCTTTCAGAATTTTCCATAGTTTGGTGTGGTCCACATTCTCAAAGGCTTTGGCATAGTCAGTAAACCAGTAGTAGATGTTTTTCTGGAACTCTCTTGCTTTTCTGATGATACAGAGGATGTTGGCAATTTGATCTCTGGTTCCTCTGCCTTTTCTAAATCCAGCTTGAACATCTGGAAGTTCACAGTTCATGAACTGTTGAAGGTTGGCTTGGAGAATTTTAAGCATTACTTTACTAAGCGTGTGAGATGAGTGCAAGCTTCCCTGGTAGCTCAGATGGTAAAGCATCAGCCTGCAATGCAGGAGACCCGGGTTCAATCCCTGGGTCAGGAAGATCCCCTGGAGAAGGAAATGGTAACCCACTCCAGTATTCTTGTCTGAAGAATTCCAAGGACCAAGGAACCTGATGGGCTACGGTCCATGGGGTCACAAAGAGTTGGATACGACTGAGTGGCTTCACTTTGAACATTCTTTGGCATTGCCTTTCTTTGTGATTAGAATGAAAACTGATCTTTTCCAGTCCTATGGCCACTGCTGAGTTTTCCACATTTGCTGGCATATTGAGTGCAGCACTTTCACAAGTGTTTTATTACTATCCATTTTTAAAAGTACAAAAGTTGCATGCAGTAATGTCTTTAAAGACTAGAATATATATCTTTCATTTAAGTGTAAAATAATTTTAAAGAATATTTTAATCTTTCAGATTGCAGGCAAGAATTTTTTTTTCATAGATAAATATCTGGAATGTTTCTTCATAATACACTTAGGACATGTCACTGATGTCGATACAGCAAGATTATATATAGTTAACATTGTTTTAACAGTATCATTAATAACCATGAAATATCATAGTACATACAATTGATGAACAAAAGAAGGAAGAAAGAAAACATCTACTTGCTAGTTATTCAAAACTTGATTACCAGGTTAATGCAATGCATATTTATGGTGGGTTATAAGCAACTCATCTCCTCTCTTCTTTACCAAAGACAATTGTTCAAATGTGGCCTTTTCTCTTCCTTGAGATTGAAAGCCCTTAGTTTGAAAATACCCTCTTAATTTCTACTTTAATTCTCACAGTTAATTCTCTATCACTGACTTCTCCTATTCCAATCAATCACCAAACTACCAAAATAAATTACTTTTATTTTTAAAAACAACTTTTATTAGTAATATGAAAGAGTTCCTTATCACTTACAGGGTAAACACAAACGCCATAGAATAACATAGGGATCGTCACAAACTTAACCAAACCTATGTAAGTCCTTTCTGATTTTAATACCTGTTACTTAATCTACTTAGGAAAGTGTAATTGTTTCTTTAAGGAATAGCTCAACTGCTATCCCTCCGAGTATCCCTTCCTTCACCTAAGTATGATGCAGACTTTTTTTTTTTTTTTTTTCCTACCACACTGGCATTACTTTCAATGTAGGGAATATATTAGTGATTATTGCAGACAAATTCACCACTTTTATATTCCAGTGACAGAGACAAAGTAATCAAGTGAATGAATCGATAATATAGTATCTTGGCTGTGTTATGCAGTACAAGTAAAAATAAGGCAGATTAGGGAATAATTAGAGATAGAAGGGAAGAAAGGTATTTCAGGTAGGTTGGTCAGAAAGGGGTCTCTGAGAAATTAACACTGATACTAACATTTCAATCATGGAATAAAATGTGAGGATAGAGCCATGTGGATACCTGAAGTGAAGAGTTCTTCAGGTACAGAGAAAACAAATGCAGACAGAGCTGAGATAGGAACCAGACTAATGCTTTTGAGAAACTAATTTCAAAAGATCATGGGCTTCCCAGGTGGCTCTTAATGGTAAAGAACCCACCTGCCAATGAAGAAAACATAAGGGATGCAGGTTCGATTCATGGGTCAGGAAAATCTCCTGGAGGTGGGCGTGGCAACCCACTCCAGTATTCTTGCTTGGAGAATCCCATGGACAGAGGAGCCTGGTGGGCTACAATCCAACCCAAAGATTCTGACATGACTGAAGCAACTTAGCATACACACACACACACTCTAAATGTTCACAGCAGCAATATTTACCACAGTTAAGACATGGAAGCAACCTAAATGCCCATCAATAGATGAATAGATAGAGAAGATTTTCATAATGTTCATACACACACACACACACACACACACACACACAAACACACATATATAATGGAATAGTACATAGCCATAAACAAAGATGCATTAATGACATGTACAGCTGCATGGATGATCCTAGAGATTATCATACTAAGTAGGTCAGAAAGAAAAAGACATATACCATATACCACTTATATGTGGAATTTAAAATATGACACAAACGAACTTATCTATGAAACGGATTCACCCACACAGAAAAAAGACTAAGGGTTTCCAAGGGGAAGGGGATAAGGAAGTGATGGATTGAGAAAGTGGGATTAGTGGATACAAATCATTATATATTAGAATGGATTAAAAAACAACAACAAGGTCCTACTCCTTAGAAGATGACCGCTTTTCAGCAGGAAAGCTATGACAAACCTAGACAGTGTGTTGAAAAGCAGAGATGTCACACTGCTGACAAAGGTCTATATAGTCAAGGCTAAGGTTTTCCCTGCAGTCACATATGGTTGTGAGAGCTGGACCGTAAAGAAGGCAGAGCACCAGAGAGAATTGATGTCTTCAAACTGTGGTGCTGGAGAAGACTCCTAAGAGTCCCTTGGACTGCAAAGAGATCAAACCAATCAATCTTAAGGGAAACCAACCCTGAATTGGAGGGACTGATGCTGAGGCTCCAGTATTTTGGTCACTTGATACAAACAGCTGACTCACTGGAAAAGTCCGTGAGGCTGGGAAAGATTGAGGGCAGAAGGAGAAGAGGGAGTGAGAGGATGAGATAGCTTGATGGCATCACCAATGCACTGGACATGAACTTGGGCAAACTCCAGGCGATGGTGAGGGACTGGGAGTCCTGGTGTGCCACAACCTATGGGGTTGCAAAGATCCAGACATGACTTGGTGACTGAACAATAACAATAACTGTATTTCACAGGGAACTATACTCAATATCCTGTTAAGCCATAATGGAAAATAATATGAAGAAGAATAAATATATACGGCTTCCCTGATGGCTCAGTAGTCAAGAATCAGCCTGCCAATGCAGGAGACGCAGGTTCGATCTCTGGGTTGGGAAGATCCCCTGCAGAAGGAAATGGCAACCCACTCCAGTGTTCTTACCTGGAAAATCCCATGGACAGAGAAGCCTGGTGGTCTACAGTCCATGGAGTCATAGAGAGTCTGACACAACTTAGCAACTGAACAGCAAAATAACTAAATCACTTTGCTATACACCAGAAACTAACACAACATTGTAAATCAACTATACTTCAATTAAAAAAAAAAAAGCCTCCGATAGTATTGAAATGGACGGTGTTAAGGAGTGAATAGACAGAGATGGAATGTTTAGGTAGTAGAATGAAAAGGAAAGCTAAGAACACTCAGAAGGAGAAGCCTATATGGTAAAAGAAAAACCAGAAGTTTTCCATGTGGTGCCATGAAGCATACATGTGCTGGGAGACCATCTCTGTAAACACAAGGCCCTGATTTGTAGTGCTGGCTGATTTTTCTGGTATAAGAACTCTCACCGTGGCTGATTCAAGGTACCAATGGTTTAAAACCAGCTCAAAAAATGCCTACAAAATAAACAATCGGCTCTCATGGGGCCATAAGAACTGGCTCCAGCGTATC
The DNA here is from genome assembly GCF_963930625.1 of Muntiacus reevesi. Taxonomy (NCBI): domain Eukaryota; kingdom Metazoa; phylum Chordata; class Mammalia; order Artiodactyla; family Cervidae; genus Muntiacus; species Muntiacus reevesi. Next base: position 33,774,135 of record NC_089254.1, on the reverse strand, counting down.
ACTGCACCACTGCATGCAAGTCAAGTGAAGAAAGTGTTTCGGGGAGGAGGGAGCTAGAGAGTAAGTAATAATGAGTGCTGAAAAGTGTGTGTTGGATTTGGCAAGGGAGGAAATCACTTGGTGATCTTGACAAAAACTGGACTGAGTTAGAGTGGTGATGGTACTTAGAAAACGCAGTGTACAATGGAGCATAACAAGAAGGGCATGTGATGAAGTGGAGAGAGAGACTGTGAGTGCCTTAGACAGCAACAGTGTCTTATAAGTCCTTATAACATGGCATTTATTTTACTTGTTTTTATGTTTGTTGCTCACTCCCACCCCTCACACACACTTAAATTTAAAATCCATGAAGGTGCAGGTTGTTTTCTTTTTTGTTCATTTGTTGTCATTTAGTCGCTAAGTTGTTTTCAACTCTTTTATGACCTGTGGACTGTAACCCTGCCAGGCTTCTCTATCCATGGGATTTCCCAGGCAAGAACACTGGAGTGGGTTGCCATTTCCTTCTCTAGGGAATCTTCCTGACCTGGGATGGAGCCCACATCTCCTGCATTGGCAGGAGGATTTTTTTTTTTTTTTTAGAAGGATTCTTTACTGCTGAGCATATCCACCATACCTAAAACAGTCCCTGCTAATCTCATATGCACATGTGAAAAACTGTATGCACAGCACAGAGTAATGACTGCTAAATAAAACACAGGCTGTTACAGTGAATCACCTGCACATTGGAACAAGAAAACAAACGTCCTATTCTGGACTAGAGCTTGTTTTTCAGAAGAATGATATTTTAAATTATAAACAATTGTGTTGTTTTTAAATTAAGAAAACTCTGCCAGACCACCAGTTACAGACTATGAAATGTGGTTGTTTATTCAGTGGTGGGTGGTTACTAACAATGTGATGACGGGAAGGCAGTTCCTTTCTTCCTCCAGTTGTATGTGTGTTTGTGTGTGTGCATGCACTTGTGTGCATATGTTTTCTATCTGAAGACAGAACTTGAGAGTGGAAAGTACCTAAAGCTCTGGAATATATACGTTTACAGATTGTATTCTCTGTTACCAGAGTCACTCAACAGACTTTCTCAATTTTCTACTCCTCCCTTCTCACGCTCAGACTTTCAAGATCCTCCTTTCCATGACATTTTCTCTGAATAATACAGCCTCTGGTGATCTCTCTCTCTCTTTTTTCCCCCTAAACTCCCACATCACGATTTGTACATTATGACATTTCCCCAAAGAACTGTAAGTTATCTAAGGAGTCTCTTTGTCTCAAAGTATGACCGGGTCAATTATATGCACATGGAACTCACTTAATAAATATTTACTGATTGAATGATACATGAATTAATAAGTGAATACAAATAATGCAGAGGCTACCTAAAGTTTCTTTCTAATAAGTCCAGCCCTTTTATCAAACTTTTCTTGGAGGGTCTCTTCTGGGATGGTCTAAATGTCCATATGTTTTAGACTATATTCTGCTTTATCTCTAATGGCAGTTTCAAACTTTACAAGGATGGACAAGGCAGTAAAAAAGGGCGGAAAAGGTATAGGAATTTTAAAACCCATATGAAGCAAATAACAATATAACAAAGAATTATATTCACTTAGGCATGTGAACAGGGGGCTGATTTATAAAACCTTCTATTGCTTTTCCAGAGCACAAAATGGGATCTTCCTACATAAAAGATATTTTAAGTCATATAATAAAAAAGACACACCAAGGTTAGGCTTACAGTTTTCAGTGAGAGTAAAGAATAATAGACCTATACTTACTGTCTTCTATGTCCCAGCACTGGGTTATTGGGTCCCCATACTTGACATCTTGGCGTCTAGCTCGCCTATGGAAAAGGGATTAAACTGTTTAGAACTTCAAGCATGGTATCTGGAATATGAAAAGTCTATATATAACACTAATAACAGTAGCAGAAGCAAAACTGTACTTGTTTCACTTCTTAACTTAAATGCAGGTCAGTATTCCTATCGCTGCAACATTAATCCAAGTACTACCAGTTAGGTAGAGTCCTAACAGAATGGATCTTGTTTCAGCAATAAGATGGTCTGAATTTTATTTAGCCACCACAATTTTTCTTTGATTTTGACAAATTATTCAGCACAACAGGTTGAATATAAATGTATTCCAGTTTTTATTTACACCCAGTGGGGGGGTAACTATTTGTATCTTCTTTTTTTCAGTCAGTCAATGGAAAGTAATAAGATATAAAAGAGCTTTAGTCAGTGGGTAAGAAAGTATGCACAAATATAAAATGCTTTATCATACGAAGATTCATTATTTATGTGATTAAACAAGATAGATATTATTTGAAACAGAACTACAAGTTTGATATGGCATGAATGGCTAGATGTTATTTCTATCTACTGACACAGTTCACAATGTTTCTCTCATAGTGGTGCTAATGATAGTAATAAAATAATAGCCTTGTACATTATTGTCACATGTTTTCCTTAAGAGAAAATAATAACTATTGTATATTAAAGAAGTCTGCTACATCTAAGTTAAATAAATTTTACACTCAGTGTGCAGTTTCATTTGCTTTGGCTATTTGATGCTGCCCCATCAGAGATCACAGATGTCACAATGAACAGTCTGTGATACTAGGTATTCCTTAAGGGGAATGTTGACTGGATGACAGTCTTGTGGAAGATTCATCTATCACACACATTTTTTGGCTCATACAAACATTATGTTAGGTAAGGGAGAACATCACAGTGGCATGTCTGCAAGATCAGAGATACAGTCCTGGGAAATACAAAAAGAAAAAAATATGATGGTATAAGGTACATAAGGTCAAGAATGTTTTTAAATCTTGGCTTCATAAGGAACAAGATCAATTTATCAAACTGAAGGTTCATTACCAGCTAATGAGCATTCTTGTCTTTTAGGTTCTAGAAAAGAAAAGCATTGCCCAAAGACTACCTAGGATGAGTATATTCTTTGTCAAAAACTAACAAAAATGTTGTGACTTTTTACTTTAAACTTGAAATAATGGTATGTGCCCACTTACATTCAATTCAGAGATTTCAGGGAATATAAAAAGGTCTTGGCATTGTGTCTGTTTTTGTACTATACATTCAATCTGAGATACTAGAATTTACAATTTAACAGATTAGTTAACTTTCAAAAAACAGAAGTGCATATGTAGTAGTAAGATTATTGTATGCTCACCTGCTATCTTGTTAAGATCTAAAGATTAAAAAAATATATATATACAGTTTGCTGACATTTTACCTAGAACAAAACATACTTTGGGTGATACTTTAATAAATAGTGTTACTGTAAACCACATTTTAAAAGAATGATATTTTAATATACCAACCACCATAACTCATATTAATGAGCACTCAGGTTGTTTCCAATAATTTTGCTATTGAAAACAGTGCTGAAATGAACAAACATATAATTTGTGGTACTTTTTTGCCCATGTGTGTATAAATAAATTCCTAGCCTGGGTACTGTTGGCCTACAATGACATTACTTTTAAGAGTACATAAAGCAATAAGTTACAAACAGTGGGACATAGTTTGATATTTAAGCATATCTGGGTGGCAGAAATTGGCCAAGTTGGAGTAAAAGCAAAATTCCACATAATCACTGGGATGTACTGTGGGCTGTATATAATCTACAGTATTACAAAAACATACATTTAAACATTATTTGTAAAGTAGTAACTATGAGTATATGCATATTTATAAATAAGGGAAGAAAGGAAGAGTGTACAAAGGATATAGTAAATAAAGCAAACTTTTTGTGCTTTCTGACAAAGATGAAGGCAAAGGATATAAACAATTAGCAGAATTTTTTAAAGCTCTGAAATCAAGGGTTATCAGTTAAATCCATTAAACCTGTAACCTGCCTTCATTGATCAAGCTTGCTTTAATTGCTGCTATAAAAAGGTGCATATCTTCAAGCCTTTTTGCCCAAGTTGTTGGAGTTGGTTGTGTCCCGTTTGAGCTCTAGCCAGTTAAGACACTGGCCTTCCCTCTGGGCATGTGAGGGTGTCCAGTGACCTTTTGACATCAGAGACCAAAACTCCACCCTCCGAGCATGCATCCCAGGAAGAAGCCTGTAGCTTAGTTCCATCTGCACGGCCATTGCTTACCTCACCTTTTCTATCTCCAATTACCTTTCCCAGGCTCCCCAGCTCTCAGCTTTATCCCATACACATCTTGAGTCCCTCACCTTTGGGGAGGCGGATTTGAGACTTGTTTCCTGTCTCTTCGCTTGACTGCCTCATGAATAAACCCCATTCTCTGCTGCAAACCTTGGCATCTCCACAACTGGCTTGCTGTGCGTCGGACAAACAAACCTGGTTTGATAAAACCTCCGCAATTCTGGATTTCAGAACGTTCTATTTTATCCTCCTTAAATTTAGCTTTATGAAAAATTATAAAGCACTTAGGTTATAATATCCCTACCACAGACCATGATTCCTGTGTGTTTTCTCTTTAAACTAACTACAAGAGAAATTGGCCAACTTTTACTCAAAACTTCATGTGAGCTGTTCATCATGTAAAACGGAAGACTTCCTCCTAACATGAGGTGCTGCTCACCTTTTGGAAGTGGGTGCATATCGAGAGCATGCATGTCCGTCCCAGGCACAGTAGGGGTCCCGGGCAAGACAACAGTCTGCGCACGCTTTCCCGTAAGTGTCGCATCTGTGCAAGGAAAGCTGAACCAATCCGTCTCGGGAACCGACATACAACTGTTGCTGCAAATCAGGCAAAACAAATGCATTAGAAGCATCTTTCAGCCTAGTCTTAAGAACTTCCCTTTCTTGAATACCATATCACAGATCTAAATCTGTCTCCTCGGGTGCCATAGGAAGAGTAAGATAAGTCAGTCTTCAGTCTGGCTGAATGGTGGTTTGAAGATGTTGATCCTGAATTGGACAGCATTCTATAGAGCTAGAGTAACCTTGGCAGTAATTTAAGAAGGTCAAAAACCAGCTGCTAGACTGAGGAATTAAGATGTCAAATTCTTTCTCAATAGTTGAAAATACACTTTGGTGGATTATATCAAGCACAGATGCTATAGGCAACACTGACGGTCTTCTCCTGCCATAAGAAATGACCAAAAGGAGGTTTCTAGAGCTTTTTCTGTGGTTTTAACTAACCATTTCATTTGCTAATGAAGTACAGATCCCTGAAGGAAAGTGAGTTATAAATGAGAGAGAAAGTATTTGGTATCACTGTGAAGAAAGTATTAAGGAGGCTGGTAGGATGCTATATCACATGTGAAAGCTCGCAGGATTCCAACAACTCAGCAAAAAAAATTGCATTTTGAAAATAAGTCCTAAAAATAAGGCATCCTCACATCCTTACATGAATCTGAGGACATGTGGTGGTGGCAGAGAGGAGGGATCATCCAAGTAAACAAGCCATTGTCTGTGCCTTCAAATGACATGCGGTCAAGTCTAGCAGACATATCAAACTTTAAATGGAGGGGAAAGAAATCTGGAAATAGACACTGGTACAAATAACAGATGAGTACTCTACCTATAGCAACCTGTCTTATACCCCTACCAGCCACTAATCTGCCAGTTAAGACCTCCAAGAGGCTAAATGCATATACTGTTTAGTATTTATTTTACTATATAATTCTCTATAATGTCCTTGAAACTCTTCCTTTTCTCCTGTTCTCCCGCTTTATTTCTGTCTAAGATTAGTTTCGTTTGATGACTCCTTTCTCTGCAGTGAATGTTGGGTTTCCTTTTTTTCAGTTCTCTTCTTTACTCTTCTTCCTGTACAAAGACTCAGTGGTATCTTGAAAACAACATAAATATGCACATACTGATTCCCTAAATCTATGCTTCCTACCCTACCTTTCTTTTTATTTTAGCTGTGTGGCATGTGGAATTCTCAGTTCCCTGACCAGGGATGGAACCTGTGCCCCTTGAAGTAGAAGCATGGAGTCTTAGCCACTGGACCCCCAGGGACGTCACTTCCTACCCTACCTGACCAAGAGACAGCATCCCAGTCACCCAAGGCACAAATCTGGGAGTTGTCTCTGAATCTTCTTTCACTCCCATTCCGTCTGCCACCTTATCTCTCCATTCTCTCACGCAGAACTCTCTAATCTACTTCCTCCTCCCTCTCCCCTGTCTTTGTCTCAAGTCCTTATCATCTCTTTCCAGGATCACTTGTAACTGTCCTACTGTTACCCCAGGACTCAATCCATCTTCCACACTGCCACACCAGACTGCTCTCTGTAAGAGGAAAATCTTATCATGACACCCTCCTGCTTAAAATCTTTCAAGGTTTTCACTGTCCTGGATAAACATGTTAAACTTCTCAGGAGGGCATCCATGCAAAGATGTGTCTACTCTTCTGCTGTTTTACTTCCCCAGGTTCCTTTCTAGCATCCTTGCTCCACAAGTACAGGCATGCTCTTTGCTCCCACTGTACACAAACTTACTAGGATAAGTTACAATCTTTCACTCTTTATACCTTTTCAAATGTTCCCCACTTCTACTTGGCTTCTCCATCCCATCCTTCTTTCTATCTGATTAACTGCAAGAGCTTTCATAGCTCAAGTTGTCTTTCTCTTAGCTTCCTCTCCCTGCTCCCCGGCCCCCTTTTCCATCAGTTCCTCTCTTTTCCATCTCCCTAGTACATGGTTCCATTTTTGCACTACTGTGTTTGCATGTGCCTTTGCCTTTCAGCTCCACAAGAGTTTCTAGAGATGAAGACTTATGCCATTCATCCATTTCTGTACCCTCCAAGGGCAGTAGCAGGCCTAAATGTTGAATGAATGAACAAATTAACAGAAAAGACTGAAGAAGAAATCTATTTGGATATTTTCCTAATAATCCTTGTATCATACTAAGTGTTCTTACTCTACAGATTAAGATAATTTTAGCAACACCTTAATGTTGAACATATTATCTATCACGTGTTTTACTTACATATCAAGAGTATGTATAGAAATGGTAATGCAAGTCTGAATCTCTTGAATCAACTGGGGTTTGGAGTATCATATCCAAGAACTGTGACAACATATTAAATATTATTATTGTTATTATTAGCTACCACCTATTTTACACTTAGAAAGTACCAGCTCTCTGTCTAGAATTTTACATATAGCATCCAATTTATTAGGAGGTAGATATTATTCTAACTTTACTGTTGAGGAAATTGACTCCTGGAGTAAGATATTAAGTGGAAGGTTGGAGGTTAACTATTGGGCTGTTTGCCACTGCAGTCTAACTCCTACACTCCCTGATTAAAAACCATTTTTAATGTTTAGTTCTAGTATTCTATTGTTACATGAATTACTTTACAGCCTTGACAGAATGGCATTCTCATGAGACTAGAAAAGTGAGCTCAACTTTCAAGAGCCAAAGAAAGGGAGAATGTATTATTCAATTAATGAAATTGGGTTCCATGTCTCCTAAGGCAAGGCTGAAACAATGCCCAATAATCAGTTACAAAAGAAACAATCTAAAGCTTTTTATAGATTTATAATTTAACTTCCTGCCTCAGTGGATTTTCCCTAAAATAAACTTTGATTCAAACAGTCTTCCTTTTGTGGCTAATTTTTACAAAAATATTAAAAAGTACCTGCTTCAGAGACAACTCCATGTTCAAGATGATTGAGGAATGCTGAAAATAGAAGTTAACCGTTAGTAATCATGAACAGTCTTTTAGAGTAGCCAAGATTTTATCTTGCACCAAAGATAACTGGAGTAAATTTCAAAGCTTTGTTATGTAGAAGAGAAAAAGATCTTAATGTTTGCTATTATCTTCCCATGTGCAGTGATTCAACCTTAATAAAAATTATCAAAATAGTTTCTTATTAAAGAGAAATTACCTAAATATATGTGGAGGAATTCTGCACTGGAAATTGTTCCCAGTTACCCATAAGGTTTCTCCCTCTTCTGACTTTGCTTATCTTAACTGCTTCCATATAATTCAAACTAGTGTTGACAAGAACATCTCCATAATTATTTATTGCCTCTTTCTGCTCTCACTTAGATCAGTAATTCAAAACTTGTTCAAGTAGCAGAATTCTAAAGAGTTATAATGCTCCTTGTGAATGAGCATATTCTTTATAGACCCCTAACACAACATGATGTGTATAATTTCATGGGGAGAAAGTTTTATTTGTAGGAAATACATCTCTATGCAAGCAATATAAAATTTAAAATATGAACAGAAAAGTTCCCAAACTAAGAAAGATGGGATGTTTAAAATTTTTTTCCTCTATCATCAATCTTTCTCTATTTATTTCTCAAAATCGATATGCAAATTTAAGAAATTATATGAAAAAAATGAAAAGAAAAATGTTAAATGAGGAAGTTCTATCAAATAACTTTTTTTTAATGAATTAAGCAGACAGGTTCATTGTTTAATCTTAAGAGTGGAATCCAAACAAATCCTTTTGACCACTAACAACCACTGAACAGACTCAGTCTTACATGCCTATATGTGTTGTGGGGGCTTTATTTTTGGCCTCTGGGTTCACACTTATATTTGACATTGACTTTTCCCTCAGGAACTACGCAAGGCTTTGTTTTCAGTAGATAGCAGACAGCAGGTCTGCTCTTGTTAACTCCTGGACCACTAGTATCATCACGGTGTAAACAGGAACCAATGAAGCCCGGCATGTTAATTAACTTGAGCCCTTCACAGTGGAGGGTTCTACTCTCTTTTATGACAATAGACATTCACATGGAAACAGTATATTTTAATAAACTGTCTCAACAAAAATGTTACAAAAGACACAGCATATTTTTCAAAAGCACTTCTAAGAAATGCAATTTTATTTCTAATTTCATTTTTAGAAAATAACTTTGAACTGAATCTCACTGAACATCTACAAAGAATGCCACAATTCAGATTTACTCTTAAAAGTCTGGATATTCCCCAAATCTGGAGAAATATTATTTTAGATCTACTAACTTTTTGGGTGATTGAGAGGAACTTAGCATACATAAAGATTTACTATCAAGCAACTTTAAAAAAAAAATTTCCTTATAGAAATGCAGGGAAACATGATTTATACACTTTCCAGTTTTCTCAAATTCAACTGAGAAAAGTAAAATTTATAAAGCAGAAAAGCATCTGGATAGTAAAAGAGATCCCGGGCTTTCATCTACTGTAGTGATTTGTCTGAGCATATGCTTAGAAAACTCAGTCATGAGGGGTAGTCCCAGGAGTCCCAAGCTAAGTTATATTCTACAGGGGAAAGTGAGTCCCACTCTTGGTTGCTTTTTAAACTTTTTTTCCTTCACTTAAGGAAATAAAAAATAAAGGAGTTAATTGCAAAGACTTCTCCAGAAAAAGTGATGATAAATTGAGACAAACATGTCCCATATCTTCTCACAGAACTCTGGCCCAAGTCTTACCTTGAATATCTGTAACTCCTCCAGTACTACCTCTTCCATATTCCACTTCTCCTTTGAAATGCTGACAACTTTGAGGACCGTTCCAATGTCTGAAAAAACACATTACCCATGATCCTTCTGTTTCTACTTCAATGTTTAAACATTTTCTTAGCAACCTTCACATTGCTCCCCTCATTTTTTTCTCAATGCCTTTCAAGAAATCAGGTTAAACAAAGCATGCAAGAAATGAAGCTTAATGTATTAATATATGATTCTCCTCTTCTGAAATATTATAGCTTTCAGCTCATAGAACATATGTTTATAAAGAAATTATTAAAAGACACATACTTGGAGTGTATTCCTAGCACAGGAATATCTATGTCTCCTTTAAAACTTAGTTGAAATGATAACAAAAGAGAAACAACATTTTTGGAATTTAAAGGGTTAAAATATATTAACAGTTTTTCTTTCTTTCTAAATGTAAGAAATACTTTTTCAGTACTTATCCAATTCACTATGAAAGACAAATATATTTTAATACTTTTATTAATATTTTTAATAATATTTTAAAAGCTATTTTTAATAATCTTAACAAATGGAGGAGAAATCATTGAGGTATCGATAGGAGAAAAGTGGCCACTACTAATCAAATGTATTTAACTGACAGAAACATTAATGGGATAGAAAGTAAAGTTTTTATCTAAAATTATTTTAGAATTAAAAAAAAATTATCACAAGATTAATAACAGATTGCAGTTCCACAAGGTGGCATGTTATTACAGAAAGATGATCAAAAGAGCATTTTAGAAAAAGAAAAAAAATTTCCATTTGGAGATTAATGTCTAGACTGACCTATATAAAAATAAAAATAGTTGCTTATAAACTTCTGAGCATTGTGGTTGGAGTATGTAAACATGTATGGTAATAATCCTGTTAGCACAAAACAGCGTGAATTGTTTTTAAATGATTCTAGAATCTTTGAAAAATATTAAACATACATTTTCCAAATATCATATTTGGAAATCAGTCTACCTCAGTATCCTTACAATTTTCTCAAAAAAAGTTAGGTAGTACCACCTAGTGGCTAAATGGCGTTTCTGACCCAGAAATGTTGAAGAGCTAGGAATGAGCTTTGGGTGGGCCATGCAATTAAGAGGCGAACTCGTTAGAATTCATGACAAACTAATTATTTCATGTTTTGATGCTTCAGTAGTAATCTCCATAGTCTAGAAAGCATTATTTTTTTTTTCCCTGGGCCTTGGTACCGCCATCTGCAGCATAATCAGGTTTGACAACTGGAGTTCTTGAAAGTCCTTTGAGTCTGTCACACAGATGCTTCCTGATATACCCAACTTTTGTAAAACCAATACACATTTAGAAATAAAATGATCCTAAAATTGTTTTGTAGTCCTAAAAACCTTTTTTGGTAAAAGTGACAATTTCTTCAAAACTCATCAAATTTCTATTTTTTTTAATGCACTGCTTGATCCATCAAATTATACATTATCCAGGATGCAGTGCTTTTGTTTTAATGATACAAGTTATTTTTATTGCCATTAAAATTCACAGTACACTATTAGATATTACTTTCTTGAAATGCACCAAATAAATAATATTTCTTTTCCTAGAAAAAAGTAATCATTTTAATGAGTTGGCAATCAAAAAGTAAATAAAATGGGTTCTAATAATGAATAATTAACCCACAAAATTCAAAGGCAGGAAAAATAATTACCAAGAAGTTTTTACTTTAAGTTCTTTACAAATTAATGATTAACTTTTTTGAAAAGCCATCTTATGTCAGCTAAGTCAGAGATTCTCAAAATTGGGTGAAAGGATCTTTTGGGGTAAAATTGTCAAATATCTCTGTAGAAAGAAGGAAATGTGAAGTTTGAAGATAGAGAAACTTTTCTTTGCCTACTTGTTTTAGTCCATAGTCATTCAGCAAATATGTATTGAGCACCTCATCTATAGCAGGCACACTGCAGTTATAATATAGAAATATGTTTTGAAATCTCACACAACTCTAATGGAGACTGGGAGATAGGTATGATGGTCAATTAAAAGCACTTGTTATGCAAGTTAAAAAAAAATATTGACGAGGTATGAACTAATAATTACTCATTTTGATTTTGACCAGTAGACTTTTCTGAATTTTTTGTTTGTCTAATAAAGAAAAATTCATGTGAAAGAAAGCATAACCTGGCTCTAGCATACCTGTTCCAAGAAACATCACGTCGTACTGGCCATCTTCTGCAACGACGTGATCCACCACGATCTGTGTCAGCCTGTAATCCACATTGATTCGCTTGAACGTTGGTCCTCCCACAACTGGATATACTGATTTATACATCACAGGGTGCCGCTTTATGAAACTGATGACATCATCTGGAAAATCTCGGGTGGATTTGACCAGTGGGTCATAGGTTTTGCTTGGACACTGAAAAGAAATGAGGTGGGGAGTAAAGATATTGTTCATGCACCTGAGAAATTTTCATTTACTTCCAGAGTTTTTAAAGCTTATTACTGGTAATATTAAAGGAATGGTCAATAGGATCAACATGAAGTCACATCTAGATATAAATAAATACAGTTTGCCATGAGTGTATTTAAATCAAGTTTTTGCTTTCAAAAATACTCTAGAATATTACAAAGAAATATTATTCACACAAAAAATGAAATCTTACCTTTTGCAACAACATAGATGGACCTTAAGGGCATTATGCTAAGTGAAATAAATCAAAGAAAGAAAGAAAAATACTGTATGATCTCACTTACATATGTGTAATCTAAACAATGGAACAAACAGAAGAGTTCATAGATACAGAGAACAGATTGGTGGCTGCCAGAAGTTGGGGGTGAGGGATGGGCAAAATGGGTCAAAAGGTATAGACCTCTACCTATAAAATAAGTCCTGGTGATGTATGGTGGCTATTAGTTACAGACACTGTATTACATATTTGAAAGTTGCTAAGAAAGTAAATTTTAAAAGTTCTCATCACAAGAAAAAAAAAAACTAACTATGGATGGCAACTGATGCTAACTAGACCTATTGCGATCATCTTTCAGTTCAGTTCAGTCGCTCAGTCATGTCTGACTCTTTGCGACCCCATGAACTGCAGCATGCCAGGCCTCCCTGTTCATCACCAACTGCCAGAGTCCACCCAAACCAATGTCCATTGAGTCGGTGATGCCATCCAACCATCTCATCCTCTGTCATCCCCTTCTCCTCCCGCCCTCAATCTTTCCCAACATCAGGGTCTTTTCAAATAAGTCAACTCTTCACATCAGGTGGCCAAAGTATTGGATTTCAGCTTCAACATCAGTCCTTCCAGTGAACACCCAGGACTGATCTCCTTTAGGATGGACTGGTTGGATCTCCTTGCAGTTCAAGGGACTCTCAAGAGCCTGCTCCAACACCACAGTTCAAAAGCATCAATTCTTTGGCGCTCAATTTCCTCACAGTTCAACTCTCTCACATCCATACATGACCACTGGAAAAACCATAGTCTTGACTAGACAGACCTTTGTTGACAAAGCAATGTCTATGCTTTTTAAAATGCTCTCTAGGTTAGTCATAACTTTCCTTCCAGGGAGTAAGTGTCTTTTAATTGCATGGCTGCAGCCACCATCTGCAGTGATTCTGGAGCTCCCAAAAATAAAGTCAGCCACTGTTTCCCCATCTATTTGCCATGAAGTGATGGGACCAGATGCCATGATCTTCGTTTTCTGAATGTTGAGCTTTAAGCCAACTTTTCCACTCACTTCTTTCACTTTCATCAAGAGGCTCTTTTAAAAAAAAAAATAAAAAAGAGGCTCTTTAGTTCTTCTTTGCTTTCTGCCATAAGGGTGGTGTCATCTGCATATCTGAGGTGACTGATATTTCTCCTGGCAATCTTGATTTCAGCTTGTGCTTCCTTTCCTCCAGCCCAGCATTTCTCATGATATACTCTGCATATAAGTTAAATAAGCAGGCGACAATATACAGCCTTAACGTACTCCTTTTCCTATGTGGAACCAGTCTGTTGTTCCATGTCCAGTTCTAACTGTTGCTTCCTGACCTGCATACAGGTTTCTCAAGAGGCAGGTCAGGTGGTCTGGTATTCCCATCTCCTTCAGAATTTTCCACAGTTTGTTGTGATCCACACAGTCAAAGGATTTGGTATAGACAATAAAGAAGAAATAGATGTTTTTCTGAAACTCTCTTGCTTTTCTGATGATACAGAGGATGTTGGCAATTTGATCTCTGGTTCCTCTGCTTTTTCTAAAACCAGCTTGAACATTGGGAAGTTCACGGTTCACATATTGCTTAAGCCTGGCTTGGAGAATTTTGAGCATTATTTTATTAGCATGTGAGATGAGTGCAATTGTGCAGTAGTTGGAGCATTCTTTGGCATTGCCTTTCTTTGGGATTGGAATGAAAACTGACCTTTTCCAGTCCTGTGGCCACTGTTGAGTTTTCCAAATTTGCTGACATATTGAGTGCAGCACTTTCACAGCATCATCTTTCAGGATTTGAAATAGCTCAACTGGAATTCCATCACCTCCACTAGCTTTGTTCGTAGTGATGCTTTCTAAGGCCCACTTGACTTCACATTCCAGGATGTCTGGCTCTACGTGAGTGTGAGTGATCACACCATCATGATTATCTGGGTCATGATCTTTTTTGTATAGTTCTTCTGTGTATTTTTGCCACCTCTTCTAAATATCTTCTGCTTCTGTTAGGTCCATTTCTTTCAGTGTATACAAATATCAAATTATGTTATACACATGAGACTACTATGCTATATGTCAATTATACCTCAATGAAACATTAATAGTGCACACATTTTAAATCTTTTATCCATGTCCATTCGGGCTCCAGTTTTTGGAACAGTCTTTTTCAGTTGTATTAGCATAAGTGAAAATTGGTAATTCCCATCCATATCTTTTCTTCCAGGAAGTATAACTTCAGAAAACTGACTATAAAACCCCCGTGATAGATATTTCTATTGTCTTTTACACTGTTCTCTTTTTGAATTAACCTCAGATCTCAAAAGACAACTGTCTTAACTTGTTGGCAGGTGGAATGGCTAATGGTCATCAAAGATATCCTTACAAAACAAAGTATCCTGCTTATTAAAGCTCAAAAGAAATGTCTAAATTCTATCCATTTATCTGTATTTTCTAAAGTTTCCAAAATGAACTCTATTTTTTACAAAGGTACATGGAATTTGAGTTGAAAGAAAGTGATCTATAAACACCATTATTTTCAACTTCCTTTAATTAATGTAAAATTTCAGTTTTAAATTAAAACCATGATTGTTAAAAAATAAAATGGAACAAATCAACATGTCATAAAATTACTTGTAAAAGAGCTTTAATAGTTTGACGTTATAATCATTTAGCTTTTCATTACTTGTGTGAAAATTTACTGTGAACAATTCAACAATTCAGCAGCTCTTTCCCTAAAGGATCTGTGGAGAAACCCTCAGGGAGATTGATTTTTCACTTGTCTTAACATCTCTCCATGTGTGCCTCTTGGCATCCACTAATCAATAGTTAGTATACACTGCCCCCTAGTGGTAAAAGTAAAAAATTTACACTGCTACAAATTAAATGAATTCGATGTGCCGCTATCCAAAAATATGAAAAGGGAATTACTTCATATTTGACTTTTTTTCCATCAAATATCTCCCCTCCCACAAACTAAATCTACTTTATTTATTATAGTTTAGTAATTTATCTCAGAATAATGCTGTTATCACATTTAAATTCTTAATTGGCTAATACATTTTTGGGGGGAATGAAAAAATTTAGCTATATGATGAAAGCATCAAAAAGAAAATGAGCAATATTAAGGAAAGTTTATAAGAAAGTCCTGCTTTCTCCCTATTTTAGCTCTTCAAGAAGTTGGAATCATAATCTGCACTGAACTGAGTTGTTTATAACCAGCACTAATTAGAATCTTGTCAAGGCTGAGATTGTACTTCTCAGTCAAAGCATGCACCATGGTTATTCTATGAAACTAAACATGCTAAAGTTAGTCACAATAAATGACGCTGACCATAAATTTACAGCAATAAAATTATAATAGCTCACCAAATTATAAGAAATATCAGAGAAGTTGTAATTTAAAAAAATCTGTTAATGATTTCCATAAATAACTTAAGAATATATTTATCTGTCATAAAAATCTTGCATGTGAAAAGAAACTGATCTTTTCTTGATCAGTTTTATTGTCTTGTCCCAGATCTGCACCAAAGAGGTTAGAAATGTCCTAGAATGTTAGCCATTTGGTACTTACTGAGCATATTCTTAGCTGGTTGTTGGTCTGAACCTATATCTGTATCTTTAGTCACTGTTTCTTGCACTTTGCTCTTAGCCAAGTGAAATCTGTCCACTAGATAATGGAAGAAACCCTGTATTAAGCAGATTAAGCTGTAACTCAAAGTGGATATGGAGCTCAAATGATACAAAGCTCTTGCCCAATTACAGGCTGCATGTCTGAGTCAAAGGCCATTCATGGTGGGCTTATAGCTTAAAACTCCCGTGGTGCCTTCTGGTGGGTCTATCATTAAAATCAAAGCAAATGCAAGATTTCTGCCTGCATTACATCTTTGAGACAGCTCTCTAAGTTAAGGAAATCAGCTCTTTTGACTGTGTAGCTACAATCACACAGTAGCCAATATTTCAAAAGCTATATCGTACCATTCAAGCCAGATTTTACATCATATTTTCAAATTATAAGAAATTTTAATGTGAGAAAGTATAGGTGAATGAAGCTATGACCATTTACCAAAAAACAAGTATAAATTTTCCTCCTTGCTCACCTTCTGACAAAAAGGTTTAAGTATATTAAAATCTAAGAAAAAATAAAAAGAAAGGAAATCTGGTTTCTATTGCCTATTAAAAAATGATCTTTGAAAATGTATTTTTTTCATATGGCAGCTCTTCCTCATGGCATGCAGCCAGTGTTTGGACAAGATCTTTATCCTCTAGGTTGCTGTGTGTGATCTCTGGTCTGCGTCTCCACTCTGCTTTCACAAATGAAAGTGATTTGGTAGAGATACTCCCTGAGGTTTAAGACAGTACAGTTTGAACCAAATATTGTTATTTTAGTATGTTAAAAACCAGGGGAATTTTCCCCTTTGATATCATATACTTGCATCACATAGAAATCTAAAAGTAATTTGAGATGCCAAGCATCTTATGGAGGTAAATAGAAACTAGGGAAGAATTCCATAAAGGAGAAAGAGAATGTGTGGGGAAATGCTCCATCTAAATAACCAACTTCAATTATCTTCCTTCCACAAGTCCTAGAAGATTTTCCGTTTGCAACCATACATCCCAGGTATTCACAATCTAGTTAAGTTTTCTCTGTACGTATGTACTTTACGTTCTACCTGTTGACTCAGCCCATCTGGATATACTGTACAGGGCAATTTATTTCTGCCCCAGCTTTCTAACATTTGCCTGACTTGCATCACTTTAGCTCCTGTGATTGTAAGAAATAAATCAAGGAACTTATCTGTGTCTCCACCTACTGTTTAGAAAAACTCTGAGTTTAAAATTTGAAGGGTGAAAAAGAGGAGAGAGCTAGTCCCCAAACTCTCAAATGTCCGTATCTTGCTGGAAACAATACCAGCACAAGCGCAGAAGAGAAATGGACCTGGTAGGCAGCTCTGAGATGAGAGGGTAAACCCAGCATCAGTGAACCCTGGTTCCACGCCTCTCTATCTTCCCTGGAAGGCTGCCACCAGACTAGGTGTGATCATGTTATGCTTGGCACATCTGCATGTTTGCAGAGCGCCTTCAATAGTGCATTGGGAAGCAAAGGATAAGAGGAGAAAAATGGGTTTTATCCAATGAGAGAACTTGGCTCCTTGGTGGGCCCCAGACAGCTGTTACAAGTTTTCTCCCCCTGCTGCTTAGAGCTTTTCTCTACAGGTTGCAATTTCCTTTTAAACCAACCAGAGGGATGACCCCGTGCAAGGGAAGACATGGCATGGGGAACAACTGAACCGGGCTTTCATTTTTTGCAAAATGGGAAAAACAAGCTAAATGTTAAAGCAGTCTGATTTTTATTTATAAAGTAAAACATGCAAATTTAATAGGTGTCATCCTAACCCCTTTATTCCTCTGAGAGTTAGTTTATAACATATATGGGCAACAAAGATGCTATATTCAATTTAAGAGTTAGAAGAGCTGGAGGTAACGACAGGTAAATCTCTCGTTTCTGAAGGTTGTCTTTTAGAGAGAATTCTATACCAGAAAAATGAAAACATGATTGAACACAGTCAATAGTCTGGGATTTGGAGAATCTTATTTTAAAAGCGAATGCTAGTCCTTTGGAAAGGAAAGCTGAAAGCCAGTTGAACAGATTGACTTGTTAGAATCAGCTAGAACTGACTTGTTAGAATCTGACCCTGTCAGAGAAACATGTCCTATATACAGTTAAAGGAAAAAGAGAGATATGTTTTGTCATATGCTCGCCTCAGTATATCAGATTAAGGAACCAGGAGTCAGGAGGCCCAGGTTCTAGTTCTGCCTCCACTTCTCCCTTCCAGAATCAAAAACCTAGAAGGATTAGAATTAAAAATATTCTTGGTAATTTAGAAGTGGTAGCTCAGTCGGTAAAGAATCTGTCTGCAGTGCATGAGACCTGGGTTTGATCCCTGGGTTGGGAAGATCCCCTGGAGGAGGAAATGGCAACCCACTCCAGTATCCTTGCCTGGAAAATCTCATGAACAGAGGAGCCTGGTGGGCTGCAGTCCATGGGGTCCCAAAGAGTCGGGCACGACTGAGCGACTAACAACACTTAATAAAGAAACAGCTTGTTATTCAGTAAGTGGAAAACCATACTGTGGACAAATATTAGGGAAAAAATGAAACTGTGACTTTAACATGATAGAGAGGCATCTATGAGGTAGTGACACACAAAATTAATTTCCCCAAAGATTTCCACATACTTTAAATTAATTAGGAACTCTTAAAGGAAATGGCAACCAAATTTTAGACATTTATCAGATGCATAAATGAAAAGACAGGGCAACACTGTGAGGGGATTCTTCCATTACTTTTTTCATCTCGTTTGGTAAGATTCAAAGTCTATGGTTTTCCTGGTAGGTCAAGTGGTAAAGAATCGGCCTGCAATGGAGGAGACTCGGGAAACACAGAAGATTCAAGTTTGATCCCTGGGTAGGGAAGATCCCCAGGAGAAGGAAATGGCAATCCACTGTAGTATTCTTGCCTAGGAAATCCAATGGATAGAGGAGCCTGGCAGGCTACAGTCCAAAGGGTCACAAAGAGTCGGACATGGACATGACTGAGTAACTGAGCACACGTGCACTCCAAGTCTAAGACAGAAAGGAAGTTTAGAATACTTTTTGGAAGCATTTCTCTTTTTGTACCCTTATCTTTGAATCAATCTTAAAACCTTTTTTTCTCTGAAGATAATCAGAAAATCCTTACTTAATGAGGCCAGTCTACATTACAACTCAGATCTAATTTAGGAGATTCATGAAGACATCTATAATTTAGGAAATTCGTGAAGATATACAATTCTAAGAATCATCAGCTCTATAAAAACAATGTTTTGCAGAAA
Organism: Muntiacus reevesi; assembly: GCF_963930625.1. NCBI lineage: Eukaryota > Metazoa > Chordata > Mammalia > Artiodactyla > Cervidae > Muntiacus > Muntiacus reevesi. Next base: position 33,755,212 of record NC_089254.1, on the reverse strand, counting down.
TATGTCATTACTCAGGCCAAATATTTTAGGTAGATCAGGAAGAGAAAATAGGGTGAGTTTTGGAACACATGAATTCCATGTTTTATTTCAAACCCCTGCTCTTGAGGACATGGACCAATGTAAAAGTTGGAATTTCTCAGCAAGCATTCTAATAATAAGTGAAGCACCAATGCATATATCCTGTCTGCTCTAAAAACTGAATTATTGTCAGTATGTATTACTATCCTATGATATGATAACCACATCTCCTTAAAACAAGGAATTCAGATATTTTCAGGGTCACCATTTGCATCAACTCTTTCTAATATTTATATACAAAGGAAGAATGGGTTTTGCTGATGTGTAAGGTATTCATGGGAATTTTACTGTATTTCTCAGTCATCAAAATACACATAATAAAAATAAGTTATGAAATTAAAAGGCAATATGGATAATTACATCTTATTGCTCCCTACCAAAAAATGAAGTCTTAGTTGGGAAATTCACATGTAAGTTTGATCTTTAAAATTAAAGCTGAAACATTTAACAATAAAAATGGTAACTATTTGAGAGAAAATGTAATTTAAAAATGAATTGTTATTTTTACAAAATTAGAGGTTTAGAAATTGTTTAAAAACTATGGGAGAATGGTTCAAAAGTAGTGAAACATACAGTCCTTAAATGTTTTAAGTTCAAAAACTTCATACATTTTAGTTATTGTGAATAATGCTGCAAATGAACATGGGAGTGCTAATCTCTCTTTAAGATTCCAATTTTAATTCTTTTGGATAAATATCCAGAAGTGGGGTTGCCGGATCGTGTGTTAATTTTACTTTTTAATTTTTTGACAACCCTTCAGATCTTATGTGAAAACAACCTAATGTTCATTAACTGATGAATGGATTTTTTAAAGTGGTACATATATAGGGAAGAATATTCAGTGTTAAAGGGAAGGAAACCCTACAACTTGTAGATAAACCTGGAGAACATTACACTAAGTAAAATAAGTCAGTCATGAAGGACAAAAATTGCTTAATTCCACATATATATATATATATATATATGTATATATATATATATATATATGTATATATATATACATATATATAAAACATGTCCATGCATGCTAACTCACTTCAGTTGTGTCCAGCTCTTTGCAATCCCATGGACTGTAGCCCACCAGGCTCCTCTGTCCATGGGATTCTCCAGGCAAGAACACTGGAGTGGTTGTCATGCTCTCCTCCAGGGGATCTTTCTGACCCAGGGATTGAACCCACATCTCCTGCGGCTCCTGCATTGCAGGTAGATTGTTTACCACTGAGCCCTTGGGGAAGCCCCATACAGATAACATAGTCAGAAGTACAGAAGCACAGAATAGAACAGTGGTTGCCAGGGGTTTGGGGAAGCGAAGAATGGTAAGTCACCAATTAGTGGGTATACAATTTCAGTTACACAGGGTAAATTCTAGAGAGCTGCTCTACGACATTACAGCCTGTAGATAATAATACAGTACTATACACTTAGAAATCTGGTAAGAAGTGTTCTGACCACAGTAAATTGTTTTCAAAAAGTCCTTTCTTCTTACCTTTTTGATAAGAGATTGTTTTAAAAACTGAAGCTCACATTGAAACAAACATGTATTAATAGTTAACATTTATGCATAAATCATTGGGGCTTCCCAGGTGGTGCTAGCGCAGGAGACATTAGAGATGCAAGTTCTACCCCAGGGTTTGAAAGATCCCCTGGGGCAGGAAATCGCACTCCACTTCAGTATTCCTGCCTGGGAAATTCCACGGACAGAGGAGTTTGGCAGGTTACAGTCCATGGGACCACAAAGAGTCAGACACAGCTGAGCAACCGAGCACACACACACACAAAAACACATAAAAACTTATCAACACAGAATAAAACTACAGAGTAAAATTTTAATAATAAACAAAGTCTCCTGCTATTACAAATCTTCCCCAGATTCTGCTATTTTTTGGCCTGATCTCAATCTGATTTCTATATCTGACCTATTATCACTCACTGTTTGGTGGATTCTTTCATACTGTATTTCACTTTGAACTTATTACCAAGACCCAGCAGTTCAATAATGGTTGAAAAGGCCCATTTATTCAGAGATTTTGTTTGGACACCAGAGGGCAGAAGAATCACTTGAAGGGAAGGAATTCCATTAGCAAATTTTGTGCATTCTTGAGTTGCCAGGCTCATTAACATTGTAGAGCAGTGATAACACCGTAAGGCTAGGAGTTTAGGTTTGACTTTTTATCACAGGAAGTACAAAAGTCTGTTAAACTAAAAAAAAAGAAAAAAGAAGTAGCTACGGCACACAGGAAGTCTCGTGCGTATTTACTGGAGTGATAATGTCAACAGAAGGCGCTGTTGAGAGAACAACTTAGAATTCAATCGTAATAGCAACATGGTTGAGAAAATAAAAGTTGCAAAAGTAGTTTTAAAAATAATCTATTTAAAATTTTTAACAAGTGAAAAAGCCACTTTTCTGACATTTCATAGAAAGCAAATTATTCAGCCCATGCTTTTGATTAAAGTAAGCTGTGTTCCCTGAATTACAATAAAAGAAATGACAAGTGAAATAAGGCTTCAACACTTCATTATTTTTGTAGAGAACAGATTGATCCCTGGAGAAACAATGTAATGTTCTGTTTGGTTGTTTGATTTTATCACTTTGAAGGCAGAATGGCATGGAGGTTAATGACATTTGATTTAGAATTATGTGAATCTAAATTTAATCATGGTCTCACTTCACAAACTATGAGACCATGAGCATATGTCATAAGATTTTCTCAACTAGAGGAAATTTAGTTTAACTATCCTCCTCAAAGTAAATAAATAAAACCCTCAAACTTCATGGACTGTAGTCCATTAGGCTCCTCTGTCCATGGGATTTCTCAAACAAGAATACTGGACTGGGTAGCCATTCCCCCCTCCAGGGGATCTTCCCCACCCAGGGATCGAACCCAGATCTCCTGCATTGCAGGTGGATTCTTTACCGTCTGAACCACAAAGGAAGCCCTATACATGTAGGGCTTTGTGTGTGTGTGTGTGTGTGTGTGTGTGTGTGTAGTCACTCAGTCGTGTCTGACTCTTTGTGTCCCCACGTCTCCTGCCCTGGCATGTGGATTCTTTACCACTGGGCCAGCTGGGAAGCCCTGTAACTGTACATACGTATAGCATGTATATCCAGTAAAAGATCTCCCATGCAAGAGGAAAACAGATATAATTTAACATGACAAGTTTTTAATATAGTGTCAAAGTACAAGGACTAAGAGCTTGGAGTCTGCCGACAGGCTTATCTGAGTTTAAAACTCAGCTGCACCACTCACCAACTTTGTGACCTTGGGCAAGTTTGCACCTACCTGGGTCTGATATAGCTCGTCTGTAAAATGACATTAATAACAACAGAACTTGCTTTATGATGACAGAGTCATCATAAAGATGGCATTAAGATTTGTAAAGGCTTTAGAAGAGTACCTGCACACCTGAAGAGTGCCTACAACCTATGTTACTGTCTAAAAAAAAAAAAAAAAAAAGAACAAGCAAATACAGCTATGATGTTCAAAGAAAATTAAAAAGTGAACACTGAAAACCATAATGTTGCATGCAAAACTTCATTTCCAAAGTTGTGATTACTCTTATCAGTTCAGAAAACATCCGTGAAATAAATTTATGTTGAGGAATTTTGAAACTGAAAATAGTCATGGTAGTAAACTATGTTTCCCCAATTTAATTAGGTTATATAACAGGAAGATGAAAAGAGAACTCAGAAAGCCTGGCTACCAGATGTTTCCTCTTTAAGAACAAACATATGAAAAGATAAAACTCATTAGAATTAGATGGGTTAAATCAGTAACTTTTCTGAGATTTTGATGATTATTTTAGTGCTCTTCGTAGAAATAGTTATAATGAATTAATCTTTTTTAAAAGGCATTTTCCCTTTCTATTAGATCAACCAGTCCTAAAATAGTAACATAACAAACTGTTTTAATCAACAAAACAAAAGCCTTCCATTCATCATGTACAGATTTTTAAACTACAAAGGTTTTTTTTTTTTAAACAGATGCATAAACTCTAAATCACATTTCTTACTTTTTTCACCTCTGTTCCAAACATGATTTATGCTGTCTGAATAGAATTTTGGACTCAGTGCTTCCTAGGTATTTTCCACATCTAAAATAAATTCCAAGGTGCAACATAATAAAAATGAATGCAGAATAAAAGAAAATATAAGTTAAATGAACAATTTTAAGTGATGTATAGTCTTTTTAAAATAGAAATAGGGACTAGAAGCCTCTAGCAACATGCAGAGTTGTATGTGAGGAATAAATACTTATTTGGCATTTCCTTCTAACTTGGAATATTTGTCATTCTAGATATTAAATCATTTTGACAATTCTACAGACAATTTGAGGATAAATACTATATTCCCAGGGTAGTCTGCTCCTTACCACACAGCCCATTATTTTCTGTAGTAACTTATAATTCTTACTCAAAAGAAAAATGTTAAATTCCAGTAAAGGTCAGACATTTTAACACATCGCTGTAAATAATTAGTTATTTTAAAACCACAGTGCATGTTGCTGTGGTGAGTAACATAGTTTATTAGAATTAGGAAGAGAACATGGGCCTAAAATAATATTTTGATTATTAAGTTGAATACATACTGTGCCAGGTCGGGGATAAGGAATCCTTCCATCATACTGTACCCAGCGATGGTCTGCACTTTCCTTATGAGCATAGGGACCATTAAAAACTGCTCTGATGTCAGCCATGCTATACACACACACGGCAGAGCCTTTGAAGATGGAGCTGAAAGAAAGCAACAGGATCCAGTCATTCTCTGGTCCATTCTATCTGGCAGGTGCTGCAGACAAAATGGGCCTATGTCCTAAAGGAGCTTATAGCCAAATAATCCTGAATAAGGTTTGATAGCAGTTACATTACAGGTAATTATAGTAAACTGTAGTATAACTATAGTAATCACAGTAAACTATACACGCAGATGGGTACCCAGTACAATGGTTTCTAGTAAATTTTCAGGGAGTGGACAGCGCCTATATTGATATCTGATGGACAAATAGGAATCACCTAGAAAAACTAGAGGATAGACAGGACTATGAAAGAAATAGTATCATTTACTCACACACTCTTGAATTTTATTTGAAGTTACTATAGCATAATGCCTTCTAAGGAACTTACAAAATTGAGTTACACTACCTACTTTTATAAAAAGGAATATTTAGGTATGGAAATATCTTGTTTATCTACTTTCTTAAAAATGAATGTCCATAAATACTGGCTATTAATAATTTCCTCATATAATTTTTATTAATTAAAAAACACTGAAATAATCTCTTTAATCCCTTTTTGGATTTCTGAGTTTATGTAATTTATCTGATGCTTAAAATTCATCACGATTACACAGGAAGGGGACACATCCAATTCAGGAGCAGAAAAGCTCCATGGGAATTCAACACATGTCTCAAACTGATGATGAAAATTGTTAGCACTGGCAGACATTTCATTTTTGTTTCATTTCTAGAAATTAAAAGACATTTTTCTGAATCTAAAACTTACAGTGATTTGTGTTCTTAAAAATAAGATCACCATTTACACTCTAAGAGGCTCAGTTTGGCACTACACAAATGAGCTTAGAATTCTCTAACATAAGTAACTCAATTATTAATAATTCTTGGAATGACATTAATGGGAGGCATTGGGATCTGACGGTAAACAAGCAGCTGGGAGAAAACTAACTGCTACGAAGGGAAATGATGACCCCCATAAAGATCACATGATCTGCCTTTGATACATTAAAGGAATTATGCTTAATGGTATTGGTGTTATTGCGGATTAATTACATCTTGTCATTGGACCAAGGATGTGACTTGCATCCTGACATTACCTCACTCGTCAGGGCAGCATTAAAAATAAAAAAGCAATCTATAGATTCAATGCAATCCCTATCAAGCTACCAATGGTATTTTTCACAGAACTAGAACAAATAATTTCACAATTTGTATGGAAATACAAAAAACCTCGAATAGCCAAAGTAATCTTGAGAAAGAAGAATGGAACTGGAGGAATCAACCTGCCTGACTTCAGACTCTACTACAAAGCCACAGTCATCAAGACAGTATGGTACTGGCACAAAGACAGAAATATAGATCAATGGAACAGAATAGAAAGCCCAGAGATAAATCCACGAACCTATGGACAGCTTATCTTTGACAAAGGAGGCAAGGATATACAATGGAAAAAAGACAATCTCTTTAACAAGTGGTGCTGGGAAAACTGGTCAACCACTTGTAAAAGAATGAAACTAGAACACTTTCTAACACCATACACAAAAATAAACTCAAAATGGATTAAAGATCTAAATGTAAGACCAGAAACTATAAAACTCCTAGAGGAGAACATAGGCAAAACACTCTCTGACATAAATCACAGCAAGATCTTCTATGACCCACCTCCCAGAATATTGGAAATAAAAGCAAAAATAAACAAATGGGACCTAATGAAACTTAAAAGCTTTTGCACAACAAAGGAAACTATAAGTAAGGTGAAAAGACAGCCCTCAGATTGGGAGAAAATAATAGCAAATGAGGAAACAGACAAAGGATTAATCTCAAAAATATACAAGCAACTCCTGAAGCTCAATTCCAGAAAAATAAATGACCCAATCAAAAAATGGGCCAAAGAACTAAACAGACATTTCTCCAAAGAAGACATACAGATGGCTAACAAACACATGAAAAGATGCTCCACATCGCTCATTATCAGAGAAATGCAAATCAAAACCACAATGAGGTACCATTACACGCCAGTCAGGATGGCTGCTATCCAAAAGTCTACAAGCAATAAATGCTGGAGAGGGTGTGGAGAAAAGGGAACCCTCTTACACTGTTGGTGGGAATGCAAACTAGTACAGCCACTATGGAAAACAGTGTGGAGGTTTCTTAAAAAACTGGAAATAGAACTACCATATGACCCAGCAATACCACTTCTGGGCATACACACTAAGGAATCCAGATCTGAAAGAGACACGTGCACCCCAATGTTCATCGCAGCACTGTTTATAATAGCCAGGACATGGAAGCAACCTAGATGCCCATCAGCAGATGAATGGATAAGGAAGCTGTGGTACATATACACCATGGAATATTACTCAGCCGTTAAAAAGAATTCATTTGAATCAGTTCTCATGAGATGGATGAAACTGGAGCCCATTATACAGAGTGAGGTGAGCCAGAAAGATAAAGAACATTACAGTATACTAACACATACATACGGAATTTAGAAAGATGGTAACGATGGCCCTATATGCAGGGCAGAAGAAGAGAACAGACTTTTGAACTCTGTGGGAGAAGGGGAGGGTGGGATGTTTCGAAAGAACAGCATGTATATTATCTGTGGTGAAACAGACCACCAGCCCAGGTGGGAGGCATGAGTCAAGTGCTCGGGCCTGTTGGGCTGGGAAGATCCAGAGGAATCGGGTGGAGAGGGAGGTGGGATGGGAGACCGGAATGGGGAATTCGTGTAACTCTACGGCTGATTCACATCAATGTATGACAAAACCCACTGAAAAATAAAAAAAAAAAAGAAAAAGAAAAAAAACAAACCAAAAAAAAAAAAAGAATTGAATAGAAAAAATAAATAAATAAAAATACATATATAAACAGAAAAAAAAATAATAAAAAAAAAATAAAATAAAATAATCAAGTACACCAAGAACAAAGAGCTCACTTGTAACTTCACACTCTGGGTGGGCAAAAACTTAGTAGTAGAAAAAGAGAACTATCTTGGGGCTATATTTCCCTGGCACATATCTATGCCTTGTGTGTGAAAGGCACAGTGACTTCAAAGCAAGTTCTGTCAATGAAAGGATGTCAAGAGAACCAGGGGTCAAATACTTGAATAACTACAGGCACATGCTCTTCCTGCACCTTTTTAGTTAAGATATAAATTATTATAATAGCAGAAAAATGGAGTTCAAAATAGCAGCTTCCGAGCATATCCTCTCTATCCTTGTATTTAAATATTTCCACCCTATATTTTATGATTAACTAAATAGTATTTTGTTTTCTGATATATTCTGAACCAATAGTCCATTTGAGTTTATTCTTAAGGTATTGTGAACTAAATGACAGCAAATTCTCAGAAAACATAAGTTGCCCACAAAATATTTTAATAATTTATTCAAAAGGAGGCAGGAACACCACTTGTCCAATGCTAATGCCAACACTGACAATTCCTCCAATACTGCAATCAATATACATTCATAATGATTGATAGCAGTACTATGGAAAAAATGAAAAGTATTTCAAAGAATGTAATATAGGCAGTAATAAGTAAAAAGAATAAAAGTACATTTGGAACGGAGTCAAATGTGAGTTACTGAGTTAAATAAAGTTATCATTAAATAAGATTAAGTGAGGTCCAAATATTCTTTGAGAATGCTTCCTGGCTGCTAGGAGAACTTTTAAGGAAGTCACAGAGTCTCAATGACAATTATAGGACAGCATTATGCAGAAGGAAGATAAGAATACAAGTGCAGACGTTAGGAAAGCAACTTCAGCTCTTGTCCTAGTAATTACCTACTCTTCTTCAGTCAAATACACATAATACCAACTTCCTTTGCTTAAGTTAGTAGAGCAGTGATGATGTGGTGATAGTAATAGCCACTCTCCCATCTTTGTAAAGGGGAAGTGCAAATAAGTCCATGTGAAGACATTCTAAAAGTCAAGAGTGTCATCTCCTGATTAGAGCCTAGACAGTATTTTGTTAATGTTACCTCTATGTCATGCAATTTGACCAATTTATTATGATTAATATATGCATGCGCCCTTGTATCCAGTAATTTTAGTCTAGCTCACAGAGATATACTCGCTCCTACAGGGAATAGCATATGTACAAAGTTAGTCACCAACACATTATGTGCATTAGCAAAGGACTGGAAACAATGGAAATGTCTGTACTGGGGGCTGATTAAATAAATTGTGGTAGTCAGTATAAGGGATGTCCTGCTGATGTAAAGAGAACAGAGACATTTTATGTATTGATATCTAGGAAACACTATATGAAAAAGTAAAATGAAAAAAATGTATATATTTTTATACGAAAGAAAGGGGCAAAGAGAACATATAACTATTTTCTTACATACTTAGATCAATTCTCTGGAAAGATTATAGCATTTTTTTTTTAACTTACCTGGTTGTGGTAAAGACTCCATATACTATAGGATTTCTTTCATCTCTTGTGGGAAGTAAGTAAATGTCTTCTATTAACGGGAAAAAATAACAATTCACTGTAATTTGTATTTCTCAATATCACATTTGCTTTTTCCTTAATAATGTAATATTTCTGAGACTCTAAATAGTATGTAAAATTAAGATAACAGTGACAGTCATTACCTTATGACAAAATAAATTAAGGGGAAAGGTCCAGTTCTCGCTAGCTATCTCGCATTGTGTTGAACATTTAACCTCCGAGGTGTTTACTTCAATCACCTGTAAATGTGATGGTTCACTTGATAAGCTCCATGTCTGTTTCCTATTAGGTGTATGTGACTTCATGGAGAATTGAGAATAAAAATGGGTTATTTTTACCCTCCAGTGCTAAAACAAGGTGTTTTCCTATAACTGCACCAGCTTGTTAGTAATTCAATTACCTGTTTGGTAACAATATGAAAACAGCTGGAGTAGTGCATTTCTTGTGCAGTATTATTGGTGTAATTACTTGTTCAACACTGATACTAAAGCAGTGCAAATAATATACCTTAAAATATTATTTAAGAGGTGTGCATGCTTACATACAGCAAGAGAAATCATCCATGAATATTGGACATAGACTTTAATATTGTAAATGCAATGCCGACAAAAATTATTCAATGATACAATTTTTACATTGCATGACAAAACCAAAAAAAAAAAAAAACTTCAAAAGGTAAAAGCTAATGATACTAACTTTATATACAACTGACAAATTCTTTCTAGCATCACACTCAGAGGAGTAGAGAGGGGAAATGAAAGAGAAGAATCTAATGCTTCTTGGCATATCCTTTTTACTAGCAAGTCAGAAGGGACAGAGCTCACCAGATCTGCAGGGCATCTCCAGCAGAGGGCATCTATAGAACGAGGAGCCCACATTCTTGCTACCTACAGCTGGTGGCTCCTTCCAGATAAAAGACTGCATGAAGAATGAATGGACTGTGGGATCCCAGAGCTCATAAGTGTCCATTTCTGACCACAGTTTAGTTTCCATCATAACTTTGAGGGTGCTTACAAAGAAGGGAATTGCTTCATTACAATGTGCACCCATGTTCTTTTGTGTGTGGGAATTTAGTAAGTACCACTCCGGCAAGCTGTCCTGGGCTTTATAATCAGGTATTTGGGGCTAAAATAAAATATATGCTAAATTACTTAATTAGGCAGTAAGACTCCTTTTTTTTTTTTTTTTTTTTTTTTTTAAGAGAAAAGAAACATGTGACTTACGAAGCTCATCAAAATGAGTATCTGCCCCATCACTTCCAGGAATTGAGCAAATCAATCTGGCCTTGAGAAAAGTGGTCCATTTGTTTATCAGGCTGCGTTGTCCTCCTACATCATTCTGAAAAAAGAAAAAGAAAAAATAAGATACAGATTTACCAACATGATTTTATCACCAACTAAAACTGGTGGTTACTATCAGTTCAGTTCATTCGCTCAGTCGTGTCCGACTCTTTGCGACCCCATGAATCACAGCACGCCAGGCTTCCCTGTCCATCACCAACTCCCAGAGATTACTCAAACTCATGCCCATCGAGTTGGTGATGCCATCCAGCCATCTCACCTTCTGTCATCCCCTTTTTCTCCTGCCCCCAATCCCTCCCAGCATCAGGGTCTTTTCCAATGAGTCAACTCTTCGCATAAGGTGGCCAAAGTATTGGAGTTTCAGCTTCAGCATCAGTCCTTCCAATGAGCACCCAGGACTGGTGGTTACTATAAGCAGTGTCTTATTGATGTCATTGCTTATTCTGTTTGTAAGCAATTCAAGAGCTTTCCTCCTTGAATTTTTTAAGGAAGGAAAAGGCAGTTTTGTACTTCAACATTAAATGCTTTTTTCACAGTTAAATGTACAGTGTAAACACCATAGCTCTGCTGAATGAGCAGATGCGTGCAAGCCAACAGTAAATAATACAGGCTTGGAATCAACTCCTATCTGTCAATTTTCTCTCTATGACTTACAAAAGGCAATTTAATTCTCCAAGTCTCTGTTTTCTCATTGACAAAATATGATAAATGCCTTGAGATATCATTATTTTGATGATTAAATGGAAAAAATTTTGTCAAGTGCTTAGAAAAGGCCAGAAAACTTGTATTCAATAAATGTTAGCACTGATTTGTACATTAGTCATATGATTTAGATGAATTATTTGCATTCTTTAGAAATATGCTTTGGTATGACCTAAAAATAGCCTTTTCCAAATTTAATACTCTACTAATTAAATGCAAGACAACACAACGTACACATAATAGGATAAAAGCAATCTTGTTTTAAATACTAATTGATTTTTTCCCACACTATTTTATTCTGAAAGATTTCATTAACCATGTTCTTTAGTGGTAGGTGAGTGAAATGGGGAAGGGGGTCAAAACGGACCAACTTCCAGTTATAAAATAAGACATGGAGATATACCAGACAGCATGGTGACTATAAATAATACTGTATTTCATATTTGAAAGTTGCTAAGAGTAAAAAATGTTGCAACTATATATGATAATGGACATTAAGTAGACTTACTGTGGTGATCCTTTTACAGTATATACAAATATGAAATCATTACGTTATCTACCTGTGACTAATGTTACATGCCAACTATACCTCAGAAAAAAATTGAAAAAATATATTCTTTAGACATTTAGCAAGATGTAGGCATTTAAATCAATAAGGTAGAATAAACAGGGTTATGCTGTTCAATAATTCACCATAAAAAGATATTTTTCTTATTTTTAACTTAATATCCCTGTGAACACTAAATTAATATGATTTTTTTATTTGGGTCTGCTAAATCTGCTATGCTTATAATAAATAAATAAGACTTTCATGGTATAAATGCATTCAGTACTTAATTTTGACTTTCAAAAATTATAAAGTCATGATTTCCATTACTATATTTCCATGTAAAGATAAATTATATGAATGACAACTCCAAATAGGAGAATTCAAAAACATATACAATAAATAGTTGCTTTTTTTGAAGAAAGAAAAGGAGAGGAGGAGAGAGAAGGGAGAACAGGAGAAAGAGATCAGTTTGAGTTTTAACATGGGTAATATGGAAATCTAGATTCTCAGATGATGTCCTAACAGACCAGAGCAAATCTCAGAGGGCTACTGAATCTGTGGCAGAGCTAACAGGGCAAGCAAGGCCCTTGAGACTGGAGACCAGAGCTGTCTTTATAACCAACACCAAGGGTGTACTGTGACACCCAGAGTGAGTGAATGGTGTTTCACATCCACATCCATCTCTGCTAAACAACAGAAGTAGTTCAAGTATAGCTCCATATAGATGAGTAATTATTATTTGCTTGAATTCTTTAGGTTTATAACAAACTACTTAAAAAAATAATTTAAAATTTTAAATACATTCAAAATCAATAAGCAGTATGAACTCAAGTTTGCCCTTAATGAATAAAATGTCACACCTCACAGCTTGCATTGTCTCAATGTTATAAGTTTTAAATAACTCCAAGTGAGTGTGAACCTACCCTTTCCTTTTTATTTTTGGCCTCATGGTGAAACTTGTGGCATCTTAGGTCCCTGACCAGGGATCAAACCTTGGCCCACAGCAGTGGAAGTGTGGAGTTTTAACCACTGGACCACAAGGGCATTCCCTCAATGTGAGCTTACCCTTGAAATGTGTGTAGCTGAGTTCATTTGTGCTGGGAGTTGATTATACATATACATGTAAGTATACATAATAGAAACACAATGGTAACCACAGCAATTGTTTAGAACTTGGACAAACAGAAGATATTTCTGGCAATAATATTCTGCCACTGACACTGTATAGAACTGTTAACACATGGCAATAATAAAAAGCAAAATAACTTCTAGTTGATTTTTCTGAGAGTTTTTAATTCTCATCAGAAAATGTATCCTTATTCTTTTTATCCAACATCTACTCCAAATATACCAGTAACATCCTGACTGTCAGGTATTTATTAAAATATACTGAATAATTAGTGAATAAAAATACAAGATAAAGTTGACAGAAGTCTTTAGAAAACGTACAGATAAAAATAGAGATAAATGCCAAAACAATCTGAGTCTTCTCTGAAATTTGTTGGGAAAATGAGGACAGAACTCACTAAGATTTAATATTGTCTAAGATTATGGGTGGATTCACACATTCAGAGATTGGTTCAGTAAATATACTAGATGCTGGAAACGAGGGGCAAAGAACAACTGGGAAAACAGAGATGGGTAAGGTGAACCAGGACAAATCTGGTTTAGATGAAGACTGGGATAAACTGAAATAGAGGAAAATATTACAAAGTAAACTGGGGTTAAGATCAAGGAAGGCTCTGATACCGGACCAAAGCATCTGTATATAATTTAGTACATAATGAAGAATCACTAAAAGATTTAGTAATTAGCAAAGAAGTGAAAGAAAATGAATACATAATATATTTTATATAATAACCCTCTAGAAGCAAACATGACTGTAATTGCTCTTAAATTCATATTTTGTATATTATGCCTCTATTACCTGAGTTGTTGTTGTTGTTTAGTTGCTAAGTTGTATCTAACTCTTTGTAACCTCATGGACTGTAGCCCACTAGGCTCCTTTGTCCATGAGATTTCCCAGACAAGAATACTGGAGTGGGTTACCATTTCCTTCTCCAAGGGATCTTCCCGACACAGGGATCTAACCCACATCTATTATTTGAGTATCACTGCTCAATAATAAAAATATTTCAGCTAGTTAGTAAATGATTACCAATGTCTGCAGATACAAAGGCAGATTTTCCTAGGCATAGTTTTTACTTATACTGCTAATAGCCTCAGATCACTTAATGTAAATCTAGATGTTAATACTAATGCTTCCTCCTAAGGTAACAATGAATTCTGTATAATGTTCTGTATAACGCTTATGAAAAAAATATGTTATCTGTAATTATTCCAAAAGAAAGATTTTAAATAAATTTAAAAATAAGTTATCTCCTCATCTTTCTAATGACCTTTAGTCTTTTTAAATTCTCACACCTAGCCTTTATATATTTTACTTTAGCAGAGCCTAGATTGTACTAAGCAGAACTCTAAAGTCTATTTTAATGCATTCTTCTTACATATTTATGATATTTATAAAATTGTCATCACTTATATTTGTACATTTTGGGAGTCAGTAATAAGTACTAAAAATAGGACTGACTCAATGTTCATGAAGAAACAGAACAACTATCATAACTACAATACTAGGGATCATGTTTGGTTCACTGATTTACCCCTAGCATTTATCCAAATGATTTTGCTAAATGAATAAGCAGATAGTATCAAGTACTTGCTCCATGACATTACTATGTCATCATAACATTGAGCAATCACATTTTCTTTTCAACATACTATTAGATAAAAGTGACAAGAAATGGCTGTTTTTCAAACACCATCCCTCTATATGTTTGCATTATAAACCATATTTTAAGATAAACCATCAAAAACTCTACCTATTCTCTTAGCTCCAAATTTGTTGAAAAGAGATTTATACTGTACCTGAATTTTTTTTTTTTCAATCTGACAAATAGAAACTGAAGTCCTTTGAGCAAAAGAATCTTTAAAGGCTCTCGCCTACCCATTGAGCCGCCATGCGTGGCCTCTCAAGGAATAAAAAGATAAAAACAAACACAAAAATCCAGGTCAAAGATGAAAGCCACCTGCTGTCAACAGGAAAACAAGTATGGTTTCTGGGATAATAGCTCAGGAATGGATTATAAGCTTTAATGACTGGATAGCAACTCTTACAGACGTCCAGAAGCATGACCTGGGATGGCAAAGTTCAGTTCACAAGGAGCTGAATTTCTCCTGCAGATAAATGTCAGTTGACTGATTTTGTGGGCCAGCTCTCAGTCCCTGGATTTGTTTGCAAATCCACAAAATCCCCTCTGAGAACTTTAAGCCCAGTAGAGGGCTGAAAGGGAAGTAGCCACTTTTGTACTAAACTGTCACCTCCTTGCTTATTTTTTTGAGGTTCTAAAGAACACAACTATCTCACTAACACTGTAGATTTATTATGGAGATGTCAAAATCAGCAGCTTTTAGTCACTGGTCAATTCTGTGTGTCTCCGCTCCACAGCTTCTTTGTGGTCAGACTGCTAAAAGCCTTGCCATCCTCTCCACAAAGATGCAGATGCAAGTAGCAATGAAATTAAATGTAAACAAGCCCAACCACATGTGTACAATGTGGGTAGTGAGTGTAGAAGGTGCCTGTTTTTTCATTCTCTATAGTTTTTTATATGTTTGCCATATTCCTTAATTTTAAAGTGATTAATGAAAACCAAAAATTTTAAAAATGAAAAACAATTCACAATCTTTGTGCAGTTTAAAATAGAGTATCTCTGAATCATTTGATTGGGTGATAGCTGCATATTATAAAACACTATGATCTTCTAATCCTGGAATCTCCTAATGGGGAGATCAGTCAGGAGGCAGGTTAATGGTGATTCCATTTTCCTTCTTCTGTCACAGCAAACTCAAGTCCTTATAAATCTTACATGGACACATAGAGTAGCTACAAGCTGTCACACATGAACTTTTATTGAGTGTATCTTTTGACCTTTAGGTCACTATGCTGGGTTCATCTGTTAAACATGATTTTATCTCTGTACAGCATCCTCTCCAAGGATCTCTCAACACTTTATAAATATTGTCATGTTCACCTTTATACTGAGAAACAGAAGCTCTTAGAAAGTGTATTAACTGCTGTTCAGCTCCTATGCTCTTAAATCCTGAAGATTCTGTAAATCAATGCATTCTCCAAGACATTTGTGAACATTGAACACAGTGTATTCAATTAAAATACAGATGTGCATTCAGAAATCTGTAACCCTATTAATTATTTAAATTTGAAGGAAACCAGACTTTTCAAATAAATAAACATCTTAAACACTTAAGAAAAACAGTTTGATGGTTGAGTCAGAGGTTATAAATTCTCCTTTGCTTAAAAGTTATTTTGCCTAATGGAACTCTCCTGCATCTTTGTGCAGACAAGAGAATGCAATTCCCTGAAGCACTTTAAAAACCATAATCCATGCATGTTTATGCACCCCTCTTCCCCATTCTAGCTGTCAATAACATTTATACTCAGATATTTTATCTTGAGCTAACACTACCCACTTTCTTCTGAAGTATGATCTAAATATTAAAATACAAGACACTTGTTTTTCTATAACTGACACTATCACATTGAGACAAATATATAGGCTTTCTATTGATCCTTTTTACAAATATAAAAATATTAAGGCAAGTTAATACTTCTGTGTCTTTAATGCCTGTTGAATAATATTTTAAAACATCATCACTCATATTCTGTATCTGATTTGTCATTTATAATAACAGCTATACCTTGCAGGTTTTAAATAATCTTGTGTTGAGATATAGCTTCAAATCACCCATTTGTGCCAGGAAGTTCTGGAGATAAGATCAGAGTAACTAACATTTCAGAGCAATTGTTCAATGTATTTCTCTCTGGGTGCCTCACTCTTCACTGAATTATTCTAGGGGCAAAATTTAGAAACTCTGTAAACTTAATATAGATGATCTATATAGGCTATATATATCAATAATGATAAGGGTAATCCAAATGCAGGATGGCCTATTTAGAAGCTTGAAACTATGATCATCATGAGGTAGAAATAAAAAGTCAAACCCAGAGTAAGATTCCCAGGAGACTAATTAGAAAGACATACCATATATATTAAAATACATTGTTATACTGCAAGGAAGAGCTTAAATGAGGATATTCTGATACATTAAAGAACTCATGGAAAATAGTGACATGAAACACACTGAATCAAATGAAAGAACTATGTTTTACTTTCCTTTTCAGCATTTGACTTCTTCAACAATATGTCCTAACTATGTTTCCTTTAACTATTTTATTGAGATGCAAAACAAGTTATGACCACTAAAAATAAAATCAGAAAAGGAAAATAATAATGAGTCTTCTATTTATCTACTAATAATCTTGAAATACTTTAGTAGTAAAAGAAGCAAAACTAGGGAAATTCGAATATCTCAAAGGGGAGAGGGAAAAACAAACAAAAAACTTGGATGACAGGTATTAAACACAGTTGTTTTTAAGGGATAACTTCTGAATAGGCTTTCAAGACAAAAATTTCTTTTCTTTTTTTATTTTGAAAAGAACTCTAGTGTTTAGAGATGATTGTTTTTGATTTGTTGTTGGAGAACCAAAATGGAGAACATGTTTTTCTAACTACTTCATAAAGATTATTAGAAATGCAGGACTCGGGTAATACTCTGTGTTCAAAAAATCAGTGTCTAAGAAGATTTAACAGATTAAATTTAGGCAAATCTAGGCACATTCAGCAGTCTTTTTCAGGTAGGATCAGAGTTCATTAAATTAAAAAAAAGTAAAAAAAGCTATAGCCAACAGTATAAACCCTTGCCTAGGAATTTCTGACAGGAAGACAGATGGAAGTGAAGCAAAAGCCCATCTGTAACTCTGGGCTCTAAATCTCTCATTTAGGTTGTAAGCGACAAGCTGTAAGTAAGCAAAAAAAAAAAAAAAAAAAAAAAAAAAAAAAACCTACAACAAGGGGGAGATCGATAAATACAAAAGTGTCATCAGCCTAAAAACACAAATCTTCAAAGGCAGTAATTGTCCAAATAGGACCATATATCAAAATAGACAATGCAAGTAGAATTGAAGCAAAAGGGCTATTAATTAGACCCCCAGGCAAGTTATGTGAAAGGTCCATCCAAGCTGAATTCCTGGCGTGGACAAAAGGAAATACCGCAGGACAAAAAGAGAACTGGCACAACCTGCAGCTGGAATCTGGAGTGGGCTAGCATAAGTAAGCTAATAGACATTTCCAAAAATGAATAGAATCCAAAAATAATGCAAAACAAACTTGAGGCAGAAAGTTGCGAGCGAGCTCCACTAACATGGCTGGTATCTCCACACATTACAAGATGGGTTTTGAAAAGAAACACAGACAGACAGACAGATACACACAATAATAAACATCACATCAGAAAGGACTACCTTGCAAAGTAAATAGACATAAATCTTTTCAGAAGGTTTATTTCATGCAGTTTCACCTAGTCTTCCAGTTAGCATTTATTATCTCACCACAAAGATCTGTGTAATTTACCATCATGAGAGCAGTCCAGGGTATACGGTGTACCATTTAGTACTTGAAAATACTGACTGTTCAAATCCAAGAATTATAGAGCCTGGCAAAAACTTTAGAAAACACTCTAGGCCAAACACCTTATTTTAAATTTGAGAAAACTGAAGTAGTTTGACCAGAAAGTAGTGACACTACTGGAAAACAATTCATTAGATTTACTGTCGTTTATAATGATAATCATACTCTGCAAGAGATTCTTTGGATGAAGGTACTTACTCTCCTGAGGCTGTCATTGATCAATAGCACCCTAAGAAATTATATTCTAGGTGAGTTTCTTTACTATTTACTGAATCTCTCTGTTCCTATTTTTTGTCCAAAATTTGCATTGTTTAAATTGTTCACATAATTTTCACCAGTGGGTGTTAGTTGCTCAGTCATGTTTGACTCTTTGTGACCCCATGGACTGTACTCCACCAAGCTCCTCTGTCTATGAGATTTTCCAGGCAAGAATACTGAAGCAGGTTGTCATTCCCTTCTCCAGGGGAACTTTCCAACCCAAGGATTGAACCCAGGTCTACCGCATTGCAGGCAGATTCTTTACCATCTGAGCCACCAGGAGATGTCTGCACATTCTTTGACTCTATGCAGAAATAAGATCCATCCTCAAAGCACAAATATTGCTAAAAATGATGGGAAAGTAATAATAGTAATTTTAACATTTAAAACTAGTAAAATACCATCTCTTCTCAGTAACTAATCTGCCTCTCACCACCACCAAACTCCCCACAATAAACACACACTATTATCTTACACTCCTAAGCAGTTAATTGATCTGACTCCAAAAATGTGTACATATGACGTGTGTGTGTGCATACATGATTTTTGACATGTAACTCAAGACAGTATGATCATGTACTCACATTATTTACATGTCAGTCTCTTAGATGGTTAACTGCTTGAACACTGGATAAGTATCCCTGTTTTCTAGTACTTTCCTCTGTATATGTCATATCCAAATTCATGTGATCCCATTTAAGCCTTTCATTTGTGTGGTAAACCAGTCATGGGAGAGTTGAGTGTCCTCATTATCTAGGCTAAGAAACTGAGCTAGAAAAAGTACAGCAGAGGTGTAAGCCTAGATTTCACTTTAAATTGGGCAAATGATACGTATCATTTGGGTAAAAGTTACTGGTTATATTCTTACTGCCAAAACTAGTACCTAAATTTTAGTCATAATTATACCTGACAATGTCAGATATGTTGGTGTCTGACATTACTGACAACTGCTTTCTTCTTGAAACAGTTTTTATCCCTGACTTGTGACAACATTCTTGTCTAGTTCTCTACATGCTATCAAACCGTTTTTTCTCAATGCCTTTGTGGACATTTCATTCTGCTCTTTCTCAAGTGTTATTGTCCCTCAGGATTTTGTCCTTGCCCATTGATCTTGTACTACAAACCTTCCTGGGTAATTTCAGACATTTCCATGGCTTCAAGAACTATCAATACACTGGTGATTTCCACATTCATGAATCTAAACACTACTGAGTCTCAGGTTTTATATTTTCAACTGGTTATTATGGCAGCACAACTGAGAACATCAACTTCAATATGTTCAAATAAACTTTTCTTGGTGTTTCTTATCTTAAATATCAGAATGTATCTCTTTGTGCATTTTCCTAATATCTGCCTTATCTTCTGGAAACCACAGTTACTAAGAGTATAGGAGTCTCTTGTCTATACAACTAGAATCAAGGTCTCTGAAACAGCAGTAAGGGAGAATTAAAATGCATGGAGGATCTAGTAAGATAGGAAATTATTGCAGCCTTTCATATACATCATGGAGTCAATACCTGCAGTATCAGTCAATTCTAATTATGGTCAGGGGAAATAAGACTTCTGAAGACTGGTGAAATTTTATACATGGTTTAAAAGGAAATGGCCACTATCCTGCTAATTTTCAATGCATCTATTTTGCTCCAATCACAGTAAACCTCTTTTTACTTAAGTGCTTTTTCCCACCTCTAAGATTTCACATGTGCTTTTCCTTCAGCCTGTGATGTTCATCATCCCTGTCATCTTTGCCCTGCAACTTCCTAATCATTTTTATCATCTGATTCAAAAGTCAGTTTCTCAGAAAGACCCTCCATTTCCAATCTAAAGTTTACTTATTTTTCCTAATTGCACCCTGTGATTTTTCTATTATAGCATTTATCACACCTTCCAATTATGTGTTAATCTGTGTGCTTTCTTGTTTCATTCAGATATCATGCACTAGGTTATAAGTTCAGTGAATCCAAGTGTGATTTTTTTTAAACTTCTATCAGACTATTGCTTAGAAATGCCCTGTAGAGGGCTGTTTACCAATAAATGTGTTAAGTAAATAAATGTTTTGATAGTCTGTATTTATATTGTAGCCACTAGCCATACAATGCTATTTAAATTGGAATTAATTAAAATTAAATAACACCAAAAATTAAGTTCCTTAGCTATATTAGTCATATTAGGCATATGTGATCACTAATAGCCACATGGCTACTATGCAAGAGAGTTTAGATACAGAACATTTCCATCATTGCAGAAAGTTCTACTGGACAACCCTTTTCCACACCAGGCAATTAATAAAAGAGTGGTAATAAATTTAGGACCTTTTAGAAATTAGCATACATTCTATTTTAGAAATATCTCTTGAACTTACCTGTATCTCTTCATTCCTACTTTCTTTGGGAAACTACCTAACAGGTCTCTCAGTCACAAATATTTCTCAATGCAGCTACATTCCTCAAAGAACTGCTAAATACCTAGAGGTCACTTCTCTTCCTAAAAACATTTATAACTTCTCATTGTCTGCATGATAGAATTGAAACTCCTTAATATGAAAATAATACTGTTTATCTTCCAATTAACCACAATTTAAGCAATAACATTGCTACCCACCATCTCTCAATTTCCACTGACAACAAGATATCATTGTTTTGTAAACAAAATGTATTTTGTCACAAGGCTGCCTGAAATGCCTATCCTCCTCTCCTGCCATTGGTGTAGTCCTCCTAGCCCTCATTTATTAGGCTTCATGGAGTGCATAGAGTTCTCAGTCTGACCTTGATCACATTGCATTGTGATTATTTGCTTGTATCTCAATTACTCTCAACTGTATTGTAAGGTGTTAAAGAAGACGGACAGTAATTTACTTACCTCCCAGCATCCAGTGTACTGCAGTTTGCACAGAACTTAAGTTTGGTTGTTGAAATAATGAAATGATAAAATAATGAAGGAATGGGTTAAAAAAGATTCACCCTTATCCTGTAAACAGTCCTTTGTTCATTTTTTGTATAATTTTGCCTATTTCCAAAACCTCCTCCCTGCCAATCACAATATACCACTCAGTCAGTTAAGTCACTCAGTCATACAAGGCTATTTAAATTGCAATTAATTAAAATTAAATAACACCCAAAATTAAGTTCCTTAGCTATATTAGTCATATTAGGCATATGTGATCACTAATAGGCACATGAACCGCAGCACGCCATCCCTCCCTGTCCCCCGGAGTTTACCCAAAGCCATGTCTACTGGGTCGGTGATGTCATCCAACCATCTCATCCTCTGTCGTCCCCTTCTCCTCCCTCCCTCAATCTTTCCCAGCAACAGGGTCTTTTCCAATGAGTCAGTTTGCATCAGGTGGTCAAAGGATTGGAGTTTTAGCTTCAGCATCAGTCCTTCCAATGAACACCCAGGACTGATCACTGGTTGGATCTCCTTGCAGTCCAAGGGACTCTCAATAGTCTTCTTTAACACCACAGTTCAAAAGCATCAATTCTTCTGTGCTCAGCTTTCTTTATAGTCCAAGTCTCACATCCATACATGATTACTGGAAAAATCATAGCCTTGACTAGACAGACGAACCTTTGTTGACAAAGTAACGTCTCTGCTTTTTAATATGCTATCTAGTTCGGTCAAAACTTTCCTTCCAAGAAGTAAGCATTTTTTAATTTCATGGCTGTAGTCACCATCTGCAGTGATTTTGGAAACCCCCAAAATAAAGTTTGTCACTGTTTCCACTGCTTCCCCATCTATTTGCCATGAAGTGTTGGGACCAGATGCCATGATCTTAGTTTCCTCAATGTTGAGCTTTAAGCCAACTTTTTCACTCTCCTCTTTCACTTTCATCAAGAGGTTCTTTAGTTCTTCTTCACTTTCTGTCATAAGGGTGGTGTCATCTGCATATCTCAGGTTATTGATATTTCTGCTGGCAATCTTGATTCCAGCTTGTGCTTTATCCAGTCCAGCGTTTCTCATGATGTACTCTGCATATAAGCTAAATAAGCAGGGTGACGATATATAGCCTTGACGTACTCCTTTTCCTATTTGGATCCAGTCTGTTGTTCCATGTCCAGTTCTAACTGTTGCTTCCTGACCTGCATACAGGTTTCTCAAGAGGCAGGTCATGTGGTCTGGTACTCCCATCTCTTTCAGAATTTTCCACAGTTTATTATGATCCACACTATCAAAGGCTTTGGCATAGTCAATAAAGTAGAAACAGATGTTTCTCTGGAACTCTCTTGCTTTTTCAATGATCCAGCAGATGTTGGCAATTTGATCTCTGGTTCCTCTACCACTCAGTCTAATAGTAATTCCTTTGTCAGGTCAATAAAACAACTTTTACTTTAGTAGCTGTAGAGATAGGGAGCTCTTAAATTGTCAACAGTTTTTCACTGAAGGTTCTCAGGTAAAACTGAAAATAAAAGTCTCTCAGTCATGTCTAACTCTTTGTGATCTGTATAGTCCATGGAATTATCTAGGCCAGAATACTGGAGTAGGTAGCCATTCCCTTCTCCAGGGGATCTGCCTGCATTGCGGGCAGATTCTTTACCACCTGAGCTACCAGGGAAAACCAAGAATACTGGAGTGGGTAGCCTATCCCTTCTCCAGCAGATCTTCCCAACCCGGAAATTGAACTGGGGTCTCCTGCCTTGCAGGCAGACTCTTGACCAGCTGAGCTACCAAGGAAGCCCCCCCCAAAAGAAAACAAAACAATAAGCAAGAAAAACAAAAACTTAATATTTCCCAGAAAATATCCTTGTGGAATAAGGATATCCTAGTGGAACAAATAGTATAAAGGACTCTCATGTTACTGAAAAGCTTTGTAAATTCAGTACAGAGGACACAGTTACTCTTAACTCTCTCTAGCATGCTCTCTTCCTTCTTAGATCTTTGTTAATTGAACATCATTTTGTTTTACAGCATAGGCATACATTATGTTACTATTTGTTGAAAACAGAAAAACAGTATTATAATAACCTCATGGAGTTAAAAAAAAAAAAGAAACAGAGAAATACATATATTCCCAAAAAGTCACAAAAATATTTTGTATGTGAAAATAATGTATAACAGCAACAATGATGATGCTCAATAGTTTTTTTTTTTTTTAATTAAACTTGCTATTCTTTTGCAGGACTTTTTTTTTTAAGATTTCAAATCATTTTTAATCTTGTCAGTGAAATATTTACTTAGGAGTGCTCACTTTTTACTAAGCTAATCCTAAATTATTAGGTAAATTAGTAGAAACTTGGACAGGGCAGGAAAGAAATTAAGAAATTACAAAGATGCATTTAGAACCAAATATTGTAAACACTGACCAGTGGATCATATGTGTAGCAGGAAATTTTGAAGAAGGTGCTAACTGAAGACAGGGATTGAGTAAAGAGATGCATCAATTTAAGAATAACCTCTATTATCTCTTTTTTTTTTTTAAAGGAAATTCATCCATCACACGTCTTTATTTGATCTCACAATTTGTTAGCTTTTTTTATCCAAACACAATAGCATAGTAAAATCTCGCTGTGTGGTCGGGGAAGTTTTTTGTGATGGAAAGACTCATATTTTAGTCTGTTTTTCCAGTTCTACAGGAGTTTGTTCATAAATAAAATAACCCATGCTGATACTTAAAGTCTAGATTATATTTTTATAATACAAATTTATAAATGGGGCAACCTGTGTATTTCTCCACCTCTAAAGTTAACTTTCAATATATTTAATATGAGGGTAAAAACCTGACTTTGTTATAAACAAATTTCTATCAAATAGAATCGACCTATCAAGAAATAAGTATTGGACTGGTTCACAAAGCTAATACTTTTTATATGTGTTCATCACAAAGTGACTCTTAAAATACATCTAACTGTTGTAAATCTCTTATGACATACTTGTTGTGGCTCATTTACACAAATGATGTCCATCCACAGCACAGCCTCCAGGCTGGGGTACTGTTGTTCTAAGGCATGCTTCAGTACACTCACACACTAGGGCTACTCCAAGCAATGGCCATTCATCTCCAGGAGAGAGACTTCAAGAGAAATGACTGTGAATTCTTAAGACTCTGAAAGAATGAGGATGCTTTTCAGAGACTGTCCCCTGGGGGTGAAGGGATCAACGGGAGACAGCATTACTGGCTAGAACACTAGATAAAGAATGATCTGCACTCACAAGTTTGGCCTCTTTCAAAACCCGTGTTTTCATTAGCGCTGTTAAGGGCAATGAAGGTTTGTATTTCTGTCCATGAAAGTGTTCAAAAGCCCGAGGGCACAGGTTGAGAAAAAAAGTGATAGGCTCAGATGGAAGAAAATGAAAAGTTTGTACAAGACCAAAGAAACCTTCCCGCTGAGAGCATTTATTAAGTTAACAGCTCTTCCTCTTAATAACTGAGTTAATGCTGAAGGTGTCTGGATATTTAAGAAAAGTGATTTTAGTGAAGATAAATCCAACTAACAAAAGAATATGCTGTAAAGAATGACTGCAGTAGTATTTTTATTTTATAAAGCTTGTATTTATTTACATGACAGCTTTGATGGCACAAAATAGAGGTGTTTCATAGAGTTTCTGTTTTCTTGTAATTTTCACAAAATGGTAGTATTAAAAATTTCAGTTTTCTTCAAAATAAATGTTTTGCTTTTTGGTTTATTTGTGTTTCCTTCTTATCCTGTTTTTCTCTCAGAACCTAATCTAGATTAATGCTCTAGAAAAATATCTAAATAGTAAGATTATAACCACATTTTCAACTTATTATGTAAAAATATATAATTTTACATGTGATGTGTTTTGATAAAAAATATGGGATATGATTCTGCTAGTGATACTGTTACTTTCTGTTTCAAAATAAGATTATTTGATGTACAAAACATTTTAACATCCATGGATCAGGACAATGCAGTGGCCTTACTGGGAATAGTGACAACTGGCAGAGGGATAGCCCACCAATAAAAGGAGCAAACTGCCAAGCAGAACTAACTCAAACCTGCAAACAGCTCAGGGATTGGAAAAAATAATTTTTAACATTGGACAATTTTTAATTCATTTGGATCTCAAAAATTATATGTATAAGATAACATGAATTTACTCTGTCATTTATGAATAATGGAATTAACTTCAAAATTACATGGTTAATTCATACATATATACATATGCCTAAACTAAAATAAATATATCTTACCTTACAAACTCTTCCAACTCGAGAAAGGATGGTCTTATCAGAAGTACTCCCTTCTTGAGATGATTCACGAAAAAAGAAATATACTTTATCATCATCTGGATTATAGGTGTCTGGGATGGGGAAAGTTCCAATAAATTTTGCTCCTGTTTGGAAGAAAAGAAGCTCTATATTAAAATACTGAAATAATTCAGCCACAATAATACTGGTATCTTTTGTATGTAAAACAATTAACAGCAGAATAAAAAATATGAATGAAATGTGGAAGTGAGGTATATGCACAAATAAACATGACACAAAGTAGGAACAGGTATTAGTACATAGAAGTCTTGAACAAGTTCTTTAGGACTCCAGAGATAGGTGAGAACATGACTGGCTGAGATTCATGATTATCTCAATTCAGCTGAATTACACATAAAGTCCTTTTTTCAAACCTGGAGATTCAATCTGATTTTATATTTTCCTTTTTTATGATTACTTTTTTAACCACAGTTTCCATTATGAAGAGATTAGGAAAAACTATAAACATATCTCAAATTTTGATATATTATGATGTTGTTTGTTATAGTTTGTGTAATTGCCAAAAAAATTCAACCAACCAGTAAAATGCTTGGGTTGACTTCAGTGTTGGCTCTGAGGACACCCTTTCCAAGTTTATATCTTGTCTCTGACACTTACTGGAAAGGTGACCTTACGCAAAAAATTTTTTACTTCTCTATTCCTCAATTTTCTCATACCTAATATGAGGTTACCAATATCATCATATCTAGGCTCACTAATATGATAATCAAGTAAATTAATACATGTAAAACATTTACCATCCAGTAGTGCCTGACACATAATAAGGATTTAATAACTGTTATTCATTATTAAAATGACTGGGATGATAATAATAATGATTACTAGGGCCACAAACAAGAGAATGATGGGAAATTGAGCATATTCACACAATTTTTATCAATAGTATAACATGTAGTTATTAAAAATGAAGCAGTTCTAAATGTACTGGCAGGGAAAACTGTCCATGATGCATATCAAGCAAAAAAAAATAATGGCAATACAATTAATTCCTTTGCAGTTGCATCAATGACAAGTCAATTTGGGTTACTAACGCCTTGTTTAAAAAGTACTTGGTCTTTTAAGTCTTGGTTTTATATAAATGGGAGTTAACCAAGTAACAGATCTGTAATTGGATGATACTAGTTCAGAAATAAACATTTTGATTAATAATAATCATTTGATTAAAACAAAGACAAAAATTGGTTAAGGAGGAATAAAGGACTTCAATTAAGTAGAATATACAAGATGCCTGGAGGAAAGCACAGAGCACTCTTTAGGAAGTAGAAGCAGGAGCGAGAGAAAACCAAGCTTCCCAAAAAATAAACATAACAAGTAGGAGGTGAATAAGTAACACTGCCTTTGTTTTGATCAGGGCCCTGATTGCTGGGTACCCCACAGTATTAAAAACCATGTCCCTGCAAATATAGAACAGTTGATCAATAGCCCAGCAAACAAGACTTCACAATAGACTGCTTCAACAGACAAAAGTTAATGTTTGATTCTAAGTGATGAGTAGTTCAGTCTTTATCATCCCAGGCTCTCTGGGTCAACCCTGGGTTTCCCATCCAGTCTCTTCTCTGCTTACATGTGAAACCTTAAGAGAAAAAGCCTGGAGTGGGTGGGTGGGAAGTATGTGCATGAACTTTCTCCCTTTTATTCTTTATTTCCCTGTTCTTTCCCTGGAACTTAGAACTCCAGTGGATTTTTATGTTCTCAATAATCTCACTTTGATATGGCTCTAAATTACACAAAAATTAAATTTTAGAAAATCATGTAGTTTTAAAATTTTTTTTAAAATTAATCTTAAGTTAGCCAGGTCCATTAACAATTCTACTGAAGGCTTTTTGTTTTTAAAAAACAGCCCTGCTTTTAAATTGTTGATACATCACAAACAGTTTTGAATCCCTGAGCAAAGTTAAAATTCTTTTGTAGTCACAAATTAATTTTTGATTTAAATATATCATGTTTTCTTTAAAAAAAAATTCTCTGTGGAAACAAAATTTCTTATAAGTGTACCATTAGGATTTTAGCATATTCATGAAAAGTAAGGATATATTTGATTACTACTATATGCAAAGGCACTTAGAACAAGAAAAACTTCTAGGATCAAAGAACACAAAGTGAGCAAGAATTGACTCTGCTTCAGTTACAATCTGGATTAAGAACATACTGACATAAGGCCAAGATACGGCTAAGAAGAAGGCCCAGTCTTGATGTTTCCTATGACTTGAAAAGAGATTGCAACAATGAGTAGAGAAAAGGACAACCAATTGTGGGTTTCCATAGGCACAGATCAGGTATTGATAATAATATATATCACCTTTTTGAATTTACAGATGCCTCAATTAAATGCGATTGACCTGGATACAAATCTGCTGCACTGGCATGTGTATTTTTAAAATATATAAATAAAACAAATAAAACCCTATCAGTAATTTTTACAAGGATTTGGGTTTAAGAGTCTCTGCCATAGATTGCCATTTCATATACAGGAAAAGGACATAGACAGGACTCATTAACCCTAGGTCAGTCATGCAGATGTATGGATGGACAGAAGGAGTGAAGACTTTAATACAAATTATTCATATTTAGATTGGGACAAAAAAGGGATAAAATGGAAACTATAGAGAAAGATGAACTCCCCAGGTTGTTAGGTGCCCAATATGCTACTGGAGATCAGTGGAGAAATAACTCCAGAAAGAATGAAGAGATGGAGCCAAAGCAAAAACAACACCCAGCTCTGGATGTGATTGGTGATAGAAGCAAAGTCCAATGCTGTAAATAGCAATATTGCATAGGAACCTGGAATGTTAGGTCCATGAATCAAGGCAAATTGGAAGTGGTCAAATAGGAGATGGCAAGAGTAAACATCGACATTTTAGGAATCAGCAAACTAAAATGGACTGTAATGGGTGAATTTAATTCAGATGACCATTATATCTACTACTGTGGGCAAAAATCTCTTAGAAGAAATGGAGTAGCCACCATAGTCAACAAAAGACTCCAAAATGCAGTACTTGGATGCAATCTCAAAAATGACAGAATAATCTCTGTTTGATTCCAAGACAAACCATTCAATATTATGGTAATCCAAGTCTATGCCCTGACCAGTAATACTGAAGAAGCTGAACGGTTCTCTGAAGACCTATAAGACCTTTTAGAACTAACACCCAAAAAAGATGTCCTTGTTTCATAAAGGGGACTGGAATGCAAAAGTAGGAAGTCAAGAAACACCTGGAGTAACAGGCAAATTTGGCCTTGGAGTAGAGAATGAAGCAGGGCAAAGGCTAATAAAGTTTTCCCAAGAGAATGCACTGGTCATAGCAAACACCCTCTTTCAACAACACAAGAGAAGACTCTACACATGGACATCACCAGATAGATGGTCAATACTGAAATCAGATTGATTATATTCTTTACAGTCAAAGATGGAGAAGCTCTATACAGTCAGCAAAAACAAGACCAGGAGCTGACTATGGCTCAGATCATGAGCTCCTTATCGCCAAATTCAGACTTAAATTGAAGAAAGTAGGGAAAACCACTAGACCATTCAGGTATGACCTAAATCAGATCCCTTATGATTATACAGTGGAAGTGACAAATAGATTCAAGGGATTAGATCTGATAGACAGAATGCCTGATGAATTATGGATGGAGGTTCGTGACATTGTACAGGAGGCAGGGATCAAGACCATCCCCAAGAAAAGGAAATGCAAAAAAGCAAAATGGCTGTCTGAAGAGGCCTTACAAATAGCTGTGAAAAGAAGAGAAGTGAAAAGCAAAGGAGAAAAGGAAAGGTATACCCATTTGAATGCAGAGTTCCAAACAAGAGAAGGAGAGATAAGAAAGCCTTCCTCAGTGATCAGTGCAAAGAAATAAAGGAAAACAAAAGAATGGGAAAGACAAGAGATCTCTTCAAGAAAATTAGAGATACCAAGGGAACATTTCATGCAAAGATGGGCTCAACAAAGGACAGAAATTGTATGGATATAACAGAAGCAGAAGATATTAAGAAGAGGTGGCAAGAATACACAGAAGAACTATACAGAAAAGATCTTCATGACCCAGATAATCACGATGGTGTGATCATTCACCTAAAGTCAGACATCCTGGAATGCAAAGTCAAGTGAGTCTTAGGAAGCATCACTACAAACAAAACTAGTAGCGGTGATGGAATTCCAGTTGAGCTATTTCAAATCCTGAGAGATGATGCTGTGAAAGTGCTGCACTCAATATGCCAGCAAATTTGGAAAACTCAGCAGTGACCACAGGACTGGTAAAGGTCAATTTTCACTCCAATCCCTAAGAAAGGCAATGCCAAAGGATGCTCAAACTATCACACAAGTTCACTCATCTCACACACTTGTAAAGAACGCTCAGATTCTCCAAGCCAAGCTTCAACAGTGCATGAACTGTGAACTTGCAGATGTTCAAGCTGGATTTAGAAAAGGCAGAGGAACCAGAGATCAAATTGCCAACATTCACTGGATTATCGAGAAAGCAAGAGAGTTCCAGAAAAATATCTATTTCTTCTTTATTGACTTCGCCAAAACCTTTGACTGTGTGGAACACAACAAACTGTGGAAAATTCTGAAAGAGATGGGAATACCAAACCATCTTACCTGCTTCTTTAGAAATCTGTATGTAGGTCTGAAAGCAACAGTTAGAACTGGACATGGAAGAACATACTGGTTCCAAATAGGGAAAGGAATATGTCAAGGCTGTATATCGTTACCCTGCTTATTTAACTTGAGTACATCATGAGAAATGCTGGACTGGATAAAGCACAAGCTAGAATCAAGATTGCCAGCAGAAATATCAATAACATGAGATATCCAGATGACACCACCCTTAAACGTGAAGAAAGTGAAGCAGTAAAGACCCTCTTGATGAAAGTGAATGAGGAGAGTGAAAAATTTGGCTTAAAGCTCAACATTCAGAAAACTAAGATCATAGCATCTGATCCCATCACTTCATGGCAAGCAGATGGCGAAACAGTGGAAACATGGCAGACTTTATTTTGGGGGGCTCCAAAATCACTGCAGATGGTGACTGCAACCATGAAATTAAAAGACACTTACTCCTTGGAAGAAAATTCATGACCAATCTAGATGGCATATTAAAAAACAGAGACATTACTTTGCCAACAAAGATCTGTCTAGTTAAAGTTATGGTTTTTCCAGTGATCATGTATGGATGTGAGAGTTAGACTATAAAGAAAGCTGAGCACTGAAGAATTGATGCTTTTGAACTGTGGTGTTGGAGAAGACTCTTGAGAGTCCCTTGGACAGCTAGGATATCCAACCATTCCATCCTAAAGTAGATCAGTCCTGGATATTCATTGGAAGGACTGATGCTGAAGCTGAAACTCCAATCCTTTGGCCACCTGATGTGAAGAACTGACTCAGTTGAAAAATCCCTGATGCTGGGAAAGATTGAAGGCGGGAGCAGAAGGGGATGACAGAGGATGAGATGGTTGCATGGCATCACTGACTCAATGGACATGAGTTTGGGTAAACTCCGGGAGTTGGTGATGGACAGGGAGGCCTGGCGTGCTGCAGTCCATGGGGTGGCAAAGATTTGGATACAACTGAGTGACTGAACTGAACTGATACAGAAATAATAGGAATACAATTGGCTTGTTTTATCTCAACAAGTACATAAGCTTAAAATGGAGATGACACAAGGAGAATTTATCATAGTGCTTAAATATAACTTAAGTGGAAGTTATCTCCATGCAGCCTGATGATCCTTTGTAATTTCAGTATCAGAACTACTGCCATGATTGAGTTGAATTTATACTATTAAAAATAACAAAGTGTTAGTCACTCGGTCATGTCCGACTCTTTGCAACCCCACGGACTGTACAGGCTCTTCTATCCATGGGATTCTCCAGGCAAGAATACTGGAGGGGTTTCCGAAATGGAAACCTTCTCCAGGGGATCTTCCTGATGCAAGGCTCAAACCCGGCCATTCCACCTCACAGGTAGATTCTTTACTCTCTGAGCCACCATGGAAGCCCATGACTGAGCTAAATTTATAGTTTTAAAAATAACATAGTCGTACAAAATTTGCAGTCTTCTCTCTTCAGAGAGAAAATGAGATCTCAGTGATTTAAAACAGAAAATCATTACAGGTAAAAGGATTTTACTGTGAGAGAGAGAGCTGTTTGTAAAACTTTCCTCAGACACACAGATGGAAGCAGCAGTTACATGGGCTGATTGGTGGTCTCTTTTTTGCAGAATTCAACAAACAAAACACAGCTCTTTAACAGAATGGAATGTACTCTGCCTAAAAGCAATACAAATAAACATGTTAATTCATATTTTATTGCAGAAATGCACAGAAGAGTCTCTTTGGTTATGCAAAACATTTTCCAGGTGTTGTTGCCAGGTATTGTCATTTGAAAAGGTCAAAAGTTAGAGTATGGTACTAGTCCCCATTTCAGAAATTTCATTATAATATTAGCGGGGCAAAATAGAGTAGATATTTTTTCCAAGTTATATTTCTTTTAAATTTCAACTAATATATAAATAGATGATCTTACTGTGTTTATTCAGTGACTGTGGTTTTATTGGACTCTTAAATGTTGGTTCTTTTTCAAGTAAAAAATTATTACTGTAAGAAAATTATTTTGGAGTACTGTAAACAAATTAAGTTGTGGAAGTATTTAAGCCAAATATTTATTATTATGTGAAGAAATCTAATTATGAAAAAAAGCATTAGTATCCAACAGTACAGTATTCTGTGATTTAAATAATAAGTAATTTTGAGTTAAAAATAAATACCAGTTTTAAGAAAGAGAGTTTTCTTTCTCACAGATTCAATTGAGGTCCTGTGTCTTAGAATATTGATATTAGTATTTTATGATAGAAACTCTTTTCTGACTTGCTGCCAAGCTTATGTAAAAATAGATATCATTTCGCCAGTATATGACATACATAGTTGGATTAAATAATTTAAAATCATACCAAGAGACACCTGTGCTTTATTAGAGTACATTTTTCCCATTTGAAACACATGCCTTAATAGGGATGGGGTTTGAAATCGTGCATTTTCACAAATGAACTTTTAGCATGACATCAAGAGACACTGCCAAGTGAAAATGGCGTAAACCCGTATGACCTGCTGCAACGCACATCACTCTCATTTCTCCTTGTGCACATTGTTTCATCTAGATGAGCACACCTACTTCAGGACTTAAGACATAGCGAGTTCCTTATTTTCCTTTATTTCTTCTTGTAGTATCTTTTTCCTACCACTTTTGAAAAATGTTATCCTTCTGTGTGGAAAAACAATTTATAGACAACAGGATTCCAAGAGAAACTTCAAATGAAAACTGCCTCCACATGTTGGAAATAAAAATTTTAAAACAAAAATTCTCATCTACTCCAGGAAAGAAAACAGAAACATATGCAACTGAGGCGTCACTGTTTGTTTTCATTATCCAAATAGTCATACTTCTTACTTTTATCTCAAAATTCTCATTAAAAATGTCAAATGTGTTTGAGTAACCCTCTGACTTGTATCTTTCCTTATGTGTTCTAAGATTAAGTTGATAAAAGTGTGGAAATATCTAAGACTTTGTGTAGAAAAGCCATAGCGTTCACTTTCATAAGTTTTCACCCTCCTGGTGAGGGATTTAATAGATGGATTCATTTCTCAAAGAAGGAATCAGGATTCATACTTCTTATGTCTTTTGGCATTGGATTAGATAAAGTAATCAATGATACAATAATATATAGAGGAAAGTATTTAGACATTGACACTGGCCCCATTATTTGAAATATCAAGTACCTATCAGTTCTTAGTAATTGAACAAAACCCCAGAGTGAGTTTCATATCTACATGCTAAATAAGTAGTCACGAAAATTTACACGTTGCATTATATGATTGTGGATTGCACTGTGATACGTGACAGGTATTGCACTATCTGATTATGCTATGTACATAATTAATAAAAAGTACACTTTAGACCAGTGCTGTCCAATAGAAATTTCTGTGATGATGGAAATGTTTTATATCTGTGTTGTCCAATAAAGTAGCCTCCAGCCCACAGGGCTATTCTTGAAACATGATTAGAGTGACTAAGAAATTAATTTTATTTAACTTTAATTAGTTTAAATTTAAATAGCCACGAGTGGCTACTGTCTACCATATTGGACAGAACAGCTTTGGAGCAAGTAGCCTATATCAGCAACTCTGCTGTGTCAGGTCCAGTTTAAAGAGGAAACAGTTTTTATCTCCATAACTGTCACCAAAATTCAGGAGACGTGATATGATACTTTTGTCAGCAGTTTGATATTGTAAGGGAAGGATGGACCTGGAAGTTAGGAGACCTGAACACATCCCTTCTTCACACTGAGTCTCAATTTGTGGAATGTAAGGTTGAATAAGATAATGTCTAACCCCCAAATCCAGCTCCTTTAACAACCATTGCTTTTTTGTCTCTCTGTATTCCTGACACTATCCAGACAACTCCTCTGACCTCTGTCTTTGGATACTGCTGCTGCTAAATCACTTCAGTCGTGTCCGACTCTGTGAGACCCCATAGACGGCAGCCCATTGGGCTCCACTGTCCCTGGGATTCTCCAGGCAAGAACACTGGAATGGGTTGCCATTTCCTTCTCCAATGCATGAAAGTGAAAAGTGAAAGTGAAGTCGCTCAGTCACGTCTGACTCTTAGCAATCCCGTGGACCACAGCCTAATAGGCTCTCCGTCCATGGGATTTTCCAGGCAAGAGTATGGAATGGGGTGCCATTGCCTTCTCCGATCTTTGGATACTAGGCTGGCTATATCTGGAAAATAGCCACTTCTCAAAATGTAGAATAGAAATGTCCCCCCCAAAGTCAATCTTTTCCCTTAGCATGTCTTTACAATAATCTCATGTAGTTTCTATCATTTTTCCTTTGCTCCGCCATAGTCTCCTTGGAGCAGGAAGCTTCTAACAGACGGAGTCTCCTGACGCACTGTGCTCTTCTGATTCTGGCCAGCCTATCCCTTAGCAAATGTTCACAGTATTGGCTACAGCTGTGGAGGGCTTCCACCTCGCTTGCCTAACCCACATGTTCTCTATTTGCTGTGGCCTCCACAAGCAGACGCACATCTTCAGTTTGCTGTTGCTCAACATGGCATGGAGATGTGGACCCTGGCTGCAGTGAGGCTGCAAGAGCAGCAGATGGGCAATCACGAGATCAGAATTGAGGCTGATGGGCTGTATCGTACAACGGAAAGAATAAAGTGTCTAGAGCTAGAGACACCTACCTGAATTTCAATCGCGCAATAGCTGTCTCACCACAGACTATTAATCTGATTTCTAATCTACCCCCAACTATAAAGTGGAAATAGTAGTTCTCTCAAAATTATACCACTAACTGGGATAATACTTTAAAAGTGCCTAATAACAGTAAGTGGATGGAGGCTATATAAAATTAATTTGAAGCAGAAGAGACCAGAGATAGGGAAATGGGTTAACAAACAATAAAATAATGGCAATAAAACAGAGACAAGGTGATAGAGACCTAAAGAAAGATGGTGGCCATGGAAAAAACAAGGTCAACAGATATTTTGAAGGAAGTAAAGGCTCTTAGTGATAGATTAGATAAAGGGAGATAAAGGAGAGGAAGAAATTAAAGATAACTTCAAGGTTACTGGATGGATGAAATTAAGAACCTTATGATAGATTAAAATCAGGAAATAGGTATTGAAGGGCAGTTTAGAAAGGGAAAACAAGAAAATTTTAATTAGATTCCCAGGATTTTAGATTTTAAATCCAATTATTGCTTTTTGCATCTATTTACTATTCAAAAAAACTCAGGCAAAAGGTCACTAAACAACCTGTATAAATCTCAAATGATTTCAATGGCACAATCAAGGCCAAGGCTAAGGTATCTTTATTCCCATATTAAGCAACTAGTTCCTTTTATTTAAATTGAGATGAAAATGTAAGACATTCAAATCAATACTTTTAAGAGAACTTAGTTACAAGAAGGGACTTCCCTGGTAGCTCAGCTGGTAAAGAATCCGACTGTCATGCAGGAGACCCCAGTTTGGTTCCTGGGTTGGAAGATCCTCTGGAGGAGGGATAGGCTACCCACTCCAGTATTTTGGGGCTTCCCTGGTGGCTCAGATGGTAAAGAATCCACCTGCAATGCAGGAAACCTGCATTCAATCCCTGGGTGGGAAGATCCCTTGGAGGAGGGCATGACAATCCACTCCAGTGTTCTTGCCTGGAGAATCCCCATGGACAGAGGAGCCTGGCGGGCTACAGTCCATGGGGTCAAAAAGTGTCGGACATGACTAAGTGACTAAGCACAGCACAGTTACAGGAAAAGGTTGGAAATGCAGTTTGAGAAAACACTAAAACAGAGAAAACATTTAAAGCTATTAGAATAGATAAGATCACAGAATTACAGAGACAGAGGAAGAACAGATGGTTATTATCTAAAAATGCTAAGTATTAAACAGATGTCAGAGAATCAGAGCACCCAGGTCTTTAGTCCCACCTGCTGCTTCTCTCACCTTCAGGAATAATGACAATGAGGGTGATGATAATATTGACACTAAATTGCTTTTACAATTGTCTTTAATCAGACTTCCCTATACAATTTAATTTTTGTAACACCCTGGGAACAGATACTATTATTATGCCAAATTGTTATTTTTATTTTTAAAATGTATTATTTATTTATTTTGGCTGTACTAAGTAGCATGTGAGATCTTAGTTTCCTGGCTAGGGATTAAATTTGGGCCCTCAGCAGTGAAAGCACTGGGCTGCCAGAGAATTCCCCAGAGAATTTATGCCAAATTTTTAGACAAAAAATTTAAATATTCAGAAAGGCTTGACCAAAGTCACAAATAAGTGATAGTCAAGATTCAAACTTCGGTAATTAAGTTACACAGAAACAGAGCTGTAATTTGTGTCTAAACTCGGACACCTCAGGGTTACAGAACAGCAGAGGTGAACTGGAAATGTCCAGGGCAGACTAGGTTATGCCATCCCTCTTATCATGAAAATTAAAAGATGCTTGAAATTAAAAGATGATTGCTCCTTGAAGAAAAGCTACCACAAACCTAGACAGCATATTAAAAAGCAAAGACATTACTTTGCCAACAAAGGTCCATGTAGTAAAAGCTATTGTTTTTACAGTAGTCATGTACAGTTGTGAGAGTTGGACCATAAAAAGGCTGCTGCTGCTGCTAAATCGCTTCAGTTATGTCCGACTCTGTGTGACCCCATAGACGGCAGCCCACCAGGCTCCGCTGTCCCTGGGATTCTCCAGGCAAGAACACTGGCGTGGGTTGCCATTTTCTTCTCCAATGCATGAAAGTGAAAAGTGAAAGTGAAGTAACTCAGTCATATCCAACTCTTTGCAACCCCATGGACTGCAGCCTACCAGACCCCTCCATCCATGAATTTTCCAGGCAAGAGTATTGGAGTGGGTTGCCATTGCCTTCTCCAATAAAAAGGCTGAGCGCCGAAGAATTGATGCTTTCTAACTGTGGTGCTGGAGAAGACTCTTGAGAGTCCCTTGGATTGCAAGGAGATCAAACCAATCAGTCCTAAAGGAAACAACCCTGAATATTCATTGAAAGGGCTGATGCTGAAGCTGAAATTCCAATATTTTGGCCACCTGATACGAAAAACTGACTCATTTGAAAAGACCTTGATGCTGGGAAAGATTGAAGGTAGAAGAAGAAGGGGACAACAGAGGATGAGATGATTGTATGGCATCACTGACTCAATGGACATGAGTTTGGGCAAGCTCAGGGAGATGGTGAAGGAGAGGGAAGCCTGGTGTGCCGTAGTGCATGGGGTCACAAAGAGTCAGTCACAACTGAGCAACTGAACAACAACAAGAACAAAGAAATCTGCCTTAAACATTCTACAAGTATAAATGGTAATTCTAATTCTTCATCAGTTTCCTGCATTCAATTCAGTGAGACTTCTACTTTCTCCTTCTAATTACTTCCTTTCCACTGACTTCCAGTACCCCAAATCTCTTGCATTCTTGCTCATATCCTTGGTTTCCTCTATTCCCAAACAATATCTTCTGTTTCAATTATTTGTTGCTGTATATTCCCACATCCACCTCCATTGCCACCACTTTTGTTCTGTTCCAACCTCATTTTACTATCTTTGGTGTAATGGGCCTTCTCTCTCTGTCCTCCTTCTTACTTCCCTTACTGTAAATTATCAGTTATCTCTATAAAAAACAAAGATCTGATTCTCTGGTTAAGATTAGGGAATTAGTAAAGGCAGTCCAAAAGATACAACTTTCCAGTTATAAAATAAGTAACTTTTGGAGATGTAACATACATCATGAAGACTATAATTAATAACAGTTTATTGAATATTTGAAAGTTGCTAAGGGTAAATCTTTTTCTTTTTTTTTTTTGAAAGTTGCTAAGAGTAAATCTTAAGTTCTCATCACAAGAAGGAAAATTCTCTATAGGTGTTGACAGAAGCTAGCTAGATTTATTATGGTGATCATTTTACAGTTTATACAAGTATCAACTATTATGTTATACACCTGAAACTAGTGAAATGTTATTTGTCTATTATACCTTAAAAAAAAGACACACAGAAAAAGAATTAAACCCATCAACAGATGAATAGATAAAGAAAGTAAAGAAGATGTGGTATATTTATATACAATGCGATAATATTCAGCCATTAAAAAAAAAAGAAATAATGTAATTTACAGCATTTGGATGGAACTACAGATTATTATATGAAGCAAAATAAGTCAGAAAGAGAAAGACAAATACCATATGATATCACTTATATGTGGAATCTAAAATACTACACAAATGAACAAATCTGTGAAATAGAAACAAATTCACAGACATAGAGAACAGGTTGCCAAGGGCAAGAGGCGTGGGGGATGAAAGGACTGGGAGTCTGGGATTAGGAGATGCAAACCAGTATAAACAGGATGGATAAACAACAAATTCCAACTATATACCATGGAGATCTATATTCAATAGCTATATTGAATATATCTGATTCATTTTGCTATATAGCATAAATTAATGCAACACTGTAAATCAATTATACTCCAATAAAATTAAAAACTGAAATAAAAAATTAAATAATATATAACTTCACAATAGTTTCAGGAAAACATTCACAGCTTTTCAGTCCCATCAACCATCTCTTCTGATGCTTTGGGCATTCAT
This sequence comes from Muntiacus reevesi, assembly GCF_963930625.1. Taxonomy (NCBI): domain Eukaryota; kingdom Metazoa; phylum Chordata; class Mammalia; order Artiodactyla; family Cervidae; genus Muntiacus; species Muntiacus reevesi. The sequence continues at coordinate 33,716,136 of NC_089254.1, read as the reverse complement.
CATCGAGGAGGTTGGCAGCCTTCACCTATAATCCCTGCAGGTCCAATGGGCTGAACCGCATTCAGTATATCATAGGACTGTAAAAGCTGCTCATCAATAACAAGTTAAACCAACACAAGTTTCCTACTTTGTAATTCTCTTCTCATAGCACTAAGAACAGCATGCTAGACAAATAAAAGCTGAATACATATTTCTAACATTTATTGTCTTAGCAATACTGCTGTCTTCTACTGGACATGCCACTGGTAAGGAAAAAATAGAATAATCTCTTAAATGAGTGGCAATATGATGACATTTGCCATCCCAAGACTGGGAAATACAATTTATACTTCACTTTAAAGTCATACTATTTTGTTACCTGAACAGATAACTAAGCTTTTCTTCTGGTAAAATCTATGAAGTCATTCTCAAACCAAGTTATTGGCACAAAAACCTCACAATAGTCAAGGATATGGTCCTGCTTTGCACAAGTGTTAAGAAGTTAACAGTTATCACTTAGTTGGGGATATTCTAAGTTTGTTTACTCTATTAATAGGGTTCTCTCTTGGTCAATGGACCACATTGTTGTGTAAACAAATGGATCTGGAGGTTTTGACTAAAGAAATGTTTTAAAAGTGTTTTTCCCTTTTGTTTATGTTGTCACTGCTTGAATGATACTGAGAGATACAGAGATAGCCCCAAGGAAATCTCTACCCAGTCCTCCTCCACTAAAACCTAATATTTATGGGTTTTAGTGGGAATGGGAAATGCTGTGTGCCTGCTTAAATAGCGGTGTTATTCTGCTATATGGTGAAATAAGTTCCTATGTTAACTAGAAAACTGTAGAAAATCATGATAAAAACCTGACCTGTTGGAAGGCAGTAGGGCAAAAGGAAAAAAAAAGGGGGGGAGCTTTCACCATTCCTTCCATTAAATAAATTCATTTAGGAGGTCTTTTTTGTTGTTAAAAACTAAACGCTGTATGACCTTAAACACAAAAGTAATCAAATTAATATCAATATGCTTAAAATTTTGGAGAGACATGTTTTAACCAAAAGAAAAATTGTTTTTTTAAGCAAAAGAAGTCAGCATTACAATCTAACCCCTTTCTATTATGTTCATAGACAGTATTTGGCTTAGTCATTAAAAAACAGGCTATAGGAGAAAGACTGCCAACTTGAACTCCAGCTCAGCAACTAACAAGTTCTAAGATCTTGACCAAATTACTCAACTTCTTTCTACGTCAGTTTATTCATCTTTAAAAAGCACATAACAATAATAACACATCCCTCACATTAAAACATTGTGAATATTTTAAAAAATCAAGTAGATTATGGAACAATGTCAAGGACCACAGCACAATAAACGTCAGCTATTATTATTATTATTATTATTATTATTATATACGCAACAAGTCCTGGAGATCTGTCTAACACAGTGAGGAACTCTTTCAAATGTATTTTATATATTGAGCTAAATAACTTCCAAAACACATCTGAATGAATAATCCTGAGTTTCTTATCTACCCAAAAGCAAAGGCAAAAAAAATCAAAAGTGCAAAAATCACTAACCATTGAGCCAGTGGTGCTCTGAAATGTCAGTTCTGATGTAATGGTGGTCATGAGTAGGCCCAAGGGACCGCGTGAATGCAGTATCCTTGCCAAGGAAATCAGAAGCTGTTCCAGAGTAGAGGTATTCATCTGCAAGGGAGAAAAGAATACACAGGACTTCTAAGAGTTTACCAGCAGATACTACTGACAACAGACCAATTTCACGACATGAAACCCAAGATGTTTACTGCATACATCAGAATATATTGTTTTGTAAATTTCTCCTTCAGATTTTGAAAAATCTGCTCAGCTGAAGAAAAAAATAACTCAATAAACTTTGGTCAGGTGATTACAAATACTTGAATATAAGAAAGGCCAAAGTCTCCTGAATTAATAATTGCACATGCATTTAGCTTCTGTTATGGAGGAGCTCCTCTTCTTTCCCTCTCCTCACAAATAATTCAAAGATATGTCATAATTAGGAGTCCCTCTTTGTAACAACACACACAAAAAAAATTAAAAAGTAAACGCCATAACGAGGAATGGATTGTGTAATTAGTATTTACTTAACCGACACAACCTCAGTGACCACAACTTTTCTTTACCTAACCTCTGCTGAAAGGGAGCTTTCAGCACTGAAGTCATACTTTGTAATTATAACATGTTGCATTCCTTGTAGCTAATCATGTTTCTAATAGTTCTGATAAACAGGAATTTCTGAAAAGGGAAAGATGTGGCCATTACCGCATACCAAACTTCTTTGTCCTGTTATTTGTGTAAAGTAAATATCCATGTCTTACCAGAGACAGGAGAGAGAGAAGAGAAGAGACGGAGGGGTGCCAGAGGCAGAGAGAGGTGGGGGAGGAGGAGGGTGGAAAGAATGAGGAAGAGAGGGCAGAGGAGTTTACGATGAGGGAGAGGAGAGGAAGAAAGGACAGAAGGGAGACAGGTGGGAGAAGGGGAAAGAAAAGGATGCAAGGGGCAAGAGAGGGGAAATGGGAGTGGTGGTCCGCGTTCCTGACGCAAGTTAGCACATTGTTAGAAGCGGGGTATGGCAGGAAGAATGCAGTCCCCACAGTAGAACATGCTGCCCCTTTGAGAGCTAAGCCTCTGTTTCAAGAAATCTTTATATTCAACTACTTTGAGTTACACTTAATAGACTAAAATTTTAAAAAATAGCTAAATCTCTACAGAGCATTTAGGTTTTTTAAAGCCAATATAAGAACAACTACAATCACTAAAATTCAATTTTCTCAGAAACATATCTTTAAAATTCTGCCTTTGCATAAATAAGTGATTCAGATATTTTAAAAAATCCTCCAATTACATCCACTGAAATAAGACTTTTAGTGAACAATGTGAGACAACCAACCTAACTATTCATGACAATAGTCAACTTCCAAAGGTGGGGGCAGGGGGAACACACACACACATGCACATAAAAGAGAGAAATCCAGTTATGTAAAGTACAACTATTTTTTCAGGGTGGGGGGGGCACACAGTGCAACATATGGGATCTTATTCCCTGACCAGGAATTGAACCTGTGCCCTCTGCAATAGAAAGGCAGAGTGGTACCACTGGACCACCAGGGAAGATCCCAGTTATATAAAGTAAAGGTAGACATCTTACTGATTCCATCTCTTAAAAACATATGGTGCAAGACAATATTTCATTGTGGAGCAAATTTTTAAAAATAGAAGAACCAAACAACAACATCATTAGAGACATAAAGGAAATACACCATTAATTTGAAACATAAAACTGCAAACATTCATTTTGCCAGGAAAAAAAATGTATATTTCAACATAAAAGTTGGATCTCTATATTCAGGTTTTAAAAGTGTCTTCTTTGTATTTAAATTACTTAGGGGTTCAGGGGTCACCAATGTCTACAGTCTATTGTTAAAGGTGTGTCAACTCCATTTGACAGATCAGAGTCACAAATCATCGACCTCATTTTCTGAGGATAATGACTGAACATTAGTCACATAATTTTCAAAACACACACACTTTCACTTCAAAGAAGAGCACTGCTTCTCACAAGGTGAAAATTAAAATGTCATGGTGTGTCACTCTTGATAGTCTATTCAAACACCTGATGGACAAGTTAAATGAAAAGAGACTAAAGTCATGAACAAAACCAAGACAAAAGCAGTCCTTATAATGGCTGAAACTTAGAGGTCAGAGGTCATGTCGACATTCCTCAGAAAAGACTTCAGACCACACAGTACTACCTTCTTTAAACACGATGTTCCTCCTATAAGAGAATTTATGATGTATGCAAAGCAAGAGAAAACTGAATGTGACAGCAAAAATGTCACATTTCTATTAATTCAATCAGGTTATGGTGAAATTGAGGGGAGAGGAGTTACAACATTCTATTGTTTGTGTTCTATAGTTTGATTTATTTGTTTTATTAATTTATTCACTTACATCTTATTATTACTTCTCCCACTCAAATCTTCAATATTTTGTAATATATTATGTTCAAGGAATTGCTAAATTTAACTGCCATAATGAACAACCAAATAGGAGCATATAAGCTAAATATAGGAAAATCTGAGTTACCTATATGTAAAATTATAGCACATATGACTGTCTTTTGCATTAAACACATTTCAGCCTTTTCAACCTGAAGTTCATTTAAAATGCAACTGTGCAGACATTAAGGATTACTGGAGACTCACTTTATGGATAAGGAGCTAAGTACAGAGAGACGTGACACTAAAAAATTACCACCAGTACCATCAAACAGTCAGTGGATGATTAATCCAAAATAATCTTTAACTCACTAAGACAGTGTGGTTGAATCTACACACACCTTTTTAGAAAAAGACCTAAAAGCAAGAAATATCCTTTGCTGCTCTTACCTGTCATTACTGAAGCAAAAGGCTGCTGAGGATCAAAGGGACATTTCAGTCTGCCAGACTCCAAATGGTGTGTGTCTAGTCTGAAAATAACTTCCTGTTAAGAGAAATATTAACAGAAGGGTGATTTTTTTAAAAAAATATCAGAATCGGTAAGAACATAGGAGATAAGAACTAAATTCTAACTCATTAATTCAATAAAAACTGAGCACATAGCATGTCCACCAAGCTGTGCTTCTTAACTCTTCCACAAATATTATTTCTGGCAAGACTCAATTCCCATGTTTTGGTCTCCATTTGCCCTAAGTAGTAATTATAATAATGAATGAATTTTTCAATGCCTTCATCAATTCATTTAGCCTGGACCACTATCATCACCAAAATCACTATCAAGCAATCCTATATCTTAAGCCTAATAACTAATTTACTGAGTCTAATAAGCCAGTTTCCTCCTCTGAGAAATAAATTTATTAATCATACTTTCAGCACTATGATGGTCTATCTACCTAAGCATCTGCAACTATACCATATTACTTAAGCCTTATGATACTTTGTAATTTTAGTGACATAATAGTGTTGTAAGGCAGGCAGTTCATTTTCAGAGCTATTGATACATGTGGGCAAAAAAAATTCCAATGTAGTATTTTCACTATTATGAAAACACTATGCACATTAAAGCCACACAGTTATTTTGGCAGAAACATTTATTTTTATAATAGTGGCCACAGACAGAATGGCATTGGCAGACTTCTAAAATTCAGGGGAAAAAAAAACATCTTAAGTTGAACTTTCCAAGAAAAATATGAATGTATAATGAATATGGCCCCATGAGTTTGAGTGTTTCATAACAATGACAACACTGCATCCAGCAAAAAGACTGATGACTCAGCCTGCAAACGCGCTAGGGAAATTCAGCATTTCTGACATTCTCTCTAGATGGCATATCTACAGAGTTATATCAGAATACACATGCAATTAAAAGGAATCATTCAGTGCCACTTATCTAGGAAGCAAGCAAAGAAGCAAAAGGGAGAGAAAAAAATTGATTATTTGGATTATTATTTTTGTATGATGTGACATTTCATATCTTTTTCTTTTAAACAGTACTGACAGTAACTACTGCCTTACTAAAAAATAGCAATACTAATTTAAATAGCATGATTAACAATTGCTATTTAATAGTTTTAAGAAAATAAGCTTTAATACTAAGAGTGATGGTATTTAACAGTTAATACATACTAATCATGAGCAGGAATTTCATGTACATTATCTCACTGAATCATCACCATAAATGTAAATATGTGGCTACTTTATGAATTCCATCTTTACAAGAGGAATATTGAGAGTAAAAGGGAGAAGGATCTTGTTCAGCATCACATAATGAATAAGAGGCAGAGGAGGAGCTTGAACTCAGGGTTGTCTCCAAAGTTCGTGCTCTTAACAAATCTAATCTCAGGATTTCAAATTCACGGATTTAAAAATGTGCTGAAATTAATTTATAGAGTCACCATGACCATGTAACATGATCAAGCTCAAGTATGTTTAGTTAGAACAGTTCAGCTAATGATAAGTTGTGATAGTGGCGCCTAGGCATGAAAAAAGTCCAATGAGAACACTTTTAGGGCATGTTTCCCAACTGTGGATGGGGCTATAGATATGTCAGGAAAAAACACCTACAGATCACAGCCCTTAAGAATGTTTAAATATCATTAAGGGCACATTATTCTCCACAGGTCAAACAGAACTGTTGACTCTAAAGCCTATAATGGGACGCTGTAAAGGGAAAAAGTAAACTGAATTCTGGTGTGCCAGAAGATTATCGTAAAAAGCTAAAAAAGAAAACCTAAGAAAGTATCTGGGACAATGTCATAGTTGATGCAAAGTCCTAGATAAATCCTTATAACTGTACAGACTCCTGTTGTCAAAATGTAATATTTCATGAAATTCTCAAGATAAGCCCATAAAATTGTTATCTGTGGAGGCTAAGGACAAGGTCTCCCTTATAATCTTCTGGAGAAAGGAGAGAACAGGAAAGCAGGTTTCCTTGAGCTGCAGTCAAGGACACCAACAGGAAAATGATGTCAAAAATAAAGGCTGATACAATGGACTTCCTGAGATAAACTGAATTACATGACATTTTAACTTTTGAGACAATTTTAATTTTATAAGATTGGCCCCACCTAATTCATTACACAAAAAGCACCTGTCCAAACTACACACAGAGAAATACTATTGAAGGGAAGACAGAAGAAGATAAGAAAGGGAAATTTTAATCATCATAACTTGGCAAAGTTATTGTTAATATCATATTAATTATTAATACTATTAATATTTAATATGAGGTTTGCAGTAGCAAAGGGAGATTCCAGAGGAAAGAACATGCTCCCAAGCTAACTATTAAAAAACTATCAAGCACCCCCAGTATTGTGGATAGATAGATGGCAGATATTATTTTTAAATAAAGTTTATATACATACTTTGCAAATACTTGCCTTTTTACCTTTCTGTGTTCTTGTTGCCTAATACAGCTGAGTATTAAGAGCCCAGAATGAAGAAGTGATATGCCAAAGCTCATGCAATCGTTTTCTCATTTTATTCTTAAAATAACTCTGAGTTACTATTACTATCATCATCCTTTTGCTGAATAAACAGAAGCTTAGAAAGTATATGCAGAAGGCCATGGAGCTGGTAAATGACCAGGGCCATAATTCAAACTCTGGCTCCCCATGTTCAAATTCTCAGTAGTTGTGAACAGCCCTGACTTCTATCCTGAAATCTAGATCCAACTGTCCACTTGGCATGACCTACAGAGCATTTCTCAAAAGCAGAATGTATAAAACTAACTCACCATTTCTCCCACAAATTTGTTACTCATCTCACCTCAATAAATAACACTATTCTCCAGCTCACTGCCAAAGATAGAAATCTGGGATTCATTTCAGTTGTTTCCTCTTTCTTCTCATTGCCCCCGACACAAAAGAGTGTCCCCCAAGAAGGGGGACTCTACACACTTCTCTCCTCCATCTCTGTGTTACTATTCCCTCTTCCAGGTCATTTTAGAAGCAACCTTATCTATTTGAGAATGTCATGCCTTCCCTCTGAGCTGGACAGTGAATCCTGGGACTAATAATTCATTTCAGAAGTGGACAGTCTTCAGGCAGTGTTGCCATACAATTAATTATCTGTCTTCCAGACTAGTGAGAAATTCACAAGGCTCAATACCCCTGTTCACCTATAACACTCTCATTCAGAGAACCTGTAAGTTTGACGGCCCCAGGGCTTTTTGACAGTTTCAAGCTAAGTAATTAGCTCCTTCTAAATTCCTTTTCAGTACTTTCCACTTTTAGGAGTTAAAGAACACTATTTGCATCCCTCAGCAGGTTGTGAGTTTGGCCTTTAGCCCCAGGCCTCAAAATACATCCAAGTTGTGGGGCTATCCCATATAATTACACCCTATGCTATGAGCCACTGTTATATATTACCCTTCATCAAAGCCAGGCAACAGAACATTACACCAGCAACAAAGAATGATGGATTCAAGTTGCCAAGTCTCCTAGTGGTTCAGAGATTTAACTATCAGGGTTGCTTTTCTTTCAGACCATTGAGTCTGGGCTGGTTAGACAAGTTGGTTAGAGAGAAAAATTTATCCAGCCACAGTTATGGGTTTGATCTCTGCTTGAATCAGTTAAATCAATGCAAAGAAACCTGTACTATGAGCCCATACTTTACTTTCAAACACACAGCCAAATACCCTTAAAATATGTGTGGTTAGTCACAAGAAGTATATAAATAAACATAAGGATGACAGTGTAACCCATCAACATCAACCCATACAAAGTAATGCTTTAGAGTACAGATTCTAAAGCTCAGATGGGCATGCTTGCTCTAGAGATAGACTACTTGGGTTCAATTCCTTGCTAGACCATTTATCAGCTGGGTAATCTTAGGCATGTTATTTCATTCCACTGAGATTCCATTTTCACCAATTTGCAAACTGGGAGTTATAAAGGTATAAAGGTACAAAAGATCCTGGTGCTGGGAAAGATTGAGAGCAGGAGGAGAAGGGGACGACAGAGGATGAGATGGTTGGATGGCATCACCGACTCAGTGGACATGGGTTTGGGTGGACTCCGGGAGTTGGTGATGAACAGGGAGGCCTGGCGTGCTGAGGTTCATGGGGTCACAAAGAGTCCGACACGACTGAATGACTGAACTGAACTGAGAGGTACAAACTTCATTAAGAGTGTTGCAAAATTCCAAAACACAATCCATGTAAAGTGCCTGGCACAGGCCATGACACAAATAAAGCACTCTAACAAATTAATATTGATTAAATTATTGCAGTATGTATGTTTCTCATTTATTGAAATGCTCATTGATAGATGGAAAGCATTACTCCTAATTAATACTTCCTACATTTCTACTATGCCTATTTGGTCTGGCAGAAATAAGTCCAGTATGATAACAAGTATGATAACAACTAACTATACAATTTTAAGAAAATCATTAAGATTATCTGTATTTAGTGTCTGCTATTGTAAACATATGCAACAGGTCAAATTTGTTGGATGGGAAAAAATTAAGTTATTTAGAAGATACCATTCTGTCACAAGTTCTTACAGGAAATTAATTTTTACCGACAGCAACATCATAAATAGATCTAGTTATATAGGAAGCTCAAGAGAAAATAAAGCTGTACATAGAGCCTAGAAAACAAGCACGTTCAACATTTTACACCATTAATTTTATTCATGTCACTAAAAAACTTTTAATAGAAGAAGTTTTTATTAGGTGGATAAAGCAGATAATCAAAATGGTAATAATCTATAAAGTGGTGGGTAACATAAGTTCTTAGTTCATACAGAAAGTGATTCAACTTTTATATTCAAATCTACTTATTTTATGTCATAGGCAGTAAATAATATGCTATTATAGTAAATTCTTTTCATGCTATTTCACAATATTACCTCCTTGTAAATTCCAAGATCAATATATCCACATATTGGATGAAACGCTCCAGTTCCACACACATAAACGTGAGTTTTGTTATAGGGTTGAAGTACTCTGATGAAATTTGCACATTCTGTCTATTGGGCATAAAAAACATAAAAGCATTAGCATATAATTCAGGTATTTCAAAGCATCATTCATACCACCTACTTTCCAAGTAGATTGATCATCAAAAATAAGTGCTAAAATAAAAAAGATTTATGAGAAATGCTTAACACTTGACTTAGCAAAGGAGGCAAAACAAATTAGAAACTATGACTTGAAGCTTTTTTTTGAAGTTTTATGGTTTTGAAGTAACCAGAGTACTTCTGTGCATTCTGAAGTAACAGAATGCACATTTCTACTGTAGAACTCAATAGGACCTACAGAATGAATATATACAGAGTATGAAAGAGGTATTTATACTTACTTTCAAGAATTACGTACAGAACCAAACTCAAACCAAACATTATGTTCTGATGTTCCTACATTTTCTGTCCCATATAGATCATATTGTGTGCAGTTTCAACTGAATCAGCTACACTAAACATAACACATAACACAGACGTCTTCCTATATATTATTCCATTCTTATTTTCCAGAATGCCCTACCACTTTATTTCCATTTTTTCCCAATGTTACAGAGCCTTTAAGACTTAGCTTAATTCCAGCTTATTTTAAGAACTTCTGTTTCTTCCATAAATATTTTTTAATGCCAAGTCAAAATTTTAAGATACTTATATTTCTGCCTCTTTTCCAAATGCTTGAGCCTAAAAGTGTTCTTTGAAATGTGTATCTTTATAACTTAATTATTTTCTGTCCCCGAACTGCTTGCAAATAGTGACTCCATTTTTCAGAATAGTCATTCTTATTATTTTCAATTCATCTCCTCTAAGCCATCCCTTACCTTTACATAATTACTGGAAACAATTTTTAACTAACTTCATAATCCCTGGACCCAAAGACTCCAAGAAAACACTGGGCAATAGTATACTTTTATTTTAAATCAGCTATACCTAGGAGATGGACAAGTGTTTACTAAGGAGGTTGGAAAACTATGAAATCACTGAGATTCAGAGAAAAGGTCCATTTTCTCTTGCCTGAGCGGCCACAGGTCCCTCACCTGTCAGGTCACTGTTGTCATTAGGGTTGTTAGGAGGAGAATATTAAAAAATAAAAAAGACAAAAACCAACTGGTAGGATGATTTTTTTAATTAAATAAATATTTTTAACAGCAGATGATAACTTAGCTGATAGGATTATGATTGTTATGTGGATGAAAATAAAGAATATAACACTTAAAAATTGCTTATCACATACTCTGATTTTGATCTATACAAAATAATCAGTTTCTCAGTGGCTATTCTGATTTCCGGGGAAATAGCTATTTCTGCATAGCTGTGGTACAGAGGTTCTAGTACCTAGTTCTTTTTTGTCCAGCTGGCCTGACAATCTTATGTCTCAAGAATTTGAGGATCCCAGTGAATAAAATCTGCACATTCTACTACAGAAAAAAAGTTAGTTCTATAAAGAACTAACTTACTGAGTTTTCTGCTCTCTGCCTCCATACAAACAAAGCAGTTGCTTAAGACTAAATGAGAGGACAGTATCAGCCAGTCCCTCAGTTAGCCATAGAAGAGAAGGATGTTTATCATATAGGAAGAGTCAGAATTCTCTAATAGCAGCAGGACAACCACATATGGTTACACGTTTGTGCTGCAAAAAAAGAAAGCCCTATTTTACCATATGCAAATCATATTGTAGAATCCTTAATATCCTGCATATTTTCATACATTTAATATATATCATATAAGTATTATATGTAGACTCCTATATTCATTGAGACAATTTATCTGGCAGACAATCTTAACAAAATCATATCATATGTTTTTCACCCTTCCATCAAGGTATCTGATGAAGAGAATTTATTTTTTATTGACACAAAAGCACTGTAGAAAACTAGCTTCATGTACTTTTATATACTGTTAGACAATTGCAAATGAAAACTTAATTCAGAGAGAAAATTCGCCCTACTACTGGTTTTGAACAAATGGCTCAGTAACATGAGATAAGCAAAGGCAAGAAAGAGTAAAAATGTAGGAGATCATCAGATAAATTCTAATGATGGCTTCACTGGTAGGGTAAGAGATCCTAATATTCTCCAGCCTTCATCTTGCTCACTCATGTTCAGTGAAGGGACTTCTACTTATTAGTCTTTTCCCCACAAGGAGGTTTATTCAAGGTTAAAATCTATACAAGAAACAGTACACAGGTTGGGGAAGAGTGTAGCGGGATATGCCTGGAGTGAGGTGGGATTGCCTCACTGCTAGTAGTTACATCATTTTTCAAAAGTTGTTTTACCAGAGCCATAGAATTTAGAGAAAAATGGTTATGGAGTGAATATTTATGTCCTCCCCATATTCATAGGTTGAAACCCTAACGCCCCCAGGGTGATGGTGGTCAGAGGTCAGGTTTTTAGGAAGTAAGTAGCTAGAAGACTTTTGGGAGTCCCTTGGAAAGTAGAGAGATCAAACTAGTCAATCTTAAAAAGGAAATCAACCAGAATACTCTTTGGAATGACTGATGCTGAATCTCCAATACTTTGGCCACCTGATGTGAACAGCTGATTCATTGGATAAAAACCCTAATGCTAGGAAAGATTGGAGGCAGAAGGAGAAGAGGGAGACGGAGGATGAGATGGTTGGATGGTACCACCAATATAATGAACATGAACTTGGGAAAACTCCAGGAGATGGTGAGGGACAGGCAAGCCTTGTGTGCTGCAGTCCATGGGGGTCGCAAAGAGTCAGACATAACTTGGCAACTGAACAATAGCAACAGCCTTAGAAGAGGTCAGGAGGCTGGAATCCTCCTGACAGGATTCATGCCTTTATAAGAAGAGACCAGGGTAATAATAAATAAAAAATAAAAATAAACACAAGAAGAGACCAGGGCACTTGCTCTCACTTTCTCTGCCCTGTACAGATACCACCAGAAGACGGCCACCTATGAGCCAAGAAGAGAATTTTCCCTAGAAACTAAGTCGGCCTGCACTTTGATCATGGACTTCCCAGGCTCCAGAATTGTCAGAAATAAATGGCTGTTGTTAAAGCAGCCTAGTTTATGGTATTTTGTTATGGTAGCTCAAGCCGACTAACACAGTAATTTTACAAGACTTTGAAATAAATATTTGTATAAAGAAATAAAACAACTGCCTTTCCAGATTATAAATTATAAAGTCCAAAAGATTAGAGACTGTGAGACACAGCACTGTTTAAAAAGACAAATAAGGCCCAGAGTGAAACATCACACACAAAGGAGATATAATTTGAGTGATGATAAAGAAAAAGCTCTGAATCACACCTAAAACATTCCACATCCTTTAACTTTTCTGGGAGTACTTATTAAGATGCAGCAAGCCCTGGAAAGTAACCCATTATGCTAGTTCCTGACTTGGTGAGATATTACCAAGGATTTATTTATGAAATTCCTCCCTTCTCTCAGATTGGGCTGCCATGGAACAGAACACTGTAGAGACAGTCCTGAATTTTCCGACTCAATTTACCCAAAAGTTAATTCTGCCCAAAGTTTCCTGTCGACGAAGTTGATGGCAGACAGTTCTCTAAGAAGACTGGAGGCAATGAAAAGGCATTGGTTACCAGAAGGAAAGAAACCTGGGAAGAGATTCTAAAAGATAAAGTCTCTTATTTTAAATTTTGCCTAGGGTGGTCATTTCAGCCAAACACTAGTGCCTCAAGTGAAACAAAAGTCTTTCTCTTTTAATTTATAACATTTTTTAAGGCTCAAAGATTCTGTGTTTTCTTTTTGTGCACAAGTTTCATTAAGTTTTGCTTAAATAGCACGAGCAATAATTAACTTGATTTAATTCACTTAGCAACCTGCATAGCTATTATAAGGGTGGTGTAATTCTGTGAGGCATGAAGAAAGAAAACTCTGAGAAGCAGCTTTTTTTAATTTTCCCTGAAAGCTGACTAATTTATAGCTATTGCCACAATGGTAAGGGTTGCTGCACATGATCAAACAATTCAACTCAGTGAGTGATATACTCAACCTTGGAAGAGAACTGAATTTCTCCTTCCTTCCTATGCTTCCTACCTACTCTCTTTCCCACCTCCTCAACTCTCCACTATAAGACAGACTGAAAAAGACAGAATTAAAAACAAGTACCAACCTCTGGGCTTCCCAGGTGGCACCAGCGGTAAAGAACCCACCTGCCAATGCAGGACACTTAAGAGAAACTGGGAAGATCCCCTGGAGATGGCACAGCAACCCACTCCAGTATTCTTGCCAGGAGAATCCCATGGACAGAGGAGCCTGGAGGGCTACAGTCCGCGGGGTCGCGCAGAGTCGGGCAGGACTGAAGCGACTTAGCATGCACACAGAATAGTGACGGCTCAGTGGTAAAGGAATCCGCCTGCTAATGCAGGAGTCCCAGGTTGGGTAAATGGGTTGGGAAGACCCGATGGAGAAGGACACGGCAACTCACTTCAGTATTCTTGCCTGGGAAATCCCATGAACAGAGAATCCCATGGGAGGCTGCAGTCCATAGCGTTGCACAGAGTTGGACACGACTGAAGCGACTTGGTATGCGCACACGGACACCGACTTGCTGATTTTTTTCAAGTAATATTACTCGTTTCAATATCTACCTTTATACATATTTCTTTCTGTTGCTGTTCAGTCACTGAGTCCTATCTAACTCCTTGTGACCTCATGGACTGTAGCCTGCCAGGCTCCTTATACTATGAGAGTGCCAGGGCAAGAACACTGGAGTGGGCTGCCATTTCCTTCTCCAGGGGATCTTCCCGACCCGGGGACTGAGCCCATGTCTCCTGCACTGGCAGGTGGATTCCTGACTGAGCCAGCAGGAAGCCCCAAACACATCCCTACACACATATATAAGTGGATATATAGCTAAACAAATAAAACAAATATAAAACTCAATACTTAGGAAAAGACAAATACCTATTAGTTTATGTATTAACATCTAGAACTTGTTTCCCCCTAATATTGGAAAAATATTAGCAAAACAGAAGTACTTGTACGTGTCTAATCTTACATGTAGTTCAATTAAATCCAATACAGCTTTATGTGTGTTTCTGATAACTGACTTATAATCATTAATTTAATTTATTTAGGTAATACATGAAAAGACACTTATGATTAAGAATCTGGTCAGTTTTTGTGCTTAGTATATTTTGCAGAATACTGTGATCTTCAATTTTTTTGATCCTGTGCCACATGCCTATCATTGTGGTACATCTTAGGTTTGTCAGGTAGACCTCTGTTAAAAGTCTGTAAAGATATCTGTTTAGGTCTTATAATATTGAAAACATGTTAATAAGTTGTCAACACTTCAGAATAAGTATATGAAAATCCAAATATCACATTTCTCACAAAAATGAAATATCAAACAGGTTTCTACCACTTATGGTAGAAGGGGAAAAAAAAATTAAAGGAAAAAAATTGAGAGATGTGCCTATAAAAGTCTAAACACCAAATAGGAAAACTAGGAAAGGATATTTTTTACATAAGTGGGACACAAAGTAATCATATATGAATATAAATCTTAATTTTACAAATACATAGGATATTTAGTGTTTATAGTAATGAACGAATTTCAAGCTAAAAACAAAAATAATTTTGTTGGAAAAAATTAAATATATTTATTTCATTCATTAACATATTAATATTAAGCATTAAGTATATGTTGTATACAGCATTAGCAAGGGTATGGGGAAATATACCCTCTTAAGAGCATGTACTGCTAGTTGAAGTATAAGAAGCTTAAACTTTCTGGAGGGCCATTTTACAATGCATAAAGTATTTTATATCCTTTGACCAGTAATTATACCCAATAACCAAAGGTGCTCACAATATTTATATATAAGGTTTTTCATGTGTGGGATCATTTATAATAGTAAAAACTGGATATAAACCAAAATTCTAACAATAGGGGATTGATGAAATAATATACAAAGGAATGCACTGCAGCTATTAAAAGTAGTGTTATAAAAAGGAATTTAATGACATGGGAAAATGCTCATGGCAGTCTGTGAAGTGAAAAAAAAATGTTTTAAGGGACTATGTATACAATGATTTCATTCTGAAAAATAGTAAATAGATAAGATAGAAGAATAAACATCAAAATGTCACCAGCTATCTCTGGGTAATGTTCATGGGGAAAGAAATATTTACAGATGAATCTATATAATTTGCAAACTTTCTACAATGAACACTTTGCTTTACTTTTAGATGTTCTTTAAAATGGAAAATAAATGTAATCAGAGAACTTTAGAGACGGAAGATCCTTTAACTCTATGCAGTGTCTCTACTGACAAAGTTGTGTGCCCTGATAGTTAAGCTGATGAACAGCCCAGGCTGCCCACACCCCATCCATTCTTTTGCCAGGACTGAGCTGTTTACCCCACTGTTCTATCGCGGGACCATCTATTTCTATAGTAACTTTCTGTTGAATAACATTCTAAACAGAAACAAAACAGACCAAAGAGCTTCCTGTCACCTCTTCCTTCCCTGGATTAAAACTGGGGACTGTCCTCAAACAAGAGGACTAGTTCTCTTCGGTATCCTGTTCTTCCACCCTCTCCGCACACCAACTAGCTAACTTTCATTATGGTAAATAATTCACTATTCTTCAGTTATACAGTATCTTTGTGTAAAGGGATAGTCTTTCTAAACACTTGTTAATTCTCAATACACTCTTGGGAAGTAGGTAAAAATTACTAGAGATGGGAGAGAGAGGGTAACGCCAAAGGTGGTAAGAAATGATAATAAAGCCACACACTAGTCTCAGTTTTCTGTTGACCAAAATCTATGTAATGATGTAAGATGAGGATCTGTGTTATGGTGACAGTGAAGAGAGAAATGGTTTGAGGGATTCAGTTTGTAGACCTTACACATAAAACTCAAATCTTGATGTGTAGATTATAGTATTTCATAAGAGCACAGATTGTGAGGCAAGCCTTCTGGATTTAATTCCTGGCTTTGCTATTTACTGAATATGCAATATTGGGCAAGGTAGTTAATTGTTCTGGTTTCAGTCTTCTCATTTGGAAAATGAGGAATAATAATAAAATCTAACATATTGCTTTAAGGATTAATCAAGATTATAAGTATAAAGCATTGAAAGCTGTTCCTAGAACATGATAAGTACTATAAATATGTTACCTATTCTTAGTAACTCTAAAATATTATTTTAAAGGGACAAATTAAAAAAGGAGACAGACACTTTTATTACTCCTACATACTTCAACAGCAAACTTTACAGACTTCAGTAAAAAGAAAAAAGTTCCCCAAAACTCTAATCCTAGGTTAATAGTAGGTATTAGAGGTGACTATCAGCTCTCAAATACAATTGAATTGGAAGAATAGATTCCATATACTGGTTCTTATGTGCTGTCTAGGACACTACCTTCAAAACAGTTTATCACTCTTTGCTTTAACTTAATAAAAGGGGCAACTGAGTTACTATATAACTGGAATTAGTGAACATACTGAAATGAGAACACTGACACAATTAAAACCTTCACTGACTGTCTGACCTTGAGAGCTTATCCCTCATCTATTCCATGGGAAAACTGACACTATTTCATTGCAGTACATTTAAAACAGCCTTTTCCTCCTTGCCTCTTCATCAGACACTCAATACTAGTGATATACAAAACATTAAAATGTTCACACTGTTTAGGATATACTTCTATTGTTATGCAACAAAATAATTTTGAAAAATCATAACCAAAGCATCTATTTTCCCCATGAGTTCAAAAAAGTACTGCTGCTTTTTCAGACCTGGGCACCTACTCCCAGGGTACCTGACACTGAACAGGGTGAAGAGATTAGAGACATGAAAGGAAGAATATATTCTAAATTAGTCTAATCTCTTTCATTTCTAGTAAAATAAATATAAAAACGTTCTCCTGTTGCATCTGAAACAAACACTCCCTGATATATTTCTGCTAACATTAGGTGCCCGAAAATATCACATTTAACACTGATTGAATACAAAATCAGGCATAAGCAAAAGTTTCTTTCTTTAGTTTTGATTATTTTGTTTTGCAGGACAATCGTCCTTCAGTATCCTTAGGGAATTGGCTCCAAAACCCTGACAGATATCAAAATCTGAAGATGCTGAAGTCCTTTATATAAAAAGGCAGAAAAACCTCTACATGTCTTCCCATATACTTTATCTCTGGATTACTTATAATACTTAATACTATGTAAATGATACATAAACAATTATAATATAAACAGTTGTAAATACAATGTAAACACTATATAAAGGTTCCCAGAGGCAGTACATTCAAGTTTGTTTTTTGAGACTGTCTGGAATTTCTTTTTTGAAATATTTTTGATCTATAATTGGATATATAGGTCAATATAACTCAAGAATATAGCTATACATATTTAGGCTCTTAATAAATATTTGTTGAGTAAATGAATGAACAAATGAGTGAATAAGTCAGTTGTTATGAGGCTTCCCTGCTGGCTCAGATGGTAAAGAATCTGCCTTTAGTGTAGGAGACCTGGGTTCAGTCCCTGGGTCAGAAAGATCCCCTGGAGAAGGAAATGGCAATCCACTCCAGTATTCTTGCCTGGGAAATTTCACAGACAGAGGAGCCTGGTGGGCTACAGTCCATGGGGTCGCAAAGAGTTGGACACAACTGAGAGACTTTCACTTTCATTTTTCACTTTGGATTGGTAGGCTTCTAAGCTTCCCCTTAAATTTATTAAGCAACATATCATGTTGCTTTACCTTTATCACAATATTAAAGTGAGAATTTTTTAATCCAGTTATGCTTTCACACAACACACACTATTTGCTGTTATTAAAGATAAGGGCACTGCTCAGCTTAACATTCTTGGGTTATAGTGGTTGGACCTGAGTTTTAGTAAACTCCGGGAGTTGGTGATGGACAGGGAGGCCTGGCGTTCTGCGATTCATGGGGTCGCAAAGAGTTGGACATGACTGAGCGACTGAACTGACTGAACTGAACTGATAGTGGTTAGGGGAAACATTCCAGGATGATGCAAAGGAAGCCTCATGATATCCATGCTTTTGCCCAAAGTTGGAACTTTGTCATCTTGAGTTATATTCAGGGGGTGACTTATTTTTCCAAAGAGCAATTCTCCCTATCATTACAGTGCAAGAAGTCAGGGCAGAATACAGAGCATCTGACCTGAATCAGAACTTTCAGATTAGAAGAGGTAGTCAAAGCCTAAGCATCACAGGAGATTAAACAGGCAACACAATTGGACAGAGCAAGCAGGACAACCGATCTTTCTTATTATCTCTATAATGCCTACTTTTGAAAGAATTCTTGTAGTTATAAATTTAGCTTCACCCAAAAGTTAATATCAAGTGTGTGTTTGTAATGCTACGACAACTGATGATTTTGTGTGCATTCAAAAAATACATAGATTAGATAAAAATACAAAATTCTAGAAATATAGTATTTCCTGATAGTTTATTTTTAAATATTTTAAATGTATTTTTGGTATTTTTTTGTGTAGAAAATACAATCAGAATTAACACTTTAGAAAGTGTAGTATTTCTAAATTTCTGAGAATAATGTCATTCATTTTGGCAAAGTAGAAATATTTTATACCATATTAATCTTTACACAGACTATTAGTGTGGTTGTAAAAATAATACACTAAATGCCATTCATTCAATAAAATTTAATATAAATATTTGCTATCAGTACCAGTTTAACAAAGATATTTTTTAAAGTCTCATACTTACATTGGCATCTTTCCCGGCTAATTTACACAATTCCACCCGTTCCTTTGCAGCAGGCCAATAAATCTGTAAAACATTTCAAGGTGTGTTAGAATCTGAATATTTAAAAGACCCTACAATTCTAATTAGGAAAGGGTGTGAAATTGAAGAGTGGGTATCAAGCCAAAAGCATGTTGTTAGCTATGATTTAAGAATTTTGAGATTTAAATATTTTCTAAAATCATTCTAAAAAGATATTAGAAAAAACTGGCAGAAACATCCATTTCTATCTGTCAATATTATAATTTCTTTTGAAATGTATTTAATCATAGATAAATCATGTGGTATAATTTCTTATTGTGACTTCAACAGAACTTCAGGTTAGCATTTGCTTTAGGTAAGAGATTCTTTTTATCCTGTTTTTTCTGTGCTTGCTCAGAGCAGTAGTGCACTATAAATGTTCAATGAGGTGTGAGAAACAGCTCTCTGTCACAAGCATAAGTTATCACTTCAATTCAAAGACCAGTGTGAAATTGTTCATAATATTTAACACATATAGAGCTGAGACACATCTTTCATTTAGTTAAACATTAAAATAGGACGATAAGCATTATCTTATTTAAATCTTTCAGTGACCTTTAAAATAGCTATACTTACTCTCACCATTTTGGAGTCAGAAAATTTCTTCATATAGTCATTAAACAACAAGTCAAGGGCCAGCAGACTGGTTTGCAACAGAGCCAAAGCATGACCCAAAGTCTATGCCTTGAACTGGGAGGGGTGGGGGGCAGTCTCAAACACTACATAATAAATATTATTTGGGCAAATGTATACAGACAAAGGCAGGAGGCTCCTTGATTGATCACTTTTAATCAGCTTGAACAGTCCTGAATTTACCACAAATAATTTGTCTTGTTTTTAATGAACTTTAGAAGTTCTTCCAGGAAGTTTTTCAAAACAAAGCCTAAAACTGTTGTAATATTCCATTAGCTTACAGAAAGAATTGTTCTTTGTTAAGCTGTAGGCAAGAAGAAACAAGAAAGTCAAGCTCTGAGCAGCTTATATGTTTCAAGAGTTCCTGACAAACTTTTATTATGTTTCTCACCAATGTTAGCAGAAAATATTTTAATAGGTGAGGAAAAGGGAAAATATCCTGAGGGAATACACTGAGAGAGACTTGTTAAACCTGGAATTGAACAAATGATTTAGAAGTCACAATGTTTATATGATATTATATTCACAGTCAAATATTAGGTTTTATGTTTCTGAACAAAGAGAACATAGAATAGCACTTACATTCTTTGAATAGATGTATATCATGTAATTACTGTGATTTTTAAATGAAGCAAGGTTGTTCATTTAGAGCATTTTAAAAAAAATTTTTGGTCATATCGCATGGCATGTGGGATCTTAGTTCCCTGACAATGGATTGAACCCAAGCCCTCTGCAGACTGGAAGGCCAGTCTTAACCACTGGACCACCAGGGAAGTCCTAGAGCATATTTTAACAACTACAAATCTAACCAAAGAGAGTACACAGATATGGTTGTTGATCCAGCAGCAGGCTCAGGTGACCAGCTAACATGGATGTGGCTCACAATAAAGACATAAAGATGCTATTTGTCCAGAAATGGTCTAAAACACATTCACGTGACTTTGAACAATTGTTCAGTCACCCAGTTGTGGCCAACCCTTTGCCACCCCGTGGACTGCAGCATGTCAGGCCTCCCTGTCCCTCACCATCTCCCAAAGTTTGCCCAAGTTCATGTCCATTGCATCCATGATGCCATCCAGCCATCTCATCCTCTGACACCCTCTTCCCCTTCTGCCTCAATCTTTCCCAGCATCAGGAACTTTTCCAATGAGTCAACTGTTCACATCAGATGACCAAAATGCTGGAGCTTCAGCTTCATCATCAGCCCTTCCAATGAGTATTAAAGGTTGACTTCCCTTAAGATTGACTGGTTTGATCTCCTTGCTGTCCAAGAGACTCTCAGGAGTCTACTCCAGCACTACAATTCAAAGGCATCAATTCTTTGGTGCTTTGCTTTCTTTATGGTTCAGCTCTCACAACTGTATATGACCACTGGGAAGACCATAGCCTTTATTATTCGAATCTTTGTTGATAGAGTAATGGCTCTGTTTTTCAATACACTGTCTAGGTTTGTCATAGCTTTCCTGCCAAGAAGCAATTGTTTTCTGATTTCATGGCTGCCGTCACCATCTGCAGTTATTTTAGAGCCCAAGAGGAGGAAATCTGTCACTACTTCTACTTTTCCCCCTTCTATTTGCCATGAAGCAATGGTGCCAGAAACCATGATCTTAGTTTTTTTAATATTTAGTTTTAAGCCGTTTTTTTTTTTTCACTCTCCTACTTCACCCTCATCAAGAAGCTCTTTAGTTCCTCTTCGTTTTCTGCCATTAGAGTGGTATTATCTGCATATCTGAGGTTTTGAACAACAGCCAGCAATAAAATATGAACGGACTACAGCAATGAAAAGCAGTATGAATGGACCTCAGTAATTCATTATTAGTGAGAAAAGTATATTCCTCAAAATGACCAACAGCATAGTCACCTTAGAATAATGTTAAAAACAACCAAAATAAAAGGTACTTTTTAGGTATGTATGTACGTATAATAAATACATAAAAAGAAAAGCAAAAAAGTGATGAATACAGGATTCAGAAAGATGGTTAACCAAGACTAGTAAAAAGAAAAAGATTAAATTACCAGTAAAAAAAAAAAGTTATTAACAGATTTTAGCTTTTGTTCTGGATGTTGTGTTTTCAGATGTTTATTACTTAGTTGTTTTTAATTATGTAAATTAGTAAATGAATCAAAATGGGCCGGGCATAATCCAGATGACAGGCAACAGTCTGTCATCAACCTGAAATTAAGAAGTCCTAAATCAACTAATATATGAAGAGCAAAAATGAAGCACTGTAGCTATCAGGAAGTTTGAGAATTTCTTCCAGTTGTTTTATCTTATTGTTTGTTTTTACTTTTAGTCACTGGAAGCAACAACGCTGAACTGACTGTACTTCTTGCCCCTTTAAAAATAACACCTTGAATTTATGGAATCTTTGCTTCATACATGAACTTATGAGCTCAAGATATCATCTTTTATCTTGCTGTTTATTTATTATTTTTATTGTGATAAAATATGCATAACATCAAAGGTATCACCTTGCTTATTTTAAGCATATAGCTCAGTATTGCTACATATATTCACTTTGTGTAATCACAAGAATTCTTTCATCTTGCAATACTGCAAAGCTATATTTGCTGATTCTTTTGTGTAACAGTGATTTTACCAAGGATAACTTTGTATCATTGGAATAAAAATAAATGGTACAGGGAATGCATATCCACAATGTGTCAACTTGTTTAATCACTAGTTCATTTTGTTTGGTCTCTAATCTAGATTAATATTTCTTCGAATCCTTTCAGTATGTCAGATCTTGCTCTTTTCTGTTTTATATGATGGTCAGATTTAATCATATTTCAGAGATAAATTTAGAATAAATATTGTAGATTTGTTCAGACCTGAATAGCTTACTGGTATTAGTACTATACAAAAAAAAAAAAAAAAAAAAAAATACAAAGGAAATACAGGACTTTTTTCATATTAAGTGTGACCTAAAAAAAAAGAAAAAGAACATCAATGGGTTCTTTCTTTTACCTTAAACCAATGTACTGGGTGCTTGAGTTGAAGTAAATTATGAGATAAATGTTGTTTCTAAAATTGATTTCTAATATATTTATAGGAGCTTCAAAAAGGGGTTATCTAAAGATTGACAAAATGTGAAAGCAATTTATTTTTTTTTTTATCATTTTTGAAGTCTAAATCAAAGTTCCAAAGTTAGCACAGATTACTTACTGCTCATTACTTATTTGTTCATTAGACACATAACTACGAAAGGGCTTCTGTATACCTGGTAAGATGTGGACTGAGGTCTATGATGTGAGTCGGGGGACAGTTCTGCAAACAGGTTAATGGCATTTCTAGCAGAGATATAAACCAGAGAGAAGGGAGCACAGAGGATGGGGTCAGGATGCTCAGGGAGCCCCAGGAGCACTGTGTGGGAAAAAAGTCCCTACCAGCCCTGACTTCTGAGCCATTGTTTTAAATTATTTGATCTTATAGTTTCAACTCTAATGTAATACTTTAGTTTAGTTTAATAGCTTCAACTCTAATTGTGTCTTAAAGACTTGACAGTAAAATAGTTATTGAAGATTCTTTTTTCTCTTTGTAAAGGGGCACACATTTTAAAAGATGTTTAAATGGTTTTGTTGTACACTTTCAGTTATTAACTTTAAGTCATACAATTTTAAACTGAATTAAAATGTCACCCTAGTAAATGAAGCAATTAATACTTAAATGACAAGCTTCCAAGAACTGAGTTTCTGATTAGTGGGTAAATGCTGTACAAAGATATTCAAGCACTGAAAATTTGTTGGACTTCAAAAACCAGTATTAATAAATCTTCTAATGTCTGTTTACAAAGCAGAATTTTTCCCCAAAATGTTATCTCACTTTTCATAATTCACCTTCAATCCCATAAAGTCTAAAACTTGTTAAAAACAGAAATTATCCCTAGGTCATTATTGTTATTCCAAAGGAATTCTAAGATAGTACCATAAAGACAGTTTTACTTCTTAAGGAAACATTCAAGTCATAAAAATAAAGTTGTTGAGATTATATTGGCTTATTTTGACATACTGCTGTCAAGAATTTAGGAATCACAAATAGAATTATCTTAAGAATAACAATCTAGGAGATATCTGATTATCTTCCAGACTCTAAACATTTACTTAAAAGGAAAAAAAGGTCATTGAAGTTGTGCCAACATTTAAAAGCAATCATTTTAATTATCATTTATGGTGAAATTTTCTTTTACTTGCTACCTAGTCATTAGAATAAGGTTTTGTTTGTTTGTTTGTTTGTTTTTTAAATACTCCCTTTGATCCCTTGTTGATAAACAGTGTGCTGTGCTGGGCTCAGTCACTCAGTCACGTCCAACTCTTTGCAACCCCATGGGCTGTATAGTCCGCCAGGCTCCTCTGTCCATGGGGCTTCTCCAGGCAAGAACACTGGAGAGGGTTGCCGTGCCCTCCTCCAGGATAAAGCAGCAAAATTTCATGCAATTCAATATAAAAATAAAGCCAAAGAAACAAAATTTCCATACATGCTTACATAGAGTTGGCAGAAATGTGTTCAATAACGTATTTGTTTTTCAATTATCTTTTGAAGTAACATATATAATGTGACAAATTTAATATGTTTGTGCGTGTATGTGTGTATGTAGAGAGATATAGAGGGGACAAAACTGTAAGAAATAAATGAGCTGCAGACAGAAAGACTCATAGACACAGAGGGAGAGACAGATTTTTTAATTCTGATTGGAGATAGAGTATTTCACAAATAGTTTCAAGTATCAGTATGGTTTACACAAAAGCCCAGGAAGTACCTGAGTTCTTGAGATTATTTCAGTAGCCCAGGTTTGAGACTGCCTCATGCTCAGACAAAAATCATACCTCGTACTTGAAGATACAAAGTCCATAATATCTATAAAAGGCTCTCTGGATCATTAGGTAATGGGAAGGTTTTCAGGCAGTGATTATTAGTACTCTCACCGCCTTCACTGAATTTATCAGCAGTAAAGTGACACACACATTCTCGTGCACTTTGGTGCCTTGCACATGCAGCAGTCATACCATATTAAGGGCGGCATGTGCAAGGCAAACAAAACACATACCCTTATTTCCAAAAGTTGATGCAGTTGTCATTACTACTTTAGAAAATTACCCATAGACAGTGCTCTTTCACTTATCAAGAGGCATACCAGAAGCTGAGATGTTACTTGCATAACTGCCTTATTTCAGTTGTCCTGAAATATTCCCACATAACACTAGTTCTTAAGTAACATTGTATGATGTACCAGACATAGATCTTAAGGCTCTCATTTCGGTGGGAGTATTCTTCCAGACCTTGGAGCCTAGACATGAAAGACCTCAAATATGTACAAAGCTGATCTTTCCATCCATGCACAGGGCAGACATCAAAAATCAAACAGATCTTTTCTGTGGATCCAGATGAGACCAAGAATTTTTCTCAACATAATTACCTAGGGTGAAGCTACTAATTAAACCACTACAAAATAATTAGGGGTTGCAAATTGGTTTTAATTTGAGTGCTAATCTTAGAGATCAAGTCGATAACAGAAAACTATATGGGAAAGAAGAGAAGTAAATAACTGTATAAAATGTCTCCACTTGAAAATGATAATTTATGAGTTAATGTTTTAAAACAAGTATGTCTGATAAGTCAGTTTCCATATTCAACAATATACTGACTTACCATGTTAGTATGCTTGTCTTCAAAGTATTTCATAATTGAAATTGATCACTTCCAAAAGATTCATCTCTGTCTGTTACACTTGAAAGGATCAGATACTAACTTCTAAATAGATATATGTAGTGCTCACTTTGTCAGCACCAAATGTCAACCTATTCCAGTATTCTTGCCTGGAAAATCCTATGGACAGAGGAGCCTTGATCCATGGGGTTGCAGAGTTGGACATGACTGAACAATTTAGCACAGAGGCTATGCAGTGACTTAAGAATTTTTACTAAGGAAGGAAAATAATCGAGTTACTAGGAGATGGGGAATAGATGAATACATGGATATGTATAGCTGAGCCTGTTGTTGTTCCCCTGACACTGAAATACTAAAGTTGGAAGGATATAGAAAAGATTAGTACGCTCCCTGCACAAGGATGTCATGTAACTTAGTGAAGAGCTACATATTTCTTTAAAAAACGAGTACAAACAGGTAACTATCTGTTTCTTTCATATTTACAGAATGTAGATTACTAGTCGGAAGAGAGACAATACAACCTATGATCTATTAGTCTTATGTTGACTTTATTTGCTTTGTTTTTCAGTCACAGAGTTGTGTCCAACTCTGCAATTCCACGGACTGCAGCACTCCAGGCTTCCCTCTCTTCCTGCCCTTCACTATCTCCCACAGTTTGTTTAAACTCATGCCCATTGAGTCAGTGATGCCATCTATCTTATCCTCTGTTGCCCCCTTCTCCTCCTGCCCTCAATCTTTCCCAGCATCAGTTCTTCCAATGAATATTTAGGGTTGATTTCCTTTAGGATTGACTGGTTTGATCTCCTTGCTGTTCAAGGGAATCTCAAGAGTCTTTTCCAACACCACAGGTCAAAAGCATCAATTCTTTGGCACTCAGCCTTCTTTATGGTCCAACTCTCACATCCATACACGACTACTGGAAAAACTATAGCTTTGAGTAGACGAACCTTTGTCAGTAAAGTGTTTTCTGTACTTCTTAATATGCTGTCTAGGTTTGTCACAACTTTTCTTCCAAGGAGCAAGTGTCTTTTAATTTTGTGGCTGCAGTTACTGTACACAGTGATTTTGGAGCTCAAGAAAATAAAATCTGCCACTGTTTCTACTTTTCCCTATCTATCTATTTGCCATGAAGTGATGGGACTGGATGCCATGATATTAGTTTTTCAATGTTCAGTTTGAGGCCAGCTTTTCCACTCTCTTCTTTCACTCTCATCAAGAGGCTGTTTAACTACTCTTTGCTTTCTGCCATTAGAAGGGTATCATCTGCATATCTGAAGTTGTTGATATTTCTCCCTGCAACTTGATTGCAGTTTGTGATTCATCCAGCCTTGCATTTAGCATGTTGTAGTCTGCATACAAGTTAAACAAGCAGGATGAGAATATACATCCTTGATAAACTCCTTTCCCAATTTTGAACCAATCCATGTTCCATGTTTGGTTCTAACTGTTGCTTCTTGTCCTGTATACAGGTTTCTCAGGCAAGTAATGTGTTCTGGTAAAGTGGTCTGGTATTCCCATCTATGTAAGAATTTTCCATAGTTTGTTGTGATCCACAGGCAAAGGTTCTAGTGTAGTCAATGAAGCAGAAGTAGATGTTTTTCTGGAACTCCCTTGCTTTTTATATGATCCAACAGATGTTGGCAATTTGATCTCTGTTTCTTCTACCCTTTCTAAATCCACCTTGTACATCTGGGAAGTTCATGGTTCACGTACTGCTGAAGCCTAGCTTGGAGGATTTTGAGCATTATCTTGCTAGCATGTGAAATGAGCACACTTGTACACAATCATAAGCAAACTACATTTGCTTATCTCTTTCTAAAATCCAAAATGACTTGCTTTTTTTTTTTGAAGCCTATTTACTTCACTTTGAATACGAATAGGCAAGAGGAGCTCACAGTAAAATGCTGCAATGTCTCTAACAATTACAGTTTCATTTATAAGCTATATAACTTATTAAGAGTTATCACTTAGTAAGGTGAAATGTCAGGCACTTTATTTTTAATTATTTAATCCTAGGCAAGTTACAGAAACATTCAAATAATGATAAGCCCTTATAACAACATCCTAAGGAAATGCTAATTATATCTGCTGTTTGTTCCATCTTTGGAGAAGCAATTTAATTGACTCAAGTTAACAAGTGTTAAGGTCAGTCAAATGCCCTTTGCCCTAATTCAGAGATGTCAAAACAACTGAATGGAATACCAAGAGGAAGTTACAACTTGTTCATAAAATCTAATTAAAGACAAAATTTCAGTCTTAAAAATTCAAGTGGCCATCTCTATTAAAGAACAGGAGTCAAGTTCTTGAATGGTTGTAAAAAAGTTGGGAAAATGCCATTCTAAATGCTGTATGATACAAGGATATGAACAATCGAGGGAGCAGTGACTGCTCCAGAGTCTGGGTTCCCAGGATATAAGAGAGGTAGGCGACCTAAGCTGAAAGAACAAAGTACTGGAAACAAAGACAGGAGGGCCAGAGGTGAAGCTTGTAGAACTCAAACTGGCTAGGATAGAAACTGTAGCAGAAGGGGAAGTTTAAATTCTTAACTTTGGGGTCTAATCTGGGCACACAGCTTTCCTCATGAAGTAAGTCTTGGGTAAGAACTGTCTTTCCCTTTCCTGTTTTAGGACTCAGCTCAAAGCCTCTCTTACCAATACATTTAGTTTTCTTCTACTGCCTACTTCTGAATTCCAATACACTCATGTTTATCCCACCCATCTGCCCCTTTCTTTCTGCAAGCAGATTAAGCTTGGGACCTTTGCCTGGCATAAAGAGCAATTAACTGCAGTGGACTCGCAAGACAGGGGTTCAAGTCTCTACTGTACCACTTGTTAGCAGCTAATGCTGTGCTTTCAACTGTTTTCTTAGCATTATCTGCAGAATTAGCTTTTGTATTATACAAATTAAAAGGAAATTTAAGAAATCCACAGATAGGCTGGTAATTTTGAATTTGTGGTGCAATTACAACTGTGGATAGACTCCAAAATTTTATAAGGAATACAAGTCACAGACTCCATTATCTTCTTCAACAAGTATATGACTCATTAAAGTTAAGTAACCACTGATACCGAGTGACCACGGACATCACTTTTCCTTTCTACCCTCTTTAGCACCTGGCACAGCTTCGCATATAGAATAAGTACTTGAAAATTATTGAAACGTGATCTACACAGTTTCCTGTAAAGTTGGAGACAGAGAAAGAGTTCTTGTCAGAGTTCTGGCAGAGGTCTGAGCTGTCTGACAACATCCTGACAGTCCATTACAGTGACCAGATGGGACCTGCACATCAGCACCCGGGCGGGGGAGCCAGCCCATCCATGAAGGAGGCGATTGTTCCACCTCTGATGACTAGACAGCATGTGTTCTGCAGGCAACAGGAGCAGATTAATCACCATGAAACTAAGCAGGGTGCCTTATACCAAAACTTAATTTATTGGGATGTCCACATGGTTTCCAAGGGTTTATATTTTCTTTATTTCAAGTATTAACTAAGAAAAGAGTGGCAATTTTCTTTCATCAATAACTTGATTTTAAATGAGAAGTTATTTATTCTGAGTCTTTCCCCCTAAATAATAGACTTCCAGGGTCACACATTAGATGAGAATGTCTTATTCAGCCATGAAATGAGTTAATGAAAGAGAGTCAGAAGGTCACTCTGATTTATAAAAGCATTTCTGCTTATACTCAATATAAAGCAAGCAAGTACAGGATTCCCATGTATGAGAAACCCTCTTGTTTTAGGCTTCCCTAAGGAAAGGGAAATAAATTCCTTTCATGCTATACAAAAAAAGGGTGTTTAAATATTCCACTGAAAACTACTGTAGTAAAAAATTATAAACTAATTATTACTTTTCTAATCAAAGTGCTTAAAAACAGGAGCATAGTTTGATAAATTTCAAGTAATCTAACTAATTTTCATAATTACATACCTCATTTTCATGTTACATAAGGAAAAAATAATACAAAATTACATTATGGTTGTTAGGAAGAAGAAAAAACTGCCACATTTATAAACATGGAATGACTATGAACAATAAACTAAAAAAGAAAGTCAAGCTTCTTAGAGTGTCTGAGTTCTAGCTTGTAAGGGTTTTATCTTTATCCAATGTTTTCTTTTAAATAGTTTTGATTATTTTTTGGTTAAATAACTGAAAGAATCTAAAGTTCATAACTGTGGGGATCTAACTTTAGCAAGGTGAAATGAAACTGTCTCAAGTTATTCCATAAAAATATGAAGTCCTCTTAGGTAGGCTATAAAATTTATATTGCTTTGATATATTGCTTTCTCATTTTAAAACCCATAGGAAAAATTCCTTCTGTTCTGCCAGAAATTTATTTGGTGCTTTTTACATTAAAAACAAACATCGACTACCTTGAACATAAAAAAGTTTTAAGTATTAAACAGCTTCTGCCTTCAACTCTGTAAATTTGGCTAATAGGTTTCTCTTGGGGCCTGGTTAACAATCTTCACTTTTGATTAGATAACATAGCAATTCTTTGAACATTTTATGTACAGCATTTAATTCTGACACATGTCTGTTTAAAAATAAAATCTTTTTAATTAATTAAATAACAAGGGAAAAAGATAAGTACTGACTCAAAGTGAAATTAAACTATTTGAAGATTAATGTTTAGATTATTTAAAAATGAATCATTGCATGTCCTACACTCTCATTTATTAGCTTCTCAGTTATGACTTAGCTTTGCTAGAACCCAACAGAAATAGAAATACCATTGAAAAACATGGGAAACAAGATGCAAAACAGCAAATGTTTTGAATAAGGCTATTATTAGCCAAAGTGTAAATTGTGATTAGGATATTGACATTCTCCATTGTTCCTATAATTCTAGAGTGTATACATCAGGGATGATATACAATGAGCTTGCCTGTTTCATTTGGAGGTAAAGCAACATTCTTTTGAAAGCTCGTTTTATGACTTAGTAGAGCAAGATGTTAAAAAAGAAATTTTAGCTGATAAAAAATTGAAAATGATATGTTAGCTCAGGATGCAAAAATCTTCAAAGTAGGTGGCCAAGAATCATATAGAACATCTATGTTCAAGCTATAAAATAGTTGGATCCTGGAAATTAGAAAGCTTTTTCTTTTCCCTTGAGAAGGATATTTTCTCCAAGATAGTTGTATCATGTGTCTTACAAGCCCCAGGGTGAGGAGTAGATGCCAGGGAATCAGCTTTGACGGCACGTCAAGATGCACCAGGGGCTTCCCGGGTGGCACTGGTGGTACAGACTCCACCAGTCAATGCAGGAGACGTAAGAGACACAGGTTCAATTCTTGGGTCTGGAAGACCCCGTGGAGGAGGAAACAGCAAACCACTCCAGTATTCCTACCTGAAGAATCCCATGGACAGAAGAGACGGGCAGGTCACAAAGAGTCGAACATGACTGAAGATGCACTAGCTGTTAAACACGCTCCTGTGGGACATTGCGGATGAATGTGTAAAGAATGAGAGAGAGACTGACAGGTTGCAGCAAAAGCAGAGGCCAGGCTCAGGGGCCGTACTGATTATCAACCTGAAATTCCAGAGTGTGTCCAGGAAAATACACATGATAGTCTCCTAGGGGACAGGTAGGAGCCATGCTCAAGCAAAAATAGGAGGGCATGAGGTCCCCTTAGATCCTATCCAAGACTATAGATTGAAAAGACTAGAAGTTAACACTTGATGGACCTGCAACCCGCTTCAGGAAAAAGAATCAGGACACACTGGTTAGAGCAGAAACACAGTCACGTGTATCCAGAGAACTGCAAGAGAAGAAACTCCAGAAAGAGGACATTCCAGCCACTCACAATGGTGCTTCTGAAAGAAAAGTCACCCTTTAACGTCTGACAAGGCCAGACAGATGAGAACCGGGGTCTCTCCGGTGATGGCAAAAGGTACTTCCCTGAACCCTTTCCTATCCCCTCCTCCTGATATGACAATAGAGGGTCAGACATTGAGTGTAACAGCTCACAAAAGAGGGGGGGTGCTGAGTAGAGCCAGGAGTGAAGACGCCTCTAAATTTCTCCCTACTTGAGAGCCTGCCTTCCCTCCTATGGCATGCCCAAACCGGGAGAATTTTAAATGAGGTTGAAGGCTCTGTTATATGAGAATGGACCTTTTAACTGCTGGATAACAACTGTGTACTACCCAAGAGTGACCGGGAAAGCGACGGGGTCTGCTGAAGTCAGACAGGTCCAGGGAGAAAACCGAGTCCCACAGAATAGATTGAAATGAACTGTGGGAGGTAAAATAAAGTTGTTTATTATTACGCTCCAAAAATTGACATAATGGTTGCTGTTAGGTTAGCAGGTGAAATAAATAATAACTGTAGTTTCAGAATAACTTCATTCTCATTGGTCTATTCATTGGCCTCTATAGCCTACTTGAAAAAAAAAGAGAAAACAAAAGAAAACCAAGAAAAAAAAATGCTTCATTAATAGATACAAAGGCAGTACTTAGTTTAATAAATCATTCCTTTTGTGACCTTTTTGCTACATCCTGGTCTAGGATGGTTTAGGATACTCTACCCAAGCATGGTTTGAACTTCTTCCAAAATGAGTTACATTTTCAGATAGAAGGATCCCAACAATTCATTAAGTCAAGAAGCCAACTAAATAACATAACCAGAGTATTGGATTTTTTTTTTTTTTACTGTCAACTATGATTCCATTAAAAAGAAAGAGTGAGAAGAGAGAGTGAGAGATTTTTAGCTTGTATATATTACTGCTACAGTTTACATAGAGAGAGCTCTGGATTTTACATGAATTATTGCTAGGACTACTTAAGGCTGGCTGAGGTGGAGAATGTTCATTTGTAGTCAAAGTGACAGATGCTGTGTAGTTTAGGATAATTTGCTTAGAAGCCACAGGTCCTTAAACTATATAGTACAACTGTCAAACACTTTCATTATTATGATGTCTACACTGAACAGGTTTCTCACGCATCACTTATAAATGAGTGATAAATGGATATAAATGTCTGTCTGCTGTTGACCACCTTTTTCAAGGACTATATTAAAATTCCTCTGACTCTAGAGATGGGATAGGTTAAGGGTTCAGTTCAGTCAGTTCAGTCACTCAGTCGTGTCTGACTCTTTGCGGCCCCATGAATCACAGCACGCCAGGTCTCCCTGTCCAATACAAATTCCCGGACTTTACTCAAACTCATGCCCATCAAGTTGGTGATGCCATCCAGCCATCTCATCCCCTGTTGTCCCCTTCTCCTCCTGCCCCCAATCCCTCCAAGCATCAGGGTCTTTTCCAATGAGTCAACTCTTTGCATGAGGTGGCCAAAGTATTGGAGTTTCAGCTTCAGCATCAGTCCTTCCAGTGAACACCCAGGACTGATCTCCTTCAGGATGGACTGGTTGGATCTCCTTGCAGTCCAACAGACTCTCAAGAGTCTTCTCCAACACCACAGTTCAAAAACATCAATTTTTCGGCATTAGGGCAGGGAAATCTAGTTTAACTGAGGCCACAGGTGGCGCTAGTGGTAAAGAATCCAGCTGCCAATGCATATGTTAAGAGAGGAAGGTTTGATTCCTGGGTTGGGAAGACCCCCAGAAAGAGGGCATGGCAACCCACTCCAGTATTCTTGCCTAGAGAACCCCATGGACAGAGGAGTCTGGTGGGCTACAGTCCATAGGATCAGAGTTTGGCATGACTGAAGCAACTTAGCATGCACACATGAGAAATTTACGTGCGGAGGGAAGAAATGATTTTTTCCTACCCCATTTCTCAAACACGTTTTTCGCATCCTATGGCTGTAGTCCATAAGGTCACAAAGAGTCAGACACAACAGAAGCAACGTAGCATGCATTCATACCACGTTCTTAGCACCAATAATAGACACTCAAGTTTTCTATGAAAAAGATTTTAAAAAACTGACTTAGGTAGAAGGCCAAAAGAAAAAATTATTCAAAGTTCAGTTAAAAAAAATTATTCCAAGTTTTACTTCTACAAATACATATAATAGGTTTCAACCCCAAATCATTCAAGGCAAATTAGTTTAGATATAATTCTGTTAGGTAATATTCCCAAGGATTCTTAGGTTAAGTCTACTTACTTGATTTGTTAAAAAATATGTTATCTGTACATTAAATATTTAGTGTATAATGTGAAAATCTAGTACTACACAATAATGATATAGTCTTTAATTCTCTGAGTTAAATTGTAATGTAGTCCCTACTGACTGTAACACCTGAACAACAGCTAACAATATTGAAGGGAAAAAACTTACAGGATATCAGCAGATTTGAAAAAAAACCTGCAGCAGATTAGATTTTAAAAGCTTAGATTAAATAATCATAGAGAAGTTTTATAAAGGCAAATGAACTCTTACATAAGCAAGAGAAGTATTTGTAAAGGTTAGCAGGTTTTTCATTTCTTACCATACAGTGTGGAGAAAAATAAATTATTTCAAGGATTTTTACTTGCAGTGAATATTTTCCAAGCTATCTCCTGAAAGAAAAATAAATCCTTCCAGATAATTTCCTTGTAGAACTAGCTAATCTTTATAACTTCCTCCAAAGAGAAAATACACAGTCTTTTTTGATTATCTGAGAAAACTTTCATGTTTGCCTCAGGAAATCTGTTAATAGTAAGAAAAAGTTCCCTAAGAAAATCATTTTTTTCAGAAAACTTGCTTTCTCCTCCATGTCTGTAAAGTGACTGATTTGTGAACACTTCTTCCATCTAAAGCAGCTGACTGATGTAAACAAATCATAGTTTCCCCAACCCTCTTTCAAGTATAAGATTTAGAATTGACATGCTTAGGCCAAGGAGATGCAAGGCAGAATTCTTTAAAAGATTTTCTTGCTCCTAAGAATGAGACATAGTAAGTAATGATTTTTTATTCCTCTGTATTCCCTTGTCTGGATGTGGCCCATGAAACTGCTACAGTCACCTTTTTACAAACCTAAGGATAATGCTAACACCAGTGATGGCAGACAGAAGACACAGAAAGAACCGAATCATTCATATCATTGCTAAGTAGGTGATATTACCTTTTATATAGCCACTCAAACTCTAGACACTCTTATTCTATAATTTAATGTCTTCTTTTTTTTTCAACCAGCCCAATTAAGGTGTCTTTTAAGCTGAAAGCACACTAATTGATTAAAGAATAATATATTGGTCTCACACTCAAAAGAAGATAACAAAATTACCAACTCAAAAAAAAAAAAAAAAGAGAGGAAACATTATTTAGTGTTCTTTATGAGTAAGACACTGTACAATGTTTAAAGGAGAATCAGAAGTACATGTAAAATAGTTCCCCCACTCAAGGAGTGTATTACTAAAAGGGGGATATATTTACACAAATGGATGATAATAGCTTTATCAGACAGGACATCTGACACTCTGTGGATCACAACAAAACTTTGGAGAATTCTTAAGGAGATAGGAATATCAGATCACCCTACCTGCCTCTTGCAAAACTTTTACGCAGGTAAAAAAACCAACAGTTAGACCTGGACATGGAACAACAGATTGGTTCAAAATTGGGAAAGGAGTACGTCAAGGCTGTACATTGTCACCCTGCCTATCTAAATTATATGCAGAGTACATCATGGGACATGCCAGGTTGGATGAAACATAAGCTGGTATCAAGATTACTGGGAGAAACATCAATAACCTCAGATATGCAGATGACACCATCCTTATGGCAGAAAGCGAACAGGAACAAAAGAGTCTCAATGAAGATGAAAGAGGAAAGTGAAAAAGCTGGCTTAAAAAAGTTTTTCAAATGAAAAACTAAGATCATGGTATCCGGTCTCATCACTTCATGGCAAATAGATGGAGAAACAATGGAAACAGTGACAGACTTCATTTTCTTGGACTGCAAAATCACTACAGATGGTGACTACAATCATGAAATTAAAAGATGCTTGCTCCTTGGAAGAAAAGCTATGACAAACCTAGACAGTGTATTAAAAGCAGAGACATCACTTTGCTGACAAACCTCTGTATAGTCAAAGCTCTGGTTTTTCCAGTAGTCATATATGGATGGGAGAGCTGGAACATAAAGAAGGCTAAGCACCAAAGAAGGGATGCTTTTTGAACTGTGGTGTTGGAGAAGACTCTTGAGAGTTGCTTGGACTGCAAAGAGATCAAACCAGTCAGTCCTTAAGGAAATCAGTCCTGAAACATCATTGGAAGGATTGATGCTGAAGCTGAAGCTCTAATACTTTGGCCACCTGATGTGAAGAGCCAACTCATTAGAAAAGACCCTGATGCTGGGAAAGTTTGAAGGCAGGAGGAGAAGAGGATGACAGAGGATGAGATGGTTGGATGGCATCACCAACTCAATGGACATGAGTTTGAGCAAGTGCCAGGAGATGGTGAAGGATAGGGAAGCCTAGCATGCTGCAGTCCATGGGGCTGCAAAGAGTTGGACACTATTGAGTGGCTGAACAAAGTATATAAAATGTTCTAGTAAACACAAAGATAGTTATGTCTTCTGAGGATGAGAAACCCTTGGAGAACAGGATGCTGTAAAAGAGTAAAATCAGATAGATGCCTTCAAAAATGAAGAGTGAGATGAGCAAGAAAGTGAATGGCAATTTCACAAAATTGTAGCAAAGAACAAAGCTTGAATTATTCTGGAAGGAACTAATGTGGCAATTAGAGTAAAGAAAGAGAAAGAGGCAAACAAAGTAAAATGCTAGTGAGGGAACAAGGAAGACTGGGTAAAAAGGAGACTGGAAACAGGGTGGAAATGGACAGGAAGGACTTAGAAGTCAACAGGATCCTGAAGTTTATGCAAGTTCCTGGAAATCAAGAACTGCCAGAAGTCTATAAACAGAGAAGAAATATGATCAGATTTTTATTTTTCTAAGAGATAACACAAAAGGTCATGATGAATGGATGAGATGGAGAGAAAATGGATATTCTCTTTTACAAGATAAATGAAGCTGAAAAATGGTATTATCACTTATACTAGAGGAAAATATTGAAACGTTTGCTACCTTATTAGCATGGTCTGTCAGCTGAGGCTTTTGTTCAGACTGCATCACAGCTCATTTCTCCCTTTGTCTAATGCTACTTCCTTAGTGATGCCCTCTCTTGTGTTGATCCCAAGAAACCCTCCCTTGCAAATACTCTATAAGCTATTCGTCATCTCACAGTCAGCCTCTGGGGGAACTCAACTTACAGCAAACTAGTGGGAGTGATTAAATACAGATCCAGATCTCTGCCCTTGGAATGGGATCCCTTCTGAATGGATCTGATTGCTCCATTTTGATCTAGTGTTGGGGGAGTGAAGTTGTTCAGTCCTGTCCGACTCTTTGCGACCCCATGGACTTTAGACTACCACGCCCCTCCATCCATGGGATTTTCCAGGCAAGAGTACTGGAGTGGCAAATCAGTGTGCATTATCTGTCTCAAACCTTCTGAGAGAAATTCACAGAAACTCACATTTCTGAACTAAATAGAGGACTAACAGACCAACTCTACAGGCTTCCCTGGTGGCTCAATGGTAAAGAAGCCATCTGCCAATGAAGGAGATGTGAGTTCAATCCCTAGGTCGGGAAGATCCTCTAGAGAAGGAAATGGCAACCCATTCCAGTATTCTTTGCCTGGGCTATCCCATGGACAGAGGAGCCTGGTGAGCTACAATCCATGGGGTTTCAAAGAGTCAGACACAACTTAGCGACTAAACAACAACTGATCAATTCTAGAAAAAGCTTCCTTAAATTCTGGGATATCATGTCCCTGGTAATGCTTATACTTGCCTTTAAGTCTATTATGTCCCTGTAGAAATTAAAAAAAAAAAAAAAAAGGGATCAGAGTCTTATCCCTCTTATCTAAATGTCAGAATTTGAAAAAAATTCAGTCCACTTAATTTTGACTTTCTAGATAGAGGAAATACCCTGAAAGGTCTAATTTTGACTTTTTCCTTCTATGGCCATTTTCTCAAAGGTTATTGATCATATATCTGCCCTGTTCATATACCTGCCTCATTTATTATATAAGATTCAAAAATCTAGTCTGAACAGAGTTAAGACCATAAGAAGAATATTATTAAATATTTATGATGAAATGACTTTTTGCTATTACTTTTAGTGATTCCACTCTAAATGCTTCTGGCAAATATGAAATGACAATGGCTATTATTTCAGTAGGCACAGCCTTGTTTGTACAAAAACTTCAAATAAACAGATATCCTAAACTTTGATACTCCAATTAGGTATTTTCTACACAATTTCTTTTTAAATTTCTCAGAGAAAAAATTCCCAACCAGTCACTCACAGTTCAATTATGTGTTGTAGACTGCTTTACTCTATAAAGAATACAAAGGAAATCCTTCAGCCCCACAGAGTCCCAGCATGTGTGGTTTCTTCCACAGAGGAGTCTGGATTTTTGCTGAGGGGCACTGAGCCAACGCAAACCACGTAGGTCTAAACACTGCTCAACTACTACATCTTGACACTTATTTGCTACTGTGAAGTAAGAATCTTTTAGAATTGACATGATTTATATAAATTTTGAAGGTGGATACCTACAAAAATGTAAGTTCTTACCTTTGCATACCTAACCTCTTTATGAATTGTTCATTTTACAAAGATAAATGTCAGTTAAAGAGAAAGTTTCTAGTATAGACCCTACTTTTATAGTATGTTCAAATGACCACTTATTTCAATAACATCATAAGGGAAATCAATATTTCATAAACATTTATTTTATTAGATATTAGCACATTTCAAGCATGGAATATAGCCAAAGAGAGATTTGCTTAAAATAGCCAGAGGAGGAAGTTAGCTATCAGAATTTATTTTAAGCAATGATCTAATACACTCAGTTCAGATAAATGGACTTATTCTTCCAATCCTTTCCAATCTCTGAAGGCAGAGAACAGAACCAGAACAAATTCCCTTAAAAGTATGAATCACTTTTTGTTATTATTCTAAGACTGAGACATATTTGGAAAAATGCTTTGTTAGCTATGTAGTGTCTTTTAAAGCAAAACCGCAAAGTTGAAGAAGATTTTCTTTGGCCTCTTTTGTAAGAAGAGCCATAAAGATATTTACTGATGATTGAGATACTAGTTGATATTATCTATAGCCTCTCCTAGGAATTTTTTTAAGTACTCATACTTCTAAGGAAAAAATACTTCCTTAAGAGGAACTGGGGGACTTCCCAGTTATTATATAAGGGAATTCCCTTAGCATGGAGCTAAGACTCCATGCTATCAATGCAGGAGGTCCAGGTTCAATCCCAATGTTGGGGAATTAGGTCCCACATGTCGCAATTAAGAGTTCGCATACCACAACTAAAGATTACATGTGCCACAGCTAAGACCCGGACAGCCAAATAAATGAATAAATATTTTAAAAAAAGGAATAAATGGAATGGAGCTTTAATGGCAGAATGAAAGATAAGTTTTCTTCAAATTCTATCACACAACTGTTTATTTTATCTTACTGTAAACAATATTTAGGCTATAGAATAATACTCATCTTAAAAAATAAGATAACCTTATGAGTTTGTGTGTTTGAACTGACAGAAGTCGAGAACTACTGGCAATACTGTAGCGCTCATTCTTCTAGAAACACAGATTACACAAAAGGCACACATATACATTTGCAATCAAAGATTATTTCTTTATCATACCTGAGCATGTATTTAAAAAGTATTCCTTTTCCTTTGGTGGGCCTGAAAATGTGTGGAAGTACTACTTAAAAATTAAACGATTAAAAGAGCAAAAACAATATTTCTAATGCAGGTGCTCATTATGCAATAGTAACCCATATGGTGAGAAATATTTTGCCTATGTAGACTAAAACTCTTAGTGCTAATAATATTCAATTAGTGGAACAACTGATATTTAGTTATTAAAAGTGCCTCATAATTAGAGGGTTAAGTTAAAGTGGTCATTGTAGGTGAAAGCTATGTGAAGTTTCAAAGTCCAAGAGTGACCTATAAATAACTCTTTCTGGATGAGATGAAATCTCTATTAACTCAGCGTGTACATGCTAAGTCGCTTCAGTTGTGTTCAACTCTTTGCATCCCTGTGGACTGTAGCCTACCAGGCTCCTCTGTCCATGGGCTTCTCCATGCAAGAATACAGTATTGGGTACTATTGACCTGAAACCTTACAATGATTCCTAGTATTTCTTTTGTAATAGTATTTCTTATGGAAAAGTAGAGAAAGAAAAAAACAACCAAATATACCTTACAGATGCAGAATAGATCATATGTCTTCTCATTAGTCATTCAACTTCGCTAGTCTTGGTATCCATTTTTGTTTGCATAGATATTGATATTTACTAAGTTACAATACTAGTTAATAATAATTAAGACAATGTGGCTGTCCTTGCTTTGCGTATCACAATGCTAGCTGAAAATGTAGGATACAATAGTAATTGCTTTTCAGTTTTGAGTATATATTTCTTTTAAGTGGTAAGATTGTTGTTAATGAGTCCATAATTGAGGCACTGTTCACCCTTACTATCTGAATGTGAGTAATTCATAGAAAAAACCTTTTTAAATGTAAAATTAGAGTGTGGAGAAGACAGTGTGGTTTAAAATGCTACCAGAGTCATACTATCATTTTAAAGTATGCCTATGTGTTCACTGAAAATTAATTTAAAAATTTATAATAATTGCTACAGATATATAAAAGTTAATACTTCATGAATAACTCATTTTCCAGTTTTTAAATCTAAAACTTTGCATTTCTGTTAGCATCCATTTATTAACTTTTCATACCTTTCATTCATATTTTCAAAGATTTTAGTAATACACTCACTGTTAACAAAAAGCATGCATATGTGCTTAAATCCATAAAATCCAGAAGTATGTATCAGAGGCAATGCGTTCTTTTAATATGTTCTTTTTTGACATGCACATGACCTACTGCATTTGATGCTGAATCACTTAAAACAGAAGAGAAGGAAAGAAGCACAGATGAAAATAAATGCATCCAATCAACTAGACAGAAATAAACTGACCTTCTTAAAATTTTTGTTTAAGTCAACCAGACTGAGCAAGAAGATGTGGTCCTTGGCTCCCAGGAGCAACCTGCCCCTCTCCTCATCTAACAGAATAGTTTGGAAATCCAGTCCTTCTGATGAGCCCAAAAAGGGAATACAGCTATTTGAAAGCAGCAAATCTATGGGGAAAAAAAAGGACAGAAAGAAAAAATTCTTATTAAGCAAAATATTTATTTGCTTCCATACACAAGCCGTTCCACTTTGTAAATGCATATATACATCATGAAAATTCCAATTTAGATATATGCAAACCACAGACAGATTTTAGCACACACTTGTTTAGAAAGATTCAACTTATACTTTTATTTTACTGATACATTTATATTATTATCAAAATAAATATAAAACATGTTAAAAGCAATAAATACAAAATTTTTCACAACCCTGTTTGCTTTCTTAAGTTATAAATTAATGCATCTAGCTACAGTAAGATTTGCAAACTGATCAAATGATCAATATGCACAAAGGAAGCAGCCAACTAAGTATACGATAAATCTCAGCCATTTTTTTCCCCCTTCTACTTTTTATGATATCCATGTTTGGAAGATTACACACTGCCTAGTTCCCAGTGGCTCAGTGGTAAAGAATCCGCCTGCAACGCAGGAAATGCAGGAGATACTGGTGCGATCCCTGGGTCATAAAGACCCTCGGGGTCAGAAAGATGCCCTGGAGGAGGGCATGGCAACCCACTCCAGTATTCTTGCCTGGAGAATTCCATGAACAGGGAGCCTGACAGGCTACAGTCCATAGGGTACAAAGAGTTGGACATGACTGAGCATGCACAAAGTTCACGTATACAGGAAGATGCAAACGTAGAAGTAATGAATTCTAAGGAGATGTGATCCTGAACCAGTGATGGAATCGGAATTATAAAGTGAGAAGGGACCTTAAAAGTTAATTCATGATTTTATAAATGAAGGTGTTTAATTCCATCAAGATGAAGCCACATGCCCTAAAGTCACAAAACAACAGTGGCAAAGCTGATAATATAACCTCAGTCCCAGACTCCATTTATTCTGGGCTGTTACAAGGTCTAAGTCTTTCAGTTATGATTGTGATACAGGCAGATTTCTATTCAAATTTAGGTCTGAAGCCTAGTGGTTAGGATGAGGGCCTCACTGCTGAGGGCCTGGGCTCAATCCCTGGTCAGAGAACTAAGATTCCATAAGCCATGTGATATGGTCAAACAAAGCAAACAAAAACGGAAATAAATTTAAATTTAGGTCTGAGTTTACAGGAACCCTAATCTTTTCAATATATTTTACTCCAAGTACTAATCATGCCTTCTCATTTTCTGCAACCCTAGACTATTAAATAACAAGAAGAAAATAACATCACTCATCACTTATTAAAGTCCATTACATTTTACTGGACTTTGCAATTCTGGCTGGATGATCTAGGGCAAGAAAGTTAACCTCTCTGTGTCTTCATTTTCTTATCTATAAAATGGGAATAATGATGGATAGAAACAATGTAATAAATCATGAAAGTGTGAAGAATAATGAGTAAACATATGACAAGCATTAGAATAGTGCCTGGCAGTTCTGTGTAACTATTAGCTATTATAATAATGATTTTTTAAAAACTCTATAAAATCTATAAAAAGGAAGTCATATTTCCCAACTCCAAATTCCCATGATTAAAGGTGGCAACTTATATGAAGTTCTTAGAACAATGTCTTGAAGATAGGAAAAGTTCAATAAATAGTGTTACTTTGAATATTAAACTCTGGTTTGGACCAAATGAGTTCTATTAAGGAGTATCACCTCATCTTCCATTAAATCTGACTCATGAAGATTAGAACATCTCTGTTGTTTTTAAAATAATTTTGGAATAACATTAAAAAGCTATTTTGTCGACAAATATTTATAAGCTTAGAAAGTATTAAGCATGCAAACAAGGTTGTGGATGGCTGAGCCTTGCTGTCAAGGAGCTCACAGATCCATATGCAAATAGATAGGCCTAGACAATACAATATAAGCAAAATAAATTCTAATAGAAGTATACACAAAATGTTAACAGATCTTTCAAGTAATTAATTATGTATCACCTTACAGAAGGAGGTGATATTTATAAACATATTTATAAACATTTATATATTTTTATAAAAATATAAAAAACATTTTACTCCAAGCAGAGGACCACTAGAATGTATTGTACCAGGGTATATACCATCTTATATTATGCTTACGTATTGCATGTTTAATGCATTTCCTACTATGGGGTATGAGTTCTTTCGGGTCAAAGACCAGGTCTTACTTATCTTAGAATCCCCAGCACACAGCTCAGAGTCTGAGACAAATTGAGCACTTAATAAATATGTGTGGAACTGCAGTAGTTCAGTAAGCTGGAACAGAGAGAAGAGGTAGGGGCAGTGAAAAGTGAGGTTGTCTCGAAGTAGTCAAGGTGTAAGCCGTCAGGCTGCAGAGGTTAGGTATTATATAGGTAACTGAAAGCCAATAAAATATTTTATGCAGAGAAAGTGAAAAAGAGTATAGCTGAGCGTTACAAAAATAAGTCTAGCTGCTGTGTTCAGGATGGATGAAAATCAGGAAAGATGGGGGCAGAGAGACTATACAGAAGTTTCTAAAAGATGGTAAGTCCCTGAATTATGGTGGTACTGAGGGGAGGAGGAAGATGTTTAAGGATATTGTATCTCATTTTCTGTCTCTACTTAAATGAGGAAAATAAAGGACATCATCATTTGCTTTATTTTCTTTTACCATAACCAATTTTATCGGGTTTAGTTTCAAACAAATTTGACAAGCAAACACAGCTGCAAAAATATTGACTAACCTTAAGTATTATCATTTCAAAATGATTTAATGTTGCCTTGTGACAGTGTTAGCATCAAACCGATTAGAGCATGCTTTACTGATGCTTCGTAGCCAAACTAAATAATTAGATTCAGACATTACATATGAAAATTTCTCAGGTTGACACATTTTGAAAAGGCCTTGGGACAGGGAATGGAACAGGTTCCC
The DNA here is from genome assembly GCF_963930625.1 of Muntiacus reevesi. Classification (NCBI taxonomy): domain Eukaryota; kingdom Metazoa; phylum Chordata; class Mammalia; order Artiodactyla; family Cervidae; genus Muntiacus; species Muntiacus reevesi. The sequence goes on along the minus strand of NC_089254.1, from coordinate 33,672,637 downwards.
TCTTCCCCAGGCAGCTTATCTTTCTTGCATTTCTGCCAAACCAAGCAAATTCACTTTTGTTTCCACGGGATCATCAACAAAAGCCTAGGAAAAAAAAGTCAAATCCAGAGTCTGTATCTTAACACCTAAAGCTGATATACTCTCAGGATTTCAGGAATCAGATATGAATGCTAGCTCTGCAGGCTGAAAACTCATGCAAGTTAAAGACTAATAATTTGGCAATATATTTTCAAGCTTTATTTTTTCTTTCCTTAAACCAGCAAGTCTTAGGCATATGATTTTTTAAATTGCCCACAGTTTATAATTTTTTTAACAGAGGCTTCATCTTGTTTCCCCCCTCGCCCCACTTTGGTGGTGGATTGAATGGGTTGCTTCATAAATGCCTTTCAGAGGGGGTCTGCTCTGTACTTACCTAACCAGCCCCACCTTTCTGCAGACCTCTCGGTCCTAAATGCATTCTTTGTTCTTCCTACCTAAACCTTTGACCTAAGCCACCATGATCACTGCTTCTGTTCTTTTAGCAGTTCATTTTCCTATCACTTTGTTCTCAGATTGTAATCTCAATCAACCAGGGCCTCAAATTCACATTCTTGTTCTATCGATAGATTCTTAAAAAACCTACAGTTGATTACTTCTGAAATAAATACATCAAAGTTATGATTAATCATTTACTAGTTTAACTATGGAAATCCTGCACAGGATGGATTTTAATTGAATGATGACACAGACAAGATATTCAGAATCCATGATCAAGAAACCACTACAGAGCAATTAGATGGTTCTGCGGTTCAAAACTCCTATAGAGAGCATAGTATTTTCCTATATTTGTATTCACGTGCCTGTATGATAAGTTACTTCAGTCGTATCCGATTCTTAGCAACCTGATGGACTGCAGCCCAGCAGTTTCCTCTGTCCATGGGATTCTCCAGGCAAGAATACTGGAGTGGGTTGCCATGTCCTCATCCAGATCTTCCTGACCCAGGGATTGAACCCGCAAGTCTCTTAGATCCCCTGCATTGGCAGGTGGGTTCTTTACCACTAGCACCATCTGGGAATCCCCTTGTATGTATGTGTGCATTGCTAAAGAGTACATCCAGAGTTCATCAACATCTCCTGTTATCTTACCAAAAGGCACAGATAAATTATATGTCTCTCACATATAGTTAATAGCATACTTAAAATAATTTCTCATCTCTAACACAACAAAGTGAGTCTCTACCCTCATAAAACTAGATTTCTGAAGGCAAACAACTGACTCATCTAAGATCACCAGGTTCTCTGCATATGCTGCAAAAACTCTGCTAACAAATTCCCCTCTTATGGACCTCACAGCCTAGTGCAGAGAAAATACTCATCCACAACAAAAAATGAGAATACATCTTTTTTATTTAACTCCTAGTGGCTGAACACCTTATTTATTTTGGCTATACCACAGGGCATATACTATCTTAGTTCCCCAAGCAGGGATAGAATCCGTGCCCCTTGCATTGGAAGCATGGAGTCTTAACCACTGGACCACCAGGAATGTCTTGAGAATGTACTTGTGACAAAGGACAATGGTACTTACAGTAGTAGATTGTTAAATACTTTTAATGGCAAAATAGAAAGAGCTTCCTGTCTGTTCATTAGCAAGCCAAATAACACAGCTCTTGCCAATATGGTGGATAGAGAAACCAAATGGTCTCTGATCACCTTCCAACACTGACGTTCTGTGGCATTAGTACCATACACTGAACTCTGTTAAAATAGACACATGTCAAATAACAAACTTAAATGGACACATATCAAGTAACTCATTCATCTGTTTACTCCAGGCCATTGCTCTATTCCCTGGAGCAGGTAGTCTCTAAGCTTTGGGAAGAACAGAAATACAGTATAACGTAATTAGAGCTAAAGGGAGATCTTGATAATGCTGTTTGAATTCTCTATTACCAATTCACCAATTCAATGAGGTTCAGAATGGTTAAGTGGGCTTCACAAAACCAATTTGTTCTTCATTGCAGACTATGGCAGCAATGAACCCCCTGACTCACAGCCACATGACCCTCTATGTGAGGGGAAAGTTGAAGATCTCACAGCTCCTATTTGAAACAATAGCTTGTTCTATAAAGAATTCTTTATATCTCCCTGTAGCATCCCTTCATATAATTGTTCTTTCAGCCTGAAGAAACATTTGACCTGATGTTCTACATTCTTCCTCTTCACCCCAGAAAGGAAAGGAGTGGTCAGTCACACTGAATCTAACAAATTTAGGAGTAGGCAATACAGACTTCCTCAATGTTCACTATTAAATGAACAAAATCCCAAACCCTTGAAATCCTGCTTTTATGGCCAGAAATTCTAAACTGGGTGGAGTTGACAATCTCTCTCTTGAGAAGACTACATAGTTAAAAAATGGCTTCCCACATCCTTTAAAGAACACTTGACAGGAAACTCTTTTTTAAAAGAAGAAAATCAAAGTATTAAGGTCAGATTTTCATGGGGTAAAAATAAAATCACCTTTGAGCAAAGTCAGTTTCCAGTCAAATTTCTCAGCAGAAAAAGATTATAGCCAACAATGAATCCAGATCAAAACCCTTCACCCTGGGGATTTCCTGGTGGTCCACTGGTTAGGACCCAGCATTTGCCAAAAAAAAACAAAAAAAAAAATGAAAGAAAAACACATACATACACACAACTCTGTTACTCTTCCCTACCATTCAGGGTATTCCACACAAAAGTACAAATTCTTACCCTACCCACCCATCTTTTTCCTCAAGGAAATAACCATTATATCGTTAGGGCTATTCTGACATTTCTTGGACACAGTCACATCTCCAGTGTGTTCTCTACAACACTGTCTAAATAAAGAGGTAAAGGAGTTTTCATTCCTGCCTTCTCCATAAATTCAGCTTCTTCCTCTTGACTTCTGAATTCCTTGGGCTTCCACGGCTGTCAGTCTCCCAAGACTCCTTCCATGGAACCCCTTCATCCCACAGTTCACAGAAATGTTTTGGCTATCAAACCAACCTCACTACCTTCCATCCCCAAAGCCTGTTCTCAGTTTGGGTCAGGAGTTGAGCAAAGAGAGCAAACTGTTCATTCCAAAATGAAAATCAGTCCCTAATTTTGTGACTCACTGAGTCTCTTTGGCCCTCTATGAACCTGTATTTATTTCTCCTGCTTTTGGTCCAAAGCAAGGCAAGAATTCTTTCTTGGATTTAACCTTTGGAAAGAGAGCTTATCTTAAATTGGCCCCACCAGACTTTCAATTGGTTTTCTGAGGCCTGAGACTATATGAAAAGATTTTGGTGACCAAGATAGCTCACCTTCACCTATCAAACATACTGCTTATTCTCTATGTATGAAGCTTAAGTCTCCTATAGCTAACTCCTCAAAACATATAAAGAATGCTATTCAAACTTAAAATCCCGACAAAAAGACTAAATTATAAGAATATATTACTGTTCTGTTTTCCTAGATGGAAAGTCTAACTCTACTTTGCAAAATAATGCAAGTTCAAATCAGAAAGAAAAAGAAATCAAATTCTCATTTGCTCATCTGCAATGGAATGCTGGAAACCGTTCTGTTCATTAGGTCTCAGACAGACCATTATCTATATCAACAATAAATCAGGTGACACCACATAGAGAAACATACACTAGGAACAAGTAAAGTCTATTATATCATCAGAGCTACATTCTTTCCAGGACAGGGTGTGGAATAGGAGTGCGGTAATTTTACACCATCACATTTTCATCTACATTCATGCTTTTAAATCATAGGTTTATTCTTATTTGGCCAGCTTTCAACAATAGATGCCTTTTATAATTCATCACATGTGAGATTCATAATTTATTATTATGGATCCCTTTTAAATTCTTACTTTGAGTAAGACTGAATCATTTTAAATTCTCAAAAGCTTGGCCATAATAAATTTTGCTACTGACCTATAAAAAAGGCTAACATTATAAATAACTGATACATTTCCAGAAGAACAATGCAATAACAGAATAAACTGCCTCAAAAATACTTGACAGGATAATTCTAGGAAAGATACATTCTACTCTGACAATTATTTTCTTAATTCCCTTTAAGGTATTGAGAATATCTTCCTTCTCAAATCTCAAGGAATACTTAAAATCAAAACACCATGTCACAAGTGAACATAAATTTGTTTTCAATTTAGAATGTGAATTTAATTTAAAAAAACTCAAAAATGTCAAACCTTAATACATCACTTATTGATTCCAAATAGCAAGACAAATATGACAAGAGCAAATAATTCCTCAAGCTAAGATGCATACAAGTTAATTTACAAAGTTATGAAACTAACATAATATTTTACAATAATATTTTAAAATTACATTAATCAAAGTTAAGCATATGTATATATATAAGTAATATTAAGAGGCATATATAAACCCATCTCTTGTCTCCAATTCTCTGTCCACCTCCAATCTAGACTCTATTAACATATTTACTAGTTTATTTTCTATTTATTTTCATATTTACAAATAATATGTATGCACTACTATTTTTTCAATCACTCAGACATTTCTGTTGAATTATTCTTTACAGAAACTGAGAATGTTAGACTTCTTATGCCAACTCTTCCCCTCCAACCAAGTCCCTAACATTATAGAATGTCCATTTTTATGAAAACTATATTTAATCATTCCATTACTAGTGCAAGGTAAATATTCTTCCCTACTTAGAAAAACAGTGTTCTTTAACGATCCTTACTTTCTAGAACAATATGTTGCTTTTGTTAACAATTTCTCAATTGTGACATTTGCTTTGACTTCCTTAAGATCATGGTCAAAACTTTCCACGCCTTCTGAAAACTGTGTCCATAAAATTTTCAAATGAAATTGTCATATGTTTTTGTTTCTCTCCAGGAAAAGGCCCTTCACTCCTAGGCCCTTTCTTCCTCCTGCTCCAATCTGAACTGTCTGTTCTCTGGCCTGAGTAATACTTTCTCAGACTTTTTTCAACTTCTCTCCTAGTATGACTCCCATCTTTCCTGGATTTCATGTCTTTATTCTTTGATTTATTTTCTTATTTTGGTGAACCCATCTCCAGAAGTTTCTGTGACTTAAATTTTTGAAGTTTTCCATATATCCAAAGTTACAGTTTAGAAGTCTCATGCCATCAGTGCCCCAAGATTTTTTTTTTTCTTTCTTTTTCCCTCCTCACTCTGCTATTACAAAATAAAATGATTGGCCTGATATGTCTTTTTTGTTTTTTATTTCTTTTTTTTTTTTTTTTTTTTTTTTTTTTTCTTTTTTCTTTTTTATTTTTTTTTATTTTTTTTTTTTTTAATATTATTTTATTAGTTGGAGTCCAATCACTTTACAACATTTCAGTGGGTTTTGTCATACATTGACATGAATCAGCCATATAGTTACATGTATTCCCCATCCCGATCCCCCCTCCCACCTCCCTCCCCACCCGACTCCTCAGGGTCCTCCCAGTGCACCAGGCCCGAGCACCTGACTCATGTATCCCACCTGGGCTGGTGGTCCGTTTCACCATAGATAATATACATGCTGTTCTTTCAAAACATCCCACCCTCACGTTCTCCCCCAGAGTTCAAAAGTCTGTTCTGTATTTCTGTGTCTCTTTTTCTGTTTTGCATATAGGGTTATCGCCACCATCTATCTAAATTCCGTATATATGTGTTAGTATACTGTAATGTTCTTTATCTTTCTGACTTACTTCACTCTGTATAATGGGCTCCAGTTTCATCCATCTCATTAGAACTGATTCAAATGAATTCTTTTTAACGGCTGAGTAATATTCCATGGTGTATATGTACCACAGCTTCCTTATCCATTCATCTGCTGATGGGCATCTAGGTTGCTTCCATGTCCTGGCTATTATAAACAGTGCTGCGATGAACATTGGGGTGCACGTGTCTCTTTCAGATCTGGATTCCTCAGTGTGTATGCCCAGAAGTGGTATTGCTGGGTCATATGGCAGTTCTATTTCCAGTTTTTTAAGAAATCTCCACACTGTTTTCCATAGTGGCTGTACTAGTTTGCATTCCCACCAACAGTGTAAGAGGGTTCCCTTTTCTCCACACCCTCTCCAGCATTTATTGCTTGTAGACTTTTGGATAGCAGCCATCCTGACTGGCGTGTAATGGTACCTCATTGTGGTTTTGATTTGCATTTCTCTGATGATGAGTGATGTTGAGCATCTTTTCATGTGTTTGTTAGCCATCTGTATGTCTTCTTTGGAGAAATGTCTGTTTAATCGATCAACGTAATACACCACATTAACAAATTGAAAGATAAAAAACATATGATTATCTCAATAGATGCAGAGAAAGCCTTTGACAAAATTCAACACTCATTTATGATTAAAACTCTCCAGAAAGCAGGAATAGAAGGAACATACCTCAACATAATAAAAGCTATATATGACAAACCCACAGCAAGCATCACCCTCAATGGTGAAAAATTGAAAGCATTTCCTCTGAAATCAGGAACAAGACAAGGATGCCCACTCTCACCACTACTATTCAACATAGTGTTGGAAGTTTTGGCCACAGCAATCAGAGCAGAAAAAGACATAAAAGGAATCCAGATAGGAAAAGAAGAAGTGAAACTCTCGCTGTTTGCAGATGACATGATCCTCTACATAGAAAACCCTAAAGACTCTACCAGAAAATTACTAGAGCTAATTAATGAATATAGTAAAGTTGCAGGATATAAAATTAACACACAGAAATCCCTTGCATTCCTATACACTAACAATGAAAAAACAGAAAGAGAAATTAAGGAAACAATACCATTCACCATTGCAACAAAAAGAATAAAATACTTAGGAGTATATCTACCTAAAGAAACAAAAGACCTATACATAGAAAACTATAAAACACTGATGAAAGAAATCAAAGAGGACACAAACAGTTGGAGAAACATACCGTGTTCATGGATTGGAAGAATCAATATTGTCAAAATGGCTATTCTACCCAAAGCAATCTATAGATTCAATGCAATCCCTATCAAGCTACCAACGGTATTTTTCACAGAATTAGAACAAATAATTTCACAATTTGTATGGAAATACAAAAAACCTCGAATAGCCAAAGTAATCTTGAGAAAGAAGAATGGAACTGGAGGAATCAACCTGCCTGACTTCAGACTCTACTACAAAGCCACAGTCATCAAGACAGTATGGTACTGGCACAAAGACAGAAATATAGATCAATGGAACAGAATAGAAAGCCCAGAGATAAATCCACGAACCTATGGACAGCTTATCTTTGACAAAGGAGGCAAGGATATACAATGGAAAAAAGACAATCTCTTCAACAAGTGGTGCTGGGAAAACTGGTTAACCACTTGTAAAAGAATGAAACTAGAACACTTCCTAACACCATACACAAAAATAAACTCAAAATGGATTAAAGATCTAAATGTAAGACCAGAAACTATAAAACTCCTAGAGGAGAACATAGGCAAAACACTCTCCGACATAAATCACAGCAAGATCTTCTATGACCCACCTCCCAGAATATTGGAAATAAAAGCAAAAATAAACAAATGGGACTTAATGAAAATTAAAAGCTTTTGCACAACAAAGGAAACTATAAGTAAGGTGAAAAGACAGCCCTCAGATTGGGAGAAAATAATAACAAATGAGGAAACAGACAAAGGATTAATCTCAAAAATATACAAGCAACTCCTGAAGCTCAATTCCAGAAAAATAAACGACCCAATCAAAAAATGGGCCAAAGAACTAAACAGACATTTCTCCAAAGAAGACATACAGATGTTTTTTATTTCTTATGCGGGGCTTTCAGCATGACATCTGATCTGAAAATTTCCATTGATTCAGGAAAATGTCCATTTGGTTTTTCATTTAGAACAAACAGATGTCAGTTAACCAATGGAACATTTTTCTAGGATTTGTCCAGAAAGGGTCCTCTCTCTTACCTAAGGAAGATAATTCTATAGAGATATGCATGGAATTTGAATCAGAATATGCTTATGGACTTGCAAGAGGGAGATTCAAAATACAGTCATAGAATAATGCCTCCTAATTTAAGTGTGCGTGCATGCTAAGTCACTTCAGTCGTGTCTGACTCTTTGCATCCCTATGGACTATAGCCTGCCAGGCCCTATGTCTATGGGATGCTCCAGGCAAGAATACTGGAGTGAGTTACCATTTCCTACTCCAGGGGATCTTCCCCAGGGATCAAACTTGTGTCTTTTATGTCTCCTGTATTGGCAGGCAGGTTCTTTACCACTAGTGCTACCTGGGAAGCCCCCGTAATTCAGGCAGTAGGGCATAAACAATGAAATAAGCTTTTCCATTTACAGTTTCCCATAAACCGTTTTCTCATAAAGTGTTAGTTCTCTACTGATGATTTCAAAACAGACACCTAAAACCCCACTGCATCTCCCAAGTCATAGTTCAGAATTTCCAATAGCTAGCTTGATATTGTCATTTTCCCCTCAGCCAGCTCATCCTACCAATTATAATGACTTTAATAACATGACTGAGTTCTCAGGATCAGGATAGCAGAATCATTTTTAGTTCTTCTTCCTTATTCCCTTACTCTTTTATTCCCCTATTTAAATAATTAGTACCTCTAAGTCTATTGCATTTCCCTCATATCAACATCCAGGTAAATTTAAAGCCTTATAGATTTTCTCATGTAAATCTTCCATTCTTCTTCCTCAAATATTTATTCCTATTGTCAGCTAGGCAAACAGCCATATTACTACTTCTCAAAACTGCTTTAACAGGTTCCTAAACAACCTTGTTCTCTGCTCCCATCCCTCACCAGTCCCTCTCCAATCCACATGAAGTTATCTATTCTGTTTTTTCCCCTAATTAGAATTGTTAGAATTTCATGATCAAATTATCTAATGCCAACAAAGAGTTAAATTCAATAAACTAAATTTCTTCCAATTTTCCAAGTTCAATTTCACACTCAACCTCCTCTGAAATTCTTTTAAGTGTTTTGATTTATTTACCATAATACTATGACATCAATCTTTTTGTAGTTATTTCATCCTTTAAAAAGACTAGAAGCCCTTGCAGATAAAAATAAGTCTAAATCATCACTGCAATTCATCACCTCTTTTTTCACAGAAGAAGTCTAATAAACATTTAACTGATTTTTTCAAAGGAGTGATTCTTGTTCGTGTTGGTTTTTCTACCTTCCATTTAAATCAGAATTTATTGCAAGCTTATTAATAATTCAGAGAGGCTAACGTGCCATTTGGAGACCCCACTGTGGCTCTAAGGCTCTGTAATCATGAGAGATTCCTGTTGTGACGTCCAAGTACCCCTGTCTGTGTCTGCGTGTCAGGGGTGGTTTCAGAAGTAAGGCACTGTAAAGCAAAGTTTCTCAGAATTAACATGCCTTCAAATCAGCTCAGATTCTTGCTAAAAGAATGGATTCTCACTGAGGCATCTGCGAGAGGCCCTAAGATTCTGCATTTCTAATAAGTTCCTCGTTTATGCTGGTGCTACTGGTCCTTACACTGTAGTTGGAGTAGAAACTTTCACTAAAGGAAACCATGGGCCCAACTGCCCTGAAGTGCTGGACTCTTTCTTTCTTCCCCACACTAGAGTTTCTCTCAAGCCCTTAAATGATGGTGTGTCAATTTACGCAAAATAGCCAAATTATTATTTCCCTGTACAATACCACAGTCTTAGAATAAGTTAGGGATGGACAGAATTGAACAATGTGATTAACTTACAACTAGTTTAATTGCTATAAGTGATAAATGACCTACTTAGTTTCAACCAATGACATATGAAACTTTTTCCCCTCAGTTTTCTCATACAAAGAAGAGAAGTAATCCATTTAACCTGGAAGGTAAATGTGAGGCTGCCAGGGTTAATTCCATGACAGGCAGCCTGGACCTAAGTTTTAGCTTTCCCCGAAATGGTAAGATTCCCCACCCCCATCAGGTAACCTGAAGCCAGCCAATCAATATGCGCCCAGTAAGAGACAAAGGGGAAAGCTGAAAAGCCCGCGAAAGCCCAGGTTTGAGAAAGCCCGCGAAAGCCCAGGTTTGAAAAAGCCCACGAATGTCTGTACCAATAGAATTGCTTTGTAAACATGTAACCAATCCGCTTAAGCCAGCTACTAATTGATTATGCATGTCCTATAAATTTCTGTAACAGCTTGGGCTCAGGGCTTTTCTGACCCTGCACCACTGTGATGGCGGAGGCAGAAGGCCCTGGCTCGAGTCAGTAATAAACTTCCCTTTTTTTGCAAGTTGCATTGCCTTGGAAGCCTTCTCTCTTCCCGTTCGGGGATTCGGACATCGGGCATAACATTTGGGGGCTCGTCCGGGATCCCTTGACCGGGAGAAGAGAACGCTTCCAGGACAAAGGGGGAAGGATAAATAATAACACCGGTGCTCAGGAAAGACCACAGTAAATTCAGGGCCCTGTTGGGGAGCAGGAGGGTGCGTATCTGGCACAGAAGGAAGGCTTTCTGTAAAGGGGGATTAGCCGGCGTAAGGCCAAGGCCAGCGGACGCGCTGGGAGGCAGCCGACTTCGCGGGGAAGAAAGTTCCTCTCCCGACCCCAAGTCTGGTGAACAGCGGACGCCATTCGGTAAGGTGAAATTCAGGGGGCCCGAAAATCCAGCGCTGTGTCGTCGGCCGACGTTTGTTTGTCCGTGTGTTTGTCTTCGGCTCTCCGTGTTTTTGTGTGTGCCGGCATTGTCTCTATTCTCGTTCTCTTCTGGGGCATCATTCTTTTCTCTTCTGACTTATTCTCCTTCTCTTCTCCGATCTCCCCTCCACTCCTTTTCTTTTCGGGAGTTTCAGTGAACAGGCGAACGGTTGTGGGGCAATTGATGAATCCTGGCCAGGGCTACACTCTGGCGGACTCTGAAGGCCCTACAATAAGTGAGCCTCAGTAACTAGAGCCCGACCGGGTGAAACTCTCCTTTAACATCCCTAACTGAGGACGTGGCCTAAAATTCTTCTTGTGGGCACGGGTCAGGCACTTAAAGGCCATTAGGGCGCCTGCCACTTGAAGACTCCCGTGAGAGGATAAGGGGGTCACGGAACGGGCTAGAAACCCCTAGGGTGCCCGCCCCCAGCAAGAAAACTTCCGTGCAACGATGTAGGCACATAAACAGTTCCAAAAGCATACCATAAGCCCAATCTCTTGGCCGCCACCACTCCCGGTAGGATTTTTGGTGGTCGTTCTCAGTGACTTTCTCTCTCTTTCTTCCTTACCATTTATTTTAACCATGGGTCAGAGAGAATCTACCCCACTTTCTCTCATGACTGACCATTTTTCGGATGTCAGGGCCAGGGCCCATAACTTGTCTTTGCTAGTCAAGAAAAGTAAATTAATAACTTTTTGTTCTGCAGAGTGGCCCGCCTTTCGGGTAGGATGGCCTCCGGAAGGCACCTTTCAACCGTCCATCATACAGGCTGTGAAGGAGAAGATTATGGCTCCTGATCCCTGGGGCCATCCGAATCAGGTCCCCTATGTCATGGTCTGGCAGGATTTAGTGGAAAATCCACCTAAATGGTTAAAACCTTTTGTTTATACACTTCCTAGTTCCTCCAATTCACAGGTCCTGGTGATGGAGATCCCCCCGGAGGAAACCAAAAAGAAAGAAGACCCAAAACCAGTCCTTCAGGAATCATCTTATCCAAACCTGATAGATCTAGAAACGGAGATAAGGCCTCCGCCATATGTGCCCTCCTCGCAACCCCCTCCAAGGAGAGAAGTTCCCACGGGTGAACCGAGAGGTTTAAAAGGGCCAACGGGAACTGACCATGAGGGGGGACCGGCACTGGGGACCCGGGGGAGAACTAGGGGAGATAGGGGTGGGCAAGACCCTGGGGACCCAGAGTTACCTTCACCAACTGTTCAGGCGCTCCCCGTCCGAGTGGGACCAGCTAACCCGGACGGAAAGCGAACCTATCAGTACTGGCCCTTTTCCACGAGTGACCTGTACAATTGGAGAACCCAGAACCCTCCTTTCTCAGAGAAACCCCAAGGCCTCATTGACCTCTTAGATTCCATTTTGTTCACTCATAACCCCACCTGGGACGATTGTCAGCAGCTGTTGCAGGTGCTCTTCACCACGGAAGAACGGGAGCGAATCCTGGCAGAGGCACGGAAACGGGTCCCGGGGGCCGACGGGAGACCAACCGCCCAGCCTCATCTCGTGGACGAGGGGTTTCCTCTGTTGCGGCCTAACTGGGATTTTGAGCGGGTGGAGGGTAGGGAGCATCTCCGAGTGTACCGCCAGACTCTAATGGCTGGCCTGCGGGCTGCAGCAAGAAAGCCGACGAATCTGGCAAAGGTAAATCTAGTAAGGCAAGAGCCCACTGAGAGCCCAGCAGCCTTCCTAGAGAGGCTGATGGAAGCTTTCAGGCAATATACACCTATGGACCCCCAGGCTGAGGAGTCACGCGCTGCAGTTCTGTTAGCGTTTGTAAATCAGGCAGCCCCAGATATTAGGAAGAAATTACAAAAGGTAGAGGGATTGGGAGAACAGACAATACAGGATTTACTGAAAGTAGCTGAAAAAGTATTTAATAATAGGGAGACCCCAGAAGAAAGGGAAGAACGAATTCGACGGGAGGAAAGGGAATTAGCTGAGAAGATCAGGAAAGAAGATAGGGAACATAGGGCGAGGGAAAACCGGAAGAACCAGAGGGAGCTAGCCCAGATCCTTTTTGCTGGGATAAAGGCCGGAACAGAATTGAGGGAACCTCGAGACCCCCGGATGGGAGAAAAAGAAAAACCAAAAAGGCAGGCCCTAAAGAAGGATCAGTGCGCCTACTGCAAAGAACAGGGGCACTGGAAAAACGAGTGCCCTAAGAGGGACTCAAAGAGAGGAATGACCCAGAGAGAGAAAATTTCCCCTGGAACTCGAGTTCTATATGCGGGGGAAGACAGTGACTAGGGGAGTCAAGACTCGGTGCCCCTCCCCGAGTCCTGGGTAACCATACATGTGGAGGGGAAACCCGTTGGCTTCATGGTAGATACTGGCGCCCAACACTCTGTTTTAAATAAAAAACTGGGACCAATGTCTAAAAAAACCAGCTTAGTGCAAGGAGCCACGGGGACAAAAAGATATTGTTGGACCACAGAACGGAAAGTAAATCTGGGGACCCACCAGGTGTCCCATTCGTTTTTGGTGATACCAGAATGCCCAGCCCCTCTACTTGGACGGGATTTGTTGACTAAAGTTAATGCTCAGATTCATTTTGACCCGGGGGGAATGTCAGTCACGGATGGACTTGGACAACTGATACATGTCTTGTCCCTAGCCTTAAGAGATGAATACAGACTTTTTGTGCCTAAGCCCTCAGAGACCATAGCACTAGATGTACAACCGTGGGTCCATAAATACCCATTGGCCTGGGCAGAAACGGCAGGGATGGGACTAGCCAAACAGAGACATCCGGTCGTCATTGAGCTAAAGGCAGAGGCAGTTCCTGTGAGGGTGAAACAGTACCCCATGAGCCAGGAAGCTCAGCGGGGGATCACTCCCCACATTCGACATCTCATGGATGCCGGAATTCTCAGGCGATGCCAATCCCCTTGGAACACCCCCTTACTGCCGGTGAAGAAGCCAGGGGGGACAGATTACAGACCTGTCCAAGACCTGTGAGAAGTCAACAAGCAGGTGAGTGACATACACCCCACTGTCCCTAACCCATATACCCTCCTGAGCAGTTTACTGCCTGAGTACACTTGGTATACTGTGTTGGACTTGAAGCATGCCTTTTTCAGCCTACCCCTGGCGGCCCAGAGCCAGGAGATATTTGCCTTTGAGTGGACTGAGGGGGAGGGCCAACCGGTAGTACAATTAACTTGGACCCGTCTCCCACAGGGGTTCAAGAACTCCCCTACCTTGTTTAATGAGGCTCTGAGTGAGGACCTCTGTGAATATCGGGCTTGCCACCCAGAGGTCATTCTGCTACAATATGTAGATGAGCTCATGTTGGCTGGAACCACAGAGGAGGCATGCAGCCGTGCCACTGGGGACCTCTTACAGACCCTAGGCATCTTGGGGTATCGTGCTAGCGCAAAGAAGGCACAAATAGCCCGGCAAGAGGTCACCTATTTGGGGTATAAGATCCGGCAGGGACAAAGGTGGCTAACTCAGGTCATGAAAGAAACAATATTGCAGATACCAGAGCCCAAAACCCCTCGCCAGGTGAGAGAGTTTCTGGGGACTGTTGGATATTGCAGACTGTGGATTATGGGGTTTACTGAGAAGGCCTGGCCCTTGTATGAGGGAAGTAAAGAGACCCCAAACTGGACTTGGACTGAGCCAATGAAAAAGGCTTTCCAGATGCTTAGACAGGCCCTACTAGAAGCCCCAGCCCTTGCCCTGCCTAACCCAAATAAGCCATTCCAGCTGTTTGTAGATGAGAAGCAAGGAATAGGAAAGGGGGTCTTGACGCAACAATGGGGACCATGGAAGCGGCTGGTAGCATACCTTTCGAAGCGGTTAGACCCGGTGGCCGCTGGGTGGCCCCCTTGCCTTCGCATCATTGCAGCTACAGCCCTCCTCGTCCGCGACGCTGACAAGTTGACGTATGGACAGCAACTCTTTGTGTACACCCCCCACGCCATCGAAGGGGTTTTAAAGCAGCCGCCGGGTAAGTGGATCTCCAATGCCCGCTTGACACACTACCAGGCCTTGCTGCTCGATGCCCCACGGGTGCGTTTTCAGACCCCTTGCTTCCTAAATCCGGCCACGCTCCTACCTAACCCAGAGAAGGACCGCCCTCTCCATGACTGCAATGAGATACTGGCTGAGGCCCTGGCGGCACGAAAAGACTTAACTGATGTTCCCTTAAACAACAGTGAGCTAGTATGGTTCACCGATGGGAGCAGCTATGTAAAAGATGGGCAAAGGAAGGCGGGAGCCGCCATAGTTGATGATTCAGGGCAGATGATATGGGCTGAGACACTTCCCCCAAACACTTCTGCGCAAAAAGCAGAATTGATTGCCCTAATACAGGCTCTAGAGCAAGCCAAAGGGAAGAGAGTCACCATTTATACTGACAGCCGATATGCTTTCAGCACTGCCCATATTCAAGGTCCCATATACCAAGAAAGGGGATTTCGGACAGCTGAGGGAAAAGAGGTCAAAAATCTGCCCGAGATTCGCAGGCTCCTGGAGGCTGTCCAACTGCCCCGGGCAGTAGCAATAGTACATGTCCCCGGTCACCAGAAAGGAGAAGACCTTAAGGCGCGGGGCAATCGTGCCGCTGATGCGGCCGCTCGAGAAGCGGCTAGCCGGGACTACGCCGCCCCCATATTAGCTGTGGGACTTCCACCTCCTGGTATGGGGACTCTGCCACCAGTCCCCGACTATTCCCTCCCTGATCTCGCTTGGATCAACAAGGATGCCACCCTCCAGAAGGATGACCAAGATGGATGGTACCGGGACCAAAACAACAACCTGATATTGCCTGCCACCCTGGGTCGTCACCTGTGTGAACACCTGCACACAACTACCCACTTGGGAGAAAAAAAGACCCTAACACTTCTCCAGACGGCCTGCCTGAGGTTCCCTCGACAAAATGCAGCTGTACGAGAGATAATTCAAGCCTGCGAAGCGTGCCAGCTGATGAGGGCAGAGAAGAAGCAGCACTCGGGAATGAGGTACCGGGGGGAGGAGCCAGGGCAACACTGGGAGATAGATTTCACTGAGGTAAGGCCAGGCAAGTACGGGTATCGCTGTCTGTTGGTTCTGGTAGATACCTTCTCGGGGTGGGTAAAAGCTTTCCCCACTAAGGGAGAGACAGCAATAGTGGTTGCTAAGAAGATCTTAGAGGAGATAGTGCCTAGGTATGGGCTGCCAATGACTATGGGCTCTGATAACGGACCTGCCTTTGTGAGCCAGATTGTACAAGGGCTGGCCCAAGCTCTGGGGACAAAATGGAAGTTACATTGCGAATATAATCCCCAGAGCTCAGGACAGGTTGAGAAAATAAATCGGACCCTAAAAAAAACTTTGACAAAGTTGACAATAGAGACTGGCGGGGACTGGGTGACCCTCCTTCCCTTTGCACTCTTTCGGGCGCGTAACACCCCTTATAAGCTGAATCTTACTCCTTTTGAGATTTTATATGGGAGACCCCCTCCTGTGTATCCTATTTTCGAAGGAAAATGCCTGCCACCCCCTACTTTGGGACAATTCCAGCAAACTCTGATGGCATTAAGTAAGGTGCATAACCATGTTTGGAAATTGATTCGAGAGATACACGAGGGCCAAAACAGGAGGGCTCTTCCCTCACATAATATTGGCCCAGGTGATTGGGTTTGGGTAAAACGACACCAATCTAGAGTATTAGAACCTAGATGGAAAGGCCCTTATGTTGTTCTCCTTACCACTCCTACTGCTGTCAAGGTCGACGGAATTGGACCCTGGGTTCACTGCAATCACGTGCGGCAAGCCACGCCGGAAGAACAGGAAAAAGCACGAGCAGAATGGAAGGCGAGTCCTCACCCGTCAAATCCTTTGAAACTGAAACTTGCCCGCCGGGAGGCCTCCTAATTCTCCTGCTGATGGCAGCTCTCATCGACCCAGGAGCGACCAGTCATAACCCCCATCAACCTGCTAAGATCACCTGGAAACTCAACGACGGGCAAACTCATGAGCTGCTCAATGAGACATCAGGAATCCACCCTCCGAACACCTGGTGGCCGGACCTGAACTTCGACCTCTCAAGCCTCTTCGCAAAGCAGGACGGTCTCTATGATAAGTACTATAGGGATGGGATAAAAAACCATAGGTTGGGGTTCTGGGCTTGCCCGGGCTATGTAAGAAATAACTGGAAAACCTGTGGTGGCATAGAAAGCTATTATTGCAAGAGCTGGAGTTGTGTGACCTCTTGTGATGGACCCCAGAGGTGGGATGTCGGAAACAGAGATCTAGTTAGCTTCACCTTCAAGGACCGTAGACACCATGGCCCTCAGGTACGAGTACAATTTAACCAGGAACGGGCGAAAAAAGAAAACCGCTGGACCTCAGGACTGACTTGGGGTTTTCAGCTTCATGTAAATTGGCCCGGCCCCTACCCAGGCGAGCTTTTGATCATTAAACAGGTTATTGAGCCAGTGCAGGTACATAGTTTAGGTCCCAATCTGATCAAAACGTTACAGGGGCACAAGGCAACCCCCAAGCCAACTACCTTCAGACCAAGCTCGCCGGGAACATTTAACATCTCCTCTACTCCGAGCCTTAGAGGCAAATTGACGGAGACCCCTGGCCCTCTGGCTGTTACCATTAGCTCAACAATTCAGGACCCCCTATGGGCCTTAGTGAATGCAGCCTTTATGGTCTTAAACCATACCAACCCTAATGCGACCCAGTCCTGTTGGCTTTGTTATAATCTTCACCCACCCTTTTATGAGGCTATAGGCCTCAATGTCTCTTACCACTTGTCTTCAGGCCAGAACCCGCCCCAATGCCGATGGGAAGAACGCAAGGTTGGCCTCACAATGAATGAAGTTTGGGGACAGGGACTCTGTTTGGGCACAGTGCCACGTGATAAAACTCCCCTCTGTGCCCGGACTATCAGTAACCTACGCTTACATGGCAAAAATTGGATTGTGCCAGAGGCTGGGGGTTGGTGGATTTGTTCACATACTGGGCTAACCCCATGTTTAAATGTGAAGGTTTTTAACCAGAATCAAGAATTCTGTGTCCTGGTTGCTGTAATGCCAAAAATCTTATACCACTCTGAAGAGGTTATGTACTCACATTGGGACCGGGAATTGCTAAGACAAAAGAGAGAGCCAATCAGTGCGATTACCATGGCAGCCTTGTTCAGTCTTGGGCTGGCAGGAGCAGGGACAGGAATAGCTTCACTGTCTCTGCAAGGCCAAGGGTTTTCCTCCCTACGAGCCGCCATAGATGAAGATATAGCTCGCATAGAAAAATCAATCAGCCACTTAGAGAAGTCTCTGACTTCATTGTCTGAAGTGGTCTTGCAGAATAGGAGAGGATTAGACTTAATTTTTCTCCAACAGGGTGGGGTCTGCGCGGCTCTGGGAGAAGAATGTTGTTTCTATGCAGACCATACAGGAGTGGTAAGAGAATCTATGGCAAAAGTGAGAGAAGGGCTGGCGCAATGTAAGAGGGAACGAGAGGCCCAACAGGGATGGTTTGAGTCTTGGTTTCAACGCTCCCCCTGGCTGACCACCTTAGTTTCCACCCTCCTGGGGCCACTTATAGTGCTATTATTAACACTTACATTTGGCCCTTGTATTTTAAACCGGCTAATGTCATTTATTAAAGAACGTCTCAATACAATTCAGATTATGGTATTAAGGCAGCAATATCAGATGGTAGCCCAGGATGAAGAGAAAGATTCCTCTACAGGAACAAGAAGACAGGGGGGAATGTGAGGCTGCCAGGGTTAATTCCATGACAGGCAGCCTGGACCTAAGTTTTAGCTTTCCCCGAAATGGTAAGATTCCCCACCCCCATCAGGTAACCTGAAGCCAGCCAATCAATATGCGCCCAGTAAGAGACAAAGGGGAAAGCTGAAAAGCCCGCGAAAGCCCAGGTTTGAGAAAGCCCGCGAAAGCCCAGGTTTGAAAAAGCCCGCGAATGTCTGTACCAATAGAATTGCTTTGTAAACATGTAACCAATCCGCTTAAGCCAGCTACTAATTGATTATGCATGTCCTGTAAATTTCTGTAACAGCTTGGGCTCAGGGCTTTTCTGACCCTGCACCACTGTGATGGCGGAGGCAGAAGGCCCTGGCTCGAGTCAGTAATAAACTTCCCTTTTTTTGCGAGTTGCATTGCCTTGGAAGCCTTCTCTCTTCCCGCTCGGGGATTCGGACATCGGGCATAACAGTAAATGTAAAGACAAGTTATGATTTATTATTGACTTAAGTGAATTTCCTGTTATTTGTGGCAGAAGAAACTATATCCATGATGCCTAAAGATAATTATATTTTTAAAGGTCTTGAATTTTCTTCACACCTTATTTCAATTAATTCAATAATATATTTGGTTTCTCTCTGAAGCCTATCATAATATCCATTTTGTGCTTTATTACATCGAAGGAGCTTCTCCTCTAGTATTTAATTTGATCCTTAAGGAGAACTAGAAGGATTATCAACAATTTTCAGATGAGAAAACTTAAACTCAGAAAGAGCAAACAACTATTTTAATGGCGTAAGAACAATACATGCCAAAGAGAGAGTTAAAACATATCTAGGTCATCTAACTCTAAGCCCTATCACCTATTACAACTATATTTTGTATTTTAAGATCAATGAGTGCACCTCTATCACTTCCTCCACTTCACCATTCCATTGGGATTATTGAAATATTTGTTTCATTTTCTAGACTGTGCCTGGCTCACTGTGGCTTTAGTGAAATAAACCTTTTTATGGGTATCTTTCTAAGTAAAAAGCACTTTAGTTTTAATTTATGCCTCTTTTGAATTAATAGGATTAAAATAGCATGTTTAAAGGACTCTTAGGAAAATGCAAAAGGTATATTACAAGTTCTTGAGAGGCATTCATCAAATTTTGTTAAAAAGACCCAATGATATTCATTTTTAAAATATCCATACATGTATATTTTACACATATATTGAAAGACCCTCACTGTAAGCAGTCTTTAATAAGACCTAAGGAATTAGAGCCAAATTTTAGGTTAGTGAAGTCATACAAAAAGCAATTGCATACAAAAACTTCTATCTCCTCAATAATTTATAGATAGTAAACTTACTATTTAAAAGGAAAAAAAAATCTATTTTAACCAAAAAAACAGGTTGACCGGGTTTAATACCAGAAAAATTTGCCTTTACTTAAGTTATACTCATAAGTTCCTTCCATATTTATGCACAACCAGGAAACAATCAAAGTGTCTCATAATATAGCTCTCCTTCACCGCACCCTGCTGGGGGAGTGACGCTGCTGACTGCACAGACTTCAGTGACTCTCATATGCTCTTAATTCCAGAACACTTTTTATATGATACATTTGTATGGTGATATTAGTAACTTCTACCATTCTGTGAACCTCTACAGATCAATTACGTTTAGAAGAGTGCTTTACATATATTGCTAAATAG
The DNA here is from genome assembly GCF_963930625.1 of Muntiacus reevesi. Lineage (NCBI taxonomy): Eukaryota > Metazoa > Chordata > Mammalia > Artiodactyla > Cervidae > Muntiacus > Muntiacus reevesi. The sequence goes on along the minus strand of NC_089254.1, from coordinate 33,652,582 downwards.
ATTTTGTCTGTGTGTGTGTGCTCAGTAGTGCCTGACTTTTTGCGACCCATTGGATAGTAGCCTGCCAGGTTCCTCTGTCTATGGGATTTCCCAGGCAAGAATACTGGAGTGGGTTGCCATTCCCTACTCCAGAAAATAGATTTTAATTATTACTAAATAAATTTTTTGGATACAGGCACGTTGTAATACAGACATTATTGAACTGAAGCGCAGGAGACAGATCAGTTTTTTAATTATCTACTTACGTGACTCTGATGTTATCATTTAATCTTTTTGAGTTATTTCCAAATCCTTACATATAAATTTGCTAAACATATCTGCATATGTTTAGATACTTACAACCTGTATAATTATATCAAACTGAATATATTTTCATATTTATTTAATCTCTCTTTCCACCTAGACAACAGTTGACACTGATAATGAACCAGGTAATAGTTTATTATGCAAAATAAGCCACTTTTATTAACTTATGTTCTAAAAGGAGCCTGATTTTAGAGAAAAAAATTGAGTCTTATCATTATTTTCTTCAATAGGGTATGGATTATCCCATATTGCTCCTGAATCATTAATTATTCCTCACCTAGATTATTTCGATTAACACAAAAATATGTTATTGTTTTACTCATAAAAGGAAAAAAAAACCAGTTTATTGATCTCACTGTCCTTTCAGTTACTATTACCCATGTCTCCATTATAGGAAAACCCCTTGAAAGAATTATCTACACTTATCTCCAGTTTCTGAGTGCACACTCCAGAATGCATCCTCGTGCTCTGGCTCCCATACTTGAAGATACTACTCTTATCAAGGTCAACAATAGACTTTTGTTGTTAAATTTAACGTTAATTTTTACTTATCTTTCATGACAGAGCTAAACAGGGCACTGCTGATGAGTCCTCTTCTTACTTTCTTCCTATAACTTCCTCTACACCACAACTTCTGATTTTGCTCCTCCCACACCTGAGTACTTCTTTTAGTTCATGTTGATGCTCATTCTTCCTTTCTCTAATTCCCTGACTTAAGGAATTAAAATTTATATGTGCTAACTGCCAAATTCATATCTCCAAAGTTGACACTGCCCATAAACTCCAGAAATTATATACTCAAATGCTTTCTTGGCATTTCACTTAGATATCTAATAGACTTCTCAAATAAATATGTCCACTTGATCTTCCCACACAGCAGTCTTTCACAATCTCCACCATCTCAATTAATATTAACCCCATCCTTAGATCAAAAAACAAACACACACCATGGGGATAGGCTTGACGTTTCTCTTACTTCACATCCACCCCATCCAACCCATCATTCACTTCCAATCCATCAACAAACCGTATTGGTTCTACCTTCCCATCTTTTTCTACCTTCACAGAAGGAGTCTGATTCACAGACCATCATTTCCCACTTGGATTATTACAATCCTCTCAGACTTAGCTCCCTAGTGTCCTGATCTCTCCTTTTATTGCACACGATACAGAAGCCAGAGTGATCCTATGATGACACAAGTCTGATACTATCACCTCTGTGTTCAAAATTCTCCAGGGGACTCCCATAACATCCAGACTCAAAGCCAGTGTTTTAATAATGGCAACAGTGAAAGAATCTGATCATCCTTCCCTCCTATTAACTCTGATTTAATCATTTTTCTTATTTCTCCCATTCCATCTCTTTTTAGCCATACTGTCAGTTATTATTTTTTATGAAACATTATTATCTTGCTAGGTATTAATAGTTGTTCCTTTAACTGTCTTCTTTAGGATCCTTGAACATGCCAGACAAAAGCCCAATCCCACACACAGCCTAGGCTTAGAGAAAATATATCTGGGAAAACAAATGAGTTCATTAGAAATTAAAATATCAATGACTTGCTCCATATGGGGGAAAAATATATATACATACATATATGGGAATTCTTCCTATAAGATTGATTATGCTTGTTTGCTATGTACTTAAGGGGAGATATTAAGAGCAAATCATTGATTTGACAACAAAAATGTCCACTTTCGAAAGGAGGGCCTGAATGATTTTACGATTCCTTTTAACCCACTCTGAAGGTTACCAACCACTCAAAGACACTCCTCTTATCAAGGTCAATAATGATCCAAAGTCTTGTTAACTACTAGAATATGATGAAGATAAAAATACTGGAAAGTACCTTCTATAAATTCACAATCTGTGGGTGGTACTGGACTGAGAGAAACTAACTCTAGTAGAAAATCTCTGAGAATAAACAGAAGCAATTTTACTATATGCTGTAAATCCCCAGGAGGAAACTATACAATATTTTTCAAACTTGATTACACAGGGGAAACTGTGGTCTAGGAACAACCATTAATACCTAGCAAGATAATAATGATTTGCAAAAAATAAATGACAGCTAAATGCTTATTATGTCAAACACTGTTTTTCATGCTTTACATGAATCAAGATACCTTCACAATAACCTTATTAAATACATTAATGCATTTAGAAAACTTCAACACAGAAAATAAACATCCAAATATCTCACAGACCTAAGACGTAAGCAGTTTGGCTTCAGAATCTGCCTTCTTCATTTCTATACTCAATTGAGATGAACAGAATCAATATTAGACTAGTAAAATCAAGTAAGTTAGATGCCTCAAATTGTTATCTCTACTTGAGACACGCCACATTTCACAGTTAAACAGATTTCTTTGCAAATAATAAACAACATATAGACTTATCCATTCATTCCTCAAAATAGTCAACAAAATTACTATTCTATCAAATACACTAATGTTTATATAAAGCAGATGAAAATTTTAAAGGCGACATTAAGCTTTTTTTCTACAGAAACACAAATAAATTTGGGAGGAGCAAAAAATAATAGTTTTTTGTTACTATTAGTTACTGAAAAGAGCATATTGTCAAAGATGTAATAATGAAACCTTGTTTTCCTCTTCTTTTATATATCTTGATATTTCTATTTCTGAACATGCAATATCTCTCTCAAGGGCATAAAGTGGCAAGAACATGGGCCTGAACTAGAGAGATGGAAACACACTGTTCTTTCACTTAACAGCTTCATGCTTTAGGGCAAGGCCTTCAAGCTCTGACCTCGTGTTTCTTATCTATAAAATGAGTATAAAAACAATGTTCTTCATAGTGTGCTAAAACTTTGACATGATAAAGACTAACTAGGGTCCTGGATTCAGTCTTTTGCCTTATATCCTGGATGGCACATCCCATGATTTGAAATAACCTTCACTTGTTTGTTTACCTGTTTATTGTTTGCCTTCCTATCTGGAAAAGAAATTCAAAGGACACAGTGGCTTTTCCTTTTCCAAAGTTTTTGTACATTCTCTCTTTAGCTGTATTACCTATCTCATATGTAGTTTTCCAAACACCACTGCAGATACTACTGATTCCTGGGTATGAATATTCCTAACTTGTATAAATTTCTTCATCAGGAGAACAATATACAAAATGTTTATACTAATTTCAAGATTGAAGTTGGTCATTTTTCAAAAACTTTATCTACTACATCTGCAGTAGAAAGTATACAAGTCACTGTGAGAAGCCCACCTTGTAAGGCCATATATGTATCTATATTTTATCCTTATTACACAAAATACAGAAACCTAGATCATCCTGACCTCCAGGTTCCTTACTTACTACTCTAGAAACTGACTTAGCATGCATAAATGTGTAAGAATTCAAAATATTCAACTGAGAGGGAATCTCTTTACACAACAAAAGAACCAAACAAGCTCCTGTGGGTTCAGAGGTTCAAAACTAAGTCTATCAAAGGGCATTCTTTGGATAAAATGGTTATTATATTTCTGTTGACCTTTAAGAAATCCCACAAAATAATCTTGCAGCTGTTCAAAGTAGCTAACTCTACTGATATGGGCTGTGTCTCCAGTCTGCACATAAGGAAGCTTGATTATGGAAAGTAAAGCTGATTTTGTGCTCATAAAAATGAATAATTTTTGAAAATTACAATCGACTTTTCATTTGGACTGAATTTTCTAGCCTCATATCCTGGAAGTGAATAACTAACAGCAGCCACAGGGCACTATTGGAGAGTGGTGGAGGGAGGAGGTGCGGGGGAGAGGGAGTGTGTGTGTGCAATATGGGTGAGTTCAGAGATTTTTAAAATTCCTTCACTGCATTCAATCTTTGCTACTGCCTTTGACATGCAGATAAACTACTTGTAAATAAATACCTAAAAAATATAACATTTGAAAAGTATACTAAATATAAGAACCATAAAAAGAAGAGTTCTTATTGCATTGAATCCAACATTTATACTGGTTCTTTTATATAAGTACTAGGTGCTGGGAGAAGTGAGAATATATAGAATATATATAGAGATAAATAAAACAAGATTTTAAACTCTTACACACTTTTGTACTTTGTATTCCAAATACAAAAACAGATTCAGCTCCCCAAAACTTTCTTGTTAAGAATAAGCTAATTAGCAGCAGTTACCTAAAATTAATGTTTTTAATTCTTTTTAATTTTTAGAACCTGATCCGTTATTTTCAAGTTAGCACATTTGAGTTAACATTTTACAAATGATTGTATAAAATTTTGATTATGACTACAAATTAGCACAATGACAATCTTTACTTCCTATAAGACTATCGGGGGGATGAAATCCCACAAGTCTATAAATCTCTTTTGGCCCCTGAGTAATCTTAAACGGAGACTGCGGTCTTCTTCAACTCCATTTGATTTTGACAACTGAAATCATACAATCAATCAGGTAGGTAAGTGCCTCAGGGAAGAAAAGCTCTTGTCCAGGGTGAGAAATATGAATAGGTACACAGGCTCCCTGCAGCATGGGGCTGACTCAGGAGCTGAGCCACCAACTAATTTGAGACCTTAATTTCTTAATTTCTCAGTATGTCGGTACCCTCATTTACAGGAAGATGGTAATAATCTCCACCTCCCAGGGTGGTGATGTGGATAACATAATTCACACACAGTCCTTATTCCATGCTTTGCTCATGAGGAATCCCAGAGAGTAATCATTAACTATTATTAAAGTTTCTTTCCAAGTCTATTTTTCATTATATTCATCAATGCAATGTTCTGGCATTATTCACTGTTTCACAGAAACCAGGTAATATTGCCTCTTTTTTCCCTTCAATCTATTTTCAAACTTTCTATTTTTTTTTAACTGTTTGACTTTTAATATTTGTTTTCTGTTTTATGCAGAAGTGAAGTGAAAGTTGCTCAGTCATGTCTGATTCTTTGCAATCCCAGGGACTGTCAGTTCAGTTCAGTTGCTCAGTAGCAACTCTTTACGACCCCATGAATCATGTCCACGAAATTCTCCAGGCTAGTATACTGGAGTAGGTAACCTTTCCCGTCTCCAGGGGATCTTCCTAACCCAGGGATGGAACACAGGTCTCCCACTTTGCAAGCGGATCCTTTACCAGCTGAGCCACAAGGGAAGCCCAGGAATACCGGAGTGGGTAGCCAATCTCTTCTCCAGCAGATCCTCCCAACCCAGGAATTGAACAGGGATTTCCTGCATTGCAGGAGGATTCTTTACCAACTTAGCTATCAGGGAACATAAGGTAAATGAAAAGGCATTTGCCTTAAAAACAGGCAAACAAATGGACACGTGCAATATGACGAGTTGTGAAAAGTCCATATTATGTATCCATATCCCTATTAGGATAGAAAACATTTCCATAACTCAAGGAACTTTCCTCTCACATTCCTTTCCATATGATCATCCTTCAACCATGCAAAAGCAATGTCTAGATTTTTTTTTTTAAATCATAGGTTAGTTTTACCCATTCTAGCAATTTGAGAAGAATGTAAAAACTCAAAGACAATGATGCTACCTTAACTTTTTTGTTCATGAGATATAAATTCAAAACAAATACCAACATATGAAATGTGTAATGGATGTAATAAAATAATTCCACTTATGCTTACATTAAGCATAAAATTAGCTTTTACTATTGATTTTAATTTGAGCTGAAAAGTTATCTTTTAAAAGATTATTTAAAAGATTACTTTTTAATCTTTAAGATAAAAAGTTATCTTAAAGATTAAAACTGCCAGCATTATTTTTACCTGTCAAGTTCAGAATAAAGGAGTCTGAATCCCCTATATTCCTCTCATTAGTTAAGGTATTAAAGAAGCCAAGGGGATACCAGGAAAAAAAAAGAAATCTTTGAGCACAAAACTTGGCACATCCTCTCTCTCTCTCTCTCTCTCCATATACATATTTATATATTACACTTACATATAAACATGATGGTTAAATACTAGCATATAAACTTTGCTTTTAAATGTTTAAATTAATATAAAAGCGATTAGATTTCACTTCTTGTTTTCTCATCTCTGTTTTAAGCCTTTCACACTTCTTAAACAATAAAATATGTATATGCTTGAGATATTCAAGATATGTTTGTTAATATTTTGAAGATATCTTACTGTTTTTAAAAAATGCCAAGGATAAGCTAATTAGTAGCAGCTGTATGGAATTAACCATTTTTCTATTTTTGGGGTGTTGGGTTGCTCACTGCAGGCCTAGGAGGCCTCTATTTGCCCAACTTCAAGACCAAAGAAGGAGCCCAAGGTCAGGGACAGAAATAGAGGTTTAACAGAAGGGGAGCTTACATGTCTGAAGCAAGATCTTGGAGTAATACCCCACAGAGGTTATGACTGACCCCAACGCAGAACATGGCAGCAGGCTTCACTCCCAGAGGCCCGGGGTTGGGGGTGGGGGTGGGGGAGGCGGGACGATGTTACCATTTATAGAAAGAATTGACAGGTTGGCTCTTCAGTTCCCAGGGAAATCAGCAGAGGCCCCTTCCTCCGCTTTGATAGGGAGCAATCATTAGCTGGAGCCTAAGCAAGCATGTAGGAATGTCTGGCAGATGTAGGTGAAGCAGATACTGGTTGAGCAGGAGACTTACAGAGAGGAAGAGAAAAACCATCTTGAGTGGCCTGACCATATGTAGGGATTGGTTTGTTTTAATACAAGCTGACTGCAACTTGAGGATAAAAATTTCCTAATTATGCTAATCAATAGTTAATACTTGTAAATAATGAACTGAAAAGTACACATGAACAGTTTTTACATCTATTTTCTTCACTGAGAAAAATAAATAATTGGACTTTGTGTTCTATAATAATATTATTATTAACTGATTACAAACATTTCACTGAACTCAGCATGCATTTCTAAATAAAAGAAGAGATGCTGAAAAACACTGACACATTTACCTTTGTAGGTTAGCTTGAGTCGTGGAATATTTTGCTTAGAAGTTCCAATGACTGGAAGAAACAGCATGGTCATGCTTATCATCATCAAGGCATGAAAAAGGTGAAAATTGTGGCTTCTGGACTTTGGTCTCTCATCTTTAGTAACAATCATGATGAAAACAATGTTCTCTTTCAAACAGTGTTAACTGAATCTAAAAAGAAGAAAAAAACTGTTAATATAGCCGTTTGCAGATTTCTCTATACTTAGTAAATTATAATTTTTTGAATGTATGTTTTTTTAAAAAACTAATTTCTCCTTCTCTCTTGTTCTGCTCTTACAAATTATTGCAGGGGGGATGAATCAGAACTGAGTAATAAAAGTGTAATAAATAAACAGCTGGCTTTATTCAGACATGGAGATGAGTGCAAAACAAAAACTTAAACTACTTAGGTTAATTAGCATTTCTTCTTCTACTAAAGTGTTTGTCTTGTTTTATGCAAATATAGGAGGAACCAGTTCTTTCTGTATCTTGATGGATTTGTGATCAGAAAACAATACTGGTAGAAGCCTACTCTTGCCTCATACCATCCTCAAACTTTTACTCAAGTAAAACTGAATAAAAGCTATCATTTTGAGAGAGTTCTTTTGTTTCTGACCACAGAATATTTCCAAGTCTACCTATAATTGGGACAATTAAATATGATCTGGTCAGGGCCACCAGTACAGATTTTAGACCTGGGACAAGGCAATCTTACCTGCAACCTATATTACTCCACACAGGGTGGCACTGAATATAAAATACTGTAGGAGAAAAAAATTTATAAGAGGAGATAGTTATTAAGTAGGTTGCCACAATCAAGCTGCCTAGGTTGTCTTTGTTAAGACATGGAATAAATCAAAACTCACATATTTCCAACTAAGCCTTGTACTAATAATTATAAAATAATATTTATTGAGTATTTACATGAACCAGGTACTTTTTAAAAAGTGGTGTAAAAATCTTATTCTACTGTTCACTACTTGTTTTTTTACTTTGTTTAAGAATCCATATCTATTTAATTGCATTAACCAGCTTCAGCTGCATGCAACAAATTCTGATAACTTCCCTTTTCATTTTTATTCTGTTACAAATATTTTCTAATTTTCCTTGTTATGGCTTTTCAAACATATCCATCATTTAAAAGTGGACATTTGATTTCCAAATATATGGAGTTTTTAAAATATCTTTGATATTACTCTCTCATTTTGATACTAATTTCTCATTTAAATGCTTTCTTCTCTACAATCACCCTCTGTGTTTTTTTTCAGTCTTTTAACTTTAGTGAGGCTTTAAATGGCTAAGTCAAATATCTCCTTGCAGTTGAAATTATGTGGGTAATTTTCAAATATCTTTTGATACTGATTTCTAACATAATTCCACAGTAATAAGAGAACAGACTCTATATGACTTCAATACCTTTAAATAATCATGAGATTTTTGCACCTTCTTTTATGTTCTTGGATATGTTCCAGTGTCTCCTAGTTTATACTCTGTGGGAACTTGGTCAAAATTTGTATCCTACTATTTTGTGAAAATTGTATAATTCTTAATTACATTGAATTGGTTCATGGTGCTTTTCACGTCTATTACATACTTCTACTTTTCTGTATATTCATTCTATTAATCTTTGTGAGTTTGGTATTGAAACCCCAACTAAAAATCTTAATTTATCTAGTTAAAAAATAATTGTAATATATAGTGGAACTATATGTAACTTTGTTCTATATTTTCCAAGTCTTCTATAACCTGTTATCTCACTTTAATAATTTAGAAAATAAAAAAGAAAGAGAAGAAAAAAGCTGGTTTACATAAATTAAATGACATAATGTTGATAAATTAATTAAACAAGTATGTCATTAGACTGAGGTTTCTCTAATGTCATGATAGCCTATCTAATTGCACAAAGCCTAAGCCTGTAAATGCCTCAAAAATATAAACTTAGAACACTAAGAACAACCAATCAAATGATTAACTAGACTTTAAGGTATAGACAATCAAATAATCTTCCCTGTTTTGGAAATTTTCTTTAGGTATTTCCCTTTATATCCATCTACCAGTGGAGTGCTCCTAACCACTTTCAGTTTCAGTTCAGTTCAGTTACTCAGTTGTGTCCGACTCTTTACGACCCCATGGACTGCAGCATGCCAGGCTTCCATCTCCATCACCAAATGCCAGAGCTTGCTCAAATTCATGTCCATTGAGTTGTTGATGCCATCAAACCATCTCATCCTCTGTCCGGCCTTCAATCTTTCCCGGCATCGGGGTCTTTCCTAATGAGTCAGTTCTTCACCAGGTGGCCAAAGTATTGGAGCTTCAGCTTCAGCATCAGTCCTTCCAATGAAAACTAAGGGCTCATTTCCTTTAGGATTGACTGGTTTGATCTCCCTGCAGTCCAAGGAAATCTCAAGAGTCTTCTCCAACACCACAGTTCAAAAGCATCAATTCTTCAGTGCTCAACTTTCTTTATGGTCCAACTCTCACATCCATGCATGACTACTGGAAAAACCATAGCTTTGACTAGATGGACCTTTGTTGGAAAAGTGACATCTCTGCTTTTTAATATGTTGTCTAGGTTTGTCATAGCTTTTCTTCCAAGAAGCAAGCATATTTTAATTTTATGGCTGCAGTCACCATCTGCAATGATTTTGGAGCCCAAGAAAATGAGTCTTTTACTGTTTCCATTGTTTCCCCATTTATTTGCCATATAGTGATGGGAACAGATGCCATGATCTTAGTTTTTTGAATGTTGATTTTTAAGCCACCATTTTCACTCTCCTCTTTCACCTTCATTAAGAGACTCTAGTTCCTTTTCACTTTCTGCCTAAGGGTGGTGCCATCTGCATATCTGAAGTTATTGATATTTCTCCCAGCAATCTTGATTCCAGCTTGTGTTTCATCCAGCTAGCATTTAGCATGATATACTCTGCATATAAGTTAAATAAGCAGAGTGACAATATATAGCCTTGATGTACTCCTTTCCCAACTTGGAACCAGTCCGTTGAAACAGTTGCTTCCAAATTTACTAGCATATTGAGGGCAGTGTTTTAACAGCATCATCTTTTAGGATTTGAAATAGTTCAGCCAGAATTCCATCAGTCCAATAGCTTTGTTCATAATGATGCTTCCTAATGCCCACTTGACTTCAGACTCCAGGATGTATGGCTCTAGGTTGGTGATCACACCATTGTCATTATCTGGGTCATGAAGAACTTTTTGTATAGTTAGTTCTTCTGTGAATTCTTACACCACTTCTTCATATCTGCTACTTCTGTTAGGTCTGTACCATTCCTGTCCTTTATTGTTCCCATCTTTGCATGAAAAGTTCCCTTGGTATCTCTAATTTTCTTGACGAGATCTCTAGTCTTTCCCATTCTATTGTTTTCCTCTATTTCTTTTCATTGTTCATTGAGGAAGGCTTTCTTATCTCTCCTTGCTATTTTTTGGAGTTCTGCATCAAATGGGTGTATCTTTCCTTTCTTCTTTGACTTTTGCATCTCTTCTTTTCTCAGCTATTTGTAAGGCCTTCTCAGGCAACCATTTTGCCTCTTGCATTTCTTCTTCTTAGGGATGGTCTTGATCACGGCCTCCTGTACAATGTTACAAACCTTCATTCATAGTTCTTCAGGCACTCTATCAGATCTAGTCCCTTGAATCTATTTCTCGCTTCCACTGTACAGTTGTGAGGGATTTGATTTAGGTCATGCCTGAATGGTCTGGTGGTTTTCCCTACTTTCGTCAATTGAAGTCTGAGTTTTGCAATAAAGAGTTCATGTCTGAGCCACAGTCAGATTCCGGTCTTATTTTTGCTGACTGTATAGAGCTTCTCCATCTTTGGCTGCAAAGAATATAACCAATCTGATTTCAGTATTGACCATCTGGTGATGTCCATGTGTAGAGTCGTCTCTTGTGCTGTTGGTATAGAGTGTTTGCTAAGATCAGTGCATTCCCTTGGCAAAACTCTGTTAGCCTATGCTCTGCTTCATTTTGCACTCCAAGGCCAAACTTGTCTGTTACTCCAGTTATCTCTTCACTTTCCACTTTTGAATTCAACTCTCCTTGTTGAAAAGGACATCTTTTTTTGTTGTTAGTTCTAGAAGGTCTTTTAGGGCTTCATATAACCTTTCAACTTCAGCTTCTTTGGTACTAGTGGTTGATACTTCCAGTTTGGTATCACACAATTCAGTTTGATTTTTGCTCAAATAAACTCTTAAAATTTTTAACATGACTCCATTTATTTTTTATCAATGCTACTGACATCCAAGAAAGACAGGTAATTATATATTTTCTTCATTTTACAGATGAGGAAACTGAAGTACACATTTTGATAATTCTCTCAAGGTCATATGGCAAATAAGAGACGAATTAAAACATTTGTTCCAGACTTTAGATAGAATCAGCCTCCTTAGCCCCAAAGTATTTTATGTGCTTTTCATTATGTCACAGTCAAGTTGTTTTCAACTCTTGAAAAGTCTTCCCTCTCCTTGATATTTTCTAAGACATAACTCATAGGAATGATATTGCTTTGCCTGCTTCTGGGAAGGATTCCAGATGTGGTACCTTCTTCAAGTATCAATAATTTCTGTATTTCCTTAGTGACAGTTAAGCAATAATGAAAAGGCATTATACTTTAGTAATTATCTAATTATTTAATATCAAAATAAATACTTTATACCTATATGGTTAATTTTAAGAGAAAGTTTATTAAGAATATTTTTCTTATGGAAGATCAACTCTTTATTAAAATGCTTTTATTAGAATGACATTGAATCAAGATTCCTTAAATTTATCTTAAATTTCAGAAGTCAAAATCAGTCTTGGAAGGTGAAATAAAGCAAATTATATATGTATTAATTTTATACATAAGACAAATATTCTAAGAATACATTACAGATTGTATGTTGTTCATTCATGAAGTGTTCAACATGAATGCTTAATACAGTATATTTTCTCAGTTACTTTAATTACCTGTAGGAAGTACCAAACTATTCTATCTTTGTGTAATCTGTACCTATTTAATTCTTTGATTTAGAAGATTACTACAAATGAAAAGAATCAAGTTGATTTAGATACTCATTTAAGAATAATGTACCAAATATGCCACACATATTTTCTTCACATTTGCTTGAAATTTTGTGATGATTCCAGAGATCTAATTGCCAACATCTCTTGGATCATAGAAAAAGCAAGAAATTCTAGGAAAACATCTACTTCTGCTGTATTGACTACACCAAAGCCTTCGACTGTGTGGATTACGAAAAACTGTGGAAAATTCTTCAAGAGATGGGAATACCAGGCCACCTTACCTGCCTCCTGTGAAATCTGTATGCAGGTCAGGAAGCAACAGTTACAACCATATGTGGAACAACAGACTGGTTCCAAATTGGGAAAGGAGTATGTCAAGGCTGTATAATGTCACCCTACTTATTTAACTTATATGCAGAGTACCCCATGGGACATGTCAGGCTGGATGAAACACAAGCTAGAATCAAGATTGCTAGGAGAAATATAATAACCTCAGATATGCAGATGACACCACCCTTATGGCAGAAAGTGAAGAGGAACTAAAGAGCATATTAATGAAACTGAACGAGGAGAGTGAAAAAACTGGCTTAAAAGTCAACATTCAGAAAATCAAATGGCATCTGGTCTCATCACTGCATGGCAGATAGATGGGGAAACAATGGGAACAGTGAGATTTATTTTCTTGGGCTCCAAAATCACTGCAGACAGTGACTGCAGCCATGAAATTAAAAGACTTGGAAGAAAAGCTATGACACACCTAGACAGCATTTTAAGGTGCGTCTAGTCAAAGATATGGTTTTTCCAGTAGCCATGCATGGATGTGAGAGTTGGACCATAAAGAAAGTTCAGCACTGAAGAACTGATGCTTTTGAATTGTGGTGTTGGAGAAGACTCTTGAGATTCCCTTGGACTGCAGGGAGATCAAACCAGTCAATCCTAAAGGAAATGAGCCCTTAATATTCATTGGAAGGACTAATGCTGAAGCTGAAGCTCCAATACTTTGGCCACCTGGTGAAAAACTGACTTATTAGAAAAGACCCCAATCCTGGGAAAAATTGAAGCCAAGAGGAGAAAGTGATGACAGAGGATGAGATGATTCGATGTCATCAGTGGACATGAATTTGAGCAAGCTCCAGGAGTTTGGTGATGGATAGGTAAGCCTAGCGGGCTACAAAGTCCAAGAGGCTGCAAAGAGTCAGAAATGACTAAGCAACTAAACTGAATTGAATGATATAATTTAAGAGAAAACAGAAATTTCAGTCAGACGTAAAAGATCTATATTATCAGCAGTCCTTAATGAAAATTATAGCTTTAATAATCTAAGTAAAAATATGTATTTTAGAATAAAATACTAATGAAGTCTCTCAGTAAATAACATTTTTAAAACAAACTCTAAAAGACTAAAGTTTTGTATTATATAAAAACTATTAGGACAACACATACACTGTTGGCACAAAACAGTCACTTAATTGATGCACAGAAAAATTTATAGGAATTAGTTTTAAATTATGTGAGCTTTCAATTACTTGGTGTCTTAAAAAATTTATTTCTGCACCTTTTTACTTTTACATTTTTGCCTGTAAGACACAGATACATTCTTTGTGTTATAGATTCTCCTTAAAAACTTGTTTTTTTGCAAATGAAATATTTTTAAGGAATATACACTTAAGAATATATATTACATATATACTCCTGGTCACTAACACCATAACTCATCTCCAAATATTTATTAAGGTGAGAAGAAAGATAAGATTCTTTTCTAAAAAGAGCAGTTGATTAGATACAAGAAATAAACTCTCAAGAAATAACTGCTAATATCAAGATATTAAGATGCTATGGAAGACAATCAAAGGAGTTTAATATAGGTTTAACTAAGACAAAGCTAGTTTCATAGAGAAAGAGAATAAAAAAGGAGAGGGGGGGAAAAAAAAAGGAGAGACAGTTCCAGATGACAATGATACCTAGTGAAGGGTTCCTAAAAAGCTGGAAGCATGATAAAAATAAAACAGGTAAGGGAGGTAGCATGATTCAGTGGGTGAAGGAGAGAGGAAACCAAAGAGGAATTCAGTCTAACACTTAAATGTGCCTCATGCCTGTTCTGGTATCTAATACAGTAGAACTCAAATGATGCAGTTATTCCACACTGCCTCTGGTCTTAGACCATGAGTGCTGTTATCATTCATTTTCATCAGTGCTTTTTTGATCCCACTTGCTTGTTATTTTCAATTTCCCCAACATCCTCATGTTAGCAGAACACGGGTATCTGATCACAGCAGATCCACAGCTTTGCCATACAAACATGCATACTTCCACTTACCCATAGTCTCCAAAAAGAGTGAACGGTTAGTTGAATGTCGGGATTAAACTAGGGCTTCCCTAGTGGTTCAGGGGTAAAGAACCTGACTACTGAAGCAGGAGACGCGGGTTTGATCCCTGAATGGGGAAGATCCCCTGGAGAATGAAATGGCAACCCACTCCAGTATTCTTGCCTGGGAAATCCCATGGACAGAGGAACCTGGAGGGCTACAGTCCATGGGGTCAGAAAAGAGTTGAACATGACTTAGTGACCAAACAACAACAAAGAGTTTAAGTATGTTAAATTTCTCATTAGGTTTTGTTTTCCTGCACTTCTGGACATGTGCAATACTACTCTTTTATGACATGTAACTGTGCATGTAGTGTGAATGCATGTTTATGTACACAGGCAAAAGAGAGGAAACTTTCCGTGTGTGCATTTTATTAGCAATAATGACCTCAGTACAGGACATTTCCTGTGAATTAATGACCAGTTGGGGTTAATGGCCCTTAGCTATGTATTGAGATATCTACTCCTCCAACTGGTCATTAATCGCTAAGACATGCCCTGTGCCTCCAACACTAGGTTAAGAAGATTGATGTTTTGGTTTTCAATGAACAGTAGTCATACTGTTCCCTGTTACCTAACTCATTAATATTGTTAAATACGTTAAAAATCACAGCACTGCTTTCCTTGCTACTGTGACATTCCAGTAAGTGCCCACACGTGCTGAAACATTTGTTAAGGGTGACGGACAAAATAAATCAAAAATTCTGAACCTCCTGAAACGTTTTTTAAAACTTTATATATGTTTCTCATATAAAACAGTAACTCTCTATAATCTGCTGTTCCTAATTCTTTGTTTCTCCTCCCAACCATCCTTTAAATTCAACAGTTAAACTTTTAACTGAGATCATTTATAGGTTAAATGTATTGCCAACAACCTCTCCACTAATCAATTGATACTCTGCTATCTTCCAGTGTATGTTAGTGTGTGTGTGTGTATGTGTTTTGTACCCACAAGAGTGTGTGTCCTGCATCTGGGAAGAATTACAGAAGTAGGTGTGATTTAACCTAAAGTGGTGGATTTGGTGAATTGCATAGGTTATACTGCATGCTACTGTCTGTAACAAGCTCGACCTGGAGCCAATTAACTGCACATAATCTGTTCCAGATGTGCACTGGGACAAACAGCACTCTTGGGGATCTTCAGATGCGAAGCCGATAGGGAGTATTCTGATTATGAGAGAGTTTTACACACTGTTCCACTAAATCAGAGATTCAAATGCATAATCTCACACTCAAGAAGGCCTTGTGCCATTTCCCAAAGGAATATAGAGTCCAGAACTTATTAGATGGATGGTAAATTGTCAAAGATATTATTTGAGGAGCAAGGGATATAAAATTTCACATTTGAACTTCATTAATTTGTCTTATTTATATCTATTTGTTCCAAAAGTCACTGAGGTAAGAATGTATAATTATGGTGAAAAACTATATTCTATGCTTAGGATAAAAATTAAAATACAATATAACT
Organism: Muntiacus reevesi; assembly: GCF_963930625.1. NCBI lineage: Eukaryota > Metazoa > Chordata > Mammalia > Artiodactyla > Cervidae > Muntiacus > Muntiacus reevesi. The sequence continues at coordinate 33,636,488 of NC_089254.1, read as the reverse complement.
CTTCATACCTGAAAACCCTGAACTTACAATCCTTTCTCAGGGGTGTGTGTGTATGTGTGTGTGTGTGTGTAGGTTTGGGAAAGGAGGAAAACAATCCTTGATTTCTTAATTTATAAATAGCTATTTATTCTTCATGGGTGTCCCTGGTGGCTCAGATGGTAAAGAATCTGCCTGCAATGCAGGAGACCTGGGTTTGATCCCTGGGTCATGAAGATCCCCTGGAGGAGGAAATGGCAACCAATTCCAGTATTCTTGCCTGGCAAATTCCATGGACAGTGGGGTGGCAAAAAGTTGGACATGACTGAGCAACTAAACAGCAACAACTGCCTTCAGATGTCATGAATTCCTCATCAATTCATATATCCAGGGAGTATGATAGATTACCTGATTTTTCAGAAATAATGAAAAAGGAAACTTACATGCTAAACTCAGTAAGAATAAATTATAGTAGTTCCACTTTTATTTTGCAGTGGTTTAAACATAATGTTTCTATTTCTAAACTACACTGAAAGTATATTGTTGAATAAACCTGTGCTCAACAAAGAACCACTGTTACATGTTACTTGAGTTTGCATGCCTTATATAGTTAGTCTTGCACTTAAAGCCTGATTAAATCCTCTAGGATCTTACCCCAGCTGAATCCAACTCAATAAAAAAAAATAGAATAGTGAGATTTCAGAACATACACATGTAACCAGTTAGATTTAATACTGTGGGTTACATTTTTTCTTGAACATGACAGTAACAGCAAAACCACGCTTACACTGTTAGAAGTTAAGAAATCAAGTACCTCCAAGGTTCAAACTGTTCAAATAATAAACACAGAAAAAATTAATAGAATACGACTGTAAATGGCTTTGCTAGTCTTCTTTCTTAGCCTTAAATCTCATATTAACTGGCTACTCAAAGTACTAATGGTTATCAATTTGTAGGGTCAGAAAAAGTAACAAAGCATAATCACAGTCAGTTTGTCTTCAAATTTGATTAATCCTCAATTCAAACGCTTAAGATTTTCCTTTCCATATTCTCATTTTCCTGAGAGCATTCTGATACATGCATCTTTTCAGGACCAAGATAATCTTATTCCTTACCCTTTGGAATTCTGATACACTTTATGAGAATTCTAGGATATTTTGTCAAATGTCTGCATTTTGTATTCAAAGTATAAATGTACATTATTTAAACTGCATACTGTTTAAAACTTAACATCCTACACCTCAAATATTCTGATATGTGCCCCCTGCAGTTTAAAAGGAGATTTTTAAATTAATGAAATATTGAATAAAGCAGAGTAGAAATTACTGTAATTAAGAAGGCAAAACAATTATATTTTCTTGAAATTAAAAAAAAAAGTTATCCATGTGTTTATTATTGAAAGATTCCTTGATTTTATTACTTTTAAGAATATCATTATCATCAAAAACTGACTGATATTTTGGTAAATAATAGAAAGTTTTAGCTTTCTTTCCTAAAAAGTACACATTTACTTATTCATTTAGATATTGAGTTATATGCCCAATATTTTCTCATACTTTACAATACTGATCTACTATTTCTGCTACATGGACAATAAATGGATTTAAACCTTTAAAAAACTGACCCTTCAATGAAAATACATAAATTTTCTATAAACAAACTAATTTATTTATTGGCCCAATGGTCTCTGTATCAGCTGAAATAATCGTGCACCTCAAGTCCCTTGTCTTTCAAAGCAATGGAAGTATCTTATATTCTCCTGATGCTTACTTAAGCGGCACTTGTATAAGGATGGGCTTCCCAGGCGGCGCTAGTGGTAAAGAACCTGCCTGCCAATGCAGGAGATGTAAGAGATGTGGGTTCCATCCCTGGGTGGGGAAGATCCCTTGGATTAAGGAATGGCAACCCACTCCAGTATTCTTCTCTAGAGAATCTCATAGACTGAGGAGCCTGGACGGCTACAGTCCATAGAGTTGCAAAGAGCCCCACACAACCAAAGCGACTTAGCATGCAGGCATCAATATCTAAAAGCAAACTTCTTACTCTGAAAAACAGCATATGGCAGGAAAAATGTGACCCTGAACTTTGTATTCACAAAAATTCTCTAGGAATGTAGGTACTTTTGAGATCAAAGCACTTAACAAGTTAAATGACTTTTTTAAAAAGCAAAAGCATGTGCTAAACACATCAACACAATTTATTTATTTCTTCACTATTTAATGAAATGCCTAAGGGAAATAAACATTTCTAACAATGTAAGGCATCTACCTGCATAGTGAGAAAAGTTTAAATAATTAACTTCATAAACATAACACTATCTGGGAGTAAAGATAGGCTGTGTGTGAAAGGAACTAGGAGTCACATGCAGAATTTAGAAACTCAGTCTTCATATCAGATTTTAATTTCATGATAATTGACCCAACTGTGCTAAAAGGAAATAACAATTTTAATGTAATAAAATGTGAAAGTACTAACATTTTAAAATTTATCTTTAGCAAACTGAATTCAACAACTGATGACTATCAAGTCTTTCTTAGGTGAATATTACAAGATAAGTCTACACATGCTCATAGTAGGGGCTACTAGCCCAGAAAAGGGCTGGGTCTCTGAAGACAGTTATCTGCAATAGAACTCTGAATTTTGCCATAGCTGATCTACCAGCTACTACCAGAAATTCAAAAGTTCCCAAGACTCTGACCCAGTCAACCCTTTCCTATTTGGTTTAGTTCTGCTATTAAAACACTTAAAATAATTTTAAAGTAATGTTATAACTTGAATGTATAAGCTAGTATTATAATTTTCATTTTTTTATCCTTACATGCTTGCTTGTTAAATTTCTTCTACCTACAGTTCTAAACACCCCCAGTTACACCTTCCATAATTCCTCTGGAAGTATACTAACATGGTGCTTGAACACGCAGGTGCAAAGCCTAGGTCTGCCACTTGCCTCCTGATTATTGATAGGAAAGTTACTGAACCTCACTGTGTCTCACTTGTCACATCTGAAATAGTAGATTACATAAGTATTTAACTCTTTTGTTTAAGGATTAAGGTATGTACACCATGCCCAGTACATTGTAAGTGATCAATGTGTATTAGCCATTTTTCAATTACTGTTTGATTTGTCTTAATTTTCTATTAAGATTATTTTTAACTACAAAAGCAAATTATGCTTCTAAAGACATTTAGTAATGATCTTAACATATGCCTACAGTTTATAAGGCCTGTAAAATAAAGAGATCTCAGGAAACTGTTGTATAACCTTCAAGAATTTGAAGACAAACGAAAAAACTAATCACAGGGTGCCACCAAAATAAACAAATGACCACACAAGTAAATAAACTCCATTTCTATGGCTCAAGCAGGTATGGTCTGAATTTTGTTATATAAGGATAGGATAAAATTGTGTCTGGAGTGCTTCCAAAGTTACTCATTTAAATTAAATGATGTACAAAACTACAATGAGGCACCACCTCACACCAGTAAGAATGAAAAAAAAATGTGAAATTGCTCAGTCGTGTCTTAACTCTTTGCAACCCCGTGGACTGTAACTCACCAGGCTCTTCTCTGCATGGAATTCTCCAGGCAAATGGCCAACATTAAAAAGTGTACAAATAACAAACGCTGGAGAGGATGTGGCGAAAAGGGAACCCTCCTACACTGTTGGCAGGAATGTAAGTTGGTGAAGGCACTGTGGGAAACAATATGGAAGTTGCTCAGAAAACATGATACAATGATCTCAGCCCTGAGCATACAGGCAGACAGAACCATAATTCAAGAAGATATATGCACCCTAGGCTCACTGCAGCACTATTCATAATAGCCAAGACATGAAGACAGCCTAAATGTCCAACAGATGAATGGATAAGGAAGACTTTGTTTATGTATGCAAGTTTCAGCATAAAAAGAGCAAAATAATGCCATTTGCAGCAACATGGATGCAACTAGAGATTATCACACTAAGTGAAGTAAGTCAGAAAGAGAAATATAAATACCACATGATATCACTTAAATGTGGAATCTAAAATATGACACAAATGAATCTATATATGAAACAAAAACAGAATCATGGACATAAAGAATAGACTGATGGCTGCCAAGGCAGAGGGGGCTGGGGAAGGAATGGAGTAGGAGGTTTGGGTTAGCAAATGTAAGCCATTATATGTAGAATAAATAAACAACAAGCTCCTACTGTATAGTACAGAGAACTATATTCAATATCCTATGATATACTATAACAGAATATTAAAAATATACATATGTATATGAATAACCCAATCATTTGGTTGTACAGCAAAAATTTATACAATGCTGTTTAAACCAACTATATTTCAATAAAAAATTAAATGATGTTGTTTTTAAAGAAAGATAATATAACTACCCAATCAAATAATGACATCATATAAATCCTTAAAATCAAAATGGAATGAACATTGGTGAATATGTATAATACTTGACCTTAAGATTTTCACTTGTACTAAAAGATTAGATTAAAGGGACTTCCCTGATGATCCAGTGGTTAAGACACCATGCTCCCAATGCAGGGGGCCAGGGTTTGATCCCTCGTCAGAGAACTAGATCCCACACACCTCAAAGACCCAGTGCAGCCAAATTAATGTGGGAGCTTCCCCAATGACTCAGCAGGTAAAAAATTTGCCTCCCTGAACATGGGTTCAATCCCTGGGTTGGGAAGATCCCCTGGGGAAGAGAATGGCAACCCACTCCACTATTCTTGCCTGGGAAATCCTGTGGACAGAGCAGCCCGGCGGGCTACAGTCCACAGGGTTGTGAGGAGTTGGACATGACTACTAAGCAAACACAAGGGATTAAAAGGATTAGGCTTCTCTTGGTCTCTTTTCCAGAAACAGTACTAGTTTCAAAGGAAAAAACAGAGAATTTAAATAACCTATGGGATACTTGGAATTGAACAATATACTATACTCAATGGTATATTCAAAATATAGCAATGACATATGCTATAATTAAATATATCCTTTGCATTGGAGCTTAATACCTTACATATATGTTTTAATTTTTATACATCTATCCATCTTGCCTATTTAATTCAGTGTACTGTTTTCCATTTCTACCCCTCATCTTTGTTTTTAAAATGGGTAGAATGATCTTGCACAAACTGCTAGCAATGTCCTTTGCTTTTCACCTTCTTTAAAAAAATTACTCCAATTATGATGCCACTTAAGTTTATATATTTTATAAGATGGTGACACTCTTTGACATATATAAAGCATTAAGTAGTTAATTAAAAGAATTTTCCTTCACAAAATAATAGTCATTTAAAAAGGTGTATTTTGGGAATTCCCTGGCAGTCTAGTGATTAGGATTCTGTTTTCTCTACCAAGGGCCTTAGTTTGATTCCTGGTTGAGGAACTAAGATCCCACAAGCCACATGGTGTGGCGAAAAAGTGAAATAAACATAAATTTAAAAAATAAGTTATATTTTATCCAGGATCAATTTTACAAGTTTTTTTCACTTACCAAAATTGTTCTTTTATTATAAAGCATATTTTCAAATGTATAACAGCTTACAAATCATGCTTGGTCTAACTTCATTCGCACTACCTATCTGTTTTATATGTGCTCATGTATACGTTTCCATACTACTTTCTCCGTTTATCCCACACTCTCCTCCCCCTCCTGTGTCCACAAACCTGTTCTTCTATGTCTGTGCCTCCAACACAATATTGATATTTTTTAATTATACTGATTCATTATTTTGTAGAACGTTCCTCATTTGCAACACACTCATTTTCAAGCCTCAGTAATCAATCATAGTGATTCCCTGAGATCTCACAGAAATTAGTGGCAGAGCAACTTGTACACAAATAAAAGACAGCTAACTGTAAAAATAAATAAATAAATAAATAACCACCCTAAATCTTTTCTGCCTCAATTAAAATAAACAGGAGATTCCTGAGTTGAGCAGCCAGCTACAGATGGACATTTACTCATTTTATTTTTTATCTATTTCTCTCTTAGTGAAAATATCATATCACCTCTCACTTCTGAGGTTGACTCACAAGTGAAAAGAACACTGGAGTCTGAATTTTATAATACAGAATTCACAGGACTTCCCTGGTGGTCCAGTGGTTAAGAATCTTCCTTGCAATGCAGGGGACATGGGTTCGATCCCTGGTCAGGGAACTGAGATCCCACATGCTCTGGGGGCAACTAAGCCCCTGCCACAACTACTAAGCCTGACAGCCACAACTAGAGAACGCTTGTGCCCCAACTACTGAAGCCCGCCCGAATGCTCTGGAGGCTGCATGCCACAGCTAGAGGGACTGCTCCACAACAGAAGACGCCACGTGACACAACAAAGGTCTCACACGCCACAGCTAAGACCCGAGGGACCCAAATAAATAAATACTCTAAAATAAAATACAGAACTCGCCTCAGACATAATCTCTCAGCATCCTCAATAACTACCCTCATTTATTTTTATCAAGTGTTACAGCAACTAACTTTCTTGACTCTCCCAAGGGTAACATAGCCTGGTGATGGTTTGGGTTGCAATCCATTTTGCTACTTATCAGCTTTATGTCCTGAAAGAATCAACTTCATTTCTCTGATCTCAGTTTCCTCATCTATAAAATAGGATTGTCGGTTCTTGTTAAATATGGTTGCTGCAAGAATAAGATGAGATCACTCATGGAAAGCACTCATGACCGTGCGAAGCACAGAGTTCTCTCTCAGAGATGGCTGGTTCGCAGTTCCTCCACTTCTGCATTAACTATCATAGCAACGATTTTTCCAAAGATATTAAGTGGGGATGAAACTTAAAAGGAAACCTGGAAACTCCCATGTTCCCCTATCATGCTTGCAAATGTGTTTTGTGTAATTTGACATTAAAGTTCCCAACTTTCATCCCACAATGTAAGCTTTTTTCCAGGCACAATTAGATAAGATCCCATAATACAGAAATAATAATACATTATTTTCTCTGAACTTCCAGTTTGTTGACCACTAGCAATGTGCACTGCCAAAATTAAGTCCTAACCAAAAGAACACACTTGCATTATTGGATGTGGAACTTGTTAGAAAATAATAATAAAGGCCAAGTGAAAAATAAATGCTTTTTATTTTAGAAGACTCAATTTGGGGTTACTAAACATGTTTGCAAAAGTCTTGGAACTTACAAACAGTTTTCAGGATAGATCAACCTAAAGATACTTCTGAAAGCTTTTACAGGTTGCGAACTTTAGTTTTAATTATAACTGCTGTGGTTTTTCAAAGTATTCATATCAGTAATCTGTTATAGTATGGTAAAATGGTAAAATCACAGTTTAAAAAATGTTTCCAAATGATATTTAGGCCATTCCCTACATCTCACAAGATTTGCATTTGTACCTTTCAGAACAAGCGTAATTTTCAACAGCAGACACATGTTTCTTTCAGGCTACATGAAAGCAGACATGAATCACATACATAGCTGTATCCCTAAAGCCTAGCACAGTGTCTGGCATGGAGTATGTAGGAGATGAGCATAAATGTGTTAAATAAATGAAAGAAGCAGCCAACCTCTTTCTTTATCCTTTAGCAGCCCACTTATATGATGCATGGTGATGAAGCAGCCAAAATGTCCATATGTCATCTCTATGTGTGATATCATGAATAATTGAAAAGTCTATGCATAAGAGTACCAGAAACATATGGAAGCTTTCGGATCAAACAAGAACCTCATGTCTGCTACAAAGATTCATACCTAGAAAACAGGAGAAATAACTGAGTAGGTCAGGGATATTCTTGGTATTTCTGGGTATCTTTTTTCAAAGAATTTTCAGAATCACATTTTTCTCACTTCACCTGAGAATGTTGCAGAAAACTCCTATATGTAGATGGAACATGAAATAGTAAAAAGTTTGAAATCTGGAGTCAGGTGGGCCTGTGTGTGAGTTCTAACTTTACCACTCTCTGGACAAGAATTTCTTCAAAATTTAGGAAAAACTGGCAACTTCTGTTGTATTCTTTGACTTGAAATACTAAACATTAAATTCCCTTTCTGCATAGTATGTGTAATAATAAACCTTAGCCATTATGATGAATATTCCTCAGTACAGATTAAGATAGTTCTATTCCCCCAATGGGGTATGGTCTCCCAATGAATGCTGTTGCTACCTATGACGGGGAAGTGAGTGAATGCCCATTAGCTATTTGGAAAATATTAAGTTTCACTCCCCCCATATCCCAGTTGGTCTCAGTGGAAAAACTTTTGTAATGAGATAATAATATTTTAATGTGATTCTTTTACTATCACCTTTATACTGACCCCTTGTATCCTTATGTTAATGGTCGTTTTATCTAGAAGGCAAAGCCCAAAATTGAGCTTGGCAGAAATTAAGCACATATTTAAGTACTCATTCTGTTTTTACAACCACCATAGTCCTAAAACATTCACAGCACAAACATTTTCCTGAGTAAAGCCATATCCAGATGAAAAAGGAATAAGAACGGTAAAATATGCAAACCACTGGGAAAAAAAAGTGGAAATGTAGAGATTATTGCTGTCTTGGGCAGGAAAGAATGTGAAGTTCAAATGTAATAGTGCATGCATGCATCTTTTGGAATGTCAAAGAACAACAAATAATTCTTGATCATAAAATGATGAGAAAAAAGATATCTTCCTATCCTTGGCACTTCAAAAAATCAGTTTTTCAGGCACTCTTTGATGAAACTCTTGTATTGCATTACTCTAATAAGGAGTTCTCTTTTTTGAAAGTTACTGTGTAACTTACTATTTTAAGTTTAAGCAAATAAGTACTATTTTACTTATTCATTCAAAAAGGGTTGACAGCCAGGGACTCTGATAAGCATCAGTGTAAAGTAGGCATACAACTTTCATTTTTCAAATATTGCATCTGAACCATTTAAAACAGACACATATATCATCCATCTACTTAGAGCATACTTGTAAATTCATATATTTTAAGAAAAATTATTATCTATAAATGGTATTTTATGATAAAGTTTAAAGCAGTTAAAGTGTACAACTGTCTAGAAGCAAGTTTTTAACTTCAAATGCTATAAAAAGGGCTAAAATCATTACCATTGAAAGGCAAATTATGCCTTCATGCATGCATCCTGTCACTCAGTCATGTAGTTGTGTCTGACTCTTTGTGACCCCATGGACTATAGCCTGCCAGGTTCCTCAGTCCATGGGATTTCCCAACCAAGAATACTGGAGTGGGTTGCCATTTCCTTTTCCAGGGGATCTTCCCAACTTAGTGATCAAACCCATGCCTCCTGCATCTCCTGCACTGAACTACCTGGGAAGCTCTATTGTTGCTAAAAATGAATGTGCATCAACTGGGAGAAACATTCTCGGTAATTTGTTATTTAGAAATTTTGCTATATAACTTTTACTATTAAAATCTGACGTTTTAGTATGTCAGTTTCTCCAGCTATTATTTTATAAAGGACACAGAGGACATGAACAAGGATGAATCACGCTGTAGCAGAAAGAGCAACAAAGCCCTAAGGCCTCACAGAAGTCCTGGCTGCGCCTCCAACTGAACATCTTATCTTCAGGAATTTAATTAACCACTCAGAGTGTTAGAGTTCTCTTATGTAAATATAGTATACCAATATGTTTTCAACCTAACAGGGATATTATATAGTTCTAGTAAAGTGCACATAAATATTATGAAAACAATTAACAAGCAATATACACAAACCTATTTCTTAAAAGAGGTTAATTTTTTCAACTTACTTCAATCTTGTTTGCTCAAGGATTAGGGTTATTGGATCATATCTAGGACAGAGTCAGTTACCAGAAAACCTGCTTTGAGATCTATTCTAATTTCTCTTTAACAAATAGAGAAGAAACATATGTACAGGAAGAAAAGGGAAAGGTATGTCTGTTCTTTACTTAGCAAACAAGCCTGTCATCAGTGTCAGTTGGTTCACTTAGTGATATACAAGCTATTTTATGTCTAGGATTTATTTTTTCTACTCCATTTTCAAAAGGGACCCCTGAGTAGCTGTTGCTATATGCCTGGGTTACTACAATTGGTATTCTGAATTCCAGCTGTAGACTCCAGTCTTGGGAGTGACTGATATTTCCAGATGTGTTTGTTTTTATAAAGTGTTTTCTTTTATAATGCCATCTCAAATTTAAAATATAAACTCCCTCTCCCAGTTCCTTCCTCACATAAATTACTCTCTTTCCCTTCCTCAGTGTGTACTCCCTGTTCCAGTCAAGATGGTCAAGAAACACATGCCATCCAAATCATGTTCATTTCCTTAGCCCTGTGCTTGATATCCTGCTCTCCCAGATCCAATCTCATCCAAAAAGCATTTATGGATAAATTCCAAGGCAAAACATTCACTCTCTATCATGATCACTATAGCACATTTTTTTCTAACACACTAAATTACAGTCAAGTTATCTTGTATATGGCCTAAGCTATACACACCTCCTATCACTCCAAAACTGTTAAAAGGTGCTTAAACACAAAAAATGTGCATTCTTTTAAATCTACCTTAACTATCCCATAGAAGTTGACTAAGCTCAAAGTAGAAGCCTAGTAAATATTTATTACATTGCTTAGAAATGAACAAATTAAAGGGAAAACATAAAAAGTGCTCTTCTGATTTATAAAACACTAAATGAATTTGGAAGATATAAGGGTCTGTAAATTTTCTAAGACATAAATGATAGTCTTTAATAACCTAAAAACATAGGTAAATTTGTGACAGAGAACTTAAGTATTATGAGGAACTAGAGAAATAGATAGGTTATGTTTTACAAATAAGAGAAAATATTGAGCTGTAGATGAAGAAAGAAAGGAAAGATATACCCATTTGAATGCAGAGTTCCAAAGAATAGCAAGGAGAGGTAAGAAAGGCTTCCTCAGTGATCAATGCAAAGAGATAGAGGAAAACAATAGGATGGGAAAGACTAGTGATCTCTTCAAGAAAATTAGAGATACCGAGAACACTTCATGCAAAAACGGGCACAATAAAGGACAGAAATGGTATGGACCTAACAGAAGCAGAAGATAGTAAGAAGAGGTGGCAAGAATACACAGAAAAACTATAAAAAAGATCTTCATGACCTAGATAACCACGATAGTGTGATCACTCAGCTAGAGCCAGACATCATGGAATGTGAAGTCAAGTGGACCTTAGGAAGCATCACTATGAACAAAGCTTCAATAGAGATGATGGAATTCCACTTGAGCTAGTTCAAATCCTAAAAGATGATGCTGTGAAAGTGCTGCACTCAATATGCCAGCAAATTTGGAAAACTCAGCAGTGGCCACAGGACTGGAAAAGGTCAGTTTTCATTCCAATCCCACAGAAAGGCAATGCCAAAGAATGCTCAAACAACCACACGAGTGCACTCATCTCACAAGCTAGCAAAGTAATGCTCAAAATTCTCCAAGCCAGGCTTCAATAGTACGTGAACCTTGAACCTCCAGATGTTCAAGCTGGATTTAGAAAAGGCAGAGGAACCAGAGATCAAATTGCCAGCACCCGCTGGATCATCAAAAAAGCAAGAGAGTTCCAGAAAAACATCTACTTCTGCTTTATTGACTATGCCAAAGCCTTTGACTGTGTGGATCACAACAAACTGTGGAAAATTCTGAAAAAGATGGGAATACCAGACCACCTGACCTGCCTCTTGAGAAATCTGTATGCAGGTCAGGAAGCAACAGTTAGAACTGGACATGGAACAACAGACTGGTTCCAAATAGGAAAAGGAGTACGTAAAGGCTGTATATTGTCACCCTGCTTATTTAATGTATATGCAGAGTACATCATGAGAAATGCTGGGCTGGATGAAACACAAGCTGGAATCAAGATTGCCAGGAGAAATATCAATAACCTCAGATATGCACCCTGATGGCAGAAAGTGAAGAAGAACTAAAGAGCTTCTTGATGAAAGTGAAAGAGGAGAGTGAAAAAAATTGGCTTAAAACTCAACATTCAGAAAACTAAGATCATGGCATTTGGTCCCATCACTTCATGGCAAATAGATGAGAAGACAGCAGAAAGTGACAGACTTTATTTTTGGGGGACTCCAAAATCACTGCAGATGGTGACTGCAGCCATGAAATTAGAAGATGCTTGCTCCTTGGAAGAAAAGTTATGACCAATGTAGACAGCGTATTAAAAAGCAGAGACATTACTTTCCTAACAAAGGTCCATCTAGTCAAAGCTATGATTTTTCCAGCAGTCATGTATGAATGTGAGAGTTGGACTATAAAGAAAGCTGAGTGCTGCAGAATTGATACTTTTGAACTGTGGTGTTGGAGAAGACTTTTGAGAGTCCCTTGGACTGCAAGGATATCCAACCAGTCCATCCTAAAGGAAATCAGTCCTGAATATTCATTGGAAGGACTGATGCTGAAGCTGAAACTCTAATCCTTTAGCCATCTGATGCGAAGAATGGACTCAATGGAAAATATTCTGATACTGGGAAAGATTGAAGGCAGAAGGAAAAGGGGATGACAGAGAATGAGATGGTTGGATGGCATCACCGGCTGAATGGACAGGAGTTTGAGTAAACTCTGGGAAGTGGTGATGGACAGGGAAGTGGTGTGCTGCAGTCCATGGGGTCACAGAGAGTTGGACATGACTGAACTACTGAACTGACTAACTGAGATGAAGAAACATAATGCTATCCCTTAAGCACTAGTTAATAAACTGTTAACAAAGGTGGATCAAAAAGTTTGATAATACAATCACCCTGGAATTGATTAGAAGTTTAAAAAGAAAAATGGGCAAACATAAAATATGATTTTATTTCATGGCTGACAGACAATGTATCTGTAAATACAACAAATGCAGTGTAACTCTACTCAGTGACAAGAAAAGTATATCGTGGAGTTAGTTTACAAGTTAACCTGAGATGACAATACTCATATTCTTAAAACCATAGGATATGCTACCACTCAACACTCTTGTACCAAAATATCATAGCAGTTATAGTATTGTTCATTTTGTGTTCACTTGTTTTTACAGATGACATTAGGTTAGAAGATCTATGTAATACATAAAGAATATGGACTAAACATGTAAACTGGGGTTTAAAGCATTTAACATTAAAATACATGTTTATTTACACATATCAAATCTAATATAATTAGGATATATTAGAAGCTAATATCATACTATGTGATTAACACTCACATTGTTTGAATGACTCCATTACTTTAAATCACATTTCGAGCAATCAACACAAAAGGCAAAACCAAGATATTCCATTGTCACCCACTCAGAATTTTTCACTCTTTTTAACAGCAACCATAGCTGACCAATATCTTCTTTTAATAATGGAAGGGTCTTCAAAAGAAAACATCATGGTGTAAAAAAATATTTGACTATCAGTTTGAAGAAAGACATATCATCATGGATTCCCGATATTAATTTAAGACCAGTTTCTGCCACCAGCAAGCTTTTTCTCCTCAGATAATTGATATGACTTTGCTATGGTCTGAATGTTTCCACCCCCATAAAATTCATATGTTGAAATCTTAACCTTCAAAGATGATGGTGTTTGTAAATGGAGCCTTTCATAGGTGGTTAAGTCCTGAGGGTTCACCCTCATGAATCAGATTGTTGTTGTTTAGTCGTTCAGTTGTGTCTGACTCTTCTGAAACCCCATGGACTGTAGCCTACCAGGCTCCCCTGTCCCTAGGATTTCCCAGGCAAGAATACTAGTGTGGGCTGCCATTTCCTTCTCCAGGGGATCTTCCCAATGAGATACCAAACCTACGTCTCGTACATTGGCAGGCAGGTTCTTCACCACTGAGCCACCAGGGAAGTCTATGAATGGGATTAGAGTCTTATAAAAAGAGGCTCCAGAAAGACCCCCTAGCTCTTCCCACCATGAAAGGTCACAAGAAAAAAGCACTGGCCATGAGCCAGGAAGAGGGCTTTCATCAGAAGGGAACCATGCTGACACCTTGATCCTGGACTTCTAGCCTCCAAAATAGCCAGCAATAAATTTCTGGTACTTGTAAGTTACCCAGTCGGCAGCATTTTGTTACAGCAGTTCAAACAAACAAAGACAGACCTCTCTAGTCTATCTATACTTTTCTTCAAAACATGGAAGCTGGAACTATTGGAATTTTAAGGTATTTTCTAGGTCTAAAATTCCAGTATGGTAGATCTAGTCATGACGAATTGCTTCCAATTTCCCAAAATTAAAAAGCTACACAGACAGTTGCTAACAGACATACAGACATTGCTAACTTCATTAGCAATAAGAACACTAGCCTTTATTTTTAGATTGTATCCTAATATTCATACATATAGTAAGTATAGTATTGACTATCATCTTGTGAAAACGTTTCAGTGATTTAAAAAATCAGCTTTACTCAAGAAAATACAGGCCTATCACAGATATAATCATTCAAGAATTCCAAGACAGGAATAATGACCCATGAAAAGTTTCAATATAGATGCATAAAATACAAAAAGGCTATGATTCAAATTAACTGTTTTTCTATAAAGTTTTGAAATTTTGCTTCACCAAGTGCTTTAAATTTAAAGCTACAATAACATGACACTAATATAACAAGATAGCTATACTACTTGGATTTTGAAAATATTTTTGTTTTTCTCACAAAAAACCTATAGATTGCAAAGTCAAAAAAGAGTAATTCATTTTAATAATTATTATCATCAGGATAGCTTCTAATCATATTTGAAATGGTTGGACATTTATAGAAAAGAAAATGAGGAGGCATCTTGAAATAGCTAGGCTGCTTTTGTTGAAACATACTATAAATATAAACAAGAGTGTTAGAGAAATTTATAATAAATTTGCTTATGGCAAGGGAACAATATGGCAATATTTTTGATATTAAATGTCACTACATAAACTTGTAAGTAAAATGAACAACAGAATTTAGTAATAAAGCAGTTGTTAGAAATCTAAAACAGTTATTAAAAACACTAGAAAAGTCATATGTTCACACATGGTATATTTTTCTGTTAGAGCACATTAAACAATTGTAAAATGAATGAGAGAAACAAAATTATTAAGAAAAAAATGTTGCCAATCAAACTATAATATGGTATTGTTTGTATGATCCATCTTGTTTTTAGAGATGGTAAAACAGGAAAAAATATTCATCTTAGAACTCACGAAATGCTACAGAATTATCTCATTTTTTTGTGGCTAGACTAAGGCATACATTCTATTTCTTTACAAGAAATGAGAAAAATGATAAACATTGTAACTTAAAATGCTTTTGCAGAATAAGCATTTATTCCCACTATGGAACAATAACAAAAAACTTAATCATTGCTTTTTTCTTCTCTGGGTGAAGGTTAAAATCATAGAGCTAAATTATCAGCACAGCAGAAAAAGTAAGAATTATCAAAATGGATAAAATTAATTTTTTATCTGCTGAAATTATTGAGCAGTTAAAATACTGCTGGCAGGCTACTATTAATGTATCCTATAATTTTAATGCACATACATGAAAAATATTTACTGATATACTAGTAAAATTAAATGTCTGATGTGAATTATAATATATAATGGATATAAAATTTTGTTAACATAAGGAGATAAATATTCTATTTTATCTGATTTAAAATAATAATTGAACTACCATGGATGACTATTAATTGACTTTTTCATCCAGGAGAATATTTATTGAGCACATTCTAAGTGTCCAAGTGTCAAGCACCTTTCCAGGCACTGCAGATACCAACTGAATATAGAAAAATATCACCCTTGGTGATCAGATCAATGGTATCTAAAATACAAGCACCAGTATTTTAGAAAACCCAAACAGGAAATAAACACAAAGGAAATATACAATAAGTCACATTGTGGGAACTGTTATAGAGAAAAACAGAAGAGAGAAAGACCTGGGATGGGGAAGTTACCATATAAATGGGACAGCTTAAGTGACATTAAGTGGACTTAACTGTGAACATTTAAAACATTTCCATTCTTCAAAAAAGTTACTGCAGTCAAAGCAATGACAATTCTCATTTGGAGATTTGTACTTACTGGGCATAGAGGGTTAGGAAAAAACTCATGTTTCCTCTACCTTAACTAGGAGAATGATTTTCTTTTTAGTGTAAAGAAATAACCTCTGACCTTACTTCTTCTTTTTTTTTTTAAAACATGGCATTTTTCCTCTCTCAATATACCAGGTGGGATGATAAAAATGTCCAAATGCATTTTCATGATGTGGTTATAAACCATAATGTCTCAGTTGACATGAAAATTGAAAAGAGAAATTCAAAACAAGTTTTTGAAGAATGCAATTATTTCTTCTTGAAATCCAAATCAGATTAAAAATAAAATCAACTTAACTCATATTCAGTCAATCTTGAATAAGACATGACTTCTTGAACTTCATAATTCTTACCATAGTTACGTGTTCCCTGAACATGAGAACTAATTAAATTGAATGATAGTATATGACACTATATGTTATATAATGGGCTAAAATAAAAACACCACATCAACAGAATTGAACTAATGTGTTTGAGGTTACTGTTCTTAAATTTTTAGAGGGAGATATCTGATCCTCCAAGAGAAGTCAGTTTAATATCAAACTTTCATTTGTAACTTCAATATGATTTTCTACAATGTGTATTAATTTTTGCATTTTCCTCCCTTCCTCAAATAGGGAAAACTTTTTAATGTGACAGAGTAAAAGTGCACAACAGTGTAAGTCACATAAATTAAGTTCTGATTTAAGCTCTGCCAATAAATGTCAGTGTGACTGTTGACAAATTATTTTATCTTTGTGAAATTCAGTTTCTTCATCTTTAAATGAAGGGATTAGTGAAGATGGTCTTTAAGGTGTCTTTCTGTTCTAACACGTACAAAGACACATTAAAAGAAGAGTTGAGACATTCTTCATCATGGTGTTACTTCAAATATCAGCACACAATTTGGCGCTATAAGTTACAATAGAGTTCTTCTAATTTATTTCCTAATTCTGTCATTTGTCATTTACTCTACACAATCTATAGTCTACAACTTGCAAGACATGAACACATTACTAACAGTTTCTGATTACCACAGAGTCCTTATTAAGAGTCAAGCCTTCTTGATCTAAGTTTCAAGAAGTTTTCCTGAGGGAATGGCCTCATGTTGAATGAATGAATGCATAACATGATCAGGGATGGGAGTGAAAGGAGTTTGAAAAAGTTTTATTAGAGCAATAATCTGTTTTATAATTTCTTTTGTTACTCTAAAACTTCAAAATGCATTTATAATTCTCAGAAGAAGAACATACCTGTTTTAGTCTTCTTAGTGTAGAGAAAGAGACTTGATGATTATTTCTTAGCAAAGCTCTAGTGTTGCTCTTTGTAAAACCAGTTTATTATCAAGAAAAACAAATTTAATATTAAAACAACCTGTGGTATTCTACACCGCAAAACAAAAACATAACCCAATGAAATGACTGATGTCTAGGGGTTTTTTTACATTTTCACAATACACAATATTTTAGTATAAGTATCAAGGCAAATTTTACTGCTGGTTAATTGTTTTATTAATAATAGATTGTAATTATTATTTAAGTTGCACACTTGCACTCTATACAGTTAAACTACAGACAAGCAAAAAGAAGAAAATAAAAACATCTCTATTTCTATTCACACTCCACTCAGAGATTACCACTGTTAAAATTTTGTTTATCTTTCCATTTATCCTATATTTTTTATCACAAGGAGATCATATCAAATATTCTATTTTGTATAAGTTAATTATCTCCATTTTCCTGTCAATAAAATTTCAATTTATTTAATATCTAGTCCTTTTTAAAATTTTCAGGATTGTCCCCAAATTGTTCTTTACAATTACTTTGTCCAACTTAGGATCCAATTCCATGTGACACACTCTACCTAGTTGTGTTGCTCTCATTTTTAAACTAGCATGCAGATCATCCCTCCCTTTTTCTATGACATTAATTGTTGACAATTAATAGAGAGAAAGATTCAAGTTATCCTTTTAAAAATGCTTTAACCTGTTCATAAATTTCAATGTTATCAAGTTATTTAAAACCCATGTGTTAACTAACTGCACAGGATGCCTATTTCCCAAAGCCTTTGTTGGAATTCAGAGAAAATTAATCATTGTGCTATCAGGGATTTTGTGCTAATCTTAAAAAGATTGTGTGTTCTCCTGACCCTTCTCCACTGGGACAAGAGCATGATGCATGTTCCCTGGCAGAGGAGCACTGCCCTTCATGAATGAGCATGAAGGTATGCTAAGAACAGTCTTAGCCATCACTCAAATTAATGTCCTTTCTTTGTGATCTTCTACAAAGCAATTTTCCCTCTTATATTCTTTCACCCATCAGAATGAAATCTAACTAAGAGCATTTTCCTCTTGGACTGAGTAGTACCAGTTTACCTAACTTAATGTTTATTTAGTATCTAATAATGTTTTCTATCCAGAGAAGTGAGGTTTTGTTTTCTCAAGATTTGTGCCAAGTCTCATAAATCTGGGAAAAGGCATTCAGTGTAATTCCTACTAATAACCAAAGTGGCCACACACAGAATAAACAAGGGCCTGGTTTATAAAGTCGCCACTAAGAGACCTTATTTGGGGTCTCTCATATTAATTTATGATGTGTGCAATGCACTTTGCACTCAAAAACAGAGAATAGGAAAAGAGTTAAAAAATGCATTTAAATGGAGCTTTAATACATTGATGTACTATTTAAATATAACAGCCACCCCACCCCCAAAACAAGAAAAAAAAAAAACAACAATATGTCTCTGTGAATTATATGGAAGTTGGCAATGAATTTTAGTTGCTTTGAGTATATAAGAATTTCTAAACTATGATATGTCAACATCACTAAAACACACAATTTGCTGGATGCTTGTCTCTCAATTTTTAAATTATTCAATGTTTTAACTTAAAGCTTAAAAAGTCATTTCTTTACAAACATATTTTTGAGCCAAAAATACCTAGCAAAATGTTGAGACAGTGCTTAGTTTCATGTACAATTTCAGTATCAGTTAGTTACTTCCATATGAATTTTATTACTTTAAAAGGCAAAATTTATTTCAAGACATGAAATTACAATCTTATTTAAAATTCCACAATAAAAACTTTCTGAAGATGTCATAATTTATTTATAAAATACACAGACTACATCAGGGAAATAAGAAATCTATCTCATGGTGGTCCTATTTTTATTTAATTGTTCTCCATGGTAATACAGCATTTTCCCAATTTGCATTCGTCATGGATCTCAGAGAAAAGGATGTAGACAACTTTTAGAAAGAAGAATAAAGCCTTTTGATATTTGTTTGGTTTCACAGATCCCAGAGAGTCATCATAAGAAAGGAAAGAAGGGCTGCTATTTCTTAATATCTGAAAAAACCCTGTCAATATTTTCTTTAATTTTATGACTCTGTTCATTTTCTCACTAAAAAGTTTCCCAGACAAGCAATATGATGTGAATGTAATAACCTTTTCTCTTTTTGGTTGAGTGATAGTTTCTTAAAATAAATATAACCCATCTTACACATTTTTTTCCTCAATATTTCTCTCTTGAGCCATGAAGTGAAAAGACTTTCTCTTTCAACAGCAAATGCTAAGACATTACCACCTTAATTAGCAAAAGTAACATTAAGAGGAAAAGAAGTCTACCTCCGGTAATTTGCTAACGCTTTTATTTTTTTAACCCTCTTTTCAATAGCTCTCTCTCATACCTTTACCCATGAAGCAAAAATTACTTCCAAGAAGAGCATCTTAAAAATCACTCATTCATAAGAATGATAATGGGTATCTACTACACACCAATCACAATGCTACATGCAATTAGGTATGAAAATGAAATGACATGGCACACTCATATAGTCAGCTACAGAAGTAAGGTGATTACCAGCGTACCTGACATATAAGTGCTGAAGTTAATGTTAATAGTTTTATTATCACAGTAATTTCAAGATAGTCAGAGATAAAAATAACATAAAAACATGTTACTATATGTAATATTATAATGAATTGTGGTGCTGGAGAAGACTCTTGAGAGTCCCTTGGACTGCAAGGAGATCAAACCAGTCAATTCTAAAGGAAATCAATCCTGAATACTCATCGGAAGCAATGATGCTGAAGCTAAAGCTCCAATACTTTGACCACCTGATGCAAAGAGCTGACTCATTGGAAAAACTCTGACACTGGGAAAGATTGAGGGCAGGAGGAGAAGTGGATGACAGAGGATGAAATGGTTAGATGGCATCATCAACTCAATGGACATGAGTTTGCTCAAACTCCAGGAGATACTGAAGGACAGGGAAGCTGGGTATGCTGCAGTCCATGGGGGTTACAAAGAGTCAGACATGACTTAAGAAACTGAACAACAACAATGTAATATTATATTTAATATAATCAGTTCTAAAATATATACTAGTTCTACCCAATAAAAATATACTGAAAGAAATGTACTTTAAAAAATTTTACAGCCATATGAGTTCTGCTTCCAATCCAGGAGATCTAGGTTCAATCTCCAGTTCGGGAAGATGCCCTGGAGAGGGCATGGCACCCACTTCAGGATTCTTGCCTGGAGAATTTCATGGACAGAGGAGCTTATTGGACTACAGTCTATAGGGTCGCAAAGAGTTGGACACAACTGAGCAACTACACACACACATACACACACACACACACACACATAAATAAAAAGTAACAGATGAAATCAATTTTTATATTTGATTCGATTCAATATATTAAAATATCATTTTAATATGTAATCAATAGATCAAGTGTTAATCAAACACTTGATGTTTTTCATTCTAAGTCTTCCTAACCGATGCACATTTTACACTCGCAGCATTTTTCTGTTTGAATATTAGATTTTAATCAGAAATACTTAGTCTGTATTCAGATTTCACAGAATTTACAATTGAAAAAGGAAACTGAATGTGCCCTGTTTCACCAAAGAAAAGTTTTTGAATAAGTGAATTGAGTACCACTTTTAAAATTTAGATTAATTAAAATTCAATAAATAAAAGGTGAAATTAAAGCTAGCTTTGAAACTTCTGTAAAAGATGAGGAGATCTGAACCCTTTATGCTTGTCCCCAGATGAGGAAAACATGCTTTGCTATAATATAGAGGCGAAGGGATTCCCAGCATAGAGATATATTTTTCACCTCAGATTTGACATGACAGAAAAATGAACACAATTTACACAAACACCAGAATTTCTGTGAGGATCTTTATCAAGATTTCCAAGTATTTATACATAGTCTTTTTTTTTTAAAGTCATTCTGCAGTATTTGGGCTTGCCAGGTGGAGTTAGTGGTAAAGAACCTGACTGCCAATGCAGGAGACTTAAGAGGCACAGGTTCAATCCCTGGATTGGTAAGATCCCCCGGAGGAGGGCATGGCAACCCACTCCAGTATTCTTGCCTGGAGAATCCCCATGGACCGAGGAGCCTGGGGGACTATGGTTCATAGGTTTGCACAGAGTTGGACACAACTGAAGTGACTTAGCACGCATGCAAGCACACACAAACATTCAATACTTCTATGTGAGTCTAGAGCCCAAAAATAAAGTTGTGTCCATGCTTATCTCCCTTATGCCCTTCACCACTTACTTTGAAACACATTATTAACATAAAGCAGATGCTAATATCTCATAGGATTTGATTAGGATTCACCATGGATTCTTACTTTTATGCCAATCCATTGATTAACATCTCAAAGGTGGGAAAATTTTCATTTCATAACAACCTGGTTTTGGTGATCATTGTACTTAACTAAGGAGAACAAATAAGTTTTGGAGGGTAATCCTGGAGCAGCTGAACAATATACACAGTTCCAGCTTGGCTTTTATTAGTGTTTAGTTTGGTTTAATTTATTTATTTAGAAGGCAAGGAAGAAAAATATAATCCTTGAAACCTCATTAAGAATGCTTCAAGGCTCTGAATTGTTCAATATAAATGACAGAGTCACAATAATCTATCTTCCAAATTTTTAACCTCTTCCCGGAATGGTTCTGTTGAAGTATAGGAATTAGGAGGTTAGAAGCTTCTACTTTTTATCCTTTATTTTATTCCTATTCTAGTAGAATACTTGGTGTATAAGACATATTCAACTTATTATGGAGAATGAAAGAAACCACGAGTAAGTGAATGGATGGAGCCAAATAAAAATTGTGAAGTATTGATACAGGTGTGATGATCTGAACAACATATTACTGTTTTGGGAGAGTATAGACAAAAGTATGTTTCTTAAATCAAACAAGTATGACAAAAACCACTAGAATATTGTAAAGTAATTAGCCTCCAACTAATAAAAATAAATGAAAAAAAATAATATAATCAGCAAATACTAATGCATTTTATGCTATTGTTGTTATCTTTAGTTCTAAGGGTATCTAAGAATTGAATGACAAATTAGGAAACTGCATTTCTCTCCTTGCCATTTTATAGACAGTTTAAATCTCAATCTGTCCAACATATCAGAGAAACTCGACGTTTGAAAAGCTATCTTGGCTACTTTGCTGGACACTTGGAGTACTGAAAAGACAACTCTTAGGAAAGTACCTGCATAAAAGAACCGGAAACTTTCATGAGTCAATCTCATCGAGCAAGATAATACAGACTAAAAATTATAAAATATCTGGCGGAGAGAAGGACCTATACTGGGGAGAAATTATAGTATATTTGCAAAATGAAGTTATTTTTGATGACCCAAATACAAAACAAACAGAGATTCAAAACACACACATAAAGAAAAACTAGTTGGTATAAAAAGATAATGAAGTCTACCTTATATTTGTATTGTATTCCAAAATTTTACAGTACATATATGTATACCTGCACACATGACATCACATTTCACATACTATTTTTAAATCCTTTACTTAATTCTGCATTTAAAATAGCATGTCATTATATTTATAAAAATAAATTAGTCATATTTTCAAAAGGAAAAACAGCATAGTGGCAGACTTCATAGATGAAAGAAATAAAGGAATGACAAGAACCAGTCTTTTTGCATATTATATATTTGTGTGTGTGTTTGTATGAACAGCAAAATCGTCAGATACTTTTGGTAATAAGGTAGCAACCTTTTGAAGCAGGCTAAAAAACTATGTTGCAAATCTGGATGGGTACTCAGAGGTGTAGCAAATTTAACATGAACACTGCAAGAAAAGAGCCTCAGGAATAGAAGTACAAAAGAAGGCACTTTGACCCAGCAGTTAGGATGAAGTGAGTGAAGCAAGTAAACATTTTCATTCCTCCAGGAAGGGGCTCATTGTGCTGCATACAACAATGTTAACAATATTCACTCATAGTTGCAGGCAAAGGGGTAGAGATTCTGTCCATCGTTCTAATCACCCCTACTTCCAACTATCTGTAAGTCTGTCTCTATCTACAGACCTGTGACTAGTTACCTAGCTAGAAAGCAATTCAATACCAATCATGAAAAATATAATGCCATGATCCATTTAGATGTAACATCTGGAAACACATGTACACACATACACATATGTGAGTATGTATATGTATGTACACATATAGATACACACACTGTATTTCTAACATTTTGGTGGCAGAATTTTATGAAGTTAGAAATATCAAATTATTGTTTCTTCCAGTACCATATTATTTACATATTGTCATTTTCTCCTAACAGTTCACTTCACTGTGTGCATACATAGTCACTTCAGTCATGTCTGACTCTTTGCAACCCCACAGACTGTCACCCACCAGACTCTTCTGTCCAAGGAATTATCCCAAGTAAGAATACTGGAGTGGGTTGCTAGTTCCTCCTCGAGAGGATCTGCCCAATCCAGGGATTGAACTGGCGTCTCCTATGTCTCCTGCATTGACAGGCAGATTCTTCACCACTGAGCTAACTGGGAAGGCCTTCACTTACCTAGATACTGCAAATCACAGTGTAGGCTGTTATTGCTTTCTGCTGTTATAGTTAGACATGGAACAACCAGAGTCAGTCTTGCATATATAACACAGGCTAAATGCCCTTCCTACTACCCTCCATACAGCCATATAGCCTTCATTTATATGACCAACTCCCTGCTACTTACCTCTAGATTTTTAAAAGTTTTTTAGCTGAGAGAATTCACAAGGTCCCAAACAAACCAGCCTGCCAGCACCAGTTCTTGGTTTCATTCCTTCAAACACTGATTATCTAGTATATAAGAAATGATTTCAGTCACTGAATAAAAATTAAACCAGTTATCCCTGCTACAAAAGCCAGCTAATTGTTACCATAGCAGAGATTATGATGACTAAATCTACTCATAGGTATGGAAACTTTATTAAACAAAGTAGGTGGTAGGAAATTAGGACTAAAAAAAAAAAATAAATCTAGATCTACCAAAAGAAATGATTCCAGCTAACTGTTACCATAGCAGAGATTATGATGACTAAATCTACTTAGAGGTATGGAAACTTTATTAACAAAGTAGGTGGTAGGAAATTAGGATTAAAAAAATAAATAAATCTAGATCTACTAAAAGAAATGAACAGATGAGAAAAAAAATAATTCAAAATTTGAATTCAAAATCATGAGGATGTCAGTGATAGGAATGAGGTATCTTCATGAATGATCAGTATTAGCCCCCTGTGAGAGACATGGAAGAAGAGCTCTACATTATTATATTTTGTGTTTCACTTTTCACTTAAAAATTGATCTATATTCTTGATAATTCATTTTAATAAAATTTGCTTTAGTTTTTGATTCTGAGCCTTCAGTTGGGGACACTGATAGCTCTCATAGTTTATTGTTCAGGAAACAGATAACATCATCTAGTTTAAAAATTCTCATATTTGATTTCTTCTAATAATCCAAATAAGATCTACTGAGTTCCTTAGCTAAGATTAAATACACATTTCTATAAGATATTTGTTTTTAAAAGGAAACAATGTTTATATAGTTAACTGGGTAACTGAAATGCAAAAATGAGATAAAATGGAAAATTAGTTCAAATCCCCTGACTTACAGCACCCCAGGGTTTATTTGCAGTTAGGACACACACATGAGAAGATAGAAAGTTTCCTCTCATACATCTCATAGACTGTTGAGAAAAGGTGGTTGGAAAAATGTGTAGTTGGAAACTTTGAAAAACATTTAGTCTAACCCTTAAAATGCCATATCAAAATTTAAAATGTCCTAATAGACGCTGATAATATTATTTTGTTAAAATATATAAGCAACATTTGTGCCAAACAACTGCAGGCACAGTCGTTTGATTTGCTGACATCAAAATTTCAAAGCCACGGAAAATTATACCGTGAATCTTGAGAAATATCTGCAATAACTAGGCTAAAAAATCTAGAAAACTGAGATTAAAGAATAATACACGTTAAAGAATAAAAATGCTTGCTTTACAGTGCTTTTCATTTACTTTCACTCGGCAGAGGTTTTCTGAGTTCTCAATTTTAAGATTCAGGGCCTATGATTCACATCAGCATCTAACAGTCTACATGACTCCAAAACTGCATGCCAAGACATCCTGGAGTGCTAAGAGCACTTACAGGATGTGCTGAGGGATAGTTTAAAACATCAAGGTAAACAACAGCATTCAACATCTCTCAGACACAGATGTTGCATCCTTACAAATTACTAGTCAAGGTATCTCACAGTTTTCATGTTAGAGAGTGCAACGTTCCTCTCCAGGGCAGCATAGCTGTGCAAAGCCGGGTTTTCAGCAGGTCATATAATAAAGAGCAAGTGTCTCCTGAAAATCCAAGTGGAACGGGTAATGAAGATGACAGTGTTCGATTTGTTTCCAAGGTTTGAGAAGTTGTGCAGTGCCCAACACACACACACACACACACCCACCCATCAATAAGTAATTATGGTTATTTAAGAATAAAACTATTAATTTTATTTTTTCTTTTAATTTAGGCTGTCAGAACATAAATACTTGTTAAGTGGCTTGTGTTAGTCACCGAGTTGTGTCCGACTCTTTGTAACACCGTGGACTGTAGCCTGCCAGGCTCCTCTGTCCATGGAATTCTCCAGGCAAGAATACTGGAGTGGATTGCCATTGCCATCTCCAGGGGATCCTCCTGACCCAGCGATCGAACCCAGGTCTCCTACACTGAGGGCAGATTCTTTACTGTCTGAGTCACCGGAACTAATAAGCTGCATGACTACAACTATTTAATAAACAGAATTCTTGCTTTTTGTTCATTTGTTGGTCTAATGGTGCCATGGAAATGTTACTGAGCCAAGGTACTATGAACTGAAAAGCTTTGGAAATTTTCATTCTAAGTGCTTTTCTAGGAAATTTTAAAATGTACCACTACAAGTAGCATTACCCACCAAGTTATATCTGCAGAAGAATTTGCTAATACAACATACAAATCAATTTACTGCTTGACTCTTCAAGCTTTATTTTAATATCTCCTTCATTCTTCTGTATTTTCTAGCTCTTGCCAGATTTGTAGCCAGAAGATTATACTCAATGAAGCTTTTCTATGTTGTTGTTTTCAAGTTTATGTCTAAGTTCACCAGGTAGATAGTAGCCTAGTCTAACAATGTCCTTATTGTGGTACCAAAATTAAGCCCCGCTGGAGACAATCCAAAGCTGACTTTCTTCACATTAACTTCCATTCATGGTGACAGTGTTATTTTGTTTGCTTGTTTGTTTCCTGTTGAGCTCCTTTCATTGGAAATGTGAAATAAAATAATATTTCAAAACAATTTTTCCAGAGTCTTAAAAGATAATTTAACCAGTTATAATATTGAGAAGTTTAATATCAACTTGCTGCTACTGCTGCTGCTAAGTCCCTTCAGTCGTGTCCGAATCTGTGCGACCCCATAGACGGCAGCCCACCAGGCTCCGCCATCCCTGGGATTCTCCGGGCAAGAACACTGGAGTGGGTTGCCATTTCCTTCTCCAATGCATGAAAGTGAAAAGTGAAAGTGAAGTTGCTCAGTCGTGTCTGACTCTTGCGACCCCATGGACTGCAGCCCACCAGGCTCCTCCGTCCATGGGATTCTCCAGGCAAGAGCACTGGAGTGGGGTGCCATCACCTTCTCTGAATATCAGCTTGAACTTCCTTCAATTGCCAAGCATTACAAATGTTTAAGTAGCAATACAAATGTTGCAATGAACATTGGGATGCATGTATTCTTTCGAATCATATTTTTCTCCATATATATATGCCCAGGAATGGGACTGCTGGATTATATGGTATCTCTGTTTTTAGCTTTTTAAGAACTCTTCATTGCAGTGCTATTTGCAATAGCCAAGACATGGAAGCAACCTAAATGTCCCTCGACAGATGAATGGATGAAGATGTGGTACATACATACAATGCGAGATTACTCAGCCATTGAAAAGAACAAAATAATGTCATTGGCAGCAGCATAGATGGACTTAGAGATTAACATACTAAGTCGGAAACACAAATATCATAGGATATTGCTTAAAACTGGACTTTTTTTAAAAAAATGATACAAATGAACTGATTAACAAAACAAAATCAGACTCACTGACTTAGAGAACAAGCATACAGTTGCCAGAGAGGAGAGGGAGCAGCAAGGGATAAATTGGGGGTCTGGAACTGACATGCACACACTGCTATATTTAAAATAGATAACCAACAAGGGCCTACTGTATAGCACAGGAAACTCTGCTCAATATCATGTAATAATCTAAATGGGGAAAAAGAATTTGAAAAAGAACAGATACAGGTACTTGTATAACTGAATACTTTGCTATACACCTGAAACTAACACAGCATTGTTAACCCACTATACGCCAATACAAAATGAAAATAAATAGCACTATCACCTACAATAAAGAAATAAACACACATTTAGGAAATCAGAAGTTATCTAATATCATTGAGACTAAAAGGAAAGTAAAGCCACATAAGTAAATTGCTACAGGAAGTCTATGTAAGAATTGAATACAGAAATGATTATTCACGAAGTTTGTTTATTTTCTCCTTCCTTCTCTTGGTTCTGTACAGTCTGTCTTTTTTCCCTCCTTAATTTTTTACTTTGAAAATCTTCAATAAAACTAGGTAAGTTTCTCTACATTTTTACATATATAAAACAATTTCTGGAAATCTCGTAATCCCAAACTAAAGCAAAACTGAACAAAACAAACATACAGACAAAACAGTGTGATGTTCTTAACAAACTAATAGATCATTTTCAAAATCAACACCAGAGTATACAATTCTTCATCAGAAGATTTAACAATCAGAGTAGAACATATTTCAATATTGAAATTGAGCTTTAAATCGAGCTTGAGCTTTAAAATCTAGCTTTACTATTGATTTGTGTATATGTGTGATGATCATTCAGGCATGCCATTTTTAATTTAATTATTATACTTTATTTGAAAACCATTCTTTTCTACGGGCTTTTCAGGTGGTGCTAGTGGTAAAGAACCTGCCTGCCAATGCAGGAAACATAAGAGATACAAGTTCGATCCCTGGGTCAGGAAGATCCTTGGAGGAGGGCATGGCAACCCGCCCCAGTATTCTTGCCCGGAGAATCCATGGACAAAGGAGCCTGGTGGGCTACAGTCCATGTGGTCACAAAGAGTCGGACACGACTGAATGACCAAGCACACCTTCCTTCTACATCCTCAGAGCATCTCATATAATGCTTTTTGCATTAATATTTCATATTCAGTTACATTGAATGGAAGGTTCTAGGCTATCTTGAGGCTTTATGCTACACTTTTCTTAAAAGATGTTAAATAACTTGTAATTCAAATTATAAACTGACAAATTTTAGAACCCCTCTAAAAAGAATCAAATTTTCTAGCTCACTTGGATTAAAACAATGAAAATGTCCAGAAAACTAATTTTCAAAATAAATCCATTACAAATATGTCCTGAGTGGTTTTATTTACTTTCTAGTTATATTGTTAGGTAGGAAGTTAGGCATGAGCGAAAAGGGGTGGCCTCGCTGAAATGGATTCAAGCTGACCTCTAAACCCCATCCCAGACACACTCAGGAGAGCTCACAGATATGCTACAAAAATAACCACAGAGACTTTCCAACTCCTGTGCACAGATCCTAGGCACACAGTGGGTGAAAAATAACTACAAGGGCTTCCTCAAGTAACCTTAGGAAGCTTGGAGTCCACTAAGGGTTCATAAATATTCGACACATATACACACCTGATTATAGCATACTGAATTATGGGAAGACATACACAACAGAGCCTGTTATATAACTTGCAGCTGCCCATTTGCATCTCCTTTCTTGACTGGTGGTGGGTACAAGCCCTATTTTGCACAGAGCACAACCAAATGGAAAAGATGGGAAGTATAAAAAGGAGGAAGTCAAGAGAGACTGGGGGAACTACTGCTTTGGGGTCAGACTGCTCCCACGTCATAGGAATGTCTGTTTAATAAAAGATCTATCTGCCTGAAATGTTAACTGAGCTATAACTAGTCTGGTTTGGGTTTTTTTCCTTTTTTTTTTTCTTTTTTTTATTCTTTGTAGCCAAAGATGGAGAAGCTCTATACAGTCAGCAAAAACAAGACTGAGAGCTGACTGTAGCTCAGATCAGTTCAGTTCAGTTCAGTCGCTCAGTCGTGTCTGACTCTTTGTGACTCCATGGACTGCAGTATGCCAGGCCTCCCTATCAATCAACAATCATGAACTCCTTATTGCAAAATTCAGACTTAAATTGAAGAAAGTAGGGAAAATCACTATATCATTCAGGTATGACCTAAATCAAATCCCTTACAATTATATAGTGGAAGTGACAAATAGATTCAAGGGATTAGATCTGACAGAGTGCCTGAAGAACTATGGACAGAGGTTTGTAACATTGTACAGGAGGCAGTAATCAAGACCATCCCCAAGGGAAGAAAAAAATACAAAAAGGCAAAATGATTGTCTAAGGAGGCCTTACAAATAGCTGAGAAAAGAAGAGAAGCAAAAGGCAAACGAGAAAAGGAAAGATAAACCCATCTGAATGCAGAATTTCAAAGAAGAGCAAGGAGAGATAAGAAAGCCTTGCTCAGTGATCAGAACAAATAAATAGAGGAAAACAATAGAATGGAAAAGACTAGAGATCTCTTCAAGAAAATTAGAGATACCAAGGGAATATTTCATGCAAAGATGGGCTCAATAAAGGACAGAAATGGCATGGACCTAACAGAAGCAGAAGATATTAAGAAGAGGTGGCAAGAATACACAAAAGAACTGTACAAAAAAGATCTTCATGACCCAGATAATCACAATGGTGTGATCACTCACCTAGAGCCAGACATCCTGGAATGTGAAGTCAAGTGGACCTTAGGAAGCATCACAATGAACAAAGCTAGTGAAGGTGATGGAATTCAAGTTGAGCGATTTCAAATCCTAAAAGATGATGCTGTTACAGTGCTGCACTCAATATGCCAGCAAATTTAGAAAACTTAGCAATGGCCACAGGACTGGAAAAGGTCAGTTTTCACTCCAATCTCAAAGAAAGGCAATGCCAAAGAATGCTCAAACTACTGCACAAGTGCACTCATCTCACAAGCTAGTAAAGTAATGCTCAAAATCCTCCAAGCCAGGTTCTTCAATAGTACGTGAACCGTGAACATCCAGATGTTCAAGCTGTATTTAGAAAAGGCAGAGAAACAGGAGATCAAATTGCCAGCATCCGCTGGATAATCGAAAAAGCAAGAGAGTTCCCGAAAAACATCTGCTTTTGCTTTATTGACTCTGCCAAAGCCTTTGACTGTGTGGATCACAACAAACTGTGGAAAATTCTGAAAAAGATGGGAATGTCAGACCACCTGACCTGCCTGTCTCCTAAGAAATCTGTATGCAGGTCAGGAAGCAATATTTGTAACTTGACATGGGACAACAGACTGGTTCCAAATTGGGAAAGGAGTACGTCAAAGTTGTTCATTGTCACCATGCTTATTTAACTTACATGCAGAGTACATCATGAGAAATGCTGGGCTAGATGAAGCACAAGCTGGAATCAAGATTGCTGGGAGAAATATCAATAATCTCAGATATGCAGATGACACCACCCTTATGGCAGAAAGTAAAGAAGAACTAAAGAGCCTCTTGAAAATGAAAGAGGAGTGTGAAAAAGTTGGCTTAAAACTCAACATTCAGAAAACTAAAGATCATGGCATTCAGTCCCATCACTTCATGGCAAAGAGATGGGGAAACAGTGGAAACAGTGAGAGACTTTACTTTTGGGGGCTCTAAAATCGCTGCAGATGGTGAGCAACCATGAAATTAAAAGACACTTGCTCCTTGGAAGAAAAGCTATGACCAAACTAGACAGCTTATTAAAAAGCAGAGATATTAGTTTGCCGGCAAAGGTCCATCTAGTCAAAGATATGGTTTTTCCAGTAATCATGTACGGATGTGAGAGTTGGACTATAAGGAAAGCTGAGCACTGAAGAATTGATGCTTTTGAACTGTGGTGTTGGAGAAGACTCTTGAGAGTCCCTTGGAGTTCAAGGAGATTCAACCAGTCCATCCTAAAGGAAATCAGTCCTGAATATTCTTTGGAAGGATTGATGCTGAAGCCGAAACTCCAATCCTTTGGCCACCTGATGTGAAGAACTGACTCACTGGAAAAGATTCTGATACTGGGAAAGATTGAAGGCAGGAGGAGAAGGGGACAACAGAGGATGAGATGGTTGGATGGCATCACCGACTCTATGGACATGAGTTTTAGTAAACTCCGGGAGTTGGTGATGGACAGGGAGGTCTGGTGTGCTCAAGTCCATGAGGTCGAAAAGAGTCGAACATGACTGAGGGACTGAACTGAACTGAACTGAACTAGTCTGTTGTTTTAAACCCTTTATTCCATCATTCCAAATTTTTGTTGTGATGGGACAAAAACTGAGGGAGGGAAATAAAACAACCTGACAATATCAAACGTGCATTATGGATGGTTGCTATGGCCTGATAATAAAATATAGGAAAATAGCATCACCCTAAAATTTCCTGCTTCCCTCGCTTTGATGTCTTTCTTGTTACATTTTATGTTTTATTTTACACCTACACTTATTTGTAGGTAAGTATTAGTTTACACAGAGAGGGTGCTGTTTGATCTTAGGTTTGATTATTTCAAACACCTGATGGGCAAATTTTACTGAAATGTGCAAGTAAATAATGAGTGAATTGACCTCTTGCTGATTATTAAACTAAATCAAAGCTGCATATGAAAGGATAATTGTTAACCACAAGCAAATGACAGAGATTTCAACATTCACAACTAAATTTGATCTCAGATGAACAAATTAAGTTTGGTAGTCAAAAGACAGCTATATTCTTGCCTATAAAGAGGACTACCGGTACAGTATGAGGACAACACAAACCTATGTTGTGTTTGTGGAGAAGACAAATTGACAAGGATGAAAATGATCTCAAACTGAAGAAGTGTGCAAAAATGTCTTACAGTAAAAAAAAATGACAGCTATTGATGACACCTGGAAAACAGTGAAACAATAGAGCATTTACAGAGCTAATAATAATTTAATAATAAAAGAACATTTCCAAGATTAGGTACTAGTGATATGCCTTCAAATATACATTGATAATCTCATTATGAAAGTAAGTTCTATAGAAAGTAAAGCTTAGAAAACAGATACAAATATTGATTCAGGTGATAAACTGACCAAATGCTTGCTAGCCACAAGGTAAATTTTGTTATTCTATAAACCTAATTAAATAATAGAAAGCCCTATCATAGTTGTCAATCTTTTGCTATTAGTGCCCATGCAAATCAAATTCAAGAAGCCTCAGAAATTAAGACACTTACACTTGTTCATACTGGAATATTAACAGAGAGCTATGACCCTGATTCTAAGACAGATAACTAAGTATTGACAGGTAATTTCTAATCTTGATGATATTAGAAGTTAGGTGATTAGTAGGTGCCAAAGCCAGAGAAGGCAATGGCACCCCACTCCAGTACTCTTGCCTGGAAAATCCCATGGACAGAGGAGCCTGGTAGGCTGCAGTCCATGGGGTCGCTAAGAGTCAGACACGACTGAGCGACTTCACTTTCACCTTTCCCTTTCATGCGCTAGAGAAGGAAATGGCAACCCACTCCAGTGTTCTTGCCTGGAGAATCCCAGGGACAGGAGAGCCTGGTGGGCTGCCGTCTATGGGGTCGCACAGAGTCGGACACGACTGAAGCAACTTAGCAGCAGCAGCAGCAGCAGGAGCCAAAGCATCATAATGACTTTACATTCAAATTGTTTCAGTGAAAAATACCAGTAGAATTTCATGGCAGAGATTCAATCATCATTTGTATCCAAGGTCTTTTTGAACTGACCACAGTTATAAAGAATACTGCATGTGGAATGGCCATATATTATCCACAGACAGTTAGCTGTGGCAAAGTGTCATGCAGACACTCTCCTCTCTATCTACTCAGCCCAAGGAGGCCCTTATCTCCTCCTCCTTCCTAGCACACAGTGCTAAAGCTTGCTACTGAGCACCTGGACCCCTATCTCCCCTGTGCCTGCTGAACTGAGAAATGTTCAGATGTCACACACCTCTACGTTCCAAACTCTCCCTATGCTCCACTTTCTTAGGATACACAGTAATTAAAGCTCCCAATTAAAGTCAGATAGTAATAATTCATAGTGGCTGATTACACGTGCTGTATACAGACTGTTAAGCATTTTTTTAACTTAAGCTTTTTCTTTTATGTCAGAGTATGGCTGATTAACAATGTTGTGATAGTTTAAGTTAAATATTTTATTTAAAATAGAAAAAAAAAGATGGAACAAAACCCAGAAGGACTAATAGATGAGAGAGAGGGGATGGAAAGATAGGTACACAAATCCTACTACCATGTGGGGCGTCTGCCACTTCTGTGCCAACACTGATCAGGCATTTACTTATTAACACTTCAGAAATAAACATGTATGAAATGCACTTGCCCAGTTTTTTTGTGCTTTTTATTGCAAATGAAGTAATGGTTGGAATGGCAATGGCTTGAAATACAGTAGCACAGATTGTTTCCTTGGTTATAGGAAAGTAGAAGAGCAGTATAAAGTGCACTTTATAAATGCACCAGAGAGAACTATAAAAGTGAATAAGCCCATTGATGAAAATATAACACAAAGTGATAACTTTAGGTTAGCCCCAAATAATAGATGACCATAAAAAATAATTAGGTTTAAACACATAATCTGGAGAAAGAGTAAAATCTTTTTCAAGAAATACATACATCTGAAAGGAATTTAGCTAAAATTCAGATTTACTTTAAAAACATACTTCATATTTTAAAATATAGCATAGCTTATAATTCTACTTATAAGGAATTATATAATGTTATTATTGGCAGCTCCCTTCATATTTTATCACACTGATTGCATTTCAAAAATGATGTAATAGTCTATGTTGCAAATGATTTTCCAAATTTGTGATAAAAAATTTTAAATATTTATCAAATATAAAGTGTACAGCAACATTCACAGACTTACAGCCAGATTCAATGAATAATAATTTTCTATATTAGCTTTACCACATATCTACACACCCTGCCAAACCACCTAATTTTTTAAAATGATGATTTTAATTGTGAGATGAAGCTATCAATATACTTCACCTCTAAACACTTCAGCATGATAGAAATACTTTTAATTTCTCTTGTAAGTTAAAAACATGTTGCTAAGAGATAATAATAACTAATAAAATATATTTATTACTACATACTAAATTACTAGAAGGTTAGTTAATTTGTCCATTAGAACTCAGTAATCATGAGGTGATGGTGTTAATGTTAAACTCCCTGATGGGTCAACTAGTTCTTTCTTTTCCATGGAAACATATTAAATCTATAGTAACACTTAGTCATACTGAAGCCTAATATATTTTCAACAAGACAGCAATAGGTAAGAGTACATGAATGTTTAGTTATAGACAAATCAGTAAGCAGCCCCTACTGATGGTGTTAAAGACATTTTGTAAATGATTGATTTATATATTTAGTGACTGTGAAACATTATTTGAAACAGCATAATAAAATAAGTGTAGCTTTTTTACCTTCTAGGTGTACCATATTTATAGATATTAATGTTATATTTTTTAAACTTTTTATTTTATGTTAGAGCATAGCTGATTAACAATGCTGTGGTAGTTTCAGGTAGACAGAAAAGGAACTCAGTCACACATGCACATGTATCCATGCTCCCTCAAACTCCCCTCCCACCCAGGCTGCCACATAACATTTAGCAGAATTTCCTGTGTGGTACAGTAGGACCTTTTTGGTTATCCATTTTAGATATTTTGATAGTTTATTGCTTTATTTTATTTTGATATTTATTTATAATGCAGGTTAGCTCTTTAATATTAATAGAATGCAAATTATTAAAGAGTCTGACATTAACAAAGTGGTTTTTGCATCTATCAGAGAACAAGTAAGCAGTCTTTGATTTCTCATTTAAAAACTGAGAAATCTGTTTTAATTTCATTTAAAAACTGAGCATCTTAATAAACAATTTAATGCTCAGCTGTTGCAATCATGAGTGAACAATATGACTCATCACATATTTTACCTGATGTGCTTTTAAGTTCAAATTTATTTGAATTTATTCAATCACATTGGTTTTTCTTCTAAAGATTAGTAGTTTTGAATCATCAACTTCTCATATATAAAGTTTATATATATTAGCTTGGGAATGCTACATGTAGACAAAATAAGGTGTTACTATGTTTATATCTCATACTATTCCACAAGATAAAAAAAGTCTTAATACAGCAAAGCAGTCTCCAACTTTTATGTATTTTATAGAATGTTAGAGCTTGATTCTACCACTTAAAAGAACAAGTGGATTTTCAAATGTAACAAAGTTCCAAAATTTTCTCTTAAGAAAATCAAGTCTCTCTTTAGTTCTTATGGTCTTGCTGGCATTCTAATTCAATACCAAAAAAATTTTAAGATGTTTACCAACTTATCAGCAAACTCCATCTCTTCATGTGTTTGTTTAAATTTCCCTCCAAATATATCACTAATATACCACCCATATTCAATCAGTATAAATAATACATTCAAAAAGACAGACATCAGAGGTTAAGAAATTGACATTTCTTTACTAAAGGGCCAATCTGTCTACCCTGCAAATCATTAGCATAATAGATACTGTAAAGAAAATAGTTATGCCATGTGGCTATATTATAAACTATAAAATATAAACCCTGCATGGAAATTCCCACACGAAATCCATAACAAAAAAGTAATGTTTCTAACACATTTTGTTTGAAAATAATGATGCTATTAACACTTGGGACTATGGTTCTCAAATGGAAGTGAGTCTGCATAATAGTTTACTTTCTTCTTTATAAACACAGTAAGTCACTGTGCTGATAGGCTGGCATGCTTCAGGAATAAATGCCATCTTGAGATATAGAAAGCCTCATTATCCCTGACACAAACCTACTTTGTAAGTCAGATATTTTTAAAGATCTTTTGATTTTTTTTTTCCTCCATTTTATGAAACTGTTGGTGGCTCAGACCAACTAATCTGTATTTATTTGGTAATAATAAATAATCTGCCTGCAGAAAAAAATAGTAAATAATCTACCTGCAATGTAGGAGACCTAGGTTCAATCCCTGGATCGGGAAGATCCCCTGTAAAAGGTAATGGCAACCCACTACAGTATTCTTGCCTGGAAAATCCCATGGACAGAGGAGACTGGCGGGCTACACAGTCCATGAAGTCGCAGAGTCAGATGGGACTAAGTGACTAACACAACAAAATTTTATGAAATAAAGATTCATTCTTATTTGCTTAGATGGCTGAAATAAGTCAATACTAAAAATGTGGCAGTAAATAAATTATATCACCATCAAACAAGGTAACAACAATTTTGAAGTTAATGTTGAAATACTGGCGAGTGTGTATGTGTGTGCTCTGATACTTCAATAATGTCTGACTCTTTGCAACCCTATGGACTGTAGCCGCCAGGCTCCCCTGTCCATGGAATTCTCCAGGCAAGAATACTGGAGTGGGTTGCCATTCCCTTTTCCAGGGGATCTTCCTCCCTTAGGGATCAAACCTGCATCTCCCACATTGCAGGCAAATTGTTTACCATCTGAGCCATGAGGGAAGCCCAAAATAAATAAAAAGCATTAATTTATAGCTTTACATGTGTCAGTCGGTCTTCGGGGAAAATAAAAGAGAACAAAACAACAAAACATTTAGATACTTTGTATATTTTTCCCCAACAATATTCTGTTGTCAATTTTTGCTTAAAAATCAGTGTGAGCACACTGATTTGCAATTCCATTCAGAAGTTTTTCTGTTCTACTAAAAGCAGAAGCTCAGAATTCCTAGGTCTCTCATGAACTCCTTAATTAAACTTTTTCAACCATTCCCACTAACTACGCCTAATATGTCTATTGCTTGGTTAACCACATCACTCATTCATCACAGCCACTGATCTTTCCCTCCATGATCCTAATCTCTTGGTCCATTAACCTCCTTCAGGTACTCCTTTTCCTAGTAACACTAGATCTAAAATTAACTGATAGTGACAATGACAATTCTTTCACCTGAAGATTTTGTAACCACTTATAAGCATATGAAGCAATTCAGGGGATTGTAACACTTACAGTTTCCATGACACCATCTCCAAGTACTCCGTTTCAGCAAGTCACAGAGGGATATTCAGGAGTCTGGATTAACCATGAAAACACTCCAGGTGGAAAGACTCTGACCAGCCACTGACTATAAAATTGTTTCCCAAAAGCATAATACCAGATTCAAATTTTCCTCCAAGCTCTAATCCTTATCTGCTTTTACCACCTAATTCCTAAATTACTAAAATATTTCCTTAGCATCTTTTCTTAGCCTTCCTCACATTAATTCTTCCTTCATACACAAACACATTCATACTGTAGAAGGTTTTGATGGAATTCATTTGGCAGGAAGCCTTCTGTTGTTTCACATATAATTTTTTGAGGCTCTTCTCAATCCAACCCTAAACCTTACTTAGGATTTCTGTCTCACTATTCCTACACTTTGTGAATAAAATGCTGCTCTATTTTCAGTCATCATGCTTGGGAACCTCACTCTTGTTATATATGAGGACACAAGTGACAATGTAAGTGATTTGATGTGACTGCACAATTCAACACTCTGAGAACAGGGTCTAGAATCACAGGTACAACAATCTCCCCCTCATACCATCCTACAGATGCCAGGACTTCAGACCATTGTGTGAGGGAAGGAAGGAAGTAGGAGAGACAGGGAAGAATGCAGTGAAGAAAGGAAGGACTAAAAAGTACTGAAGAAACACAAACCACGATTTACACTGTAACTATTTCAGAGTCATGAGACCTATCATATCTTTCTCCAAAATATACAATTTATGGGTTAAAAACTGAACTAAATGTCATTTTCTTAAGTTCCACACAGTAGTCTTAAACAGAATGTATAGCTTCATTCTCTGAGAAACTGATAAAACTAAATTTTCAAACCTAGTAAAGTAATGCCAAGCTACTATTTGATTTGTCTAAAAATGACAAGGTAGGATATTAGATAAACATAAGGAAATAAGAGTATCTTTTCCAATAGAAGAGTGAAGGAAGTCAATTTGACTAAGAGAGGGATGATTTGCTGTAAGCACGAACTGGAAAATGGTGGGGCTGGGAAGATGTTGAGCTAACCAAGAAATGGAGAGAAAAAGGGAAATAAAGCAAATTAATCAGATCATGGGGCAGGCAGGATGAGTAAAATAAACAGTAAAGAATGATACGTACAGACATAGTGAGAGTAGAAGCAAGAAAATGGAGAGTGAGGAGAGAAATAGGGATTTTCACTCTGGAAAAAGGATAAGCCAGGAGAGAGCTGCAGGAGAGCACGGGAGATGAAGCTGTGCTTGACTCTGCCTGTAGAGACAGGCATCATATCTCTAATGAGCACCTAAGGGGACAAGAAACATCATCCTGGAGATGACGGGACCCTCCTAGGCAGGACTGATGGGAGGACCTCAACTGGTGCTCAGATCCAGGCACCTCATTATCCAAAAGGTGCAGAGAAGCTGGAAGGAGTTCAGAGACATGATGGAAGAGTGATTAAGATGCAGGGGAAAAAATGATTTATTGTAAAAGATTAAAGCACTAAACAAGCACTTCTTGGCAGAGCAACAAGTGGATGGGCAAAGCAGCTATCTACAAACAGGCAAAGGACATAAATAATCTAGAGGAAAACCATTATTATTTAAGCTGGTACCAAGGGGAGAGGTTCACAGAAAACAATTTCAAGAAGGCAGAAAAGAAGACAACCCTAAAATTAGAAAGGGAAGTATTAACATACAAATGACAAATCTGCTCACCTGATGTGGAGCCAGGCACGTCCTAGGAAACTGCTGGTATCAGTCTGTATGCATAAGATACAAGCAACTTGACCACTCAGTTGGTTACCACGATTCTAGAAGACAAAGCAATCAACAGAATAAAAAAAAAATTTTTTTAATGAGAATCCTGTTAACAGTTCAAGCTCATTTTCAAAAGAACTGAAAAACAGTTTTATCCTCCATATTTTGTTCATACAAAAGTCTTCATTAATGACTTGAAATAGTATATATTAATTCAGTAGTTTTCATAAGGGAATAAAACGGGATAATAGATCTTTTTAATATGGCTTCCAGTGAGTCTATGTGTTGGTTTGCAATATGGTATTTTTAAAGATTAAACTGTAAATGAATCACTTGTATAATTAGACATGTGGGTAGATATAAAACCTTGAAATTGCCAATCCTGTGGGAGTAAGATGACTCCTCACAGAAGGAAGCAAAGGATTTCCAGGTGGAACTTCACCCATAAGAACACACGCCAATGCATGTCCTTGCCACCCATCTGTGTTATCCCCACGAACTGCACTGGAACAGCCACCCCATCACATGAAGAAATTGTGAACTACACATGGTATTATTTTTGGATTATGATATTCAGATCAGCAAAGCATGTGACCTACCACCCTCACACACTCAAATATTCATAAGCTT
Organism: Muntiacus reevesi; assembly: GCF_963930625.1. Lineage (NCBI taxonomy): Eukaryota > Metazoa > Chordata > Mammalia > Artiodactyla > Cervidae > Muntiacus > Muntiacus reevesi. The sequence goes on along the minus strand of NC_089254.1, from coordinate 33,596,604 downwards.
ATGTAGAAATTTTATTTTATTAAATAAAATCTTAAATGAAGATGTCAATATTTTAAGAAAACTTCTGATGCTAGAGAGAAAATTGTATAAATAAATGAAACCCTTATACAGTTCTAGTCATATTCGCCTTTCATTTTTATTTACATTGGTAGGTGCTTGACAAACTTTCATCTCTGTGCTTTGAAAGCCAATATAATAATAATTTGTACCTGGTTTATGGCAATTTCCAAATTATAAAATATGTGTGTGCTTTTTGTCTCACTTGAATCTCCCCTTTGGAGTTAAGTATTATTAATCCTTCACTTGACAAATAAAGCCGAGAGTAAGAGGAAATATTGTAGAAGCTAAAATCAGGTTGACAAGAACCACCAACGGCAAAGACTCGAATCCTCTGACCGCATGCCCTGTGATCTTTTCACTGCCCTGGATTTCTTATGATTCGTGTCCTCAATCACAGCACAAATAAGCACTTAGAGTTCACTGAATAGTGATTACTGTGAAAAGCCAGGTCCTCATCATGAGCTTCTTGCAAATTACTAAAGCACGATTCTCAAGAGAGGAATGAAGGAAGCAGATAAAGTAGATCAGGCTAAAAAAAAAGGAATAAAGAATCTTAGTTGCTGAAGTTTCCAGAATGTGTAGCCATTGGTTTTCACAGAATGACATGGCATAGTTGATTAAAATACAACTCTTGCCACAATAAAAAAGACAGTGGAAGGTTTGGGTAAATTGAAGCATTCAGAACAAGGGGATATTCTGAAGTGAACTGGGGTGGAGAGAAAACAATATGGCAGATGCATACTAGGTGAGTGAGGTGAAACTTGAAGAAGAAAAATGTAGAAAAAGAGAGGAAATTCGGTGGAGTTTCCAGGGACAGAAAAGCAGGCATATGTACAAAAAGAAATTTGGCAGCTTCATTCCAAATGCACTAAGGAGCAATCTGCAGAACAGAAGGTTCCAGTAGCTTAGAGGAAATACACTCAGCAGAGGCAAACATCATCTTGGAACTGAATGAAAGGAAAATAACATTCAAAAGCTCAGACTCCTTGGAAGACAGAAGTAAAAGAATGGAGTTAGCAACTGAATGTCATAGGGCAAAGAGGCCAAGGACATCCCCAGCAGTGAGTCTGTGAGCTGGCAGAACAGAGACGCAGTAAGAAGTGCAGGAGCACACAGGGGACACATCACATCCTAAAATGTTGATCTACATTTTGAAGGGAAGGGGGATATTCCTTAAAGAAATGAGTAGGACTGTAAAATTTATAGAGAATAAAGGAGAGGGAAAAAAAAGAGGCAGCTTTTGAAAGTGCATCTCTGAGAAAATGAGGTAATATTTGTGCAGCTCTGGAAAGCCTGAGCTCTGAAATCAAACCACCTGGGTCCATGTCCCATTCTTCACACTTTGTGGGTGGGAACTTGGACAAGTTATGTAATCTATGTCTCAGTTTCCTTATCTGTGTAAAGTAGAAAATATCACTCACCACACAACAGAATCATAATTTAGTTAAGAAAATTCTTGCCAAGCAAAGAACATAGTGCTTGTGAGAAAGTAAACAGTAAAACAGCTAAATTTCTAAAAATTCATGAGAATATATTTATCACACTTGAAAAATAAGAAACAGGATCTGAAAAAAACAAAGACTTTAAAAATAGTCACAGGATAGAAAACTAAATATAGAAAGAATCAAATATCCAGCAGAAAGGACATTAAGGAGAGTAAGAAAGATTAAGATTATTTAGGGCTGCATTTTTTAAAGTAATGAAAAAATAAGAGATGTTACTTAAAATTTATCTGATCCAAGACAATTTTCTATGAAAAATGTAAATTCATGGAAAATGGGCAAAGAATCCCATTATTTTTGAAAGATCCAATTCAGAAACCCAGCTTCAATCACTCAAAGAGGGGCCCTTTTTCTCATTCCCAGAATTGCCTTCAACTAGCCAAGTATTTCAATCCTTATTCAAGTAAATAATCAAGCATTTCATGTCTGAATGCCTTTTCAAAAATAGTAGGAAGAAAAAAAAAGTACAGCCTATCTTCCAAGTATAAATTGAAATGAACAAAGTCACAGATGCCTTTTCTAACAAAGAAGCCTTGAATTTGCACTGTAAGTTACAAATAATTATTTTTTAAATGGAATCATCAATAATAATAATAATAAACAACCTCTTTTGAATGCTTACTATATGCTGAACTTCAATGCATTTCAAGTTTCTGCAGGTAGATACTATTTTTAATCCAAATTAGCATATGATGAAACTGATGCTCAGAAAAATTAAGCCAGTGTTTTAGTCAGCAGCAGAGCATGGATTTGAACAAAGTTCTATCTGAGTAAAAGTTTGTTCTTTTAACAATGTTTTTATTGCAAAGCCTTTCCTGAAAAATAATTTGAACTGAGCCACTACATCATATAAAGCCAAGCATCCTAGATTTAAACTAGTTATTTGAGTTAGTATTCTTCAGTCATTTTTAGTTTTGGTTAAAAAAAAAAGTAACATGAAATTTATTATCTTAACCATTGTTAAGTGTAAAACTCAGTATTGTTATGTATACGTACACTGTTGTGAAACAAAGCTCCAGAACTTTTTCATCTTACAAAACTGAAACTCCAGTACCCACTGAACAACTCCCCATTTCTCCCGGCCCCCAGCAGCTGAAACCACCATTCTGCTTTCTGGTTTCTGATACCTCACTGAGGCGCAATGATGTACCATTTGTCTTCTGTGACAAGGTTATTTCACTTAGCGTAATGTCTTTAAGGTTTATCCATGTTTGCCATGTGACAGGATTTCCTTCTTTTTTAAGTCTGACTCACTTTCCATTGTTGTTGCTGTTGCTCAGTCACTCAGTTGTGTCCGACTCCCTGCAACCCCATGGGTGGCAGCATGCCAGGCTTCCCTGTCTTTCACCATCTCCCGGAGTTTGCTCAAACTCATGTCCATTGAGTTGGTGATGCCATCCAACCATCTCATCCTGTCGCCCCGTTCTCATACCACATTTTGTCTGTCCATTTATCCAGTGACAGACATTTGGGTTGTTTCCACATCATGGTTATTATGGATAATGCCACAATAAGCTTACATATGCAAATAGTTCTTTGATATCCTGCTTTCAAGTTTTCGCAATGTATATCCAGAGGTGGGATTGCTAGATGATGTGGTAATTATATTTTCAGTTTCTTGATGAAAACTCAGTACTGTTTTCCTAAGCTGCTAGATCATTTTACATTGCCACCAACAGTGCAACACAGGATTCCAATTTCTTTACATCTTTACCAACCCATGTTATTTCTGTTGTTTGGACAGTAGCCATCTTGATAGATGTAAAGTGATAACTCATGATGGTTTTGATTTGCACTTATCTAATGATTAGTGATTCTGAAGATGTTTTCATATCTTTATTGGCTACTTTAAATATTCTTTGAATAAGCATCTATTCAATCCTTGCTCATTTTTCAATTAGTTTTTTGTTGTTGTGTTGAGTTGTAGGAGTCCTTTATATATTCTAGATATTAACCTTTTTCAGATATATTATTTTCAAATATCTCTTCTATTTCATGGGTTTACTTTTCACTCTGTTGTTTGTTCTGATGCACAGAAGTTTTAAAATTTGATATAGTCCTTCTCTCCTAACCCAGTTAGTAAAGAATCTGTCTGCAATGCAGGAATCTGCCTGCAAGGCAGGAGACGCAGGTTTGATTTCTGGGTCTGGAAGACCGCTGGAGAAGGAAATGGCAACCCACTCCAGTATTCTTGACTGGAAAACCCCATGGATAGAGGAGCCTGTCTGGCTACAGTCCATAGGGTCACAAGAATTGGACACAACTTGGCAACTAAACCACCATAGTCTCCAAAATAGTAAATTTTTACCCAAACCTCCATTTATCTATCTTTCTTTCTATCTGTCTACTTACTTACCCAAACCTTTAGGAAAGTACGCAACCAAATGTCATGAAAATCTAGATGATAGGAAGAATTTTTGGATAGCTCATCTTTTTAAAAGTAATTTTGAGGGGAAGAAAAAAGAAATCCCCTTTGTCATTCTCAGTTCTCATAGTCTAAACATCTCATCAAGCTGTATTTGATTTTCATGTTTAAAGAGGCATGGAATTTTTTCATACAACACAGACTCTAAATAGAAGCCAATTACTTCATCTGTGCTGAAGTGAAGAAACAGTGACTTGATCCAACGTAGAAGGAAAACTTCCAGTGTTCTATATTATTGGCAGACTGAATGTCAACTCCTAATGTGGCACACAAATGCTGTATAATACATTTTACATATAAATTTAATGACTTTTCAGGGTAACATTCACAAGATGTGATTTTAAATATTGATCTTATAACCTGTATAAGATTCAACTCCACTGTATTTTGTTTGTAATTTAGGCAGAATATAAGTGCTATAAAAGAGATATAAAATATGAACTAAATTGTTAAAAATTATTTCTTGACTGAGATAGGAGGGCAATGGAGTAGAATCTGAAAATTTCATAGTAGGGATATCATTTAAGCTGGAACTTGAGAATGGGTATTATTTTAAGAGACATATAAGATATGACATGAGAAAAATGGTGATATTATAATTCTGCGTGGCTAAAATAAGTGTGAACTAAGCAGCAAAGTTAGATTACAGCCAGCTCATACCAACTGAAGGCATTTGAATTGGATTTTGCCATCACTCTGGACAAGAAATGAATGACAACAGTGACATGAGAGTACAGCTGATGATGAAAGAATAACATTATCAGGAGAAAACTGTGCCTTAACGCACAATGATTTCATCATTTGTGATTTTTCAGTAACTTGATGCATATGTACAATTTTTTAAAATTCACAGTCTTTAAGTCCACTTCTGGCCATTCCCTTTAAACAAAGCATCGACTATTCATGATTCTTGTTAATTAAATTGAGACTACTAGTTGGTGACAACAAAAATAAAGAGGTTATAAAGTAAAATCCTGTTTTATTTTACACATTTTATGACATAGAGGGAAAGAAATATGCATTGGTTTTTATGTACAGGAGGGTATAACAGATAACAGACTACAGCCAAAACAACTGATCATATCATCGTGTGAATTATGACTTATAGGTGTTGTGAGTTCAGATCAGTTGCTGACTTTGCAACCACATGGACTTACCAAGCCAGGTTTCCCTGTCCATCACCAACTCCTGGAGCTTGCTCAATCTCATGTCCATCATGTCGGTGATGCCATCCAACCATCTCATACTCTGATATCCCCTTCTCCTCCTGCCTGCACACTTTCCCAGCATCAGAGCCTTTTCCAATGAGTCAGTTCTTCACACCAGGTGGCCAAAGTATTGGAGTTTCAGCTTCAGCATTGGTCCTTCAAATGAATATTCAGGATATTCATTCAAGTCTCTCACTGTTTCCATTGTCTCCCCATCTATTTGCCATGAAGTGATGGGACCGGATGCCATGATCTTCGTCTTTTGAATGTTGAATTTTAAGCCAACTTTTTCACTCTCCTCTTTCATTTTCATTAAGAGGCTCTTTAGTTCCTCTTCACTTTCTGCCATAACGGTGGTGTCATCTGCATATCTGAGGTTATTGATATTTCTCCCGGCAATCTTAATTCCAGCTTGTGCCTCATCCAGCCCAGTACTTCACATGATGTACTCTGCATATAAGTTAAATGAGTAGGATGACAATATACAGCCGTGAAATACTCCTTTCTTGATTTGGAATCAGTCTGTTGTTCCATGTCTGGATCTAACTGTTGCTTCTTGAACTGCATATAGGTTTCTCAGGAGGCAGGTAAGGTGGTCTGGTATTTCCATCTCTCTAAGAATTTTCCACATTTTGTTGTGATCCACACAGTCAAAGGCTTTGGTGTAGTCAATAAAGCAGAAGTAAATGTTTTTCTGGAACTCTCTTGCTCTTTCAATGATCCAATGGATGTTGGCAATTTGACAAATAGGTGTTGTGAATGTGAGTATAAATTACCAAATTTGTCCAAAGTTGTCTGAACATTGTTCTGAGACCAACACAAATTACTTGGCCCAGAGAAATACACATCAGCAAGGATGGCTGATGAACCAGAAGATAAATCACTGGACTCAGATGAATAGAAACCCATGTGGAAATCAAAGAGTCCAAAAAATATATGCACCATTATATAGGAAAATACATCAACTATGTCAGCATATGAGATGTTATAGCAAGCTGAAAACTTTTCTTTGAAATGCCTGGTCTGGAGATCTAGGCTGTATATATAGATAAGTGAAACCAAGAGATTCTGGAAAGATGGAGGACAGTCAAGGCTGGGATGTTCTGATGGAGACATAAATCATTTCAGCACAAGTGAACAAAAGAAAGAGCTAGAATAATAGGAGGTTGAGTTACTATAAATTTCCATCTTTAGATGATACTGTAATTTTCCATGAAGATACTGAGGGAGATTCATTTGTTTGTATTTTAGTAGGAATATGATTATTTTCCCCTAAAATCCCCTGTACCTCTTTTTTCTTTGGGGGGGGGGTGGAGTTTCTGATAACAGAAATATCCTCAGGAAGAGTCACAAGCACTGGAGCTCTATCTGTAAAGAGATACACTCAAAAGACCAATACATTTAAGGAGGGAGAGTGTATTTTCACATCAACTCATCAGTTTTTTTTTTTTTTTTTTTTTTTATACATAAAAATCTTAGGAAATTATTATTCCAGGAAGGATGGAATTTCCCTCTACAGGAAAATATACACGACTGAAAGATGTAATGCAATAAATAAATACATGATTAAGAGAAAAATAAGACTGCACATCTGCTTCCTGGTAGAATTATGATGAATACATTGGGAAATGTTTCTTTTGGTTTCTATTATTAAAGGTGACCACATCAAGAAAGTATGATATTGTGTAAAAGTGTTATCTCTTTTTCTTTGTTCACACCCAGATGATGAGTGGAAAGTGGCAGCATTTTACATAAGGCTACCTCCCACAGACAAAGAACTATAAACAACATATCAGTAACTGCAAAGGATACCATTAACATGAAAATTTTGATAAGGACATTTATTTTGGATTAAAGTCTACACTATTGTTGAATGTTCTGACAGCATTTTGTAACAGAGTTTCATGTTTTAAAATGTGGAAAAGACCTATAACTTACCTGCTGCTGCTGCTGCTGCTGCTAAGTCGCTTCAGTTGTGTCCGACTCTGTGCGACCCCATAGACGGCAGCCCACCAGGCTCCGCCATCCCTGGGATTCTCCAGGCAAGAACACTGGGGTGGGTTGCCATTTCCTTTTCTAATGTATGAAAGTGAAAAGTGAAAGTGAAGTCTCTCAGTCGTGTCCCACTCTTAGCGACCCCATGGACTGCAGCCTAGCAGGCCCCCCAGTCCATGGGATTTTCCAGGCAAGAGGACTGGAGTGGGGTGCCATTGCCTTCTCCGATAACTTAATTACTACTTAGCATTTTGAAGGGGCAAGATGTGCAGTGAGACACTAGTCCTCAGAAAACTTTGCCCTTTATACCAATACAAGCTGGTCAGAACAAACTGTTCAGAGTAATGAACAGAAAATACTACTGAATAACTTTTAACAATGTTTAAGAGTGATCTATTTTTATTTTTTATTTAAAAAAAGCTGAGTTACTATTGAAAGTCTCTCTTTACAAATTAGTTACAGAATGTGCATGAGTGCAAGTTGCCTTCCAATTAGCCTATCTATGATTTAGGTTTCTTGGATGATGGGGTTATTCCAAAATTGAGAGGTAACAATGGAAGTCACAGTGTAAACTTGAATAAGGAAAAAGAAAACAAATCAAAGACTTCCAGGTTGTCTGGAAGAACCTTCTTGAGTGCCATAAACCAAAGACAGATCACAAGAAACACTTCACATACGTTCATCCTATACAAGAATCACTCTTTCCTCTAATGAAGGAGAAAGCAGACAGAACAGCGTCATCTTGAAAGCAGGACTCCATCCTGAGCCAGACTGTGGACTTTGAGCTATATTCCCAGTATTTATGGAAACGACACACCAACTGGAAAACCAGACCCCACCCCTGATGGAAGAGCCCCAGGGCTCGTACCTAGACACTCCATCGCCTAAAAGAATACCCTAATTATCTGAGTAACTGAATAGAATCATAAATTCTATTATGCTTATTGGGGTAGGACCACAGGCCTATTGATAACTGTCTACTATATGCCAGCAAATTTGGAAAACTCAGCAGTGGCCACAGGACTGGAAAAGGTGAGTTTTCATTCCAATCCCCAAGAAAGGCAATCCCAAAGAATGCTCAAACTACTGCACAATTGCACTCATCTCACATGCTAGTAAAGTAATGCTCAAAATTCTCCAAGCCAGGCTTCAGCAATACATGAACCGTGAACTTCCAGATATTCAAGTTGGTTTCAGAAAAGGCAGAAGAACCAGAGATCAAATTGCCAATATCTGCTGGATCATCAAAAAAGCAAGCGAGTACCAGAAAAACATCTATTTCTGCTTTATTGACTACACCAAAGCCTTCGACTGTGTGGATCACAATAAAGTGTGGAAAATTTTGGAAGAGATGGGAATACCAGACCACCTGACCTGCCTCTCAAAAAACCCATATGCAGGTCAGAAAGCAACAGTTAGAACTGGACATGGAAGAAAAGACTAGTTCCAAATAGGAAAAGGAGTACGTCAAGGCTGTATATTGTCACCCTGCTTATTTAACTTATATGCAGAGTACATCATGAGAAATGCTGGGCTGGAAGAAGCACAAGCTGGAATCAAGATTGCCGGGAGAAATATCAGTAACCTCAGATATGCAGATGATACCACCCTTATGGCAGAAAGTGAAGAGGAACTAAAAAGCCTCTTGATGAAAATGAAAGAGGAGATTGAAAAAGTTGGCTTAAAGCTTAACATCAGAAAATGAAGATCATGGCATCTGGTCCCATCACCTCATGGGAACTAGATGGAGAGGCAGTGGAAATAGTGTCAGACTTTATTTTGGGGGCTCCAAAATCACTGCAGATGGTGACTGCAGCCATGAAATTAAAAGACACTTACTCCTTGGAAGGAAAGTTATGACCAACCTAGATAGCATATTTAAAAGCAGAAACATTACTTTGCCAACAAAGGTCCATCTGGGCAAGGCTATGGTTTTTCCAGTGGTCATGTATGGGTGTGAGAGTTGGACTGTAAAGAAAGCTGAGCGCCGAAAAATTGATGTTTTTGAACTATGGTGTTGGAGAAGACTCTTGAGTCCCTTGGGGTTCGAGGAGATCCAACCAGTCCATCCTAAAGGAGATCAGTCCTGGGTGTTCATTGGAAGTACTGATGCTGAAGCTGAAACTCTAATACTTCGGCCACCTCATGCGAAGAGTTGACTCATTGGAAAAGACCCTGATGCTGGGAGGGATTGGGGGCAGGAGGAGAAGGGGACGACAGAGGATGAGATGGCTAAATGGCATCACTGACTCTGTGGGCATGAGTTTGAGTAAACTCTGGGACTTGTTGATGGACAGGGAGGCCTGGTGTGCTGCGATTCAAGGGGTTGCAAAGAGTTGGACACGACTGAGTGACTGACCTGAACTGAACTGAACTACCTAGGTTTAAGGCATACGAACCACGGGTTTAAGGCATATGAATCACATGTTAACTTTGGTTGTATCTTTCTTTTTCTTTGTTCAGACTAGTTTCAGAGAATTTGGGGAGGTGGCTTTGAACATGTACATTTAGAGTATATAAGGTCTTCACAAAAACTGGTCGGGGTCCTTGGCTAAGAGGAGACTTTGCCTTGGGCCCACCGGAGTAATAAACTGAACTCCACTATCTTCATTGTCCTTCTGAGTGAGTTTGTTTCCCAGGACACGTGGCTACAACATTTAGTGCCCTGGCTGGGAAACTCCTCACTTTGAGGAGACAAGTCCCATTTGGGACTACTCTGAGGCCTTGCGGCTCAAATCTAGAAGGGCAAAGGTGCCTCGCCCTTCTGGAAAGATTTTGCTTCTCAATGCCAGAATCCTTATGTTAGCAGGTAGTGGATGGCAGCAGGGGAACTGAGCGCTCAGGTGAGGAGGAACCCACCCGGTAGGGTGGAAGAGGGGGCCTATCACCCCCTGGGAGGGACTAGAAGGGACATGGACCCACAGGGGCCTGGAATAGGCAGGTGGCAGCGATTGTTTGGTACACAGGTTGATGAGTGTGCTAGGGCTTAGGAAGGAAATTTGTGAAGGTCATTTAGGAGGTGGTGTCCATGCCATCTTGGGGAAAATTATTTCCAAGTGATCACCAGGGTATTTTTAGGATAGGCAGGTGGCAGCGATTGCTTGGTACACAGGTTGATGAGCATGTTAGGGCTTAGGAAGGAAATTTGTGAAGGTCATTCAGGAGGTGGTGTCCACACCTCTTGGGGAAAATTATTACCGAGCAATCGCCAGGGGATTTTCAGGAGTAGAAACTTGGTCATTGTGTTCTTGTATTCTGCCCTCCCCCAGGAGGTGTCCCATCTGCTGTGAAATTCTTGACCCCCTCGGAATTGTCAGGCTAGAAGGAGGGGGATACATAAGTGAGTATGAATTGGCTTTTCTGGAGATGGCCTAGGACGTGGGATATTTAACCCATCTGTGTTTTCATCTGCACCTGATCAAGTTCACTAAGGCAGCTGCTGCTGCTAAGTCACTTCACTCGTGTCCGACTCTGTGTGATCCCATAGACAGCAGCCCACCAGGCTCCCTGTCCCTGGGATTCTCCAGGCAAGAACACTGGAGTGGGTTGCCATTTCCTTCTCCAGTGTGTGAACGTGAAAAGTGAAAGTGAAGTCACTCAGTCGTGTCCGACTCTTAGAGACCCCGTGGACCGCAGCCTACCAGGCTCCTTCATTCATGGGATTTTCCAGGCATACTGGAGTGGGGTACCATTGCCTTCTCCCCACTAAGGCAAAACGGACTTTAAAAGTTAAGGGAGAAACAGTCTTGGACCATGTGGTGTGCTGGTTCGGCTGTGCTGACCAGCAAGTGAAGACATGCCGATCCCTCTTCTCCCTCTGGGATCTGGCAGGTAAGGCTCTTCTCACCCCAATTAGGAAGGAGGTGAAATGGCAATTTCAGTGTTTCATTGAGTGGAAATATCAGAAGTACATAGGGTCCCGAGAACTTCGTAGACAGAAGGAAAAGTAGAAGGTCTGAGAAGGTAAGCAAGATGGGGGGAAGTGAATCTAAGGTAACTGTATTGGACTGCATGATTAAAAATTTAAAGAAGGGATTAGGAGGAGCCTATGGGGTGAAGATGATGCCTAACCGCCTCCATATACTCTGTGAGGTTGAATGGCCCCCTATGGTAGCAGGATGGCCACCAGAGAACAACATGAACTTAAAAATAGTGGAAGCAGTCTATACAGTAGTCACAGGAGAACCAGGACACCTGGATCAAAATCCATATATTGACTCATGGCTAGGGTTAACTCAAGACCCTCCTACTTGGACAAGGTTCTGTATTACAGAAGGGAAAAATATTAATGGCACAAAAATTGACTGATGATAAAAAAGGAAATTCTACAAGATTTGGACAGGGATGACCTGACCCCTCCCCCACACTGGATAATGACGCACCGGCCTCCCAGAGCTCCACCAGGACCGGAGGCCGCCTTAATGCCCGACCCAGGGCCAGGTGAAGTTCCTGCAGCAGCCGCTGCTCTTCCTCCAGCTCTCCCAGAGATCATAGAGCCGCCATTTCAGCAGGCTCCGATCCCAGCGATGGAGACCTCTGGTCAACACCCCCAGAATTCCACCTCAGCTGGACCTCCTAGATTGTATCCACCTCTCCCGGTGAGTACAGGAATTAGACAGAGGCTGTGCTCCGCCAAGGGACAGGGGGGAAGAACCCCACTACAGATGCCCCTCAGAGAGCTACAACAGCCTCCGGTTCAGGACGCATGGGGCACTACCATCAGCCCCCTGTAGCCTATTATTACCAGTCATTTTCCTCTACGGATACATTAAACTGGCAGACACACTCCACCATACTCGGGGGAGCCACAAGCCATGATTAGCCTAATGGAGACTATTTTTTGAACCCACCACCCTACATGGGATGACATAATCCAACTACTAGTCTCCCTTTCCAGCACTGAGGAAAGACACAGGGTCCTAACTGAGGTCAGAAAATGGTTACGAGAAACGGCACCTGAGGGCACTGCAAACCTGCAGCGGTGGGGTGGGCAGAACCAGCCACCCCCGATGAGGGGCCCAACTGGGGCTGTGACACAGGGGAAGGGCGGGGCCACCTGGAGAGATCTCGGGCGGCTACTTTACAAGGCCTCAAGAGGGGTATCGCAAAACCCTCCGAAGTGATTCAAAGGGAAAGCGAATCACCCTCTGAGTTTTGCGAAAGACTGTGTGAGGCCTGTAGACTTTATACACCAACAGACCCAGCCAGAGGCTGCTCAGGTCTCAGATGGTGATAAATGCAGCCTTTGTGTCTCAAGCCTACCCCAAAAATGTCAGATGGGGGGACACCAAGTGACTCAAGAATTTTCATACATCCCTGAATGCCCAGTACCTTTGTTGGGAAGAGACTTGCTAAATTGGAGGCACAAGTGACCTTTCCTCCCATGAAAGACTGACTCTTTGAGTGGGATCAACCACCTATTTACTCTACCTCTCAGTAACCCCTCAAGATGAATGAAGGTTGCATGATCTCCCAGAAGGGAAACTGGACGCGCTAAACAGTAAAGAGAGAGAGAGTTAACTCAACAATTCCCTGAGGCCTGGGAGGAAGACAATAACACCCCACCCCCCCACCCCCAGGCTTGCAAAACAAGTCCCACTGGTACTAGAACTCAAACCCAGCACAATTACATCAGCACCCACCTTGGGCCTGCCAGACCTATATGAGCTGTTTACTCTTTACCTGACTGAAAAGGACAAGGTGGCTATGCGAGTGTTGTCCCAGACTATGGGGACATGGGACAGACCCGTGGCTTATCTCCCGAAACGGCTGGACAATATTACCACTGCGTGGCTGGGATGCTTACAGGCAGTTGCTGCAGTTGCCTTATTGGTCCGGGAGGCAACCAAGATGACTTTGGGCCAAGATTTGATCATAAAAGTCCCACATGAGGTCAACACTCCCCTGCGAGGGGACCCCCATAAATGGCTGTCAACATCCCGGATTACTCAATACCAGGGACTGTTATGTGAGAACCCCCATGTTACTATTGAACCTTGCCAGGCCCTGAATCTGGCCACTCTCCTTTCTGTGGGAGAAGGTGGGCCCTCACATGATTGCAAGGAAATATGCCAGCAGACCTGACTTGAGAGACCAGCCAATCCCGGGCCCAGATTTGGTCCTGTACGCCAATGGCACCAGCCTGGTGAAACAAGGACGACTGTCGGGACATGCAGTAGTCATGGAAGAAACCATCACTGAGGCTAGCTCTCTGCCATCACACTGGTCGCTCAATGGGCTGAACTATACGCTCTAATCCAGGCCCTCCAGCTGTCAAAAGGTAAGAAGACAAACATTTACACAGACTCCAGGTATGCTTTTGCCACAATACACGTACACAGGGCTCTGTATAAGGAGAGAGGCCTTTTGACAGCTCGTGAAAAAGATATTAAGTAAGGAAGAAATTAAGACCTATTTCTGGGAACCAGAAAGGGTTGCAGTCATACACTGCCAAAGACATCAAAAAGAGGATACCCCCTGGGCTCGGGGAAACAGACTAGATAAGACCGCTAAACAAGCAGCTGAGGGGGTGACAAGTGAAGCCCCTATTAAAGCTCTCGTATTGGTGGAGCTACCTGAGCTAATGCTGGACTCTCCAAAATACACTGAAGCCCAAAACCAACTAGTCAAAGCAGAAGGGGCCATCAAGACTGAAAAGGGATGGTGGAAATTGCCAAGTGGCAAATTATTGGTACCGGAGGAGCTGGCACCCATTCTGATAAGCCAAACACACGAAGCGAACCATCTAGGCCATGATAAGCTGGAAGAGCTAATTTGAAAATATTTCTTGGTTCCCCACCTCTCTTCTCTAAGCAAGACAGAATCTCAGAACTGTACTGCCTGCTCACAGGTCAATGCTGCCTCTGGCACAGACAGAAATCTCCGCGGCTTCAGCTAAAAGGCACACCTTTGAACACCTGGAAGTGGACTTCACTGAAATGAAACCTCACCGACATTACCATTACTTGCTGGTCATGGTATGTACGTTCTTGGGATGGGTAGAAGCTTTTCCTACCTGGACTGAAAGAGCATCAAAAGTAGTCCGGTGCCTGCTTAGGGAGATAATTCCCAGATTTGGATTTCCTACCAGCATTGGATCGGACAACAGTCCGGCTTTTGCAGCTGATTCAGTACAACAAGTATGCAAAACTTTAAACATCAAGTGGAAATTACATACAGCATATATGCCGCAGAGTTCTGGGATGGTGGAAGGAACAAACCAGACACTTAAAGAGATGCTCTCCAACTGGATCATAGAGACTGACTGCTCTTGGGTGAACTTGCTTCTGACGGCTCTGCTCAGACTCAGGATGACCCCACAGTCCCAAGGCTATTCTCCATACGAAATTGTGTATGGGAGGCTCCCTCCCATAATAAAATAGGTGTCAACAAATTTGCCTCAGGTAAGGGGAGATGAGATTTCACAGCAGATGGAAAAACTGGGTAAGGTAATAAGTCAGGTAACTAAGTTTGTACAAGAAAGGGTGCCACTCCCCCTTGGGGAACAGATTCATGAATTTGTGCCCAGGGATCAGGTATGCGTCAAACATGACTCCTTGGCCCCACAATGGAAGGGTCCATTTACTGTTCTAAGCACCCCTACAGCAGTTAAAGTTGCAGGTGTCACTCCCTGGATCCACATGAGGATGAAGAGAACATACCACGCAGACCCAGAAAACACTGATTGGACTGCACAGAGGGACCCTTAGTCAAGAGACTAAGGTCATCCAAGAAGGAAAAGAAGACCCTGGACGAGCCCCTTCAGGATGAAGCTGCATAATCAACTCCTGCTGCTCAGCCTCATCAACGTGATTTTGAATTTAACTTCTATTTCAACTCAGGACAATGTTTTCATCCATGGGCACATTCCTATGCGGACTTCCACAACACCTCCAACTGCTGAGTATGTGGGGCTATGCCTCTATCAGTGATGGATGGACTTCCTTGGTGGGTGTCACTGCTCTGCCAAGGATATTTTAAACCACTCTGCTCTTTTCTGGGATGACAAAAAGAGACTTTCCTTTCTCTTGTCAATCATAATCTCTCCCTTCTCTCTTGGTAAGCCAGACCTACAGTCAATAGACTTGGGTCATGAGGTTAGGTTTGATGTAAACACCAGTTTCCTAGAAGTAACAAAAGCCTAACCTACAACAAACCCTGGTAAATCTACCTTATTTACATGCCAGGCGGACAAGGTCTGTGTTTCAGTGGTATGAGTATATTGCTACCTTATTCATACCTTCTATAGGGACAACAGATACTATGATTAAATTGGAAGCCTTGACTAATTTCACAAAACAGGTCCTCCTAGATAGTGCTAAAGCCATCCAAGCCTTAAATGAAGAACAAATCCAAATAAAAAAAGTGGTAATTCAAAATAGAATGGCTTTGGACATGCTCACAGCTGCTCAAGAAGGGACCTGTGCTATAATTAAGGTTGGATGTTGTATATATATTCCTAATTTATCTGGCAATGTATCAGCTGCTTTAGATGACATGAAAAACCAGGTAAAAGCAATGTCAAATGAAAACAGTCCTTTCTGGACTTCAGTCCTATCTTGGGTGAAGGGTGATTTGTGGAAAACTATATTTACCATTGTTACAGTTGCCTTGATAGTTCTGCTTTGTGGACCCTGCATTTTACAATGTATTATATACTTTGTAACCCAAAGGTCTGTGTCGTTCTCCCAAATTGGCGGTCAGAGAGCCAGGGTGCAATATATCCCTATGAGTGATGCTCATACTATGAGTTAAGAGCATCAAGAGGGGGGAATGCAGGAGGAAACAGACAGAACAGGCTCCATCTTGAAAGCAGGACTCCATCTTGGGCCAGACTGTGGACTTTGAGCTCTATGCCCGGTATTTATGGAAACCACATACCAACTGGAAAACCAGACCCCACCCCTCCTCCAGATGGAAGAGCCCCAGGGTTCATATCTAGACTCTCCATCACCTAAAAGAATACACTAATTATCTGTGTAACCAAATAGAATCATAATTCTATTATGCTTATTGGGGTATGACCACAGGCCTACTGATAATTGTCCATTGTTAATTATCTAGGCTTAAGGCATACAAATCACGGGTCTAAGGCATATGAATCATGGGTTAACTTTGATTGTATCTTTCTTTTCTTTTGCTCAGACTAGTATCAGAGAATATGGGGAGGTGGGTTTGAACATGTACACTTAGGGTATATAAGGTTTTCACAAAAACTGGTTGGGGTCCTTGGCTAAGGGAGACTCTGCCTTGGGCCCGCTGGTGTAATAAAATGCACTCCACTATCTCCATTGTCCTTCTGACTGAGTTTGTTTCCCAGAATGCATGGCTACAACATTAATACTTACTTATTATCATCATGATGAAAACATGGTGATCAAGATAAATTCCTGACTTCATTCCTGCCTTCATCAATTTCAAGAGAGGAGTGTTACAAAAGGAGAGTTTTAGTTAGCATGATGTGCTTCCATGTTATTTATTGTCATAAACACTACTTTATACAAGAAAGTAGTATATGCATCTTCTGCCTCAGTGCTCTGATTCTTTCTTATCATTTTTGAAAAAATATATTTAATAACTCCAAAACTTTATAGTCACTTTATGTCTTATCTTCTAACATGTTAATCATATAATATACATATGCACATATACACATAAAATTGTATCCTATATAGACTATAATGATATATATATACTATAACCACATATGGTGTATATATAATATATATTCTAAAGGAGTAACATGTTGCATGATAGACATACATGCATATAAATATATATATATGTATGTGTGTGTGTATATATATATATACACACACACATTGTAAAGGAGGAAAAATAATTTCTCTTTATCCTTCTACATTCTTGGCTGAGATGATCCCCTTCCCCTGTAATAAAAAGACTAACAGGAGAAAAACAAGTTTAATAACATGCATACCTCCTGTATACATGGAAGATATCCAGGAAAATTGAGGTAACTCAACAGAACATGCCAAGGTCACACCTTAAATACTTTCTTCAACTAATGACAGAAGAAAGACAAAGGGCATTGGGGAGCCATCTATGGGAGGTCACCAGGTAAAGCACAGTAAACAAAGGTATTGTTAGGCAGATTTAAGTCGGGGCCTTCTCCAGCAAGGAGTGTGAGATTCAGGCATCTTTCCTGGTACAGAGTAGTAAAAACCCTTACAAATGGAGATTTCCTTTATAAACATTAATTGCTTTTACAAAAGGGTAGCTTCTGCAAGATTTTCAAAGCTTCTCCTACAGCTGTTGTCTCTTCAGAACAACCAGCAAGATAACCCTTATGCTAAAAAGGCAGTTTTGGAGGATAACACATTTGCTCTCTGTCAGACATATGCATATATATGTATATATGAGTGTGTATTCATGGATCTATATATTAAAAATTCTATAATAGTAATATAAGGTACACATTTGTAAATGCACCCTTTTTTAATAATTAAAGTAGACAGAGATCAGGTCAAGAGCAGCTGTATAGCATCGATGATCACAACCAGAGCAGAGTTTTTGATTTTCAGATAAGAAAATTAATGTATTATTTCAGAACTGTCATCATTATGTGACTAGCAGCCTTTACTTTGCCTGGGTATAAGTGTCAACAGTTCTCACAGCATGCATTAAATTTATTTTCTAAATCATCTGTCACATTAGTGAAAAGTAGCATGTCTGCCCTTTTAGGAGGGACAAGACTTCAGTTATAATCTCAGCTTTGTGATGACTCAATCGTGTGCCTATGAATACACTACAACTAGTGTCTTATATACATGGATCATGAATTACTCAAGCCTGGGGACATTTCTCTTCAAACAGTCAGCACCAATCTGTGAATATAGAAGCTGTACTTCCATGTTTAAGGAAGGAAGAGAGAGAGGGAGAGAAGGAAGAACTCACATTACTTCATCCTCAGTCCTCTCTGAAAAATTAAGAAGATGGACTAGACATTCAATTAGGCTGTTTTTTTTTTTTTTTTTTTTTTTTTAATTCTGAAATGTCACGAGTCTATGAAACAAAAATTGTCTTACTCTTTATATATTTTTTAATAATAGGAATTTCAAAATAGGTATCAGAAGACTGATGATTTATCAGGCTTACACTCTATTTCCTAGGTTGGAATTCAAACAAATCGAACAAAAGTCCTCAGGTACTAGTTCTTTTAAATAAGTTTTAACAAAATATACCCATGTTAAACAAATGCCGAAATACCATATCGGATAAACACAAATTCAATGTATTTACTTGGAATGTAAAACTGAACTTTAGGAGCACTATTTCTTAAACTGACAGGTTGTCTGCTACTTACACATAGTAACTTTTGTCCTCAACATTCTTTTGAATGCAGGTAATCTAAAGTCAAAATAAACTGACAGTAAAGATCGCAAAGAGTCGGACACGACTAAGCGACTGAACTGAACTGAATTGAACTGAAGGATGCAAAATAGAGCCTGGACCATTTCCACAGGTTATTATCTTAATGGTTCAGAAGGTTCATCTATCACTTAAACATTTTTTAAATTAAACAACAACTGCTATCTGTGAGAATTATTTTAGATGTTTTTGATTGATAAAGGGATAATCGTTCTATGATTCCCAGATTTAACTAAAGCTGAAAAAGAATAACTAAAGCTGAAAAAGAATAACCAAAGCATCTATTTAACTATGCTGACTCAGGATCTTATTTTCAACTCTCACAACTCTACTTGATTTTATTTTTTCACTTGTAATTACAAATCCACAAAGACTGATTGCTATGCTAGATGTCAAGGAGAATGAACCAGATATGGTTATACATTTTCACCCTAGGAGCTGGTGATTTGCCAGAGGTATAAAATGAATTATAAATTAAAATAATTTATTACAAAATACAAATATGTCTGATGGGGAAAATAAGTTACTGAACTTATTTATGTTTTATAAATTGTTATTTGGAGGAAGAATATGAGTTTACATTAGTTTTTGAAAGAGTATCAAGAGAATTAAAAAAAAAAGACAAAAGGATGAATAGCATGAGAAATACTGGGTGCTAAACATTAAACATACATGAAAGCAAAATAAGAAAGCACTTTTATTTTACAAACTAAATACTTAGCTAAGATTTTCACCCGTTTCTCTTTCCATTTCTGTGATGTCTGCTTGAAAGTTGCTGTCTACACAGCCTCTCCATCCTCTACATCTAAGGATTATTTTCTTAACCTGAAATACTTAAAACTTCCTTTAGCAGGAAAAAAATTCATGAGATATTTTATATCCTGCTGGGATCAAGTCTGACCTCAGACTTTATATGTGGTAAGATGTTGTTGCACTGTGAGTTCTAGGAACAATATATATTGGTTTCAAAAAGTATAACATCAGTGAGACATTTTTAATGTTAACATATCTATGCTCTGAGAGGAATATAAAATAGTTCTGAGTCAGGCCGAGAGCAAAGTTCACATTATAATAATAACGCTTTGACTATATAACAGGGAAACATCATGAAACACACAAATAACAAGGAGTAAAAGTCTGATAAGATAGCCCTGTATTTCTCTAGCACCCTTATTTCTATTCTTAACACCATTGTGTCAGTCCAGCCCTTATTTTACCTACAAAGTGTCTCTTAGTTGGTCTCCCTGTAAATTATTCCTAGGCTCATCTTCCTAAAATACTAATTCTTAGGTTATTTCATGGTTAAAAAACTTTCAGTGGCTCCCATGTGCCTCCAGTACAAAACCCAAAGTCTGTACTCTGTCATTTCAAAGCTTTGCTAACCAGTCAAATATGCTTAATGTATATTGGTGAGAAGAAATAAAACTATCAGTGTTGATTTATTAAATAGCCATGGTGTCAGGCACTGGGAGAAATTTACTTACATTTTCTCAATTAATATTCACATGTGTTTTGTATACAGAGCTGTCATTTACCCCACTTCAATATATGAGTAAAACAAGACTGACAGACTTAAATAACAAGTGTTCCCAGATAATAAATTGTGACTCCAAACTGTGCTGCCTTCCCACCACAAGATCAACATTTGTGTATACAAAATCACAACTACATTGCAAGAAAGTACATGATGAGATCATAGTAAGAATTTAAACTGCTTATTAAATGATGATCAATTGCCTTAGACTAGAGTCTACTGGAAAAAGCACTGGCAGAGGGATCAAGACTACGAGAGAGGTCAGGGTTAATAATTTATGTGTCTTTCTCATCTAAATAATAACAGAAATGAGGAGAGTGAGTGGATCAGGGAGAAAGTCTGTAGACCAGAAAAGAATAGAACGGTGGCAAAAAAGCAGTAAGTGGGAGGAAGGGAAAGGGGAACCAGTGAAACAGCAAGAGGAGAGAGCCATCGGACACAATCTAGGAATTATAGGGCCCCCAAAGAAGAATATACATGAGAACCCCTAGACAGTTCCACCTTCTCTGTCTTCAGTCCTGAACTAAAGACCTGGAATAGGTGTTACCTTGGCCCTGGTCACACTTTTTTAATGACCCTGAAACTACCCAGAAAACCACTATTAGCCTGGCTAGTCCTCATAAACACCTAAAAGGAATCATTTGAAATTGGAACTCCCCTGCCCCAGCAAAATACTTAGAAAAGTAATGTAAATTGTCTCCCTTACTTAAAATGTCCTCAAGAAACAAGCCAGGAGATTTATAAATATTTACTCACTAAAGTCATAAAAAGCCAACAGAAGTAAGAGTGAATTTATAAAAACAGAACAAACTAAATTGACTCTGGGTTCTAGTTTTTAAAATTGTTTCCTTCTTTTAATTTGCTCTAATATAATTATCCTTAAGATTCATGGAATAGAAAATGCCACACACTAAAGATATATATATTAATATATATTTGAAACATTTTACATTGATTTACATCTATCTATTTGCAACTACAGGAAATCACTTTACATTCCTGGGATTAGCACTGTGAGAGGTTTTTTAATTATTTAGAAAATATTTAGAAATTATTTCAAGTAAGTCTTATTTATCCTCTCTCTGAAGCATTTCATTTTCTGTGAAGTAGAAATAGGTTATTACATAGAGTTATTAATATGATATATATACGGTTCATAATTTAAGATGTAGAAAATAATTTATTAATTATTAATTATATAAAATATATTGATGGACATTCATAAGCTGACTATGGGAATAGACTAATCTGAAACAATACCAAAAACAGCATTAGAAAAATATTTTCCCATAAAATAACTAGAACATTATTCAGTTTCACTTCCACTTGCTCAGAAGCTGAAGTGACCTTTAAGTTCAATTCCTGGAAAATATCATTGATTAACATACTTACTGCTTCCACTAGTTATATTTCAGAGAAGGGCCAAGAAGGTGAGTCAACCTGAGACAAAGGTTTTCCTTGCATATTAGATTGCTTATATCTAGATATGGGAGCTACTCATTTGTCTCTGGACTCTTCCTAAACTTACACCTTGGGAGATGCTTCTCTTAGGCAACTTTATTCCATAAGTGCTGTACTGCAGGTTCCTTCAGCATCCCCTGAAGCTCAACCTTTAGAAAGCAAGAATCCAGGGACCTCTTGGTAGCTAGATCATGGCATCAAGTTCAGGGTCTAGAAAAAGTCCAGTCCTTGGGCATGAGACTGTGCTACAAGAGATTGTCACTGGGCCAATTTCCAAATCCTCTAGTGGATGGAGAGTGAATTAGGTCACTCTGTTTTCTTTCACTCCTTATAAACGGGACTGAAATAGAATATTCTGAAACCACAAAGTAGTGAGAACATTTAATAAGAAGTTTCAAGCACAATAACTGGTTAGCAGACGTACAAGGACAAGGTAGTGATCAAACAGGGGAAGGAAGCTGAGGGCAGGGGATTAGAATGACAGTAGGCCCACACTGGAGGGCTAAAGAAATATCTGCGTACTGGGTTAAAAAAGAAAAAAAGTCAGAAGCTGGGGGATATGAAGCCTGTTGAACAAATTTGTGTTGTTTATTTGGGAATGGAGCATGTCAAGGAATGTGCAGTGTTATAAATCCAGTAGTAGATGGCTAAGGAATGGTGAACTGCTACAAAATAAACCTGGAAATTTAGATGGGGCACCAAAGGATTTTATTACTTGCTGTTTAGTTTCTACAAGCAGTTCCTGCTTCTGTGACAGCTAGTATTAAAGGGTTCCTTTGCCCTGGATTCTCCTTCACATCCCTATAGCATAGTCAGTCGCAGTGTGCCCCAAATGATGTTTCTTTAAACACACTATTGTGCAAAATAAGGAGGTGGTAATAGTCAATCCTAAAATGTCATTCTCTTATCCAGGAATATACCTGAAGGAGGTCACCAAAGGACCTTTTTCTGAATGAGATTAATGGAATCCATCAGATAAAGAACAAGAAGGCAGCAGAACAGTGTGGAAATGTGTGAGAATCTGATCTATATGTAATTTGCATCATCTTATAAGGATAATGGAAAGATAACACAGTATAATACAACATTTAATCGTCCTATATTAACCCATTTATATCTCACAATAATCCTATGAGATTAGTGCTTTCATGAACCTCCAGTTAAAAGATGGAAAATGGACATAAAAAGGTCAAGTAACTTGTCTAATCACATAGTTCAGAGGTGACAGAACTAGGATCTGAATCCAAGCTGTCTGCTTCCATAGGGCATAACCTTAACCACAGCACCACATTCTCCCCCACACTTGAAAACCTCAGTTTAAAGTTTCACTAATCAAAGACTCTTTCAGTTTCCAGAGTGATCTCCTTTTTACACATAATGTAGAGCAATGAAGACTAACCCACAGGGGTTGTAGTGGTGTGGTGACGTACCTGGGACCTGAGAGAGAAGTCAGGGATGGAGATAATGCTCTGGACATAATCTCCAAAAAGATAAAAGAGGTTAAGGTGAGAAGATGGCATCATTAAAGAAAAGGCTGCAGAGAGAAAAGGCCAAGACTATGAATAGAACTCTTTGCTTTTTGGATTTAATATCATAATATTTTATTTGACCCTTGATGGTCATGAATTATTTCACAGTCACCTGCTTCAGGGTTGCAGCCATGGTTTCTCATCTGTATTTTGTCAGTGACTCATATAGTGCTCAGCATATAGCAGGCACTCAATAAATACTTCTTGAATTAAAGAAAAGATGAAAAGGGAATTCAAGATGGACAGGCATCAAGAGTAACATGAATATGTGAAATAACCTTTACAATGAAGGAATGTGTGTGTGAAAATAACTTCATGAGGAATTATACATCTAAAGTAGTTAAAAGAGGAAAAAACAAAAATGGGGTTCTGAATAGAATAATTTATATTTAAGTGTTAGAGATTGTGTACTTATTACACACAAGACTTGGTGATATGCAACTACTTAGTCCTTATTCTTGAGAAACTTAGTCCAAGTAAGAGAGAAATAGTTATTGGAACTGAAAAAGATCTTATGGACAGGAGGGCAGAATTTAAGTGAAAAGCACTTTTTCAAGCAAGATTCAACGGCCGTACATGAGGGTACCTAGGGGAGTGGGCACTGGTTGGGGGCCAGGAGAAGTGATAGCAGTAAGAGACAAAACTATCCAAGAGAAGGAAGAAATCAGTGCAAAGTCCCAAGAGGAAAGAGTAGAGGATCTGTAAACCCATGTGGTTGATGCTAGTCTGTCCTGTTTATTAATTTAGGGAATTTATAAGACTTTTTTGTTTTTGCTCATTTTATATCACCCACATAAAGCATACTTATAAACCCTGTTTGTATAAAATAAAGTAATGGAAAAAAGAGAAAGTCAAAATTGTCATTTCTGATTATCAGAAATAACCAAAGGTTACAAAAATACAAAAAGAATGATTGGTGACCATCATGAAGATGATGGTTACATATTTGATAAATATTAAGGAAAACTAGATCTGAATGCAATTCTTATTTTTAATGTTTCAAGTGAAACTGCACAGAATATGAATGACCATTCCTTGTTCTCTAAAAAGTTTTGAAATATGGATCAAAAGTACCATTTTCTCGAATGTGAAAGGCCTATGTGATAATGACAAAACAAAAGAGCTCTAAGCAATCAACATCCAGAGACGGAGTAGGGTGAAGTAAGGAATCCCAGGATCTTAGCCCAAGCTCTCTGAAGGGTCTATTGAGTGCACATGTGTAAGCACAGCATTCCTCTTCTATGTAAGTACTTCTGCCAAAAACTTGCCCTTTTAAAAACCTGAACAATGAACACTCTCTGCCAAAACTCATCACAGTGTAGTCTAAGACAACAATCCCCACGGCGCCGAGAAATGTGAATCAAATCAAAGAAAGGGAAATGTTATCCTCTCATCTGTTATCCAGTACAAATGCTTTTGAACAGCTACTTTACAGGTGATAAAAGTCTTCATAAGTTGATACAATAATTTCTTGACTTATTTCCTATTTTATAATTATACATAACTCATCTTAACACTATTTCATCATGCAAATCCTTTTACAGATAGAACAGTCTGGCTACTTCAACCTTCTACCAAACTGCTTGGAAAGCAACTTAACACCCCAATTTGATCATGATAAGAGAATATTTGAAGCTATAAGACAGAGGCTAGTGTGGCCAAAAGAATGAATTTTGAATCAGAAAATATGTGAAGGATAAAGTTAGTAAGTATACAATTTCACAACTGTTTTAAAAACCTGTCTTCTGATAAGAAGAGTCAAACCTCACAATTGATGAGATTTGAGATGATTATTTTCATCTGAAAAGATTTTTTGAAAATAGTAGCCTAGTTATAATTATGTATTCATAAGTCATCAATTACTTGAAAATACATTGATAGGAAATAAAAAAGGAGTCAATGATAGTCCATACAAAAGTATCAATTTCACATCTCTATTATGCAAATTATGCAAACCATTTCTAAAGGTTTTGGTCAGAATTTGTATTTCTGTATTCTTCTTTTTGAATAAGTTGAATTACCATAGACAGGCTCTCTCTTTTTAAAAATTGCATTCAATCCTTTCATGTAACAAAAATGAAAACCTTGTACCTAAGATTTCAATGGAAGCCCAGAGCACACTAGTCATATTTGATCTGGGTCTTTTTGAGACGTTGTCCCTGGAATCTCTGGAAGTTCAGTGGGGTATCACCAAAAAAAAAAAAAAAAAAAAAAAGGCCCTTTAGCCACACATTCTGGGACTGGATTCCATGACTTTCCCCAAACAACTTCTTGAAATGTGCTTCTTTGTGTGCTATGACTCATACAAACTAAAAACAAAAAAATTCAAAAAAGCATGTTTAAACTTTTCAACCACTGCCACAGTAGAGCACAAATTCAACAGAAAGTTGACTAAAAAGCACAGTCAGGTAATTATTAAATAATTATAAATATGAGATAATAAAAAAATAAGACATCAGCATGTATAAAGGTGAAATGAAAGGACTTTGGGTCCAACTATAAGCAAGAGATTTTCCACGTGGCACAGTGGTAAAGAATTAACCTGCCAATGCAGGGGACACAGGTTTGATCCCTGGGTTGGGAAGAACCCCAGGAGCAGAAAACAGCAAACCACTCCACTCTTCTTGTCTGGAAAATTCCATGGAAAGAGGAGCCTGGGGGGTTATAGTCCATGGAGTCATAAAGAGTCAAGATATGACTGAGTGACGAAGCACATAAGCAAGAAAACTTATTAAAAGGGAAAAAATCCTTGGACTTTCAAAACATATGCAACCATTTGTAACACAGAGAATAGAAGGAATAATGTGAGTTTTATAATAGAAAGTATATATGTAAAGTGAGGGAAAGAATTGAAAACACACACACAGATAAAAATGGAAATGGCAACACATATCTACATTTCTGGAATATATTTGAGTCTCAATTTCTAGGAATTTGAAGGGATATAAAAGTCTCTTTAGGTAAATTTTTAATTTTTAAAATAAGCAATGATACACATATTATATATATAACATTTGATATGAAATAATCTTTAACATATTTAATGTAGTAGATGTCCTTGAGATTCAAAGAAGAGAAATAAGAACATAGTCATTGAGCCATTTTGGCAAGAATTGAAAGCACAATCATCATATAGAACTGAAGACATCTGGCACAGAAGATGGATCTTGTCAATATCAATAAAAGAGCAAAAACTAAAGTATGAAAAAAGTGTGTCTTCTCTTTTAATATTTAAGGCTGATTTATGGAACATGACTGATACATAGTTTTCTTTGCACGAGAACCTATCACAATGGTGATGTAAAATTTTTTATTAATCCAAGTAATACATTTTATTTTGAAAAATAAGTAATTGCAAGAACACGTAATTCAAAAAATGCATTTATTATGATATCTATTATATTTAGCATCAATAGAAAAAAAAAAAAGTAGAATAGTTCCACCTTGAACTAGGGGAATAAAGTAAGCATTTAATTGAACAACATTAACCTTTCTGACCAGAGAATGGTTCACCTTTTATATAGTTTCTCACCATGGTTAATCTATATGCTTTCAAGTATAATTTTTACAAATAGATGCTATTTTGTCATTTTTCAAATGATTTTAGATGTGCAAAAACTGAGAAGACAGTACAGAAAGTTTCCTTAGACCCACATCCAGTTTTCCCTATTATTTTACATCTTATGATAGGTAGAATGGACATTTGTTATAATGAATAAAATCAATATCGACATTTTGTTATTAACTAAAGTCCAAGTCTATTCTGATTTTCTTAGTGTTTATCTAATGTTCTTTTTCTTTTTTTTTTCTTTTTTTTTTTAATTTTTCTTTTTTTTTTATTTTTCAGTGGGTTTTGTCATACATTGATATGAATCAGCCATAGAGTTACACGCATTCCCCATCCCGGTCCCCCATCCCACCTCCCTCTCCACCCGATTCCTCTGGGTCTTCCCAGCCCACCAGGCCCGAGCACTTCACTCATGCATCCCACCTGGGCTGGTGGTCTGTTTCACCACAGATAATACACATGCTGTTCTTTCGAAACATCCCACCCTCACCTTCTCCCACAGAGTTCAAAAGTCTGTTCTGTACTTCTGCGTCTCTTCTATCTAATGTTCTTTTTCTTTCCATGGGTCTCACCCAGGACACCACATTACACTTAGTTCGTGTCTCTCTGACTTCTTGCTTATAACAGTTTCTCAGACTTACTTTGGTTTTTTATGACCTTGACCACTTTGAGGAGTGCTGGTCAAATATATTGCAGACTGCCACTCTTTTGGAATTTGTCTGATGTTTTTCTCATGGTTTTATTGGGGTTACAGGACATAGCAATGGAGAGGTTGAGAGGGGGAGTATTCCTCTCATCCTTCATATCAAAGGCACATACTACCAATACGCTTTGGTTGAGTTGAGGCTGTTGAGGCTGACCCTGATCACTTGGCTGAGACAGTCTCTGCTCTGCTTACTTACTGTACTTTTCCCTCCTTTCCATGATGAGTACTCTTTGGAGGAAGTAACCATGCACAGCTCACTTCAGAAGTAAGGAGTTATATGTTCCCCTTCCTTGAGGGCCAGATACCTGCATAAACCATTTGAAGTTCTACTAGATGAAAGAGTTGTCTCTTCTCCTTTATTTATTCATCATTCATTTATATTAGCATGGTCCCATGGATATGTATTTTATACCTTGGGTTATAATCAATAATAGTTTTTGTGTGTGTGTGTGTGGTTTTTTTTTTTTTTTTTGCTCAAATTATTCTAGTGTTGGCCATTGGGAACTTTTTCAGCTGGTTCCTAGATCTCTGTGACATACCCCTATCATTGTGCATATTTGGTGTGGTGAGTGTATGTGTATGTTTGGGACACTTGTTTATTTTTTGCCACAAGATGATCCAGACTCACATACATTTCCTGCCTCAGTCCTAGAATCAGCCATTTCTCTGAAGATCCCTGGTTCCTTTTATGGGATAGTAATGCTAGAAAATAAGATCTAGGCCCTAGCTGTCACATATAACATTTATTTTAAAAATAAATTTCATGTTTAACCTAAGAATAAACATATATATTTATGTGTAGCAGGTTTATGGATAAATTTTTATTACACTTCCTTACTTTATGCTTATCTGTATTTACTGATTTTTCAGTAATAATCATGAATGTGTACCTGTAATGAAAATCATTAATATAAAAATAAAAGTTCTTTTAGATGTACACCCCATTTCAACAAGAAAACACAAATTACTGTCAACTTCTACTGACCTCGTACTTAGTACTGTAAGAAAACTGAGAATTTTGAGGGTTCCAAATTGTTCTGTGAAATGAAATGTTACATTTCAAAATTGAAAGTCCTCCTCCAAGTTAAAAAAAAAAAAAAAGTATTCATTTTTTACCTTAGAACACAATTCTTTCTTTCGTAGAACAATTATTTCAGATATAAACAGCAAATATTTATCTGAAAGCAACAATAGCAAATACCAAAATACAAGAAATGCCTGAATGTCATATTCGTGGACTGGGCTTTAGAAGGAGAGAAAACAAAAAAGAAGAAAAAGCCTCACACTGATTTTATACATTCCATCAAAGAAAACTAGATTATTTAGGTATAATTTGAGATTCAACCAGTCCATCCTAAAGGAGACCAGTTCTGGGTGTTCATTGGAAGGACTGATGTTGAAGCTGAAACTCCAATACTTTGGCCACCTGATGCGAAGAGCTGACTCATTTGAAAAGACCCCGATGCTGGGCAAGATTGAGGGCAGGAGGAGAAGGGGACGACAGAGGATAAGATGGTTGGATGGCATCACTGACTCAATGGACATGGGTTTGGGTGGATTTCAAGAGATGGTGATGGACAGGGAGGCCTGGTGTGCTGCGGTTCATGGGGTCACAAAGAGTTGGACATGACTGAACGACTGAACTGAACTGACTGAATTTGAGACTATGAAGTCATTAGGCAGAGGTTCAGCTGTCAATATAATATGTCTTTTTTTTTTAAAGGCTTCTATAGGACTATTTAAGCAACTTAAGAGGATACTTTTTTTCTGAACATTGCTTTTATGCAGTTCATACATGCTGATGTTAAAAACATAGACTATACTATTTCTCTGTCTCTTCACTAACATAACTCCTGACAATATCTCTACTGAGAAATTGTATTAGTCTAAGGTCTGCTAATCTAATATGCTTGAAACTATATATATTTAACTCAGTTACTAGGTACCAACTATATAGGCTCTGGACCAGCTATATATTTCTGGACCAAATATAATACTATAATTCTTAAAACTGTTTAAGATATACAAAAGACTGATTAAAACAAAAGACCAAGTAAAGTGCATAATTAGTACAGGAAAATAAATAAGACATTTATCTGATGGTAGAGTAATAACATCACCTCTCTGTACAATTTTATTTATTTTCCCTGAAAGTAATAATATTATATTTCTTCTGCTCAATAACCTAGACTTTTTGGCTTGTTTTATTTGACTTTGTTCTTAGTAGTTATGGCCCCATTTAATAATGCTTAATTCTATTTCATTAGAAAAATGCACTAAGTGTTCCCATTTTTTCTATGATTTACTAGAACATACTTGAGATGTTGAAGTTACAACATAAAATGTTGAAGTTACAGTATTATGTTAAATGCCCTATAGACGAAACAAGGGACATATAGTACGTCATTTCTAATTTCTGAAGCAGAAGACCCCATATATTTAAATGGATAACAGATCCAGAGAAACACAAACTCTTCTGTGATTACTTGATCACTTAATTCTACTTATTTTATACATTTTTATAGGAGGGTATTATGTGTGGCTGACTGAGCATGGCAAAAGAATGAGCAAACTGTCTAAATTTACCAGCAAAAGATTAGAAGGTTGGTTAAAGAAGTCCTGGTTCATGACTATTAGAAATAATTAAACATTATTATTTACATGGAGATAAATGATCAAATATTAATGATAAATTAAAAGTCACCAAAATCATTTAAATTTTAAATATGAACAATCTATCTTATTACATATTCCAACTTTTTGAAACATTTAACTGTCTTGAATAATTTGTATTTGTAAATGTCTAATAATGTAAGTATACCTCATTAGTATTACTTAAATTTCAAAATAATTCCAAGGTGTTGCAGTTTCTTATCAGTGCATTTCTTGTTTGCAGTGAATTTGCTTTAGCTTTATATTTCTTGGGTTTCCCTGGTGGTTTAGCAGTAAAGCATTCACCTGCCAAGGCAGGAGACGTGGGTTCAATCCCTGAGTCAGGAAGAGCCCTGGAGAAGGAAACGTCAACCCACTCCAGTGTTCTTGCCTGGGAAATTCCATGGACAGAGAAGCCTGGAAGACTACAGTCCATAGGATCACAAAGAGTCAGACAAAACTTAGTAACTAAACAATAACAACAACTTAAGGTGGAAATAATGTGGACACAGATGATGCAGATTCTCATTTCTTAATTGGCTACTTCTAA
Source organism: Muntiacus reevesi (assembly GCF_963930625.1). NCBI lineage: Eukaryota > Metazoa > Chordata > Mammalia > Artiodactyla > Cervidae > Muntiacus > Muntiacus reevesi. The sequence continues at coordinate 33,566,026 of NC_089254.1, read as the reverse complement.
AAAATAATAATAAATTCAAAAATAAAATAACTTTTTGTAATATGCAACCTTTTACTAAGTATTCTTATAAACCCTATTTCATATGATCATTACACTGCTCCTATATGGTATGTATTATGATAAAACACTCAGCATCTCAACTTTTTTTTCTATGAAAGGTGAAAACTCATATAAAAGAGAAAACTCTCTAAAATCTCAGAGAAAGTAAAGTATAAAACCAAAGATCTTTAAGCTGATCTTTTATAGGGGACAAAGTGATTCAAAATCATTCTATTAACTGCTTGGTAATTAATTAGATTTCAATATTTGTTAAGCATCTAAATATGTTTAGCATTGTACTAACCTAAAGTTATAAAAAGTTAGATAAGACAAATCCTAACTTCCAATCCTTAGTTAGGAATTATAAAGAAATTTGTAAGAAAACAAATTTGTAAGAAAACAAATGACTGAAAAACTCAGAATATTAGTTGAAAGTTAGGATGAAGATATAAAAATAAAAAGGAATTCTGGCCAAGAATTTAGATTTCCTAGAGTAAAGAAGTATTTTTTAACTAAGTTTTAGGTAATAAGGTGTGGGATTAATAAATTTTTCCCATGGTCTGTCATTATTACTGTTGTTGTTACTACTTATTTCACAAATATAAATGTATTTTTCCTTCAAGGAATACGTTATCGAGTCTTGAAATATTTATTGATTAATATTTTACTTAGGTTATCTATATAGCTCCAAGTACATATAAAAATAGCTTTTCAAACAGAGCTATGGTTACTTCTGTTTATTAAATAAATCATTTATTAATTGACAAGAGTTCTACCCAAAAAACATATATCATCAAATTATTATGTCTCCCAGACAGAACAGTAAAGTTCAGTCACATTTCTTTTCCATAATGAAGTTGTAACAAATAATCTGAAGACATACTAATATTCATTAAATCACCACCAATTGGAACGTTTTCTCCTTGAGATTGATAAGTTGATATTCTAAATTATAAAAATGGGGATGACTTAATCCAGTAACTCTGTCCAAGCAGAAAACAGAGGGCAACAGAGGTACCTGCCAATTCCAGAGGACATCTTCAGATAACTTTCAGGTCTATGATAAACCTTCTGATAGTTAACAAATACCCATGCAGTGCAAAAAGACCACAGTATGAGGAATAAGAACTGAGCACCATGAAACATATAGTTTTAATTTAACTCCAACTCCAAACAGTATATTTCCTAGTTTTGGAAAAGACGTGAGAGTAATTCAGCCTGGTGACTCAAGTTCAAACCTATATTTAATGTGTTAGCCTGTCACTGGAAACAGTACATGTGCTTCCTCTGCCTTTGTAATTGTTTATATTCCAGACCCTCCCTGACACCAAAAATAATTCCCACTCCCACCCTTACCAGCTCCCTCCACACACAAAGGAGACTGAAAACACAGTTTATCTTTGTGCATTTTCCCATGCAAAATTATAGAGCAAATTATCTAAGACTAAGTACAAAGTCTTCAAAAAGGCAAAAGAAAAGATACATAATTATTTCTTTACCTTTTACCCTTAGTTTCTGCTGGTGTTGGTTATAGTTCTCTGAAAATTTCAAAACATTTTGCATTGTGAGGTACTTTTCCTTAATCTCCCCTCTCAGAGAGTCAGCAGGAGGGTAACAGGAGTCAAATGATTACTTCTTGCAAGCAAATGGGCCATAGACACAAAGATGAAATGGTGGTGCCAAAATATGAAGTAAGTCTGTAGGTATCAGGTCCTAAAGGCAGTAAGTTGGCTAAGGTAAACTTCATTAACCACAGAGAATTTTCTCAACACAGTCAAGGGGTTACTATTTGATAAAATGTTTCTTTTCTTTCTGTTTTTCCTATATAAACATTACTAAATAATTCCCTATAAGGCACAATAATCTGTATAAATATGTTATTAATATCATGTACATAAGATTCTTGTTCTACACACTTGTTGTGGCCTATACCCATCTTTAATCCTGAATCCCATTTAAATTCTTGGGGTTTTTTCCCTGTAACCTATAATATACAGATACTGCATCAAACTGATCTTAGAAAGGTCCTTTAAGTGGCGTCATGGAAAGCTGCCTGAAGTTCTTAAAAGGTTACCTACATCCAGGTAAAACAGTTCCAGTCTCAGCTCCACCTCTTACTAGCTTATATTTGAACAGAGTAGCTAACACCTTCATATCTCATGATTCTCATCTCTAAAAGGAAAGTGACTGCTTTGTTTACTCCCTTAACTACCAATACCATTTTTAAGAATTATAATGTTTCTTAAAATTGAAAAAACCAAAATGAGACATCCCACATTTCTAACTCTGTTTCTTTTTTCTTTTTTTTTCATTGTAAAGAAAATGAAAAACTAATTAAACATGGCGTGTTCATGGCTTAACGTAGCACCTTTCCAAAGCATCACGTTTTTGACCTACACTTTAAATTCAATGCGTGCTAAGTTGCTTCAGTCGTGTCAGACTGTTTGAGACCCTACGGACTGTAACCCTCCAGGCTTCTCTGTCCATGGGGATTCTTCAGACAAGAATACTGGAGAGGGTTGCCACGACCTACTACAGGGGATCTTCCAGACCAGGGATCGAACCCTCCTCTCACAATTCCCACATTAGCAGGCGGGTTCTTTACCACTAGCGCCACTTGGGAAGCCCTTAAATGCAACACTTTAACCCTCATTACTGGCTGTGAGGGAGAAAAATCTGATCACAGTAACCGGATGAAGGGGCAAGAAACCTTGCTGAGGTTTCAGACAATGGCAGTCACACAATATAGGTTACTGACTGAAACTAATATAAAGCCTAATAAAATTGTGTGTACAAAAAAAACAAAACAGAAACGTACTGCTGTTAAGAATATTAATGGTGATAATGTACAAAATACCTAGGATGCAAAGTGTTTGTCCCTTCCCTTTTCCACCAGTTTTCCACTTCATAAATGGGCAAATTCCATTTGAAATGTTGGCAGTCCAGATCAGTACCCTTTTATTGTCTCTCAGCTACTTCTTTGACCCTATTCTTATCTCTTGCCACATCACCTTCCTGTATTTCCTGGCCTTTTCTCTTCCAAAGGCCAAGGCCTTTTCCCATCTCCCTGACCTGAACCATCATTTCGTAGCCTATCAGCGACCGCTTCTCTGGCCAGCTTTAGCGGCTAGTACAGGCCTCAGAGATTGTGAGGCGGGACAGAGTTAAAGTAACGGCTGGCTGGGGCTCACCTCCAACCCAGACCTTTCCTGTTCATCCTCCTAGCTGTCTGGCTCTGCACAGCTGGAGAAGCGAAGGCAACACAGGAGTGATGACATGTGATTCTCTCCCTTCCCCACCCTTCACATTTTTTCTTTCCACGTGCAGAACCCGGAAGGCTCTGACCGCTCTTGCCCCGGCGGTTGCCATGGTTACACAATAGCAGCCCCAGACCCCGGAAGGGGGTCTCATCCCGTCTACCCCGCCCTCAACCCTTTCCATCCGTTAGGGACACCCCCCTCAACACATCCACGGGAGAATCTTTCCGGCTAAATTTGACTTTCAGTCCCCTCGCCCCTTCTCTGGCAAATGGCACTGACAGGCTAAGGAAGGATGGGAGGGGCTTTGGTGGGGAAAGAAGAGTCCTCGAGGATACATTTGCCTTTCATTACAGCTTCACTCGGGGCTAAACAACGGAAAGTTCGCCTATTTAACTCCAGTCTTGGTAACTTAGAATTGGGGACCTCGGCGGCCGCAGCTGCCGGGCGCGCGGCTCCGGTCCAGTCCCTTCGAGTCCAGCCTGGTCGCGGGAGCGCGGCGCCTCCTCCTTCTTCTGTCAGGTCCCCTCCGCGCGCCGGGAAGCAAGCGAAGCAACTCAGCCCACGAGGCTGAACGCCAGTCGTGAGGGAAGGAGAATCAGCTGATGCCGAAAACTGCCCGGGCGCTTCCAGGGCGGACGATTAACGCCTGAACTCCCGGCGCGCGGGGAGGGGCTGGGGAACACCCCGCGGGGTTAAATCGGCCGGGTTAAACTCCCGGCAGGAGTCAGATCCGGGCCTTTTCTGAGCGAGCCCAGCCGAGGCTACCGGGGGATGCCCGGCTCCCTCAAGAGTGCGTTTGGCAAGAACCGCCTTTCCCAGTCAGCCAGCTTTGAAGCTGGTGTCGGCTTCCAACTTTGCCCTCCAAGTCTGGGAAGATGCAAGCTCCCGTCAGAAGGAGCGTCACGGTTCCCTCAGAGTAAAAGGCGTCGCCCATCCCTCCCCAAAGCACCACAACCCAAACAACCGCCACGGTCTCCCCGTCCCCTCCCCCACCCGTCGGGGAAAGGAGCGAGCGAGGGCGCAGACGCCCCAGGTCAAGTCCTCCTCAGACGGTCCCCACCGACGCGTCCGCGAATGAACCTGCAGCCGGCGGAGCCAGGGGGCACGTTCAGACGCGCTTCCGGCCGCTAGCGTCCCGGAGGGAACGAGAGAGCGAGCGAAGTTCTGGAGCGCGTCCGGGAGGAAAACTTTTGCCCGATTCGGGCTAAGGAGGCTGCGGCGGTGGCGGCGAGTGTGGGGGCTGCGCCCGCCGCCACGCTGTCCCTGTGCCGCGCGCCGGGCCGTCCCCGCCTCAGCGCCGGATTCTCCGTCTGGCCCCCGGCGCACCCACTCCTGTCAGCTCCCGAGAGCTCTATCCATCCCGTAACGTTCCGTATCTCCCAGCCGCTCGGCATCCTCACTTCAGACCCTCGGCCACCCCCGAATCCAGTCACCCCTACTGAACACCGCGGTCCCCAGGGCACCCTCCCGCAGGAGCAGCAGGTGACCCGAAACCTGCCTTACCTGCTGCGACCTCTTCTCTGCCTCCCTCGCTGCCCGCTGTCTCTTCAGCAAGAGAGGAAGGGGATGCAGGCGGTGCGCGAGCGAGGCGGCGACCCGGGACACCGGCGCGACCTCCTCCGAGCGGCAGCGCTGGCGGAGCCGCGGAGCCGCGGGCGGCCCTGGTGGAGCGCGGAGGCTGCGGCCGCAGAGGGCTGGCCGGGAGGCAGGGGGCGCTGCTGACCCCCGCGCGCCCTGTCGGAGCGGCGCGGAGCCAGGCACCAGCTGGAGCTGAGGGCAGGCGAGGGTGGCGAGGAAAGGCACGCTCGGAGCGGGAGGCCGGCTTTTAAGTTTGTGGTGTGACCGCAGCAGCTGTCCCGGGAGAGACTCAGTCTTTCTAAAAAGGGGATGCTCAAAACGCCGGGGATTACCTCTCCCCTTCCGATCTCCTCCCCCAGCCCTTGGCCCCCCTTCTCCGTGCGCACGCCAGCCCTCCCCAGCGTGCAGAAGTCCATCCCCGTCGGCGCGCGGGCTGTCAGCAGCGTGGATTAAATGTAGCCCCAGCCGCGCTGGGGGATGTTTTTCCGGACAGAGCACTGTGTATGTGAAGGAACTTCTGACGTTTGAGCCCTCGCCTCCGTGAATTTAGGGGCTGTTTATTCTATACCATGAAGTCTCCAAAGACTCCCTGCGGAAGAAACAGGACAAACCTTGTCTCAGAAACTCTAGGACTCTAAAAGAGTACCTGTGTTGCAGTCTGTAAAATTACGATCCACTGTTGCTGTTAGTGGCCTGAAAAGAACTGGCCTTGAAAGATGAGCGACAGAAATCAGCCCACCAATAAAGAGCTGGCACCGAGGGAGGACCAAGCAGAAGGAAAACAAAAAAACAAACACACACACATAGAAGGTGTAAGTCTTTTTTCCTCTTTACCTCACACCAGACCAACAGTTATGTCACTTATTCCTGTCTTCGTTTCCCTTTGTAGATTTGTACACACCTTGGTCACGCAATAGAAAACTTGGAAGTGTATGAGAGATAGGCTGAATCCACATTTTGTGGAGCCTGGAACTCACACGATTTGGAGGATTTGGAATCCTCTTTAAGAAAAAGAATACAGAAATATTAATGATTTGATTCCACAGATTTTAGAAATGAATTCGTTATCAGGCTGACCTCAGGGACATGGAGAAGGGCTGTGCAAATGATGAGTCATGAAACTTTGGGTCTTATTGGCTAGCGTGGCTATTATGGGAACTCTAGGTCCGTGGTCACACACCTTGCACTTATTAGTCTGAAACATAAAACCGACTTGGGGTGGAACCTCTGAAAAAAAGCAGCCACGGGGTCCTGCATTTGTCAGCTTGATTTAAGAGCACGGCTCGTAAGGTCTCAGAGCTCCCTTGGCAAATGACAAGGGGGGTTTTGGTTTGGGGGCAATGAGCAGACAATGGCAACAATGGAAGAACTGGTCTGGGGGAGGAGGCTCTTCATTCAGCCTTCCTCTGCAGCAGAGAGCTGAGGGCTACCAGAGCTAAATGAGTCATTTTATGTTACAGATGGTTGGTGGCAGAGTCAGCTTAGGAGGGACTCAAGTTTCCTAACTCTAACCAAGGTTCTTTCCTGTGTCTCATACTGCCGCATCACTGTAACCTTGGTTTTGACTGTCAACCAACCAACCCCATAATTTTCCTCTTTGGATACAGGAAAATTTACAGACCATTCCAACATATAGCCATGTTTTTTGCTGCATGCTTTCTATTCAGTGTCGTACCACTCATTTTATAGTTAACCATATGCTTGATATGTTTGCTGCATTTTAAAATATTTTTATGTTGTTTTTATTTGTTTAGGTCATTGCCCCCAGACCAAATTGCAAGCTCATTGTGATGACAAAATGCCTCTTTTGTCTCCCCCAGCATAGCTTAGGGTTTTGCTCATGGTGGGTTTGTGATAAGTAGCTTTTGATTTTTACTCTATTAATTTTCTAGTATTTTGTCAGTTTGTTGGCCAGAATGTTGTATTTAACTAGAATTGTGGTTAACTCTGGATTTCCCCTTTTCCCCTCCTGTTTCAAATCCTAGTTTAATATACTAAAGCCAAATGACATCTCCCTTTTGCTACTGTCTCAACCTTTTCCACAAAACCCCCCAAAGAAATAGTCACTCCCTCCTGTTTTTCCAAAGCACTTTGATTTCACTACCAAATACATCTCTTTCACATTATATCATACTAAGTTATGCATTTGTCTGCATCCCATACAAGAGTATCACCTGTTTTGTGTTCTTGTTTCTCTATCTCCTAAAACAATGAATGCCTATGAATTTGTATTAAGCTGATTTAGTTTGAAGTACCCTGACTTCAAATTTAGACTGCATTTTCTAGGGCATCCTGAACATACCATGAGAAGACAACATCTGGAAACTAGGTTCTGTGCTTTCTTTCCTTTTAATTACTCTGAGCACGCAGCAGGCAGAGTCAACCACACAGCTCAGTTGTGATGAATGGCCTCAGCTGTGTCCAGGGCTTTATAATCCTCACGATACTTCTTTGAGTGTCTCGCATATGGTGGGTGCTTAACAAATATTTGGGGGTTAAATGAGTTAATGAAAACAGTGGATGTGATGACAATAATTAGTCACTGAATTTATTTCTGAAATTTCTACTAACTCTACAGGATCCCACATAGTGTGGCTCTCACATATCCCTAGTATGGTTTTACAACTGTTTTTAAGACTTTGAAATTTACTGTTATCTAAAGCAGTTTGGTAATCTGGCCTGCAGTGTTGGTTAATACCCAATCTGGATTCTTAAAATAACATCCAATAGGAAAAGACTGAGCACACACACACACACACACATGAAAAGTATTTTACAGAAAGTTTTTCTTAAAATGTCAGGTGTGTTATATAGTTTAGCTTATCTTCAACGGTGACTGGTCGTCTCAGCAAACGATCCTTAATTTCACTGAAAGAGATGTCTGTCATCATGTGTGTGTGCTCAGTCGCTTGTGTCTGACTCTTTGCAACCCTATGGACTGTAGCCACAGACTCCTCTGTCCATGGGAATCTCCAGGCAAGAATACTGGAGTGGGTTGCTGTGCCCTCTTCAAGGGAATCTTCCTGACCCAGAGATGGAACCTGCATCTCCTGCATTGCAGGCAGATTCTTTACCGCTGAGCCACCAGGAAAGCCAGTGTGTATCATCAGCACTACCTAATTGGTGCTGCTATATCTGTTCTAGACCGAGGGGAAAAAGAAAAGAAAAAAAGGAAAAACAAAATTCCTTCCAGGTGCTTGGAAACTTAATTGAATGAGTAAACTTGTCTTGTGTGTCCAGTTTCTTCCTCTGTGACACACCACTCATCTTCATTAGGGCTCACAGATTGGATCAAAGTCATTTTCACTCTATGGTAGTAGATATACATTAGATAATATGAAATACAGTATTTCTTAAGGATTACATTTTGATACTGAATAATGCTAAAGAATAAAATTCTAATTGTAGAATTTCAAGAATCGTTAATCTATGTTGGAACCCATAAAGGAAGGTAGCAGGGATGGAAAAGGATAGAATAGGTATATTCTAGGCTTTTCCAGTTCCACATATAGCCATCTCTGCCCAGAAGACAGGAGAAAGATAATTACTGGCTCCAGAGTTTAAATCTAGCAGAATCTCAGAGGACTTGACTATACTTTCAGCAGAAAGTACTTTTCTATACAATCTTCTATTGACAAAGCCATGGAAATTAAAAGGAAAAAGACAGATAAAAGAGACTGCAAAGTTCTGTGCACAGAGACAAGGAAATGGAGATGAAACCCAAGCCATTTAGTGCTCACCTCTATAAAACTAATTGTACCTTGGTCAGACATAAAATCTCTCTGCCTTATAAATTAAAATACTATTTTATGAATGTTTTCTCATGTATTAGCACATCAGTACCAACAGATAAAAGATATTGTTATACTCATATAAGAAAACTGGGGTATGTGTTAGTTTATGTCTAATTGAAACAAGTGATGACATGACTTGAAAGCAGCTCACCCAACTCCTAATCTTCTATCAGATACTTTCCCTTTATAAACTGAAGATATTTTTTCACATCTGTTTCATTTGATCATGACAATTCACTCATCACTGGATCATTAGGTAGTAACATATTAAGATCATTATATCATGTTTAGTAGTGGAAAAGAACACACCTGACTTTTACCTTTAATGCAGCATTAATTACACAGGCATAGAACTCTCAGAAATAAATGGATCCCTGTTTCTTATCATCAAATAAAGACAGAAGATAGTTTATAGTTAGTTAATAGGAATGTGAAACTGTAATGTCTTTGTGTTTTAAACTCTTACAACATCGTAATCATAAACATTTAGAGTTAGGAGAGACTTCAAAGGCCCTGTAGTCTTCATGTTATACATGAGGAAATGAAGGACAAGAAGATGAAGTGATCACCTAGCTTCTTGTGACTTGCCTTGATGCTCTCTACAAAATAGCACTCTGCTATGTAGCCCCTTTTTTTTTTTTTTTTGGAAAAAATAAAAATCAGTTATTTTTCAAACCCTTTCTAAGCCAGAATCTTAAGGTTATATTTACTTAGCTGGGTTGGGTGTGGTGAATAATTAAATTCAGCAGGAATGCACTTCAAAACAAAAATAAAAACACAGCCCAACCCCTTTGGCCCAAGTCCTGAGACCTCAGAAAAGAAAACCTCCTTGACTATGAACATTCACTAGAAACTGGAAAGACTTTCTGTGTCTGATATAGGACTCCACAGAGCTATTGCAGAATGGAGGAGTTTAAAATAAAATAAATGACTCTTTTTTTAATTTTTTTTTTATTTTTAACAATGCTCTTATATAAACAAACCATCCCCAAAGAAATATTTTAAGTGAAAGCAAACAACTTTCCTATACATCATATAAGAAAAAAATATCTTTAAGTTTGCTTTTCTTAATACCTCATACCACCACCACTCCACTCTTAGAACATGCTGTGGACACAAGTGTATTCTAAGAAAGTGGGAGAAAGGGAGGGATTCCTATGATACCTAATTGAGGCAAGCCTTATTTATTTAAGAGTGATGAAACCAAGAAAAATATGCCCTCTTGTGGCTTCTTTGTTCTAGTTCACAACCAATCTACCGTGCTCTATTATTTCCTGAAACTCAAACATACCTATATTCCAAGTGGAATTAAACTATTCCTTTGTGCAGTAACTGGAGAAAACAGGTCTGTGCAGACAGCAGGAAGACATTCCAGGACTTCTGCTTTGTTCAAGGTTTTAAACAGCAGCTTAGCCACAACGAAATCAGTATCCCTAAAAAATGGAAAAATTTCCAAAATAACCCACAGATTCTTACCGATATTATAAAAGTACTTTCCAAATAAATGCATTAGATAGAATTTCTTTCCTAAATAGTGAGGTTTGTGTTGGATAAACTTAAACCATCAGTTTCCACAAATAGAAGAAAATTCATGATTTCCTTTCCTACTGTGTTTATCCCTCTAATATATCTTTAGCTGTGGGATGATGCATATTTTTCCATTAAAAAGTAAAATGTATAATAGTTAAGAGAATCCTGATTTTCATTCTCTGCATATTTTTCTCTCCTACTTGTTCTTCAGAAATGAAAATATAACTAACGTACTAAATCCTATGATTTACAGATACAATTTTTTTTGAATGCTCACCATGTTTTCCTAAAATAGCAATCAAGATGGGGTTAGTGGGAACTGATCTCTGGTGATCAAGAGGATGACTGTCATGTAGCTATCATTATCATTTAATAACTTAGTAACTAAGTGAATATAAAAGGTTTAAAACAGGCCAGAATGCTAAATCCTTAATCCATCATTGTTATTATTTTACATACAAAAAAAAATGACTTAAAGCACACATTTTCCATTTGTCTGGATCTGCTTGTGTGTTAAGTAGGCGAGTGGGCCTAATCTGCACCTTTACTTTAGCAAGTTCTCTACTGAAATAGACTGGATTATATCTCACTTATCAAATAAATACAACTTTCCAAAATGCCCAGTTTAACATGGAGTTATTGTTTTTGTAAATTATAAACTTAAAATGGAATCCTATAGCTTAAGTTTATCTAGTTCAGTGATCATTCTGACCCTTGAAGCATAGATACACTTTACCGGAATTTTCATTTGCAAGGAACATTTGTTCATCAAATAATTAAATGTTTTAAATTTTATTTACTTTAATTTACTGAATAATAATGAGCCACTATACTACTATTAAAAAACTGCCTTCTCTTTCTATTTGACATTTCAGTAAAATTATGTTTATCTATGGCAAGCAGTTTTACTTCCCAAAATTTATACATGTGTTTGCCAAAAGAATCTATATTAAAAGTCTATAATAATATGTGTACTTTAAAAAAATTATCTCTAACTTTACAATATGTAAAATTTCCAACTCTAAGAATGGAGCTAATTTTAAGACAAAAACATGACCGTTTAAAAATTATCAAGAAATTAGTATTTCACTAATTAAGACTAATAATAAAAGATAAGTGATTCCCACTAATGAAATTTAATACTGTAAGTATGGTATGATTGATAGCATGTCCAGTATTAAAGATGGTGATCTTTCAATGTTAACTATTAAAATATTATAAACTTATGATATTTGTGTATCCCTGTTATGTATGCTGTTGTTTTGTTCATTTTCATTGCTTTTAGTGATATTATTGTTTGAATGCATCAGGAGTTATCCATTCTCATGTTGATAGTCAGTTGATAACAGTGAGGTATTGGTTAAAGATCAGATAAACAAATAAAACAAATTAGAAGTCTAGAAAATAGACCTAGATATATAATCATGTATATAATGGGAATTTTGTTTTCTGCATCCAAACTTGAGTGTACAGTAACTGTCTTCGTTTTAGGAATTCCCTGGCAGTACAGTGGTTAGGACTCCACACTTTCACTGCCACAGGTGCAGGTTTGATCCCTGATCGGGAAACTAAGATCCCACATCCCTTAAGCTGTGCTACATAGCCACCCCACCTCAAAAAAAGCCTTTTCTAAAAATCACTTTTGTTATATGGCTTTTGAAATAGAAAAAATAGCAAATACACATGTATACACAATAAAATAGAACTCACATTGAAGAATATGCCACTTAAACTAAGAGTTAGAAAATTACAATTCTCTGAACTTTTCTTTGTACTCTTCCCTGATTCCATCCTCTTGCCTACCATACAGAAATGAACAATATTCTAAATTTAGTGCTTATTTTCTCTGCCATTTTTCTGTACTTATGATTATAGCTCTAAACAAAATACAACATCATGCTTTATTCTTATTAAGTTTATATAAATAGTAACAGCTTTCTAAAAATATTAATTTTCTGTGACTTTCTTTTCCCTGGTGGCTCAGATGGTAAAGAATCTGCCTGCAGTGTGGGAGACCTGTTTTCTATCCCTGATTTGGGAAGATCCTCGGAGAAGGGAACAGCAACCCATTCCAGTATTCTTGCCTGGAGAATCCCATGGACAGAGGAGCCAGGAGGCGTAGAGTCAATGGGGTAACAAAAAGTTAGATGTGACTGAGCGACTTTTACTCACTCACTTACTCAGCAGTATCTAAGATTCATCTTCCCTGTTGTGTATGCTGTTGTTTTGTTCATTTTCATTGCTTTTAATGATATTATTGTCTGAAGATGTCTTGAGTTATCTATTTTCAGGCTGATAGCCAGTTGAGTTGTTTCCAATCTTTTGTTATCACTAAGAATGCTTCATGAACATGCTTGAAATATGTCACTTTATTTTTCTGTTTCTCAGGCCCTTGATGAGCCAGTTATGAACACAGAAACCGATCCAAGCATTTAATTGTCAAGCCAAAGGCATTTAAGATAGGAAATCAGAGTATAAGGAAATAGATGAAAAATGTTGGAAGGAGCAACAAAAGAGAGAGGACAGGGTCTGGAAGAGTGAAAGAAAAAGAATGGTCCTGAGAGATTAGACACTACTAACGCTACAGAGCTGCAGGTCTCCGTTGAGTGTGGTGTTCCAGTTCATACTGGATCTGTTAGGGTGTGCTGCCTTGACCAGAACTGGGCTGATGAAAGGCGTTAGCTCCGCGACGCTGGAGTTAGAAACACTTTGCCCCTGCTATTTCTTCTCCTGCAGCTACCAGAAACTGCTAAAACTTGCTTCATTTTGAGACCCAGAAGCATAAAGCCTTTCTGTTTCTCATCTATTGATCATCTACAAACTTTTTTCTTGACTAAATCTAACCAAAGGCCAGATGACAAAGTAATATAAAACGGTCTGAAGACTTGAGCAGATTTTCATAAAAGAGGGTATTTAAAGGACCAATCATGTTGGCAGCTACCAGGGAAATGCAAATTAAAACCACAATGTGATTACATTACACATCCACCAGAATGACCAAAATGAAAGGACAAAATGCCAATAGTTGCTAAGAATGGGAGGATCCAAACTCTCATATATTGTGGATGGAAATGTAAATTTTTACAACCTTTTTGGAAAACTCTTTAGCATTATCTACCAAACACTAAATGTATGCATACCCTATAGGCAACAATTCTATGCATAGATTGAACCCAAGAAAATTGTATGAATATCTTCATCAAAGTAACTATACAATAATGTTCATGACAAAATTATTTGAAATAGTTTCACTTGGAGACCATGCAAACTATCCTCAACAATAGGAAGGATAATATATTGTGGACAGTTCACATAAGGGAAGGTTATAGAGCAATAAAAATAAACCACAACTATACCAGCAATGTACATTAACTTCAGAAAACCAATAGTTAGTGAAAGAAGATAGACACACATAGTATGATTCATAGTTAATCTTTTTTTTTGCAGAGGTAAACCAACTGATTTTAAGATTCATATAGAAAATAATCATGCAAGATGAGGAAGAATGACTCTTTATGATCTTGACTCTTCCAAACCAATAAGAAACAACATCCTTTTATTGGTTCAAGTTTACTTCAGTGTCTTTCCACAATGTTTTAAAACTTTTCTCTTGACTGTTTTGTACATTTCTTTTCTTTTCTGGCTACGCCATTCAGCCTGCAAAATCTTAATTTCCCAACCAGGGATTGAACCAATGGACATGAAAGCCCCAAGACCTTACCATTGACTGCCAGGAAACTCCCATGTATATTTCTTAGTGTTACATTGTTTTACATTATTGCTGATATTGTAAGTTAAGTTTTCCTTTCATTATATCTTCTACCTGGGTATTGTTAATAGATATAGAGGTTGTGTGCATGCTGAGTTGCTTCAGTCATGTCTGACTGTTTGTGACACTATAGACTGTAAGCCCACCAGGCTCCTCTGTCCATGGGATTCTCCAGGCAAGAATACTGGAGTGGGTTGCCATGCCCTCCTTCCAGGGGAATCTTCCCGACCCAGGGATCGAACCCGTGTCTCTTACATCTCCTGCACTGACAGGCAGGTTCTTTACCACTAGCACCACCAGGCAAGCCCCAGATGTAGAGGCTATTGCTGTCTGTATATTAATTTTATATTTTGCTAATTTTCTGAATTATTTTATTGTTTCCTTAACTTTCATCATGGATTCTTTCAGATTATTCATGAATACTATCATATAATTGTTAATGTCTGGTCTACCTTTTTTCTGCTATGTGAATTTAACCTTTCTATTTCTACTGGGTTAAATATAGGTAAATTATATTTTCCTAGATGTTATCTATTTCATATAAGTTTATAAATTTACCTGCCTAGAGTTGCGCAATAATTACTTAACTTTTAATTTTCTTTTTGTTTCATTGATTTTTATCAGTTTTAATTTATTGCTAATTTTCTTTTATATTTAATTAGGTGGGCTAGTAATTATTTTGATTTTTGATTGAAAAACAACTTTTTCATTGATTAGTTGGTTGTACTGTTTTCTATTTTAAAATTCATTAGTTTTTGCTATGCATTAGTTATTTGCTTCATGTTTTTTTTTTAGTTTCCTTTTTTAAAAGTTTTGCTTTGAGAATTTTATTATTTTCACTCTGATTTTTATTAATATAAACACATACATTTTCTTCTGATTATCACTTGAATTAGAGCAAAGAGTGTCTGATATGTAGTGTTAAATTGTCATTATTTTTCAGAAATTCTGCAATTTAATTTCCTATTTCCTCTTCCTCCAATGAATTAATAGAGTCCCTTCCCCCAAGAAAAAGAGATATTGTTGTTCTTGCTTATTTTTAAATTATATTATTCTCTAAGTATATTGTATCCATGTAAGATCCAAAATCTCTGCAGATGGTGATTACAGCCATGAAATTAAAAGACGCTTGCTTACCCCTTGGAAGAAAAGTTATGACCAACCTAGATAGCATATTAAAAAGCAGAGACATTACTTTGCCAACAAAGGTCCGTCTAGTCAAGGCTATGGTTTTTCCAGTGGTCATGTATGGATGTGAGAGTTGGACTGTGACGAAAGCTGAGCACAGAAGAACTGATGCTTTTGAACTGTGGTGTTGGAGAAGACTCTTGAGAGTCCCTTGGACTGCAAGGAGATCCAACCAGTTCATCCTAAAGGAGACCATTCCTGGGTATTCATTGGAAGGACTGATACTGAAGCTGAAACTCAATACTTTGGCCACCTCATGCGAAGAGTTGACTCATTGGAAAAGACCCTGATGCTGGGAGGGTTTGGGGGCAGGAAGTGAAGGGGACGACAGGGGATGAAATGGCTGGATGGCATCACTGACTTGATGGACATGAGTTTGAGTAAACTCCAGGAGTTGGTGATGGACAGGGAGGCCTGGTGTGCTGTGATTCATGGGGTTGCAAAGAGTCGGACACGACTGAGAGACTGAACTGACCTGAACTGAAGAAAATGTTATTTGCAATATTTATGCTCTATAGAAATTTGGGAGATTTGAGCAGCCTAATATATGGTCGGTTTTCATGAGTTTTTTGTGCACTTGAGTTAAAGGCACTTTCTCTGTTAGTCTATATATTTTCATATAATCTATCCTCTTATTTTCTGTCTATTTCTTCTACCTTTGCCTGTAGTTTCTACTTCATAAAGTTAGGTATTCTAATCTTGGTCCATAGATAACCATAACATCTCCTTTGTGTATTGCAGTCTTTAGTATTATAAACCACCTCCTTTGCTGCTTGATATATCTTTGCCCATTCTTTTATTTTCAGCTTTCTGAATAACATCATTTTAGACTTATTTCATTAATTCAACATAAATAGTAGACCTTTACTTTGAGTCAGTTTGAAAATGTTTACCTTTTAGTAGATGGATTAAGCTCATTATGTTTAATAGGATTAATTCATTTTGATGAAACTTGTATTATTTTGCACTTCATGCACTATATGTATAATTTCACATTTCTATAGTTTTTTCTTTATATTCTCTAGTTTTGTTTTATCTTTCCTTGTTTTTTCTTTTTAATATTTTTATTTTGAATGAGAGTGATTTTCATCACTGGAAATGTTTTGATTCTCATTTGTGGCTTTTTTTTTTTTCTAAATTAAACATGGATTTTTTTTCTTTGCTGGTGTCTGTTCCTTCTGAAAGAATAAATTTTCCTAAACCAGCAAAGCAGGTAATTCTCTATGAGGAGCTTGGGTGTGGATTCCTAAGTTTCTTAGTTTCTAAGTTCTTTTGGTATAACTGGAGGCAGTTTTCTTCATAGATGGCTCCTTTCATTTCAGTGGAGGAAAAAGATTGATAACATCTTCTGATTTTATGATTCTCTTTTTTAGAATGCTTAGTTTCCACCACTTGTTTATTCTTTCCCATCAGCACCAATTCCCCAAGGAGTCCCTTTCTCCCAGAATCTATGGCTTGCCTTCCCAAAGTACTAGTTTTGATTCCGTGTTTTCAAGTCCTTTTTAAAATAATTCCCCAGCAGTCTATGCTGTGACCTCCTTCAGTACCTAAATGCAGGACTCTCTCTCTCTCTCTCATGGGTTTCTGTTCAGTCTCCTCCTCTCTTGTAGCTTCCAGATCTGGCACTACTCAGTTTGGGGTATTTGTTTCCTTACTTTTATGTAAATTAAGGATTGTGGTATTTTCTGTCTCCTAGTTAAGATATAGGAATGCGTAAAGGGTGGTTTCATATGCGTTCCTTCTTGTTCTACATGGGTTTTTTAGAGGTTGTGATGAGTTTCCAATGTAGGTGGTTGTCATTATTCTACAGAAACCCAGAAGTATTTCCTTTTTTTCACAAAACAATTACAATATGGTTTTATACCAATGGAAATTATATAGTGTGGAAAGGAAGAATTAGGAGAGAACTTTTGGGATGATTTCCTTGCATAGAAGCAAGAGAGAATAAGGTCTAGTACCCAAGGTAAAAGGTCACTTTTAATAAGAGCAAGGAGAGTTTGTGGTAAAGTGTGAGAGGGCTGAGTTATGTGTAGTGAAAAGCAGCTTAATAGGCAAAAGATTTGTTGTGAGCTTGTGGAAGTTCTTTTTATTTTTATTGAAGTTTAACCAGT
Organism: Muntiacus reevesi; assembly: GCF_963930625.1. Lineage (NCBI taxonomy): Eukaryota > Metazoa > Chordata > Mammalia > Artiodactyla > Cervidae > Muntiacus > Muntiacus reevesi. The sequence goes on along the minus strand of NC_089254.1, from coordinate 33,548,757 downwards.
TTACAATGTTGTATTAGTTTCTGATGTGCAACAGAGTGATTCAGTTATGTACATATATAAACTATATATATATATTATATTTCAGATTCTTTTCCATTGTATGTCATTACAAGGTTTCAAATATTGTTACCAGTGCTATACAGTTTCTCTATTTTATATATAATAATATATATATATAAAGCCCAAATTCCCAATTTATCCCTTCCCCCTTTCCCCTTTGGTAACCATAATTTTGTTTTCTATGTATATAAGAACTGACTCATTTGAGAAGACCGTGATGCTGAGGAAGATTGCAGGTGGGAGGAGAAGGGGACGACAGAAGATGAGATGGTTGATTGGCATCACCAACTTGATGGACATGAGTTTGAGTAAACTCTAGGAGTTGGTGATGGGCAGGGAAGCCTGGCGTGCTGCAGTCCATGGAGTCGCAAAGAGTTGGACAAGACTGAGTGACTGAACTGAACTGAAGCCTGTTTCTGTTTTGTAGATAAATTCATTTATGTCATTATTTTAGATTCCACATATAAGCAATATCTTATGATAGCTGTCTTTTTCTGTTTGATTTATTTCACTTAGTGTGATACTCTAGGTCTATCCATTGCTGCCTGTCTTCTTAGTAGTATGGGATTAAGACCCATATCTGAGAGGAAGATTGGAGTGAATAATGAGGGAGTGGAAGTATACCCAGAAGATACCCAGAAGGGTATGGATATGTTAGTAAGAAAAACAGCATGGTATATGTTTTTAGCCCAATTTATTTTGGAAATACAAATATGTTCATATAGCATGTTTTCATGAGCTGATTAAATTAAGTTTTAGAGACAACCAAAACTGTAGTTTTGCCAAATACTTTGAAGACAGAAAGGGATTTTTTAAAAGAGATTTAAAAGTTCTATTGGAGCTCAGAGAAAAGACATAATCTGAGATTATGCAGAAGAGATTATAAATTAAGTGTATTGACAGACTGTGGTTCAGATGGCTTTGGGCAAGGTCCTTACAGGTAGAACCAGAACATAAGCACCTGGAAAGTATGGGGGTATAAGTGAAAGAGGCTGCAAAGAGAGGTTGTTTCATGCAGGAACCATGTGAACAAAGTCCTGATGTGGGAATGTGTGCTGTGTGTTAAGGAAAATATGAAAATGTTTAATTTTTCTGAAATAAGTAGCTATAAAATTAGAAAGTAAGAAACAGGAATGAAAAAGTAGATATGTAAGATATCAAAGCAAGTTTTAGATGCCTTACTAAGAAAGCTAGGACTTCACAAATTGAACAGGAAAGATACTGGTAAAACAAATAAATTTTAAAAATTTTGAACATTGTAGTGGTTTCTTAAAGCAAGCAATCTTAAAACTCCTTGCTTTGAGAATTCTAGTCTGCCAATAACATGTTTTGGATGTGGGGAAAATTAGAAATCAATAGTACTTCTGAAAGATAATTGCAGTATTCCAGGGTAATAAGGATATCAACTCAAGGAATGGGCCATAGAATCAGAGAAAGAAGGTTCAAGTGTGATAAATAGTTGAAAATTATATGTCTTATGTAATCTAGATTAAACAAAAAAAGTAGCTTTAAAGATAAATACTTTTTAAAGCTAATCCATAATACAGAACATTTGAGCACTTAAAAAAATAAATTTATATTTTGGCATTGACAAGGATGATGCTTGGTAGACTAGACTATTACTTAATTGACCTTTCCTGTGTTAGTCATCTGAGGGCAGTGACTTTTCCAACTTGCCAGAGGCATTTGAAACTGACTATTCTCCAAAACAGTTGAATGAATAGTCCTTTTAAATGACAGCCATTGATCTAATATGGTAAAAACAGACTGTCAACCACTTCAAAATAGCCTTCTGAGGTCATTTATTGATTTGGTTTGATTTAGAAGTAAATTTTCCTAAAAGTATCCCCCAGACCTAAGCCAGTACAATGTAACTGAAACCTACTATGTAATATATAGCATTTCTATGGAGAAGGCATATTTAGTTCTCTCACTTTGTATAAGAACATGGCTCCTAGCAGTGATGGGCACTGGTGATTTCTCCCTTCCATGTGGTTGATTGTTAGTATGATTGGGGAGAAGAGGCCTTGTGCACATGCTAAGTAGTGACTGAGCATCCTGAATAGAGGCTTTTGGAATTAAGGAGGTCATTAGAACCAGGTTTAGTTCCAAGTCTCACTTAGTATTATCCTCCTCTAACTGTAGGAATGGGCTTTCTTATATACTTTTTTGCTATTAACACTCTTGGTTTCATTCTTTCCAATCCAGTAAGAATTTAATTCACTGTTATGGTTTTTCTTGATACTCTATAGGCCCTGAAAAATACCCAAAGATATTTTAAAAGTTTCTAATTAACAGTAGCATCAGTATTCAGAGAGAAGTTAAAATAAAAAAACTTTGTTTTATTTTTCCTCATTTCCCCATGTCTTTCATTTTTCCTTCTCTTCTCCTTTCTCCTCACTTATCTTAGCCAAAATCAACAATTTAAACTTCCTTTTTATATTGTTTTTGATCTCTTTCGGCTAAAAAAGTGACCAAACTCCTGGAAAATTTGTCCTTGTCTTTAATTCTTTCCCTAAAAGCATGCCCTGGTGCTTGATTAGCCTCATATGCAGTGGGAGATACCAAAGTTTCAGGGGATAGCATCTTCCTTTTTTTTTCGATCCTCCACCTTACCATGTGAATAGCACTTGCGAATTAACTTCTTCACTCATGTCTATGACTGTGGCAGCTAGTGATCTTTTGATTTCACCAGGCCCAGTAGCATTTCCTGTCTCAGGCTTACCTCTGCTCTCACTGCATCTACAGAGCACTGAGATCCTCTGAGCATGTAGGCACAGCTCAGGCAATTTCCTTTGTAGCAATCAATGCAGAGTTTCTTGCTCTGATAACTTGACCTTGGCAGTCTCTCCACACTCTTAGCTATGTCCTTTTAGCTGGGTCCCATGAGAACAACTTTCAGAGAAAAATGACATTTCAGGCCCTCTTTTAGACAGACAACCAGATTGGCATGAGTTTCCCAGATTGGTACCTGGTTGAAGGCGTAGCCTCTCTCCTCACCGACTTATCTAACATTCCTCTCTCCAGGCCTACATTGGAATATACTTAACTGATTCAAGCCTCTGTTTTCTTTCTCTATTCTCCTTATAATCCCCATTGGCTGGAAATCACCAATGTTCTCCTTCTTTTCTTCTTGTTTCCATATATGGATAACTTACTCTATATATAAAATTCATTGGTTCAGCAGGCCAGTCTTATCTCTGAACATGTTAGAAGAAGGGATTAAAAAAGACAACTAACTTTTTCAGAAAAATCTAATGTCCCAAAACAATTGCTTGCTGCAAATCTCATTATTGAACATCACATGCAGAATGTTATTTTTCTAAGCATTGTTTCTGAAACAAATTTCAAGGCTCCAGGAAATAGACAGCTTGGGCAGACCAGGAGAGGACCAAGGGCTCAGAAAGGTAGAAGGGAGGCACATGCAGAGCTTTAAAAATTTATCCTTGTTCACTTCAGTTCAGTCGCTCAGTCGTATCCAACTCTTAGCAACCCCATGAACTGCAGCACGCCAGGCCTCCCTGTCCATCACCACCTCCTGGAGTCCACCCAAACCCATGTCCATCAAGTCAGTGATGCCATCCAACCATCTCATCCTCTGTCATCCCCTTCTCCTCTTGCCCTCAATCTTTCCCAGCATCAGAGTCTTTTCAAATGAGTCAGCTCTTTGCATCAGGTGGCCAAAGTATTGGAGTTTCAGCTTCAAGATCAGTGCTACCAATAAACACCTAGGACTGATCTCCTCCAGGATGGACTGGTTGGATCTTCTTGCAGTTCAAGGGATTCTCAAGAGTCTTCTCCAATACCACAGTTCAAAAGCATCAATTCTTCGGCACTCAGCTTTCTTTTTTTTTTTCTTTTATTTATTTATTTATTTATTTTTCAGCTTTCTTTATAGTCCAACTCTCTCACATCCATACATGACTACTGGAAAAACCATAGCCTTGACTAGATGGACCTTTGTTGACAAAGTAATGTCTCTGCTTTTTAGTACGCTGTCTGGGTTGGTCATAACTTTCCTTCCAAGGAGTAAGCGTCTTTTAATTTCATGGCTGCAATCACCACCTGCAGTGATTGTGGAGCCCAAAAAAGTAAAGTCACCCACTGTTTCCACTGTTTCCCCATCTATTTGCCATGAAGTGATGGGTCCCGATGCCATGATCTTAGTTTTCTGAATGTTGAGCTTTAAACCAACTTTTTCACTCTCCTCTTTCACTTTCATCAAGAGGCTCTTTAGTTCTTCACTTACTGCTATAAGGTTGGTGTCATCTGCATATCTGTTACATATACTTAAATTCTAATGAGGTTTCTTTAGGGTCTGAAGATTAAAGGAAGATACTCAGATGCTTAAAATAATGTTAGCAATTTGAGAGAGAGGTCCAGAATATCATCTGGATGGCATTTGTGATTAAGTCTGGATGCAGGTCTGGAGTGAGGAAGGGAAAGACCCTGTGCATTACATAGTCATTAAAGTTTAACTACAGACTTAGTGTTCAACTCAAGCATGCTCTTTGCACATACCTAGTTCCACATAACTTTTGTTGTAGCTGAAGTTTTGCATGATCAACAATTAATATGTTGTCGTCATATTAAAAAAGCAGGAAAAAAATTTTTTTATTAAAAATAATTAAAAAAAATTTTTTTTAATGAAGCAGGGCAAAGGCTAACAGAGTATTGCCAAGAGAATGCTCTCATCATAACAAACACCATCTTGCAACAACACAAGGGAAGACTCTACACATGGACATCACCAGATAGTCAATACCAAAATCAGATTGATTATATTCTTTGCAGCCAAAGATGAGAAAGCTTTATTCAGTCAGCAAAAACAAGATTGGGAGCTTACTGTGCAAGAGATCATGAACTCCTTATTGCAAAATTTAGATTTAAATTGAAGAAAGCAGGAAAAGCCACGGGACCATTCAGATCTGACCTAAATCAAATCCCTTATGATTATACAGTCGAAGTGACAAATAGATTCAAGAGATTAGAGCTGATAGAGTGCCTGCAGAACTATGGATAGAGGTTCATAAAATTGTACAGGAGTTGGTGATCAAGACCATCTCCAAGAAAAAGAAATGCTAAAAGACAAAATGGTTGTCTGAGGAGGCCTTACAAATAGTTGAGAAAAGAAGAAAAGCAAAAGGCAAAGGAGGAAAGGAAAGATATACCCATCTAAATGCAGAGTATCAAAGAATAGCAATGAGAGATAAGAAAGCCTTCCTAAGTGAGCAATTCAAGAAGAAAAAAGAAAAATAAAGGGAACTAATAGAATGGCAAAGACTAGAGATCTCTTAAAGAAAATTAGAGATACCGAGGGAACATTTCATGCAAAGATGGGTTCGATAAAGGACAGAAATGGTATGGACCTAACAAAAGCAGAAAGTATTAAGAAGCAGTGGCAAGAATACACAGAAGAACTGTACAAAAAAGTTCTTCATGACTCAGATAGCCACAATGGTGTGATCACTCACCTACAGCCAGACATTCTGGAATGCGAAGTGAAGTGGGCCTTAGGAAGCATCACTGTGAACAAAGCTAGTGGAGATAATGAAATTCTACCTGAGCTAGTTCAAATCCTAAAAGATGATGCTGTGAAAGTGCTGCATGCAATATGCCAGCAAATGTGGAAAACTCAGCTGTGGCCACAGTACTGGAAAAGGTCAGTTTTCATCCCAATCCCAAAGAAAGACAATACTAAAGAATGCTCAAACTACCACACAATTGAACTCATCTCACATGCTAGCAAAGTAATGCTCAAAATCCTTCAAGCTAGGCTTCAACAGTGAACCAAGAACTTCCAGATGTTCAAGCTGGATTTAGAAAAGACAGAGGAACCAGAGATCAAATTACCAACATTTGTTGGAGCATAGAAAAAGCAAGAGGATTCCAGAAAAGCCTCTACTGCTTCATTGACCAGTCTAAATACTTTGACTGTGTGGATCACAACAAACTGTGGAAAATTCTGAAAGAGATGGGAATACCAGCCTACCTTACCCCTTACCTGTGTCCTGAAAAACCTGTATGCAGATTAAAAAGCAACAGTTAGAACTGGACGTTGAACAATGGGCTGGTTCCAAATTGGGAAAGGAGTATGTCAAGGCTGTAAATTGTCACCTTGCATATTTTACTTATATGCAGAGTGCATCATATGAAATGTTGGACTGGATGAACAGAATCAAGATTGCTGGGAGAAATATTAACCACCTCTGATATGCAGATGACACCACCCTTATGACAGAAAGTGAAGAATTCAAGAGCCTTTTGATGAAAGTGAAAGAGAAGAGTGAAAAAGCTAGCTTAAAACTCAACATTCAAATAACAAAGGTCATGGAATCTGGTTCTATCACTTCATGGCAAATAGATGGGAGAACATTGGAAATGCTGACAGATTTCATTTTCTTGGACTCCAAACTCACCGCAAATGGTGACTGCAGCCATGAAATTAAAAGACGCTTGCTTCTTGCAAGAAAAGCCATGACAAACCTAGACAGCATTTTAAAAAGCAGAGACATTGCTTTGCCAACAAATGTCTGATAGTCAAAACTGTGGTTTTTCTAGTAGTCATGTATGCATGTGAGTGTTGGACCATAAAGAAGGCTGAGCACCGAAGAATTGATACTTTTGAACTGTGGCATTGGAGAAGATTCTTGAGAGTCCCTTGGACTGCAAGGAAATCAAACCAGTCAATCCTAAAGGAAATCAATCCTGAATATTCATTGGAAGGACTGATGCTGAAACTGAAGTTCCAATACTTTCGCCACCTGATGCGAAGAACCGACTCTTTAGAAAAGACTCTGATGCTAGAAAATATTGAAGGCAGGAGGAGAAGGGAATGACAGAGGATGAGATGTTTGGATGGCATCACTGACTTGATGGACATGAGTTTGAGCAAGTTCCAAGAGATGATGAAGGACAGGGAAGCCTGGCTTGCTGCAGTCCACAGGGTTGCAAAGAATTGAACACGCCTGAGCAAATAAACAACAACAGATCATATTAAATGAGTTTTCTTCCTGCTTTACTTCTTTACCAACAGATTTCTTAATCTCACAAAAGTAACAATATTTATAGCTTGGAAATTTGCAAACTGTTTTCCAATTGTCATAAGTAATAGAACAGACACAGTGAAAGTTATGATTAATTGAGAAATCATAAACTTAATTTTTTTCACATTCTTTAATGATATGTTTATAAGTAGTTAAAGTGACCTGTGACATAATTACTGGTAATACACAGAAGTTTTTATCATTGTTCTTTAGCCAAACTCCATAAAAGAGGAGAGGTTTTATAACTTCCTTGGCATTTATTTATGTAAGATGTTCTAACAACGTAGAATAGCAGTTCTCATGTTGAAAGAGATGCTTCAACAAATGTTTCAATGCTCTACTTTTCAGAGAACATATGCTTAATAACATACAATGATTGCTTGTAGAGAAAATGGTTTGCTGAAATCAGCTATAGAAGAAATCAATATGGTGTTCTTTCAGAATGTAAACATTTCTTCTGATACTCAGTGAAGACGCTACTAATCATTCTGTTTCAAGAAAGGACTTGAACAAGTTGTACATTCAGTGAAAGTAGAGATCCAGGTGGAAATTCAGAAATGTTATGATCTTTTGCCCTATATCTAGCTCCAAAGGTTAAGGATTTTTTTTTTTTTAAGTGACTTTTTGAAGCAATGAGTACTTGCATTTATAAGTAAAAACACAAGTTAAGGCCATCATGTTAACTTTGTGAAAACATTCAGTATTTACTTTAAGCGTTTAAAAAAAATTATTTAGTTTGTGGATTGCCTCAATGAAATTCATCTTTACCAGTCTTCAAGTTCTAAAACTAAGAAAGATAGGTCTTTATATTGGTCATTCACTATAGGAAGGAAAATAATTTAATAAATTAGTCATAGCATCACCACCTGATCTAGATGAAAATATTTTTGATTCTTTCACTGACCTCAGAGTAGAGTGAACAGTCTGTCTTTCAAAATTGCAGTTTCGTTTATCTGGCCTTAGGTTAGGCCTAATTTTGATTTTGCTACTTGCTTATTTGGCATTTTCCAAAATATAAATTCAACATATCCTTTGTATAGGATCAAAAAATTAGAAATCTGAGCCTGGAGAAACAGCCAAGCTGACCTTGAGAAAGTGATAAGCTCCCTCTATTCTCACCTATTCCATCACATCTCACCCTACACTGCCACTGGGAAATGTGAGAAGAGAAGAATGGCATGAAACGTGAGTAAGCCAAGGCACTTAAAGACCATCTTCCTCTCTCTCTTTCACACACACACACACACACAGCTTTAACTAGCAAAGGGAATCCACACATCATTACAAATACAAATATGTTAATTGGAAGAGGGAAATTTTATTTTGGACTTTGAGAGATCAGAGGTCTGAAGAAAGACAAGGGTAACTTATATGAACATTCTAATTGAATATAGTCAAGGGCATTTGGCTCTTTTACACCCCTACTAATCTTTTTATCTCCATCAAAATTCTTTACACCCTATTAGTCTCACTTAACCCCAGATCAACACTGTATGTGGTCTACTTTTACTTTTCAACTGATAGTAGTAACAGCAAAATATATCAATTAAAATAAGTGTGTGGAGTAATCTGAGTATTAACTTTCTTTAACAGAGCAAACTCAAAATATATCTACTGATATGACTGATGGTAAAACTGAGCCTGTGAGAATACCACTTACTTTTGCATTGTATGAAAGTGTAGATTTTAGATATAATACACATGCAAACACATAAGTACAACCTGTATGATGGTACTAAAGCTTTCTGCAAATTGCAATCATCATAGTTTGCATATACATTCTGTCTCCTGGGTAGGTACTTGTTAGGCATTTGTCAATCAGGAGGAGGGGGAGGAGACCTCTGAAAAGAGAAGGGAAAGGAACCAGGAGAGGCAAATACATCAGAGCATGTCACCACTGAGTACATGCTCTGTTTCTCAGCAGTTACCTGAAAGCTTTTACAAGCAGAAAGTTAATCGTTCTTTACTGACCATCTCTCCATCTTATCTTCTTCATCCCACCTTCCCTTTGACAGTTTATAATGATTTATTCCTTTTTTCCCCCAAGTAACATTTTAGTATCAAACTACCAACCAGTACTAACACTAAAAACTCAAGCTGTTCAATTCAGTATACTAAGATTTTTTCAGTGTAATAAATGATCAACTCAATTTTGAGTGCTAATTTTATATGTAGTGTCTACATACTTAACTCTCATCAAGGTCAACTAAAATGTCTTTTTTCTTTAAAATAACAAAAATGCTGAAATTCTCAATCTTTGTCTTGGTTATTAAACCTGGCAAACTATTTACAATGTGTTGAAATTCTCCATTCAAAAATTTGCAAGAATAACAGAAGTAGAATGATAACTCCTGAGGTTACCATAGAAAACTGTGAAACTTTAGGTTTGTCATTTATTGATCCAAACCGCTTATTTATAAACAATAAGCTGAGAGTCAGGATGGCTTGCCCAAAGTTGCACGATTGACTAATTGGATGATTCTGAACTAAATTCATTTTGTGCTAATTCTAGCACATACCACAACCTTTCTTAGCAAATGCTAATTAATATTTTCATAAAACTTTCTCTTGATAGTAAAACATACATTTCTACATCAAGGAAAATAACCTATTTGTTATTTTGCCCTGTTTTGCACCTGTCAAAACATTGGTTAATAATTATATAATCATAACCTAAATGATTTCTAAAATAAAAATTTATTTTTAAACTACTTTATACAAGATAGGCTTACTCCTCTTTTACTTAGTTTATGCATTAATGAATTCCTCAAATCACAGTTGTTTGGTACTCCAAAGTTAATTGGAAATCATCCATATGTGCATACATAATTTAGGATCATTAGGAGTTCACACAGGAAGGGTACCAGGACAAAAGATTCCAGGGAACTGATGCAGAACATAAGTCTGGAGTGAATAAAATTATATCATGGACTTCTTTTATGTTAATAACCATTTTGAAGGGTTAACTAGCACATCTACAATAGATATAAACTTTCAGTAAGATTAAAGATTATTTTGAGAGAGATCATATTTAGAGATGGAAACTTTTTCTAAAATGACAGAGGGGAAAAAAGCTGCCAAGCTAACATGCTGAACATTACTCCATCTAATTTGTTTGATCTGTAAATACTGTAAGATATGAGTCAACATATGATCTGCAGGACTGTTAGGCTTATTGCTTACCATGATCTTCAGTAGGATTAGGCCAAAAGATTTTGTGAGAGTCGCCTCTGCTTTTATTTATTTATCCATTCATCAAATGTTACATCAAATGTGTATTATGACTCAGTGTTGCAGATCCTAAAGATAAATGGTGGTTAAAATAATTTTTCAACTGTTGGTTTAGCTGAGAGACAGATATTATCCAATTAACCCTCAAATAAATGTAAAATTGGAACTGTAATAAATGTTGGGAAGCAAGGTTTATGACACTGAGAAAGATTAAGTAGGAGATTCCATGATTCTCTACTGTCCTGGCTCAATATCTCACACACAGTCATCATCAATGCTTTTTAACCAAGGAGGATGAACAGGCTTAAAACAAGTTTAAAGAATTTCTCAAAAATTGAGCCACTAAGATGAGTTCCTAAAAATGGGTGAAAATATAAAGAGAAATGGGATCCAGTTCTAAACATTTGTCTAAACGATTTCTATTCTCTTATTCTCTATTATCTACTGCTGCTTGCTAAACTCTTTAAGGCCTTTTCCAGATTGAAGTCACAATATTCTCTCCACCTTTTTCTTTGTTGATATCATTTAGAGAGGGTTCATGTGAGCTATGCTTTTTAGGTGAAGATATAAAGCCTAAGCATTTACTTCCATATAGCAATTGGATTGTTAACATCAAAACACTTCAAAAAAGCAAAAATTGTGTTTGCTGGAAAAACCCTAGCCTGAGACCAGCTGTGTGTACCTGTTCAACTAGTATTTTTTTTTTCTGAAACAGACTTCAGAGCTAATTGCTTCTTTTGCTGAGAAATATGGTATCTGTGTGATCTCTTTCACTTTTCAGCTTTGTTATGGGCTAAACTTCAAAAAAAAATTCTATTTGTGAATTGTATATGTGTGCATGTGCGTGTATTTGTGTAATTAGACATTTAAAAATGTTTTAATATCAAAAATTTATAGAGTTGGAGTAAATTAACTTTCTTTCATTGATTTACTAAAGATAATATTTTTATTTTTAAATTTTAGGTTTGATAATTAGATTTTCTTCTGAAACCTAATCTATTAATTTATTTTTTATTTTCAAAACATGCACTATTTATTGTTTCTTTTAGCTATTTTTTTCATTTCCACTCAATTTATAGCAAATTTATACAATGTGATTGCATTTCAGGCAAAATATCTGTTAAGTTAAACTTTGTGAAGTAGTGGTTTGTACAGTGCATTAGACAGAATCATGACTTGTCTAAATTTTGCCCATAAGAAAGTTTATTTTGTGAAATATTAAAAGAACTGCTTTCTATTCTTGCAGATTTATCCTAGAAGTTATTAATATCAGTTTATAGCAATTTGTAGTACTGATGTTAAGAATAACATTTGTCTTATGTTGGGCCTACGAGTCATGTTCATTGTCTTTCTTACAATTTATTTTTATCAGTAAACAGTTAATTAATAAATATAGTGTGCTTAGTTTATAAACACACATAATAAAGCATTTAAAAGTGTTTCTATTTGCTGTCGTAATATGGGAAAAGACTTTACCAGATTTTTGAAAATGTCTACAAATGCTGATAGTACCCAAAGAGGTACTAAGCTCTAACAATTGAAATTCCTTTGAAAGTATAGTCTGCTAAATTCCAATATGATATTTTTCATTTCATTTATATGTTATCAGGTGAGTTAAATATTAATTGCAATAAAAATGCTTACTGATAAGTTTCAGGTAAAGTTTTTTTTGTTTTTGGTATAATTCTAGAGTATGCGTATTATTTTTTAAATACTAACCCTGTAAATTCTGTATCTCTAGGTAACTATTTTCTAATTATTCAGTGTATTAATGGCTCCACTGCATCTGCCACAGTCTGTATTTATTCACAGATGGATTAAGAATGTTATTCTGCTCGGTCCTGTGTAATTGTTTTTAGAAGACAAGAGAGAACACTATTCCAGAGCATTAAACAGAAGCTATTTTCCTTTAATCATTTAAAATAAGCACATGATGTCTTTCACCTTTGTGACCCACGGTGTTTGATTAGTTCTAAAATTGCATCTGATATGTATGTTTTATCTTTAGTTTGTTTTTGTTTGCATAACATTATGCTCAACTTAATTTAGTTTACATCAGCAGCATTTCTAGATGTGGATCTCTTTGGCTGCCTTTCAGTCTCAGGGACTATATAAAAAATACATAAATTATTAAGTTTAGCATCATTGAAAACATGTGTATCCATGTAAAAATGTCATACATTCAGTGGCTACCATCTGTGGCTGTGGTAATACAAACCCATAAACGTGCACAATCCTGTGTATCAATTCAAGTAAATAAAACTCAGTTGGATACATAACCTGATATTGTGGTTTGGGTCAGCACTATTTTATTTTGTCAAACATCAAATGGGAAGAGTAATAGAATACACATATTGTTTTGGTTAGTTGGCACTTTCTTGCTCTAACAAACATGATCAGCTCTTTAGAGTAAAATTACTGATTCAGCATTGTAGATTGATAGTAACTGGACAATTTTCACATCCCAACATTGGTCATCATTGGAAAATATGCTTTAGTTGTATACATTTTATAATAAAATATTTGTACTGTTTTAATAATTTGTTTATTAATGTAATTGTACATAGGTGACCTCTCTGGGCTTCCCTTGTGGCTCAGACAGTTAAGAATCCGCCTGCCAAACTGGAGATGCAGGTTCAGTCCCTCGAAGGGGATGATCCCCTGGAGAAGAGAATGTCTACCCACTCCAGTATTCTTGCCTGGAGAATCTCATGGACAGAGGAGCCTGGCAGTCTATGGTTCATAGGGTCACAAAGAGTAGGACACAACTGAGCGACTAACAGTTTCACTTTCAAGGTGTTCTTTCTAGTATCATTTATTAGGAAAGGGAAGAAACAACAAAATAAAGAGAAAGATGTTACTGAATTTTAGTCTGGTGAGAATAAGATGATTGTTTCTCTATTAAATTAATTTAATTTAACATCTATTTTTTATAATCATGAGTTAAATAGTTATTTCTGCATATAATCCCCAAATCCAGCATTTTTTTTTTTTTTCAAATCCAGCATTCTAAGAACTGGTCAGACTATGTGCATAATCACATTTGCCTATGATTCTTTTTGACCTGTTTATATAATAATAATTTGGTAAATTTTTTCACACAAAAAAATAATTTTTTTTCTCTATCAAGGTTATTAGAATGTGTATCTTATCATTGATAGCTTAAGAAAGATCCTTTTAACTTTCTAACTTATTATAGCCAAGGTCGTATAAACCTTGCGGATTATTATAGGAAATTCTACTCAATTTTTTTTTTCACAAAAAAGCTGTAAGGTTTTGGAACATTCCATATTTTATTCAACAGCAAATAGTATAACTACTCATAATGGTCCTACACTCATTAACTAGGGCTTGAAAGATACCTGTGCAAATCATAGGCCTTGAAGCGTAGCTTCATTAATTTCGTATTATATCTACCTCTGTGAAGATTTTATAAAAGAGATGTTATTGTTATTTGAATATTAGAAATATAGACCTAAAGCTTTAGCAGCATAAATAAATTACCTGCTATTATCACAAATTGAGTAATGTGGAGCATCTTGGATTCAAGGCCAATTTGTTTAACCTGATATATACCTTTTTATTATCCCTCAGTTATCTATACTTCTTTAGCCGTCATGCTGTGACTTCTCTTTACTTGGAAGTCTTCAAAACTTAGGCCAAATTAGTATTTATTTTTACTCTGTCTAGGTACCACTTAGATGATAGTGCACATGCCTATTAACAGGCCAGACTAATATATTCAGTCATCCATTCAGCAAATATTTATTCCATACCTACTGTATGTTTATATACTCCTAGACTCTGGAAAGATAAAAATGAGTGGGAGAGTTATGGTCCTTGTTTTTACAAATCTTATAGCCTAGTGGAAATAATATTTGGAGATTACAGACAAACAAATGAGAAGATACTTGTTTTGAGACGCTGAATTCAACAGACACTTCAATAGACAAGAAAGACTGATAAGGGGAGAAAAGTCAACATGATGAAGGAGAGCAAGATTTAGCTAGTGAAATAGAGGATCTAGTCAGTTAGAATGAGAGTGTTTTAACTCCCAGAAACCACTGTGTGAGAACTCTTTTGTTGTGGTGGTGCCCAGAAATGTCCTTTGCCAAGAGGTGCCTAAGCAAATACCCGTTTATCTGTCAAGGACTAATAAAAATGTTCTCTCTTACTAAGTCTTTTGTAACTCTGCGAAGCAATTAGTTTCCTATGTATAGATTTTTCTTTATTTATACATGAAGGAAATAACTGTCTTTGATGAACTTTTTTAGCATAATGATTGCCACAAAGTTGTCATTAAATTATTATTGTTATCATTTTCTATTGCTAACCTGTGGTCTAACCATTTTCAACAATCAGCAATAGCATTCATGGAATTGTATGGTTTCATAATAATCATGAGTTAGCTAATTATTTTCCCACTTAAGGATTTGTCCATGAAAAAGGAAGTGATTCCTGGGTATGACTGAGTGCCCAAAAAGGGCCACCTGGGTAGAAGCCCTAAAAGGAACACGAATTATTCACTTAAGATAAAAATGCATTCAATGATTCCTCTTTGACTGACTTTCCTGCATGAAAAGTGGAGACTCTGGGAGGGGGTGGGGGGGAATCCTTTAATTGGATAAAACAAAGAGGTCTCTAGATTTGGTCTCTAGACTTTTCTGACTGCACACTTCTTTTTAAATTCAAATATAAACTATTCATATATTTTTAATTTTGATTGGAGTATGAGTTCAGTTCAGTAGCTCAGTCGTTTCTGACTCTTTGCAACCCCATGGACTGCAGCTCAACAGGCCTCCCTGTTCATCACCAACTCCCAGAGTTTCCTCAAACTCAGGTCCATTGAGTCAGTGATGCCATCCAACCATCTCATCCTGTGTCATCCCCTTCTCCTCCCGCCTTCCCAGCATCAGGGCCTTTCAAATGAGTCAGTTCTTCACATCATGTGGCCAAAGTATTGGAGTTTCAGCTTCAACATCAGTCCTACCAATGAATATTCAGGACTGATCTCCTTCAGGATGGACTGGTTGGATCTCCTTGCAGTCCAAGGGACTCTCAAGAGTCTTCTCCAACACTACAGTTCAAAAGCATCAATTCTTCGGTGCTCAGCCTTCCTCATAGTCCAACTCTCACATCCATACATGATTACTGGAAAAATCATAGCTTTGACTAGACGGACCTTTGTTGGTAAAGTAATGTCTCTGCTTTTTAATATGCTGTCTAGGTTGGTCATAAATTTCCTCCCAAGAAGTAAGCGTCTTTTAATTTCATGGCTGCAGTCACCATCTGCAGTGATTTTGGAGCCCCCCAAAATTAGTCTGCCACTGTTTCCACTGTTTCCCCATCTATTTGCCATGAAGTGATGGGACTGGATGCCATGATCTTAGTTTTCTGAATGTTGAGCTTTAAGCCAACTTTTTCACTCTCCTCTTTCACTCTCATCAAGAGGCTCTTTAGTTCTTCTTTGTTTTCTGCCATAAAGGTGGTGTCATCTGCATATCTGAGGTTATTGACATTTCTCCCAGCAATACTGATTCCAGCTTGTGCTTCCTCCAGCCCACCGCTTCTCATGATGTACTCTGCATATAAATTAAATAAGCAGGGTGACAATATATAGCCTTGACATACTCCTTTCTCAATCTGGAACCAATTCATTGTTCCATGTCCAGTTCTAGCTGTTGCTCCTTGACCCGAATACAGGTTAAATAGGTTAAATAAGCAGCATGACAATATAGAGCCCTGACATACTCCTTTTCCTATTTGGAACCAGTCTGTTGTTCCATGTCCAGTTCTAATTGTTGCTTCCTGACCTGCTTATAGATTCCTCAAGAGGCAGGTCAGGTGGTCTGGTATTCCCATCTCTTTCAGAATTTTCCAGTTTGTTGTGATCCACACACTCAAAGACTTTGGCATAGTCAATAAAGTAGGAATAGATGTTTTTCTGGAACTCTCTTGCTTTTTCAGTGATCTAATGGATGTTGGCAATTTGATCTCTGGTTCTTCTGCCTTTTCTAAAACCAGCTTGAACATCTGGAAGTTCACGGTTCACGTATTATTGAAGCCTGGCTTGGAGAATTTTGAGCATTACTTTGCTAGTGTGTGAGATGAGTGCCCTTGTGTGGTAGTTTGAGCATTTGTCATTGCCTTTCTTTGGGGTTAGAATGAAAACTGACTTTTTCCAGTCCTGTGGCCACTGCTACATTTTTCAAATTTGCTGGCATATTGAGTGCAGCATTTTCACAGCATTATCTTTCAGGATTTGAAATAGCTCAACTGGAATTCCATCACCTCCACTAGGCTGAAGTATAGTTGATTTAAAATGTTGTGTTAGTTTCTGTTGTACAGCAAAGTGAATCAGTTATGCATATATGTATATCCACTCTTTCTTAGGTTTTTTCCCCATATAAGTAATTTCAGAGTATTAAGTCTAGTTCCCTGTGCAATACAGTAGGTCTTTATTAGTTTTGTATTTTATATATAGTAATTGGTATATGTCAATCCCAGTCTCCAAATTTATGCTTCCCTTTTCCCCCCAGTAACCCCAAGTTTGTTGTCTACATCTGTGACTCTACTTCTATTTTGTAAATAAGTTCATTTGTACCATTTTTTAAGATTCCACATATAAGCAATATCATATGATACTTGTCTTTACTGTCTTTATTAACTTAATATGATAATCTCTATAAATGCATACATCTTGCTGCAAATTATTTCATTTTTTTTTTTTAAGGCTAAGTAATATGCCATTGTATGTTTGTACCACATCTTTATCCATTCATCCATTGATGGACATTTTGGTTGCTTCCATGTCTTGGCTGTTGTAAACAGTGCTGCAATGAACATTGGGTGCATGTGTCTTTTTGAATTATCATTTTCTTCAGATATATGCCCAGGAGTGGAATTGATGGATCATATGGTATTTCTAGTTTAAGTTTTTTGATGAACCTCTATACTGTTCTCCATAATAGTTGGATCACTTTACACCCCCACTGAGTGTGGGAATGCTCCCTTTTCTCCACATCCTCTCCAGCATTTATTGTTTGTAGAATTTTTGAGGATGTGACTGTACACTTCTGAGTAAGAACTCTCTGAAATATCCCAGCACATACGTATTTACAAATGATATACATTTACTACTGTACTAATATGTATATTATGAAGCATTCATAAAATAAGAATTAGGAATAAAATAATTCTTAAGTACAAATATTTTAATGTACTTTTCCATTGGAAGTACACCATTAACTATCTTTGATTTGACTTTATATTTTATATAGTCTTGAAAATTTTGGATACTTGTTTCTTGTTTCCTTGGCATATCTGATAAGATCATCATTGATTTTACTTCATGATGTACAGTTCAAAGGGGTTGCACTTGGAGAAGATATGTCAGCTCTGCTACATTTTTTGTATTTCATTTATGTTTTTATTAGTAATGATCAATATGAGCTTTAGGGAAACAATTTAACTGTCTGTTTACTTTAGATATACATGAAAGTCCGTATTCTTGTCATGAGCAAGTAGAGTTTAAAGATGAGTTTCCTAGAATTTTATTTACCATTTGCAGTTAAGGGCTATATTATTACTTTTTAAAGATTTCTTTCCCTCAGGGGACTTGTTTAAAATATGGAAATTCCCATGTGCCCACTACCATATATTTGATCCAGTAGGTCCTGGGTGCACCCCATGATATGCATTTTAAAAATTCTCAGAAAGTGATTCTGAAATACACTTAAAATTGAGAAGTACAACATATGGATTCTAGGTTTTTTAATGCACTTGTTTTGGAAATTCTCCTCTGTGCTCCTTAATCAGGATTAATTGTAGAAGAGTAAGTAGAATAAGGTCTGCATTCACTTCTTAAAGGGTAGCAAACAAGATGTATACAACTTAGAAGACCACATCCTCTGTAAATCCAGGCTTTCATGGTGCAGAACCCTAGGAAAAAGAGGTGTAGTGGCAGCTACCAGAGGAAAAGAAGGTAGCTGTTTACTAGAGCCCAGAGAGAAAAAGAAAAGGAGCCTTTTGAGGAACAAAGAAGTTTCTACTACTGAAAAGCAGAATGGGTTGTATTGGCTTATTGGCCAGTGACATCAATGAATTAGAGTTCAGAATGGACACTGGTTATTTTATTCATGTTTGTGTTTCAAGTACTTTATCCATACCATACCATACATTGGTCCGTGAATACAGGATGAAGGATATTTGTATTTGCTCAGCCATATATTACCACTTCTATAGTTTTCTTCATTATATAATAATTATATGTAAGTTAGTTTATTTCATAGATCTAGTAAAAGTAATTAGATAATTCAATTAAAATATCTATTTTAAAATAAGATTTCTGATAGAAGGATACACAATAATAATACATGTATCCACATATAGGTACACACTCACAGAGTAGCTATTCCAGATTACAGAAGTCTTTCAAGGATATGAGTAGGATCAAAATGTATTCTTATCATTGGAGAGATAGTAATACTGCTGGAAGATTTGCTTAATTCCTTAATTAGGCATGCAAAATATTTCATATTTAAATTGAGCAGCCATCTCGAAGGAAATTTGTAAAAGAAAAATGATTATTGTAAAATACTTTGAATTATAAATTATTAACACAGAAATAAAGAACACACTTTAAGGTCCCCCACAACTGGCTCATAAAATTTTTCATCAATATTATCCCAATTTTGTCAGTAGGTAATTTCAAATCATCAAGGTTTAAATGTGTTATCTACTATGACAATAGGAAATTATCAATAACCTCCCCCTCAAATATATTTGTTTGCTTCCAATTTTATTAATAAAAGCAGTACTTTTATTTTTTATTTACTTTTTGTCATCTTTTTCTTTCAGGTGCTATATTCTTGTTAATGTAATAACAACTTAGTAATACATCCTAGATGTTCTGAGTCAGATCTGGACACCATGTGTTGTGGCCCTGTACTTGAACAATTCACCCTTTTAGTGGTACTTTGGTTTCTTGACTGTATCAACAAGTCAGCCTAGAAACCTTTCCATAAAAATTACATGTGGGTGGCAGATTCAGGGTCATGTTTTTTTCTCTCCAGTCAAAGTTCTATTCATAAGTTTATTTTCAACTTATCTTGTTATTTCTGGCCACACTTCTCCTAAAGAGAAACAAAAATTGTTTATTGGCTGTTAGTCTTGATTCATGCTTGTTGAATGGCTCAAGTCAGTCATACAGTTATTGGAAGAAAAAAAAAATGGCTTCTGATCTAAAAAGCCCAAGAATGTATCTCAATTCTGAACACTGGTTACTCTGTAACTTTGAGCAACTCATTTAACCTCTCTGGATTTTCACTTTCTTGTGTGTTAAATATAGATAACAATAATACCTGCTTTATCCATATTGTCTTATTCTTAGAAGGAATTTAAAAGATAGTAAATATGGGCTTTGTAACATTTAAAGGAAACTACAAATTTAAAATTAATGTTTTACTTTTGCCTGATAAAGAGACAATGCTGTTTGAAAGACAACTATTGAGATGATGTTGACCCAGAATGAAAGGAGCTGTCTCCTTCTTTGATCCAAGTACTGATCACTTAAACTCATGGTGCAATCAGTTGGTTCAGGTCACAGGGGCCAAGACCTTATTATTAAGAATCATGTTGCACAAACTGCAGGACAAAGATTTCAACAGAAAACTGGGTCAGACCAGTGAATAAGTCAGAGAAGCAAACTACACTTCTTTTTTAATAAGGGTCAGGGTCAGATAGGAAAGTGATGGGAGAGTCCAGAGGGCTTTGGCCTCAAATCTTTTCAAGCAGACCTGCACTCCAAAATCAAGGCTGCAGCAGAGAAATAGTCAAAACTAGCATGGATCTCATTTAACCATCATCTAGAAGAAATGATGAGTCCTTGTCTAAACTGTTCACTGATTAACCAGGCAGTTTTATTTTGGCCAGAAGTAGACCCATGTTTAGCCAGAAGTAGACCATGTTTGGCCAGAATTACACGCTTAGGGCAGAAAGCGAAGCAGGACTAAAGAGCCTTTTGATGAAAGTGAAAGAGGAGAGCGTAAAAATTGGTTTTAAACTCAACATTCAGAAAACTAAGATCATGGCATCTGGTCCCATCACTTCATGGCAAATAGATGGGGAAACAGTGGAAACAGTGACAGACTTTATGTTTTTGGCTCCAAAATCACTGCAGATGGTGACTGCAGCCATGAAATTAAAAGACGCTTACTCCTTGGAAGGAAAGTTATGACCAACCTAGACAGCATATTAAAAAGCAGAGACATTATTTTGTCAACAAAGGTCCGTCTAGTCAAGGTTATGGTTTTTCCAGTAGTCATGTATGGATGTGAGAGTTGGACTATGAGGAAGGTTGAGCGCCAAAGGATTGATGCTTTTGAACTGTAGTGTTGGAGAAGACTCTTGAGAGTCCCTTGGACTGCAAGGAGATCCAAGCAGTCCATCCTGAAGAAAATCAGTCCTGGGTGTTCATTGGAAGGACTGATGCTGAAGCTGAAACTCCAATACTTTGGCCACATGATGTGAAGAACTGACTCATTTGAAAGGCCCTGATGCTGGGAAGGCGGGAGGAGAAGGGGATGACAGAGGATGAGATGGTTGGATGGCATCATTGACTCA
This sequence comes from Muntiacus reevesi, assembly GCF_963930625.1. Classification (NCBI taxonomy): domain Eukaryota; kingdom Metazoa; phylum Chordata; class Mammalia; order Artiodactyla; family Cervidae; genus Muntiacus; species Muntiacus reevesi. The sequence goes on along the minus strand of NC_089254.1, from coordinate 33,527,797 downwards.
ATGGACCTGAGTTTGAGGAAACTCTGGGAGTTGGTGATGGGCATGGAGGCCTGTTGAGCTGCAATCCATGGGGTTGCAAGGAGTCAGACATGACTGAGCGACTAAACTGAACTGACCTGAGACCCATGTTAGGAAGAGAAGGAAATATGAGTAGAAAGCAATTCAATAAAGAGTATGATTAATATGCAAATTAAATGCTAAAGAAGATAAAATAGAAATGTAGGTAACACTCTATTATTTCAAGTAGAAACTGCATCAATTTAGTGGTTAAGACTCTTAACATACCATCACGTTACAACTGGTAAAAACAAACCTTGAGAGGATAGATCATATACTGAAGTCCACATATTGACCAGGATTTGAAAACTTCTGTCTGGTGTCAGAACTTGTATTCTTGAATTCTACATCATGCTCTCCAGGGTGGTTGACAAGATGTTCTCATTTGGTAATCACCAATGAAAGTTTGTGATGTTTGGTGTTCTCAAAATATAAGTATAAAACAGATAGCTAAGTATGTAACAACTCAATTCCTCATGTATCACTCACATGAAACTTAGACACAAAATATACAGATAAATAAGATACCTCATGTAAAATGTCAAATAATATTATAGGTATCTTAGGAAAAAAGCAGGAGGGAAAATCTATATTAAAATAAATTTATTAATCAATGTTATGGATAACACCCAAAAATAAAGAAATAATAGCACTGACTTAAATGTCAAATTCCCTTTTTACAAAAAAAAACACATTCTATAATTATAGATTTCAACTTGAATGTTTTATAATACCACTCAAATTCATCACATGTAGTTTAATAGCCATAAAGCAAGGCTTTCCTGAAGGCATGAAACAGAGGCAAACAAATATAATCATAGCAGATAATAAAATTGCTAAGGTTGTGGTGGGATTTAGAAATCTCCAGCCAAATTTAGCTGTCCATTCTCAACATGTGTGCATTACTAATCCAATTATCCTAACATGTATTCTCATTTATAGAACACACACCCCTAAAACTAAAAAAAAAAAAAAAAAAAAATCTGAAAGTCTCTATCTCTCAAATTTATTTTGCTGCCACTTTCACCCACAAGAAGCTAAACATTTTCTTTTGTTTATGCTTTTGACAGTGAGTTGACATTTGCTTTAAACAAAGCTGTTTTCTAAGTAGCTAGAGATAAAATTGGAATTTTGTATTTAAATTTCAAATTACTTTAATGGAGAAAAATTACCTAAGATGGGTATTTGGAGACAGGTAGAAATTAACCATTCCAATGTAACACCCATATTAGTAAATGGTACCCTTTTCATACACACACACACACACACACACACACATACAACACGTGAGTGCATACATGCCAACTAAAACCTAAAAGTTAAATTGACCTGTCATTTCCCCTTTTTCCCCCCTTTTCCACTGACTTTTTTCTTAAAGATAAATTCAGTTGATTTACTTTTCTGTGTATGGAGGATCAGAGCTGTTTTAAAGACAGAGGCAGAATTAGCTGATGCTTTCAAGGGTTTATCTTCCCCCCCCTTGACTACTCATGACCTAAGTAGCCCTTCTCTCTGCCTCACAGAAAGGAAAGCTTTGCCCCACGCTTTGGTCTCCAGAGGAGATCCTGAACTGGGAGGGCATCATCAGTGAGGAGTGTGACCCTAGCTTAGGGGCTGGGAGCTAACTATAAATTTGCACTTCTGCTGCCTCTGCCATGCCATTCAGGGAACATTTCCTAATACTGCAAGGATAAGTGAGAAAGGGGCTGGTGCAAATGTCATTGTCTCTTAAACGTTATTTATTGGTTGACAGATTTTGGCCTAACTTCTTGATAGCACTTGAGAAGGAAAGCTATGCCCTTTACTTCAGAAGCACACTAATGGCCTGGCTTTTCATTTCCATAAAAATCACACAGACTGGGGCTGTTTATAAACTGCTGAATATTAGAACTTAAAGAAAACTTAGAGATAATTTTACCTTTATTTTTACTTTATAGATGAAGGAACTGAAGTCCAGAAATTTAAATATTAATAACTTGTCTGAATATCTGCAGCCATCTAGATGTAGAGGAAACCCTGGAATCCTGGTAGGTGACTGGTGCTGTGTTCTTTACTCTATAGCACAATTCTTCTTCTCAGAGAAGGTCACTTTGTAACTTAAAGTACACTGCTTCATATGTTAGTGGAAATATGAAATGGGAATGTTATAACTGAAAGTAATTATACAGTTCACCTAGCAGAATTTCTTATTTTGCGGTTAGGAAAACTGAGGCCCAGAAGGTATGCATAATGCAGTAGCAAGCTTGCCTAAACTGATGCATATAGGAGAATATGCACATTTTATCTAATTGAGTATTAGCTATATCATTGTTCAGTAGATCATTTTGTTCACACATGAGCAAAAACTCAATCATACCTATGTTTATCCCTTCTCCTCTCTTTTCCAGTACCCTTCCCTGCCCCAAAGTATTGTTTGAATTATAGAGAATTGTACTTGTTAGCGTAATGATGATATCTTAGTTAACCCTCAAATTTCTGTGTTCTAACACAGTTAATTATGGTTCATATATTAGTCAGCTGGATACAGTTGTTTTCAGTTTGGGTCCAGATCCCCTGGAGTAAGAAATGGCAACCCACTCCAGTATTCTTGCCTGGAAAAATTCTATGAACAGACGAACCTGGTGGGCTACAGTGTTTGCGGTCGCAAAAGAGTCGGACACAACCAAGCAACTGAGCACGTGGATATTTAGGGAAATCAAACTGCTTCTGTCTTGTGGTTCTTTCATCCCCTAAAACCTGGAGTTCTGTTCATCCAGCTGGTAGAAAAGAAAAGGAAAGTGAAGATAGCATGCCCTTTTGTTGGTTTATTTTGTTTTATTTGTTTTGTTTAAATTTTATTTATTTACTTCTGGCTGTGCTGAGAGCCCGTTGCTGCACATGGGCTTTCTTTAGTTTCTGCGAGAAGTGCCTCCTCTCTAGTTGCAGTGCATGGTCTTCTCATTTCGGTGGCTTTTCCTGTTGCAGAGTATGGGCTCTAGAGTATGGCCTCAATCATTGTGGTATATGGTGGGCTTAGTTGCCCCAAGCCATGTGGAATCTTAAAAGACCAGGGATTGAACCCATGTCCCCTGCATTGGCAGGCAGATTCTTAAGCACTGAATGACCAGGGAAGTCCGACATGCCCTTTTAAAATGCTTTGTCCCTTAATAAGCACACATCGATTCTTTCGTGTTTCATTAGGACTAACTATCATACAGCCCTTTCTAAGTGCAAGGAGGACTCGACTGAAATATTCAGTGATAGTTCTGCATAGTTAATGGAAACACATAGTTTTCTGTAGACAACTATCCACCTCTAGTGAAAGACTACATAAGTAATGTGCTTTGATATTTCTATTTATTGAGTCTTAACTCTGCCTACTAATGGTACTTTGTCTCTTCAGTAGTTTCCAACTGTTTTCAACCCTATAGACTATAGCCCACCAGGCTTCTCTGTCCATGGGGATTCTCCAGGCAAGAATACTGGAGTGGGTTGCCATGCCCTCCTCCAGGGAATCTTCCTCACCCAGGGATGGAACCTGAGTCTCTTATGTCTCCTGCATTGACAGGTTGGTTCTTTACCTACTAATGGATCATTCCAAATATTGACTCCTAATGGGTGATGATAGACTTTGGGCTCATATTCAGGCATTGGACCTAATGATATAAATTTTCTAAAACTGTTCTTGCTATGATTTTTGTTTCAGTATAACAGGAACACGAATGAAATGAAATTCATTATTTTATGTTGAAATATATCAATCTCTGTCTATAAATAGCAAGTCATATAATGGATCTCATATTATACCATGGACAACTGTTATGTTTTACTAGTTTTTCTACAGAATCAATCATGTTTTACTAAATATACAAGTTCACATTTTCAACTATGGCATAATAAGATCTTCTAACTAATAATGTAGAACATGTGTTTTTATGTTTTGCAAACCTGAAGAGCAAATGACCTTTATGCAGGGTGTCTATTTTTTAAACATCATAGAAATGATGGAATTGGGCTATTTTGGTTATCATCACTTTCATACACAGTCCTGCACCAGGGGAAGGTTGGTTGTCATCAGTAGCGGAAGCAGTAATACCTCCATTTGTGTCTTAATCTACACAAGTCAAACTGCTGTAGGTATTAGAGAAGGGAAGTTAAAAAAGCCTCTTGAATCCTCTGCAGCTGGGGTTAGACGGGTCCAAAAATCTTGTAGTGTCAAAGATAGTGGGGCAATCTCATCCTAACATTGCTGCAGGGATGAGGGTAACACTTCACAAGTAGACCTTTTGGTTCTGTGTTAGAGAAGTGCACAGCATCCTAGCAGAAAATTTTGTGATTATAGTCCATGATATGGAAAAGTAGTAATTCAGGAGAATCTTTATTTCAGTAAAAATGCAAAGAAATATAGTACACATTAGGGAAAATGACTTTAAATCTCAGCTGATGTTTATTGACTGTTTTGCAAATTTAGAGCAGATAAAGAATGTAAACAGTACCAGTATTGCCCTCATCTGTTTAGGCAGTTTAGTAATCTGAATCAACACGAAGATCTTAGGGTTGCTTCTTATGAAGTCACACTTCTTGGTCTGTAAACTCCTGCAGCATTCTTAATTCCTCTTGACAATGTGTTACCATTTATAACACAAACACCTACACCAATTTATAGAAATTAAATAGGACAGTAGCTACTGTCCTGTTTTGAAATTCTCTCTGCTTACAAGCAACATTAAAATAAAAGACTATTTTCCTGTAATTTATAGTCACCTTCCTACTCAGTAATCATTACATTAATATTTCAAAGTAATCTGCTTGATCACACAAAGTAAATTTAGAAATTTAGAAATAGTCCAATTCATTGTGTTTCAAACTGAACTAGCTAGATAGAATAGCATTTTTCTAATAATCAGAATTTTTATGCTAGAAATCAGGATATAGAATCAGGACATTATTTCCTTGGTTTTCTTGATAGTGCAAGGCTAAAGAAAGATTCTGATTTTCTAAATCATCTACTGTGTACCTACAGTTCAAGCTAATATACTTCACAGTTTCTTGGGCAGAGGATTTTCATATGTGCTCAGAGATAAAGCTTCTCTCCTTATTAATTGAATTTTCTTATTTTTAAAGGTCAAATTCAAAAGATTTGCCTTGTGCTAAGTTTAATTTTAATGTTTTCCAAGGCTTAAATCACTCGGAGTATAACTTGAGGTGTTCCAGGATGTTTTTTCAGGTGCCTTCTTGGATAATTATAAATAAGAAGAGATGGGACATATGTACTCAGCTAGAAAGTATAATAATATCTTGCTATTCTATCTTTATTTCAAGGAAAGAAATGAAATTTTCTCTTTGAGCTTGCAACAAGATAGAGTTAATAAATATTTGTTGAAAGAATAGAAAAAAGGAAAAAAATAATTTTGGGAAAAGCAACAAAAAATAAAAAAATAAAACCAATTGAAACTCCAGTACAGAATGGTATTTTAATCTATACCCAATTGAACCTTTCTCTATGTGCAAATATACTCACATTAATTTGTTTTTAATGTAAAGTATGTTCATATATACTGCTATATAGTAGATTTTCACTCAAAAACAATAAAACAATTATTTCCTAATCAATATCTACTTCAAATTGTTTTTAAAACTATGTAATATCCCATTTTATGACTGTAAAGTTACTGTTCATTCAATCCTATATTGTGGGACATCTATTTTTAAATTCGTATATAGCATAGTTATCTTTATTACTATAATTTCAAATTATATATGTTCTGATTTTCTTAGGAAAGTTTCCTTAAGATAAATTCTTGAAATTGATGATTCAAAAGACATCCTGTAGCTTGTAAAGACTTTTTTCAGTTATTTCTTAATTGAGGAAGAACATTATGATGTGACCTTTCTGTTACAGTTTTTCAGATGTGGAAGTACGATGTTCAAGTAGCCAAAAAAGAGGAGAGAGGTCACTAAGATATGAAATTAGCTCCCCATCATGTTACTCTATCAATAAAACCTACTTTAATAATGGGGACACTATAGCTTCCCACTGTTAATTTCTGATTTGTTTGGATATTTACTAGTCATTAAAAAACAAAACAGTAGCATTAAAATGGTTTCCCAATTAGCTAATCATAGATTTTCATGCAAGTATCCTAACAACTGCTTCATTGTAAAGGAAATGTAATGATTTTAAACATTCTACATATAATATTAACCATTATATATAATGATATTAAACATCATGTGTTTAAAGATAAAATTAAAATTATATATGTATTGATAGTAAATGTCATATATAATAATATTGAACATTATATATTATATATATATATATATATATAATGAGTTAGAATTTAAGGTTGTTGAGGATTTCCTAGTTTTGAATTACTTGAGTCCTCTACATTTCACCCTGCAATGCAAATACATATTGACTGGAATAAAGCTAGCAAAACTGGTATTTCCTGAATGACAAGATGCCTATACTCTTTGTGGCAATATTTTAAGCCCATGCTTCATTTTGATAAATACAAAATCTTACTTCCTTTCCTCTCCACCACAAGATCCTATCCTTATCCACAAAGATTTTTGTCAGGATTCATTTTGAATAGTTCATATCATGAAGACAATACATTAGTTTCCTATTCCAAATACAAAATTACATATTGGCTATGCATTTCAAACCACAGGATCTGTAGCATTTCCTTTTCAAGAATCACTGCTCTTGATTTTCCAGTGGAAAAAGAACAAATTGTTATGATTTGTGACTCTTCCTCTTCTCTTTTCTCTTTCATTTCCCCTTTCTCTTTCTCTTTCTAAAGGATGCATTCCTATAGCCTTTGGGGAAGGGGTGGAGGTAGTACAGGGAATAAGGTGTGAGCTTGTCTGGTAGTTCAGCCTGGTGAGGGATGTTGAGAACCAAAACAGAATAAGGCAGCCAACCTGTGAAGGGGTGGGGTGGCCTGGTGTGTGACATCACTCTGGAGGGATGGCTTGCTGTGGGGTTTCAGAAACCGAGTAGGCTGAGATGTTTACACATGGGGTGAATTACTCTGGGATATTAAAAACTGAGTGGGGCGAAGACGGTGTTTATCTTAGTGCAAGAGTCGATAAACAAGGTTTGCACGTAGTGGCTGGTTGGCTGTGGCAATGAGACATTGGTTCGTGTGCAGAATGAGTTAAATATGTTAGTAACTTAAGAATAATGAGACCTCAGCTTCCCACTATCAGAGAAGGAAGTTAAAAATACAGAGAGGGAGAATACAAGAATAAACCCTGTGATGTGATTGTAAGTGGAGTGTGAACTCATGGACCTCAATAACTATGGATTTAGAAATGATTTCAAATGATTTCATATGTGTATATAAAAATATGGTTATTAATAAAGAAACATATGTAAATATAAGTATGTAAATATTAATACAGTTCATATGTGGACACAAGTATTTATCTATATACATATAGTCTCACGCAGAGGACCTTGGCACAGTAAGCTTGCCAACATTTTCTTATTATTGTAAATTGAAGTCAGGTAAGGACTGTTTTAGATTTCCCATTTCCTTGTTTATTTGGGTAATTCTCATGACCCCTTTTCATTTTACTCCCAGTGTGTGATTTTTATTTGGGGGGATGTATAATAGTAGGGATATATGAAATTTACTTCTAAAATGTTGCATTGTGAGTAATGGTTTGTTCTATTTGGATGCTGGAAAATAACTTGTTTATCAATAGACGTTCAATGAAACAGTAACCAGTTGACTACAACTATACAGTTGACTGTATATGTATTCAATGATTTTTCCTTTATATTATGGCTTTATTTTCACTTGTTATTATTTGTATTTAGAAAAATCTCTCATTTTGTAGTTTTTATAAATGCTTTTGAATATGAAGATTTTTATAAAAAGACAAATGTTTTATACGAAAGAAAGTGAAACATATATAGTGAGTTATATTTTCTGAAACATGGGTGTGTTTTTCTACCATTTATGTTATCTTTATGTGTGTGTGTGTGTATGTATACACTGGGCTTCCCACATATATGTTGTTGTTCAGTCACCAAGTCATATCCAACTCTTTGCAATCCCATGTGTATACAGACACATATATGTTATGTCTGTTACTATATATATATATACATATATATATATGTATGTATATATATATATATATGTCCTTTATATATTTTTTTACTGAACTATTAAGTCATATCTGGCCACACTGAAAGTTTAAAGGTTTTTCTGGATAACCATCAACAAGTTTGATGTAGGTAATTATTCAATCTAATTGACAGAAAAATTATGACAACTTCAACTGTGTTCATCTGCTTGGACTGCCATAGCAAAATATCACAGACTGAGTGGCTTAAACAACAGAAAGATATTTCCTTGTGGTTCTGGAGGTAGAAGTCTGAGATCGAGGTGTCAGCTAGTTGGTTTCTGGTGAAGTCAGTTTTCTGGCTTGTACACAGCCACTTTCTCACTATGCCCTTTTGTTCCCTTTCCTTCCTGTGTGCATGAGGAGAGAAAGCAAGTGAGCTCTCTGGTGTCTCTTTCTATAAGGATGCTGATCCTAATGAAACAGGGCCACACCCTTATAAACTTATTTGATCTTAATTACTTCCTTAGTGACCCCATCTCAAATATAGCCATACTGTTGCTTGGATCTTTGATGTATGAAGTTTGGTGGGGGACACAAACATTCACTTCATAACATCAATATTAATAGGAATTAATTTCTTCTTTAGTTGTGTTTATTTTTTAAAAATCTGTCAATTGCATAAATTTGTAGACATTGGATTGAGGAAATCTGATTTGCAGACATGTTTAACAAAATTTATTTTTTGCAATCAGTATTTACTAACAATTTTATTTCTAAAATTTAACTTACTGATATACTCCAATAAATTGCAATGATATATATATTTGTTCAAAACTTTTCATTTTGTCATTAAAGTAATAAGAAAACATTATAAACAAATGAAAACTCCATGTCTATGTGGCCAATTATGTAAATGTTAATGTATTAGTATAGTGGAAAAACATAACTGTTTAAAAGAACATGAGAGATCTATATTACTGATATGAGCATATGGTTAATCTATATTTTTATTGCAAAAGACATGGTTTAAGAGATTTATTTGTATAAATCTAAATGGCAACCCACTCCAGTACTCTTGCCTGGAAAATCCCATGGACGGAGGAACGTGGTAGGTTACAGTCCACAGGGTCGCAAAGAGTCGGACCGAATGACTTCACTTTCACTTCACTTTCAAGTATTTGTGTATACATAGTGGCAGTACTACGTATATGCAAGAAAATGTATGTAAATATAATATATATCTTAGAAGGAGACTAGAAAAAAAGAGTTCAGTGGGAGACATTTTATGTTTTAGGTTATACTTTTCTTTAATTTTTAAATTATGTTTACTATGAGTATATATTATCTTTTGAAAATTTTTTCAAAAGATTTTCTATAACTGGTTAGGATCATTAAGTAGAAGGAGGTGGGAGTCATGGGTCCCACAAAGCTTACTGTGTTTAGCAGCTTATTTAGATCTAACACAGAGACCTAGTATTAGTCACATGTTTAATAACTACAGTTTTTTCAGGAGTTTATGTCGACTTTTTCTGACAGATATAGCTGTGAACTTATCTTAAGCATTGTGAACTAAAAAACTGTAAAAACAAGAGTGCTATTGAAGACAAAGAGAAACATCAGCAATTAGTACATTTATGCTATGTCAACATTTATTCTGCTGCCAGGTATATCTTGAATTTTACTACAGCATGTTGCATTGGCTTCTTTTAAATTTTTGATGTTAATGTTTTTTGCTAAACAAGCAAAAACTGGATTTTATGATTTGATGTTGAGCACATAATTTCCTAAGATACTAACTATATTGCCTGGAAAGTTTCACTTGCTATATCCTATAAATATAATAGACATATAAGCCCATACAATTAAGACTATAAAACTTCCATATTATACTAATTTTGATTTAAAAGCAGGAGAAATGTTTCTTAAATTACATTTATGGATTCTCTTTCACCAATTTATCATGAAATTGTCAGAATCCTTCTTTAGCCCCTCCCTATCAAATTCTCATATTTTTCTACAAGTGCATTATTAATACTTTTTCTACAGTGTTAAGTCTGTTTAAAATTCCATGGCTTTCATATGCTTTATTCATTCTCTCTGCTGTAAATATTCTTTTCCAACTTGGATTTATATGACAGCCTATTAAACATAAAGTTTTTTCTTTTCTTCATTTTAGAGGTGGGATCAAGAGTTCAGTTTCAAGAAAAAAAAACCCAAAACCTAAGATACAGGCTTTCCATCTTGTTTTATTTTTATTTTTTTGGTTTGGCAAATTAAAATGGCAACTTCATGTTGCACATGAAAATAATAATCACTTGGGCTTTTTTAACTTCAATCCAGAGATAATTCAGTATCCTTATTTTTTAGTTTACTTTCTTATTAAATGACACACTTACTGTATACTCAGTGACCTCTTTCTTTTCTTAAATATAGAATTAAACTATAAATGATAGTAAATATTCTTTCAATTTCTGTGGTTGTGGAAGATCCCCAGATAGCATATTTGCAGATTTTGTGGTAGTTGTGGTAGCAGAAAAAGGATTCTGAACTCATAGTTTTCTTTGATGAAATGGTTATATGAAGGAAAAGGCAGTTTTCCAGTTTCAACATTGAAAGCTTAAGATACTGATTTTATTTCTGTTCATATCCAAGAAAAGTCTTTGCATTATAAGCCAAAGATTTTCATCAAACTGATTGTATTGTTTAAAGTGAAGGTTAAGCATAGTATCCTTTGTGTTATAGAAAGACTATCGAGGGCAAGGGCAGATGTTTTCAAAGCACATGCCATAGAGCCTTTTATTGAGTTTATACTGTGGAAATTTATGATACTGTAAAGATTTATCTAGACATCAGTGGATAACTGATGGTAAATGAAAGAACTCTGTGGCTCCTTATAAGGCATGTGCACTAAGCACAATGACCTTTGTGCTCTTTCAAATAAAAATAAGATATAATCATAAAAATAATAATTGAGATACTTTTCTACAGCTTATTTTTTTGAAAAATGATATTGGGTTAATTATCTCTTTATCCTTTCTATTTCATTTTTTTTTTAATTGCAAAGCACTTATCCTCTTGGAAAATATTTTTAAAATGTAAATGTTCTGTCTTATAAAGTATAGGAACTAGGGCTGAAAATGTTTGAACACAATCAAAATATCCACATCATTATTCTTTGAAACATTGTCAATTTATGTGACATTTAATTTGAAACATGTAATATATGTAATGAATATATGTAATTTAAAGTCTACAGATTAAACCTTTGTATTCCTTTAGTAGAAAGCAAATATGTTGAATTTCAAAAATTAGAGTTCTCTTTATCACTTTGTTGTGAAGAAATTTTTAAAGTAAGACTTTATTACATATAAGTGCAATTTCAGGTTCCTGTGCAATAATACAAAATTCTTTTGTTTGTTTGTGATCAACAATATGTTTTTCTGAGGCAAATCACATTAAAAGCAAGTATTAACTTTGGCAATAGATATGTGAATCAAATAATTTATAAATTAAGATATTCTTCTTGCCTTCCTTGTTAATTTTCATACAAACCAAGCTGGCAAAGAGACACAGGAAAACATTCTTTTCTAATATTTTTTATTATAATATGTGAAATTGGTCATAGACACAATGTTGCTATATATTTTATAAATTTTATACAGGAAAGCAAAAAGTATTTTTTACTTAAAACTATGACTTTTTTCTATATACCTTTGAATATTTGATGTTCCCCATACTGATAGATATTTGAGGGGGTTTCTATTTTTGTTTTTCTCATCAAATATTTGTCATAAAAGTTAATATGTATCCCGCATACTATAAATTTGTATCTAAATAATTTCAGCATGTCCGGATAACACAAAAAAAGCACAATTATCCAGATATTTTTCTACCATAAATGTCTGTTTTCTGAAAGATGACTTTATTTTCATTTTAATCACATGATTGTCATCCACTAAGCATTGTGTGTATTCAAAAACGGAATAAACCATAGATATCTATATCTATACCTATATATACGTATACATGTAGAGAGAAAGAGTGATTGAGAAAGAAGTGAAATGAGAGGTAGAGGGAGGGAGAGAGAGAAAAAGAGAGAGACAGGCAGACAGGCATGCATGATTTAACAAAAATCTACTGGTACACGTTGGTATTTGCTTCCAGTGTAGGATCTGGAAATCTCATCAGATAGCTGGTGTTGATGCCTTCCAGGCAGCAGAGTTGAAATTCTGCTCTTTCTTCATACAGTCTTTTGATTCTGTTCTTTTCTTCGACCACCCACATGTTTTGGAGAACTGTTTTTCAAAAGGACCTAGTGATCCTTTATTCTTTTGATCTTTCATTTTACCTCCTCTAGTCTCTCTCTCTCTCTCTCTTTTTTTTTTTTTGGTGCCATTTTTGTGATGCTATAGTTTATGAGTATAGAGATGAGAGAATTATGAAAAAGGTGATGAGAGAGGAAGTCATGTACCCATTGTGACTCATTGCTCTAGATTAAGAGGCAAACAACAACACACTAAACCTAGTAAGTGCCTTGAGACCTATTTGTTTCCAACAATAATAATCCTAGAGGACAACTGAGTTGTCCACTTTACACAAAGCCTTACCTGGCACAGCACATTGGCTTCAACATACTCTGTAGGAATCCCTGGACAGTTTCAATGTTTTTTCACTCAGTTTATTTCCTAAATAAAATAAAATCTCAATTTATTTCTTTTTTTATTCAGTCACTCACTATAAGAAAGAAAAGTTCAGTTATAAAATAGCACTCTTCCACATTTTAACAAAAAGAAAATATATGTCACCATTGTTTTGAAATCATGAAATCACATAGTCTTAAGCCTTCAGAAGATAGACATCTTTAAATAGTATTGGTTTATGAGATAATCCTTTTGTCTTAGAAAGATTTTGCCAACTATCATTTCATTGTCAGAGTACATGAAATATTTTGCTTAATATGCTGCATTATTAAATAAGTGTTTTGATTCATTGCTAATTTTTAAAATGTCCTCCAGTAACGGAATATTTGATTCAATAAAATTATATAAAAATATTTTCCATATTCAAAAACATTCACTAGGAGTAGGATTTTGACCCTACTGGATCTTATCCACAAAAAGTTATCTTTTAAGAAATAATTATTTTTAATAAAAGCTTCATTGCTAAACTCCAAATAGCACATTTACTGTTTGTTAACATGTGTCCAACTTTTATTATGAGTATATCTTTAAGTGTCTATGATGAAAAATCAAAATAAAGTGAGAAATGTTTTATAGTTCTGTTTTATCTTGTTAGTGTTCCAAATGGAACACTGGAAATGATTAAATATAAAAACTCTTCCAATAACCAATTACATATTTGTCATAGTTAGAATTTTCCCCTTTCCTTAATCAGCATTTCTGATCTAACCCAATTCTATTTCCGTTGCTCCCCTTATTCCTGCTGATCATTCTTTTTAAACTACTCACTTTGCCAGCATACTTCTTATTTTCTACCACATCATTTGGAACCTGTTTTTAAATTTAAGCAAGCTTCAGTATACATTTGCTTTTCAAGAAAAATCTCATCTTAACTACTTTAAGTAAAACCTAGTTACCTTGAATGGTAAAACTCAGATACCTTTTGTTTCTCTGGTCCATTTATTGACAATCAGTCTACTTTCCTCTTCCCATTAGTACTTTCAGATCACTGCCCAACAAAGTGGCTTTGACTATTTGTCTGTTATCTCTGCCTCTTAATCAATGGCCTCCTTTTCCTTCTCATTCCCTCCAGTTCTTGTCTGATTTTTGCCACCATAAAGTTCTGTGTCTCACTCTGTCTTTCTTCTCTAAGCCTTATAGAGCCTTTCCAGAGTAAAATGCTTCTATGATGATCAACCATTTCAGTCATGGCATTGCTTAAACCATAAGGATTAATTTTTTCCTTCACTTACTTTACTAAAACCAGAATCATGGGCTTCTCTCCATTGTTTTCTGTGTTAATTATGGGCTACGCTTTGGCTTCAGTGCATGTTCATGGAGTCAGTCCTCCACAGGTCCTCAATGTTGACAGTACACTGAATTACAAACAGTGCTTCAGATCACTTTTATCCTCAGTCATTATACCCTTGCTAAAGCAATCAACATATCTTGTTCCTGTATTGCAGAAACTGAGATCATCTAATGTGAGAAGTTTTAATGTTTCTCTTCTTCTCAGTATTGATCTAGTTTTTCTTATGAAGATTAAAACTCTTAATTAATGTGCTGAGGCCCTTAGCTTATTTAAGTTGAATTTGGCAGATCTCTCTTCTTTAGCTGTTTGCTCTCTACCTGCATGCTTAGCTCACCTCTACATCAAAATGCCTTCCCTCAAACCTACTTTCTCATGTAGTCATTAAATGATCCTTCTTTCTCTCAGTGTCAAAGGGCACATGGGAGTAATCTCTACTTGCCTCTTGAATTTTCTTATCCCCACTCAGCTTTCCTTTCATCTCCTGTTGCAACAAACTCAACGAGAACAACTTCCTCCTAATAGTGTGCTTTGGTTCCAGCCATCGAACACTTTGAGTTCAGTTCCTGTGATATTTTACACCTTTCTTTCCTCTTTAAGGAGTGTTCCTTCCTTGATATATTGGGAGTTATTCTTGTAAATCTTTTTCTAGTTCTTTCACTATGCCTTTATTTCATTTGCATCTTTACAGGTTTTCCCCCCTTTCTCTGCCATAAATGTAAGCATTCATAGAATTCTACTTTTCCTTCTTTTTTCTCCAGCTCCTTTATTATGTTGTAATATTTACTCCATTTTCTATATCCATCACGTTTGTGTATATTTGTTCCAAATTCATTTCCAGGCCAATATCTCTCCTAGACTCCAGAAACATATATCAAAAGGTTACTTGAATTATCCATCCTGGTGTATTGTGAGCTCTCAGAAATCAACCACAGGAATTCCAATTTAATCATTAATTTCCATGAAGTGGACACTGTTTTTGTTTTTAAAAGATACTATAAGTTTCTTACATCCCCTTGTGTAAACCTGACCTTCATTAATTTTGTCCAGTTATTGGTGTTGTGTAGAGGGAAGAAGGGGAAGATATCTGCACTCATCATGGATGGGGCATGGTGGGGGAGTTTTACCAGTTCAGACAGCTGATATAGAGAAAGAGATAAAACAACAGCAAGAATGAATATAACGACAAAAGCTTCTACTTCTACAAAATAGCAGGCTTGTACTTCAAAAATATCACAGTTGTGAAAGATGAGAAGTCACAGAACTCTTCCAGATTAAAGGAGACTGAAATGACATGGCAACCAAAGGTAATGCAAGAGTCTGAGCTGGATCCAGATCAGGGGAAAAGGCTGTAAATGACTTTATTGGGATATCTGTTAAAGCACTGAATGAAGAAAGTATATTTAGATAATAGTATCTCATTAAATTCCTTAATTTGATAATTGTATATTGGTAAATGTTAGAGAATGTTGTTCTTAGCTATATAACAACCAAAAGTTCCTAGAGGTAAAAAGAACTGCTACCTACAGCTTTTAAATGTTTCAAGAAAAAGTAAAAGCTTCAAGTAAAGTTTTTCATGTTTCTGGAGGTAGAGAGGATGTGATTGCTGAGAGAACCCTGAGGGCCAGCTCCCAAGATGAAGGACTTGGTATCTAACACTTATCTTTGTAATGATCCTGGACATGCTCAGAGAGAAGCTTTAGTAAAGTGTTGGAAAATGGGAAAGAGACATAAGCCCAGACCTTCCCTGGTAGGAACCAGAGTAAATTCACATCATACTATCAGCAGAATATTCTCCTTCAATGCTGCTGAAGCCCAAAAGAAAGCAACTCTGAAGCAGAAGCAGAACGATAAGTAAAAGATTGTGCAGAGATGAGTGGTCCTATTGCAAATGACAGCAGCACTGGAACTGCTCACTGGCAAACATTTGAACTATCTTGAATGACAGTTGCTTAAAGGTTGCATCCGTGTGACTTAAGCATAGATTAACCCAGTAAAACTCTTGAAAGGCTTATAAAGTTAAAATTTCTTCCTCTTAATCCTGGATAGAGACAAATAACTACCCAGCATACAATGTAACTTCAGAGAAATCATGTTAAAAGATCTTAAAATAGCTTAGAAAATTAAACTTATTAGGAATTTATAATTAACATATACATACAACTCTGTTTTTGTTTAGTCACTAAGTGTATCTGACTCTTTAGTGATCCCATGACTGTAGCCCAACAGGCTCCTCTGTCCACAGGGTTTCCAAGGCAGGAATACTGGAGTGGGTTGCCATTTCCTTCCCCAGGGGATCTTCCTGACCCAGGGGTTGAGCCTGTATCTACTGCTTAGCAGGTGGATTCTTTACTACCAAGTCACCTGGGAAGCCCACATACAACTATGTATTGATATAAATATAATCAACAAAGACCTACTGTATATCACAGGGAACTCTACTCAATATTTTGTAATAACCTATAAGGGAAAATAACTGATAATATAAATATATGTATATATTTACACACGTATATACACTTAGAGTCATGTTTTATATATTTAAACTGCATCACTATGCTGTATACCTGAAACTAACTAAATCAATTACACTTCAATTTAAAATCAATAAAAGATGAAAATCATTGACAGTTCTAAGAAATAATGTGGTAGACAGCATTTTTACTTTATTTTTTCTACTAGAATTTGTAGCTTGGCAAAACAAGGTCTGAAAAATAAGGGACGAAGGAGGGTCGCTTTGCACTACTACCGTACAGTTTTCTGTCATCTGTTGTTGTTGTCGCTAAGTCGTGTCAGACTCTACCACCCCATGGACTGCAGCCTCTTGATGAAAGTGAAAGAGGAGAGTGAAAAAGTTGACTCAAAGCTCAACATTCAGAAAACTAAGATCATGGCATCCAATCTCATCACTTCATGGCAAAGAGATGGGTAAGCAGAGGAAACAGTGGCTGACTTTTTTTGGGGGTTGGGGTCCAAAATCACTTCAGATGGTGATTGCAGTCATGAAATTAAAAGATACTTACTCCTTGGAAGGAAAGTTATGATCAACCTAGACAGCATATTAAAAAGCAGAGACATTACTTTGTCAACAAAGGTCCATCTAGTCAAGGTTGTGGTTTTTCCAGTAATCATGTATGGATGTGAGAGTTGGACTCTAAAGAAAGCTGAACACAGATGAATTGATGCTTTTGAACTGTGGTGTTGGAGAAGACTCTTGAGAGTGCCTTGGACTGCAAGGAGATTCAACCAGTCCATCCTAAAGGAAATCAGTCCTGAATATTCGTTGGAAGGACTGATGTTGAAGCTGAAACTCCAATATTTTGACCACCTGATGCAAAGAGCTGACTTATTTGAAAAGAGCCTGATGTTGGGAAAGATTGAAGGCAGGAGGAAAAGGGGACAACAGAGGGTGAGATGGTTGGATGGCATCACCGACTCAATGGACATGAGTTTGGGTAAACCCTGGGAGTTGGTGATGGATAGGGAGGCCTGGCATGCTGTGGTTCATGGGGTCGTAGGGAGTTGGACACGACTGAGCAACTGAACTGAACTGAACTTAATGGTCCAGCGGTTTCCCCTGTTTTCTTTTGTTGAAGTCTGAATTTTGCAATAAGGTGCTCATGATCTGAGCAACAATCAGCTCCAGGTCTTGTTTTGGTTGACTGTACAGAGCTTCTCCATCTTTGGCTACAAAAAGTATAATCAATCTTTGTCATAGATCTGATCTAGCAAAGATCAGATCTTTCCAAGCAGCCCTCAGGATCTCAGATAAACACTGATGCCTAAGGAATTTCTCAGCTGCTTAGGGAGTGATCTGAGCTGATATGCACTA
The DNA here is from genome assembly GCF_963930625.1 of Muntiacus reevesi. NCBI lineage: Eukaryota > Metazoa > Chordata > Mammalia > Artiodactyla > Cervidae > Muntiacus > Muntiacus reevesi. Next base: position 33,509,853 of record NC_089254.1, on the reverse strand, counting down.
GCATAGGTGTGTATGTCGTTAGCTGAAGCATGATCTTTAGACAGATTGGTGGTAACTGCCCTGAGGCTGCACAGTAGCCCTTTGGGCATAGTAAGGAAGAGGGAAATAATAGTGGTGGAGAATGGTTATTTTCCCTTTTCTAGCAAGATCCTCTGGGATTATTACAATTATCTTACTATTGGGATAAATATGCCCCTATAGTTTATATATATGTTTGTATATAAATATTGTATATGTATATAAAATGTTACTTCTCTTCCAGATTTGCTTATTGTTTTGAGTTCTTTGAGATGTATGAAAATCATTCTTGTGTAGTAGAATTTGAGTGTCCTACTAAATGTGTCAGAATTAAGATATTTTATAAACCAAAAACTGAATGCCCCTGTCTTATTCACCACTTAAAATTCATTTTTTTTCCTGAAAATAAATCTGAGTAACTAATGAGTATAGAGTATTTTTAAAAGATGGCCAAGTCTGCTAATTTTACCATATACTTATAATATCTTAGTTTTATGGCTATTTCTCAGAGAAGGAAGGTAATATTTAGAAGTTAGTTCAGTCACTCAGTCGTGTCCGACTCTTTGAGACCCCATGAATCGCAGCACACCAGGCCTCCCTGTCCATCACCAACTCCTGGAGTTTACTCTAACTCATGTCCCTTGAGTCGGTGATGCCATCCAGCCATCTCATCCTCTGCCGTCCCCTTCTCCTCCTGCCCCCAATCCCTCCCAGCATCAGGGTCTTTTCCAAGGAGTCAACTCTTCGCATGAGGTGGCCAAAGTATTGGAGTTTCAACTTCAGCATCAGTCCTTCCAATGAACACCCGGGACTTATCTCCTTCAGGATGGACTGGTTGGATCTCCTTGCTGTCCAAGGAACTCACAAGAGTCTTCTCCAACACCACAGTTCAAAAGCATCAATTCTTCGGTGCTCAGCTTTCTTCACAGTCCAACTCTCACATCCATACATGACCACTGGAAAAACCATAGCCTTGACTAGATGGACCTTTGTTGACAAAGTAATGTCTCTGCTTTTTAATATGCTATCTAGGTTGGTCATAACTTTCCTTCCAAGGAGTAAGCGTCTTTTAATTTCATGGCTGCAGTCACCATCTGCAGTGATTTTGGAGCCCAAAAAATAAAGTCTGACACTGTTTCCGCTGTCTCCCCATCTCTTTCCCATGAGGTGATGGGACCAGATGTCATGATCTTAGTTTTCTGAATGTTGAGCTTTAAGCCAACTTTTTCACTCTCCTCTTTCAATTTCATCAAGAGGCTCTTTAGTTCCTCTTCACTTTCTGCCATAAAGGTGGTGTCATCTGCATATCTGAGGTTATTGATATTTCTCCTGGCAATCTTGATTCCAGCTTGTGCTTCTTCCAGCCCAGCGTTTCTCATGATGTACTCTGCATATAAGTTAAATAAGCAGGGTGACAATATACAGCCTTGACGTACTCCTTTTCCTATTTGGAACCAGTCTGTTGTTCCATGTCTAGTTCTAACTCTTGCTTCCTGACCTGCATACAGATTTATCAAGAGACAGGTCAGGTGGTCTGGTATTCCCATCTGCTTCAGAATTTTCCACAGTTTATTGTGATCCACACAGTCGAAGGCTTTGGCATAGTAATAAAGCAGAAATAGAAGTTTTTCTGGAACTCTCTTGGCTTTCCGATGATCCAACAGATGCTGGCAATTTGATCTCTGGTTCCTCTGCCTTTTCTAAATCCAGCTTGAACATCTGGAAGTTCTTGGTTCACGTATTGCTGAAGCCTGGCTTGGAGAATTTTGAGCATTACTTTACTAGCGTGTGAGATGAGTGCAATTGTGTGGTAGTTTGAGCATTCTTTGGCATTGCCTTTCTGTGGGATTGGAATGAAAACTGACCTTTTCCAGTCTTGTGGCCACTGCTGAGTTTTCCAAATTTGCTGGCATATTGAGTGCAGCACGTTCACAGCATCATCTTTCAGGAATTGAGGCTCAACTGGAATTCCATCACCTCCACTAGCTTTGTTCGTAGTGATGCTTTCTAAGACCCACTTGACTTCACATTCCAGGATGTCTGACTCTAGTTGAGTGATCACATCATTGTGATTATCTGGGCCATGAAGATCTTTTTTGTACAGTTCTTCTGTGTATTCTTGCACCTCTTCTTAATATTTTCAGCTTCTGTTAGGTCCATAGCATTTCTGTCCTTTATTGAGCCCATTTTGCATGAAATGTTCCCTTGATATCTTTAATTTTCTTGAAGAGATCTCAAGTCTTTCCCATTCTGTTGTTTACCTCTATTTCTTCGCATTGATTACTGAGGAAGGCTTTCTTATCTCTCCTGGCTATTCTTTGGAACTCTGCATTCAAATGGGTATATCTTTCCTTTTCTCCTTTCCTTTTCACTTCTCTTCATTTCACAGCTATTTGTGAGGCCTCCTCAGACAACCATTTTGCCTTTTTGAATTTCTTTTCTTGAGGATGATCTTGATACTCATCTCCTGTACAATGTCACGAACGTTCATCCATAGTTCATCAGGCTCTCTGTCGATCAGATCTAGTCCCTTAAATCAATTTTCACTTCCACTGTATATTCATAAGGGATTCATTAGGTCATACCTGAATTCATATTCATTAGGTCATACCTGAATGGTCTAGTGGTTATCCCTACTTTCTTCAGTTTAAGTCTGAATTTGGCAATAAGGAGTTCATGATCTGAGCCACAGTCAGCTCCAGGTCTTGTTTTTGCTGACTGTGTAGAGCTTCTCCATCTTTGGCTGCAAAAAATATAATCAATCTGATATCGGTTTTGGCCATCTGGTCATGTCCATGTGTAGAGTCTTCTCTTGTGTTGTTGGAAGTAGGTATTTGCTATGACCAGTGCGTTCTCTTGGCAAAACTCTATTAGCCTTTGCCCTGCTTCATTCTGTACTCCAAGGCCAAATTTGCCTGTTACTCCAGGTGTTTCTTGACTTCCTACTTTTGCATTCCAGTCCCCTATAATGAAAAGGACTTCTTTTTGGGGTGTTAGTTCTAAAAGATCTTGTAGGTCTTCATAGAACCGTTCAAGTTCGACTTCCTCAGCGTTACTGGTATTCAGAAGAGGGGAGTTCAAAGACAGGAGTTGTTTTTGTTTTTGTTTTTTTTCTAATGCAAGCCATCTGAGCAGGTGTCAGCTGAAGATGACGAGTCAATTGAAAGGCTTAAATCCATGATTTGAGTGAAAGAGAAGATACTTAATGTTGATAGGGAATTTTTCAGAAGAAAGAGAGTCCATGAATATGAAGTAAAAGAGGAAGAATTATCCCAGAATAATGACAGACACTTGATAGTGTTCTTGAAGTCGGAAATGATGACTGTGTAGGCACAATTCTATGTGAGACTTCTGTTTTCTCTGTGAATAGCAGAGAGTGTTGTCACAGTGAAGTCAGTATGAGGAGCAGGGCAGAGAGCGGGATGTTGGGGGAGTGGAAGAGGTGACTGTTCAATGTCTCCTTATTAAAAACAACTTAGATTATGAGTTTCTTTTGTACAACTAAGAGGTTGTAAGGTTACCCCACCCCTTTAGATTTCATGTCACTCCACAATATTTATCTCAGATTTCCATACATGGCTTCAAACACCCCACTTTTTTGCATGTTCACGTTGACACCTCTAATCAAGTTTTACATGTCAAATTCAAACTATTGAAACTATTGAGACCAGATTCATTGAGAACTTTTCAGAAGCTTTTTCCTGCTGATACTGTCCATAATCTGATAACTCCTTTTTACAGTGTCATCATCAACTCTACAAGAACACTTTGCATTTGTTGGTTTAGTGATTTAAATATTTTAAGTTTTTAATGCTTTTTTTTGAGTCTTACAAAAGAAATGTGATGTCACTAGTGTTAAAGACAGTAAGTCTAATTAAATTAATGCAATGAGATAAAGTATACATAATTAAGTATTTTAAAAGAAGTGAACCTTTGACTGTCGATTGCAATCTAATTTGACTTGAGCCTGTCACCTTATCAGTTTTGAGGGAATTACCCCCAATAGAGAACAAGCACAAAATACTAGAATTATATAATAAAAAACTGTATCTGAAGAAAGAATTAGGAATAATGGATTTTTATTTTTGAGATAATCTTGTATTAAATGCAGTTGCAGAAAATAGTACAGAGAAATCCACTGTGTTCTTCATCCAGTTTCCCATAGTGGTGACATTTTGCAATACTCTACTCCAAAATTAAATGAAGAAATGACATTGGTTTAATCCACTGACAATAATCAAATTTCAACAGTTTTACCTACACTTATATTTAGTCAATTTTATAATCCTTTTTCTTCCAAAAGGAACATGTCTTTAGAAAGTTTTGAATATTTGACTTGTGTCTCTTTTCAGGAAAGCATTATGTATGAAAGAGTATGAAATGGTTATATCTCGTATTTATTCTCACATCCTTCTACTGAAGACCTTGACATTTCTAAATTTCTTATTTTGTAAATCATATCTGAGCAATCTATTGGCAATAATAATCAGCAATATTAACATTCTGTGCAGGTATTACTTTCAAGAAAATAATGTACTAATAGATTAATTATGGGAATATGATAAGTTTAGAATGTATATCTTATTTAATTATCAAATGTAACTCCTAATGTATATTTTATCCATATCTTATGATAATTTTATACTTATATATTTATGTTTTTAAAGCATTTTTTATTTGGATGCAAGCCATGTGTGACTAATAATATAAATTAGGTTGGAATAGTCCAGGCAGCTATTTGGCAGCATGAAATCAGAAGTAAGAAATGGTGAAAGGTGGAGGGGTAGATTTCAGGTGACTTTCAAACCTAAATTATTCATTTTCCAGGTGAAAGCCTGAGTGATCTATCTGCTACTGCTGCTAAGTTGCTTCAGTCGTGTCCAACTCTGTGCGACCCCATAGACAGCAGCCCAGGAGGCTCTCCAGTCCCTGGGATTCTCTGGGCAAGAACACTGGAGTGGGTTGCCATTTCCTTCTCCAATGCATGAAAGTCAAAAGTGAAAGTGAAGACGCTCAGTCGTGTCCGACTCTTAGCGACCCCATGGACTGCAGCCCACCAGTCTCCTTCATCCATGGGATTTTCCAGTCAGGAGTACAGGAGTGGCCATTGCCTTCTCCGAGTGCTCTATACTATCTCTTAAATTACTGAAGTGAAGCCCTGAGAGGCAACCCTTCCATTTCAGGGAATGTAGCAATAATTTACAATTTACAGAGTGTGCTGAGAATGCTTATATGGCAAATGGAGACAGTGAACCCAGAGTGTCAATTGTGGAAAAATATAAAACCCTGACAGAAAAGTGTTATGAGTCAAAAGCACAATACTGGAATATGGGCTGGTGTAAAGTTAAGAAGAGTGTATCACTGACCAGTGTAGAACCAGAGTGGGCTTCCTCGGGAGCACAGTGGTAAAGAACCCACCTGCCAATGCGGGAGAATCAAGAGACGTGGTTCAACTCCTGAGTCAGGAAGATCCCCTGGAGTAGGAATAGGGAATAGCAACCCACTCCAGCAATCTTGCCTGGAAAATTCCATGGACACAGGAGCCTGGCAGGCTACAGTCTACGGGGTCAAAAAGAGTCAGACTCAACAGAGCAACTGAGCACACACACATGCACAGAACCAGTATAAAAAGTAAAAGCATGTCTGCTGAGACAGAATAGAAATTCAGTGCCTAAATGATAACATACAAAACAAAAACAAAAACAAAAAAAAACCCTTCCTGTAAAGAATAGTGCTCTGAACAAGGACTAGGGGAAATTTAAATACAGCTTCCCAAGCATAGAATTATATTGTCCACACAGATATCTGTATGCCTATTTTCAAGAAACAGCATTAAGAAAGAAAATATCCTAAAAGCTTTAATACTTATAACACTGGTTTTCTCCAATAAAATCTTTTCTCAATAGTTGTAGAATAAAAATAACTTCATTACTTGTGTTTACTTCACATTAAATCAAATTGATATTACTATAACTTCCCATCTTTAATACACAGATGAAACTTAAACATTTGTCTTACTTGGGACACAGTTTGGCTTTAAATGAATTAGAACTTAAAAAGATGGGCTGATTAAATAAGTGACTAATTACCTTTCTTTTATATAATTTTTTATAAGAGATAAATGAGTACAACAAAAATACTCTTTAAAAAGTTGTAGATCATTTCTCATTATATCTTCTCTTAGAAAGATTTCTTTACTAAAGTTATAATTAAACTATTTCCTGCAGAATAAGAAAACATTTATATACTGTCTAGACTTGTTAATTTGCCTTTGGCTATATCATAATTTAAAATGACCAGGTGAGATTAGAAGAATAAAAGATAAACTAGTAAATCTGTTGGAAACTAGGGTTTGGTAATGTAATAGAAAAATGACATAAAAATTAAGAATATATGGATAAAAAAACAGTAAAATTGAGATGTTAATAAATACATCTATTATTTGTCTCCATAGCAATACTCAAGATTCAGTGTCAACTTAAGCTATATCATAGATATTTTTATTTTTGCTATGCCATTTCAATTTTGGTCATCAAAACTTTATGTAGGAGCCTTCTTCACTTTTACAATTTGTGGTATCAGCTTGGAGAAAGCTTTGTCAATAGCATATTTTTAAGCACAGCAAAGGTAAGATCATTCATGGTAGATTGAATTACACTTCTTTCAGATGAGATAATCATGTTCAACAAGTGACAGCAGAAGTGCATTTGGAAATATTTCACAAAGCAGAGCTGCTCACAACTTTACAAAAGGTTAAAGAGGCCTCCAGTCACGTCATCCTCCTTCAGTTTTTCTCTCAGGAGAATGTGAACCATTTTCTTCAAATGATTATATAAACGTACCATTGGAATAAGTACTCTCTCACTGGTGAAAAATAAATGGCACACAAATACATGAGAATATGCTAAATCTTATTAGTGTCTAGGGAAATAAAAATTAAAACAAGGAGATGTATCTTAGTACATACATTGTGCCATTTGGTGTAGATATGTAATAACAAGAATGCTTATAAGATGAAGATGGCAAATATGTCATTACAAGCACTATGAAAAACAGATAATGCCTAGTAAGTCTGAAGATAAACATTCCCTATGGCCTGAAATTCTACTCCTAGGTATGTGACCAAAAACCTGGGTCTGGCTACTTGCCGCTTAAAAGCCAATAAAGAGGCCAGGTTGGTCGAAAGGAAAATTTGCTTTATTTAGGATGCTGGCAACTGCGGGACGGGGGGCAGACATCCATCCAAAGACTGACATCCCCCTCCCACCACTGACAATCAGTGGGCAAGAGCGTTTATAAATGGAGTTAGAGGGCTACATACAGAAACAACAGTTAGCTTTGACAGTTACTTTCAAATTGGTCATTCTTGGTGTGACCAGTGTCATCTTGCTTTTTTTAAGATACAATTAATCTTCAGTTTCAGGGTCAGTTTGTCAGTTTGTTTCCATTTCTTTGAGGCCAGTTCTCAGAATTGTGGGATTTTATGTTGTGGGTACAATCTGGTCATCAGGTAGTTAACTTCTACCTGGTGAAGGTTTCAGTATCTATAGGACAGCTCACAGATTATAGCTCAGAATATTATCTATAGCCCTTGAGAAGGAACTAAAGGTCCTTGACTGTGCTCAATGACTACATTATTATTATTTGATCTCCTTTACTGCTCTCGTTTGTTTCTGCATTTTCTCACTTCTTTGGCTAAAGTTTTTCCACAGGCAAAAGGCAGGCAGAGGACACGTGGTATGGGGGAGGGGGCGGGGGTGTGTGGTGCAAGGACTATAGAGTGGAGGACCATTGAATGGAGGAAATAAAGTGAATGGGATAAAGGTAACATTCAAGTTAATAATAATTAAGAATGTTTAAGATTGAGTGAAAGATATGTGTCTTCAGATTTTGAAAACATATAGAGTAATGAAAAAGGTAAAAAGAAAACAATTATGTCTAGACATTTCCTAGTGAAATGTTGAAAATCCAAGACAAAAGGAAGATCTTTAATAATCATCAAATCACAATAGGTATCTAAAAAGAAAACAAAATAAATTTGAGATTAAATTTCTTAATAGAAATGATAGAAGACAAATTAACAAACATTTGGAGAGTTAAGAGGAATTCACGGGCAAAGTAGAATAGTACTCCAACTATGATTCCATTAGAAAATTAGAGTGAAATAAATTCTCAGGTAAAAAATACTGGTTTTACCACCAACAGATTCTCGTGGAAAATTGCTGGATAAAATTAATTTCAGAAGAAAAGAAATAAATGTGAGAAACTATGGTGAACTAAGAAACTGACAAAATGGACACTAAATAACTAAGTAGGATCAAGCTATAACAGTTTTACAATAATGGTAAAATATAATTGAATTAAAACAATAGGCATGTGAGATAACAAGAACAGTTTGACTTAAGACTTTCTACACTCATTATATTGTTTGGAAAAAGGAGAGATACTGATTAGTGTAAGTCTTTTTTTTTTTTTTGTTAAAGACAATATGAAGATTAAAAAATATAAGATAACCTCTATAAATACAGACATCTTCAGTTCACTTCCTGTAATCATGACAGTGTAGTACCTGGTATCAAATTTAGCACCCATTCCTATTATAAAGTCTATAAAACAGATGAAATAAATAACAAGCAATTGACTCCCTACAGCAAAGAGTACAGGTGGTGACAGAGAGGATACATATAAGCTGAGCCCCACATTCACTCAGTTCAGTTCAGTCACTCAGCAGTGTCCAACTCTTAGACCCCATAGACTGCAGCACACCAGGCTTCCCTGTCGATCACGAACTCCTGGAGCATGCTCAAGCTCTTGTCCATCGAGTCAGTGATGTCATCCAACCATTTCATCCTCTCTCATCCCCTTCTTCTCTTGTCTTCAATCTTTTCCAGCATCAGGGTCTTCTCCAATGAGTTAGTTCTTTGCATCAGCTGGCTAAAGTATTGGAATTTGAGCTTCAATTTCCAAAGCATATTCAGGACTGATTTCCTTTAGGATCAACTAGTTTGATCTCTTGCAGTCGAAGGGACTCTCAAGAGCCTTCTCCAACACCACAGTTCAAAAGCATCAATTCTTTGGTGCTCAGCTTTCTTTATGGTCCAACTCTCACATACATACATGACTATTGGAAAAACCATAATTAAACTACACAGATATTTGTTGCCAAAGTCATCTCTCTGCTTTTTAGTATGCTGTCTAGGTTGGTCATAACTTCTTTTCCAAGGGGCAAGTGTGTTTTAATTTTATGGCTGCAGTCGCCATCTGCAGTGATTTTGGAGCCCAAGAAAATAAAATCTGCTACTGTTTCCACATTTTCCCCATCTATTTGCCATGAAGTGATGGGACCAGATGCCATGATCTTAGTTTTATGAATGTTGAGTTTTAAGCCAACTTTTTCACTATCTTCTTTCACTTTCATCAAGAGGCTCTTGCTTTCTGCCACAAGGGTGGTATCACCTGCATATTGGAGGTTATTGATATTTCTCCTGGCAATCTTGATTCCATCTTGTGCTTCATCCGCCTGGCATCTTGCATGATGCACTCTGCATAGAAGGTAAATAAACAGGGTGACAATATACAGCCTTGACATACTCCTTTCCCAATTTGGAATCAGTCTGTTGTTCCATGTACCAATTTAACTGTTGCTTCTTGACCTGTCTCAGGAGGCAGGTAAGGTGGCCTGGTATTCCATTCTCTTAAGAATTTTCCACATTTTCTTGTGATCCACACAGTCAAAGGCTTTGGCATAGTCAGTAAAGCAGAAATAGATGTTTTTCTGGATCTCTGTTGGCTTTTTGATGATCCAGTGGATGTTGGCAATTTGATCTCTGGTTCCTCTGCCTTTTCTAAATCCAGTTTGAACATCTGGAAGTTCATGGTTCATGTACTGTTGAAGAGCTGGCTTGGAGAATTTTGAGCATTACTTTGAGCATTACTTTGTGAAAGGAGTGCAATCGTGTGGTAGTTTGAACATTCTTTGGCATTGCTTTTCTTTGGGATTAGAATGAACACTGACCTTTTCCAGTCCTGTGGCCACTGCGGAGTTTTCCAAATTTGCTGGCATGTTGAGTGCAGCACGTTCACAGCATCATCTTTTAGGATTTGAAATAGCCCAACTGGAATTCCATCACCTCCACTAGCTTTGTTTGTAGTGATGCTTTCTAAGGCCCACTTGACTTCACATTCCAGGATGCCTGGCTCTAGCTGAGTGATCACATCATTGTGGTTATCTGGGTCATGAAGATCTTTTTTGTACAGTTCTTCTGTGTATTCTTGCCACCTCTTCTTAATATCTATTGTTTCTGTTAGGTCCATACCATTTCTGTCCTTTATCAAACCCATCTTTGCATGAAATGTTTCCTTGGTATCTCCAGTTTTCTTGAAGAGATCTCAAGTCTTTCCCATCCTATTGTTTTCCTCTATTTCTTTGCATTGATTACTGAGGAAGGCTTTCTTATCTCTCCTTGCTATTCTTTGGAACTCTGCATTCAAATGGGTATATCTTTCCTTTTCTCCTTGTCTTTCACTTCTCTTCTTTTCTCAGCTATTTGTAAGGCCTCCTCAGACAACCATTTTGCCTTTTTGCATTTCTTTTCTTGGGGATGGTCTTGAACACTGCCTTCTGTACAGTGTCGCAAACCTCCATCCATAGTTCTTCAGGCACTCTGTCTATCAGATCTAATCCCTTGAATCTATTTGTCACTTCCACTGTACAGTTGTAAGGGATTTGATTTAGGTCATACCTGAATGATCTAGTGGTTTTCTCTACTTTTTTCAGTTTAAGTCTGAATTTTGCAATAAGGGTTCATGATCTGAGCCACAGTCAGTTCCCGGTCTTGTTTTTGCTGACTGTGTAGAGCTTCTCCATCTTTGGCTGCAAAGAATATAATCAATCAAAAAAAAAAAAAAAAAAAAAAAGACTAGTTACAACTCAGTTAATAGCTCAGGCAGATAAATCTTTTATAAACAGACACTCCTAAGACATGGAAGCAGTCTGACCCCAAACGTGTAGTTCTCCCAACCCCTTTTGGCTTCCTACTTTTAATACTTCCCATCTTTTAATACTTTCCCATCTTCCATCCCTGCTTTTAATATTTTCCCATCCCAACTCTGTTGTGTATGAGTTCATGATCTGAGCCACAGTCAGCTCCCGGCCTTGTTTTTGCTGACTGTATAGAGATTTTCCATCTTTGGCTGCAAAGAATATAATCAATCTGATTGCAGTATTGACTGTCTGGTGATGTCCATGTATAGTCTTCTCTTGTGTCGTTGAAAGAGGGTATTTGCTATGACCAGTGCATTTTCTTGGCAAAACTCTGTTAGCCTTTGCCAGGCTTTGTTTTGTACTTAAGGCTAAATTTGCCTTTACTCCAGGTATCTCTTGACTTTCTACTTTTATGTTCCAGTCCCCTATGATGAAAAGGACATCTTTTTTGAGTGTTAGTTCCAAAGGTGTTGTAGGTCTTCATAGAACCATTCAACTTCAGCTTCTTCAGCATAACTGGTTGGGGCATAGATGTGGATTACTGTGATATTGAATGGTTTGCCTTGGAAACGAACAGAGATCATTCTGTCATTTTTGAAATTGCACTCAAGTACTGCACTTTGGACTCTTTTGTTGACTATGAGAGCTACTCCAGTTCTTCTAAGGGATTCTTGCCCACAGTAGTAGATATAATGGTCCTCTGAATTAAATTTGCCCATTCCAGTCCATTTTAGTTCACTGATTCCTAAAATGTTGATGTTCACTCTTGCCATCTTCTGTTTGACCACTTCCAATTTAGCTTGATTCATGGACCTAGCATTCCAGGTTCCAGGTTGCAATATGTTCTTTACAGCATTGGATTTTACCTCCATCACTGGGCACATCCACAATTGGGTGTTGCTTTTGCTTTGGCTCCATGTCTTCCTTCTTTCTGGAGTTGTTTCTCTACTCTTCTCCAGTAGCATATTGGGCACCTACCGATCCGGGGAGTTTATGTTTCAGTGTCATATCTTTTTGCCTTTTTACTGTTCATGGGCTTCTCAAGGCAAGCATATTGAAGTGCTTTGCCATTCCCTTCTCCAGTGGGCCACATTTTGTCAAAACTCTCCATGATGACCCTTGGTCTTGGATGGTCCTACATGGCATGGCTTGTAGTTTCATTGAGTTAGACAAGGCTGTGATCTATGTGATCACGTTCACTCATGCGCTCCCAAAAGTAGACCTCTACAAATAGATATTTGAAAATTGAGAAAAGTAGAAAAAAATATTGCTGTCATATCATATAGAAAAATAAATTTCTGGGTATATAAAACATTAATGCTTAAAGCAGAACTTTAAATGTTATTGAAGAAAAATAAGGGGCAATTTTTTATCTCAAGGAAAAGGAGATTTCTTAAATAAGACACAAAGTACAGAAACTAAAAAAAAAAAAAAGATAAATGAGTATGTTAATAAAAGATACGTATGCATCTCAAGAAATTATAATAAAAAAGAATGGACCAGTCATAGATTGGGAAAGGTATTTGCTACAAGCATAAACAAAGTATTATTACCCAGCATATAGAAGGCTAAGTAGAACCTCACAAAGTAAGTTCTTTAATGAACATTGAAATAATGAAAAAGAAACTACAATTAAAAAAGAAAGTGAACAGAATGAAAGATGGTCAAGGTTTAACAAAAGTATAGGACAATGACAGAAAAAATACAAAATAATAATAATAATAATTAACTTAATAGAAAGATGGTCAAAGACTTTAAACAGTTGATTAATGAAACAGAATAACCAAATAGTCAGTTAGCTTACAAATATATTCACAAATGATCATGGAAATGTAAATTTAAACAATGGAAGATTTTTTTTCACAACTGTAATGTGCCAATAAGTTTCAAACCTTACAAAACCAAATGATGACAAGTATGGAGAGCAAGTATGTCCTTTATACAGTTGTTTTATAAAGTATAAATTTATACAACTACTCTGGAAGGAAAAGTAGCAATAAAAAGGTAATATTTATTTTTTATTATATTTGCTGGAGAATCTCACACACATACATGAGATATTGAATCTTTGTAATTTTGAAATATTGGAAGTATTCTCACTATAAATGGTAGAATAACTAAATACTTTTGGAGTATTGATATACAAATGTAATAAAAGTTAAAACATATAAACTAGAGAGATGTACATTTTCAACTTGGATAAATCTTCAAAACCTGTTGAATGATGTGATGAGAATGGCACTTTACCTCTGCGGTGTTTCTCCCCAAAATATAACTTCAGACTCATCTTGAGGAAATCATCAGACAATTACCAACTGAGGTATATTTTATAAAATATCTGACCAGTAATTCTAAAACTTTTGAGATCATTAAAAAATGAGGAAAGAATGAGAGATTGCTACAGCCAGGATGACCTAAAGGAAATATGATGACTAAATGTAATGTGGTATGAAAATAGGTCCTGGAATTGAAAGGAAGGAAACCTGAATAAAGCATGGCCTTTCGTTAATAATAATGTATCATATAGACTCATTCATTGTACCAAATGAACCAAATTGAACAAATGAACGTATGTCAGATTGTCAGATGTTAATAATAAGACTCTCAATCCCTGCTCTGAACAACCCTCAACCTTGCCCCTTGAAAATATCATACCTTCTTTAAAAGAGATTCTGAAGAGCAATTGTAGATTTACTAATTTTCCATTTAAAATAATCCCATATACTCATATGAGTGAATATGTGTTAGTATTATTTTTAGGGTGAACCTATAAATAACCAAAAGAAACCAAAGTCAAAACATAATTTTCCTTATTAGGTCCTTAAGATTCAAGACTCACTTCTCTTCCCCAGAAAAATTCTCTGAAATAACACCCTGAAGAAATTTAGTAAGTTAAATAAAAAATGGAATTATCCAAAGGATTATATAAAGAAAAAAATATTAATTCATCTGGTCTGAGGGCCTAGTGAACTTGGTTAACTCAGAGTTATGATGACTTTTTAACATAATTTTTATATCTGAATATAAAACCAGAGGTGAGTGATTTTGAGGGATTGTTAACTTGTAATTTAAAGACTTGATGCTTTTGGGTGGTACAGAGGCCCATGTGGCCTTTCATATCAGAGAAATGGTAAGCTGCTTTAGCACAGGTTTAAAAGAGTCAGAGATGACTGAATGACTGAGCCCACACACACTGCTGCTGCTGCTAAGTCACTTCAGTCGTGTCTGACTCTGTGCGACCCCATAGACGGCAGCCCACCAGGCTCCCCCATCCCTGGGATCCTCCAGGCAAGAACACTGGAGTGGGTTGCCATTTCCTTCTCCAATGCATGAAAGTGAAAAGCGAAAGTGAAGTTGCTCAGTTGTGTCCACCTCTTCGCAACCCCATGAACTGCAGCCCACCAGGCTCCTCTGCCCATGGGATTTTCCAGGCAAGAGTACTGGAGTGGGGTAGAGATTAAGCATGGTTTCTCCAGTGGCTCAGCAGTAGAGAATCCACCTGCCAAACAGGAGACAGGTTCGATCCTTGGGTCAGGAAGATACCCTAGAGAAGGAAATAGCAACCCACTCCAGTATTTTTGCCTGGAAAATTCCATGGATGGAGGAGCCTTGTGAGCTACAGGCCATGGAGTTGCTTAAAAGTAGGACAGACTTAGTGACTAAACAACAACAAAGCTAAGAGAAGGAATGGAATTCATTTTGATTTGAGGCGACTTAGGTTTCAGTCATATTGTCTTGTTGCTAAGTTCAGAATTAGGAGTTGTAGTCAAAATAATTTAAATTATCTTCTCTCTCCTTCTATGTGGGTATATCTTTATCCTATATGTAAAAAACTGAGAGGTAGCTAAGAAAACCAGGTTTCAGATATTGCTGAATGTCTCACCAACCCACTTCACCTTTTAATAAAATATCCATAGCTTCTAAGAAATATATAATCCAATAGAAACTTGAATAGGCCTAAATATTAATTTTTAAAAATTAATAAACCCTATTTTTGGAGCAGTTTTAGGTTCACAGCAAAATTAAGCAGAAAGTATAGAGAATTCTCTTATATCCCCTGTCCTCCACACATGCACACAATCTTTATCACTCACCATTAACATCCCCTATCCCCCAGAGTAGTACATTTGTTTCAAATGATGAATCTACACAGATGCATTGTTACCAACCAAAGCCCATAATTTACACAGGAAGTTCACAGAGTTCACATGATCTGATTTTCATGTTAGTGAATATTCTAATTTCATGTTAGTGAATTTCTCTGTGGGGAATGAATGGGAGGAGAGAAAACATAGAAATGAGAAATCAGTTTGAAAGTAATTAAAAGTAGTCCTGCTGCTGCTAAGTCGCGTCAGTCGTGTCCGACTCTGTGTGACCCCATAGACGGCAGCCCACCAGGCTCCCCCGTCCCTGGGATTCTCCAGGCAAGAACACTGGAGTGGGTTGCCATTTCCTTCTCCAATGCATGAAAGTGAAAAGTGAAAGTGAAGTCGCTCAGTCCTATCGGACTGTTCGAAACCTCATGGACTGTAGCCTACCAGGCTCCTCCATCAGTGGGATTTTGCAGACAAGAGTACTGGAGTGGGTTGCCATTTCCTTCTCCAAAAGTAGTCCAAGCAATACTATATAGAGAATGGATAAATAACAAGGTTCTACTGTTTAGCACAGGAAACTCTATTCAATATCCTGTGATAAATGATGATAAAAAGAATATTAAAAATTATATATATAATGTATGTGTAACTGAATCACTTTACTGTATAGTAGAAATTAATACAAAATTATAAATTAACTATGCTTCAGTAAAATGAGTAAGTAAAAGTAGCATAAGCAAGAGATGGAAATATCTGGTGCTGAGCTATTAGTAACAAAGATAGAAATGTTTAGATACAAAATATTACAAAGAAAGGTAGATGTTAAAACTATAAATGTAAGAAATAGAGGAGGACAGGGGAGGTGGTAAAAGAAGAAATAAGTCAAAAATCAGTCTTGGATGGGGGATATTATAAATATGTGAACTTGAAGATGAACAGAGAAGAATCAGATTGAAGCCTAATCAAGAGTTTTGTTTTGGATAATTTAACTTTGCGTTTCTCGTAAGGTATCCCACTCAAAGTATCAAAGGGACAGTTAGTTATATAAATTTGGCTCTCTCTAGTGATGTCTTCATCAAAGAAGTAAAATTGTAAGCTACCTTCATGTAGTTATTATTTAAAACTATGGGAATAGAATCACCTCCTAGGTAGAGAATGTAAATAAACACAAGAGTAGGTCAAGACTGTATATTGAGGAGCTCCAGCATGTTCCTAATACTTTGAGAAAAAGAGACTGAGCCAGCAAATGAACATCTTGGGAAGTTGGAGGCAAATTCAAAGAGCACAATATGAAAGAGAAGAGAATTTCAAGAAGGAGCAAAAGGTCAAACTGTTTTATACATATATTCCCAATAGTCAAGTATGATGATAATCAAATAATGTTCTTTGAATCTGGCAATGTGAGATAGAAGTGACTGGAGTCTGTGACCCCAGTGGAGGTATAGAGACAGAAGGTAGGCTGAACTGTGTTAAAGAACAGAGAAGTTGTTGAAATGTGTTAAATAATGAATGAGACATTGCTAAATGGAGTCAAGATGTACAAACAATGTTTTTTAAGTGTAGTCATCATGTTGTACATTATATCCCCTTGACTTATTTATTTTACATCTGGAAATTGGAACATTTAGAACCCAATTTTTAAATTTTCTGAGAAAGAGAGCAGAAAAATTGAGTAGTATCTATATGATGATCCAGGTAGAAAGGAAGGCGTATAGTGTGTAGTAGAGTTGGTAGAGTATGCTGATGACAGTATGTCTTTAGAAAGATCAATTTGAAGATTCTGGGAAATGTTTCAACATATATCCTGAGAATTTTGCAGGAGGTAGAGTCTGGAGTAACAATCTGTGATCCAGACTTTCCTTTGATAGATGGAGCGCTGTTTTCTCTTTGGAAAACCTTGGCTGTTGTAGGTTAGCTTCTAAATTTTGTTTAGCAAAAGATGATGCAGTTCATGTTTGAAGTATGAGGCCATTAGTCACAAGGTTGGGTAAGGAAAGGGAGTGTTCAAGGTTGAACATCATTTTCAGTATGAATTAAGCCCTAGGAATTGTTCAGGGTGGTACCCCTGAGGGTGCAAGAGGTTTTCAGGGAGAGGAAGCATTACCTATTCACATTATAGGAGGGGAATGTAAAAGTTTACAAAGAGAATACAGTAGGAGCTCTGGCTGGAACTGTTTGAATTCATGAAATTTTTAATAATTTTAAATGAAGTCAATCATCTATGTTTCTTAATTTTTTTCTAGAAAGGCTTTCCATTTAAAGGCTTAATTGTAGGTTCAGAGGAGATGAGTAAATGGATTCATGGGCTTTTGTTATGTAATTATGGCACAATTAGAAGACACAGGGACTAACATTGTGTTGTGATTATATTAACAGGTCAGAATTCTAAACTGGCCAAAGTAAAGGGAAAAGGAAACCACCGGTTGAAAAAAATAATAATGTCCTGAAAAAAAAATGGAGCTCAAGGTCATAGATACTCTGAAGAACTACAGTAGCAGTAGGGCAAGAATACAATTACTGGGTCAGAGAATAGGATGAACAATTTGAGTCCAGAGATGTGATATAATTTTTGATAACCATGGTTCTGTTGGGTAAGTTGATATTGGGCTTAAATGACTATGGCAGAGAATGTGATATAACCCCTTATTATCTATTCTTTTTTCATTCCTTTTGATACTATAACTCTCATGATCCCTCAGAACACATGCTAGAAAGCTGTTCCTCTGCCTGACTCGCTTTTGTTATCTTGATCTTGAGAATAAATTTGTGCAAGGAACCATGAGTAGAATTTATGTGGACAACTTCAGGGTAATATCTTGTGGAAGAAATTGCCCTCTGCTTTCTATCTTCCTCCACTCTCTGGATTAGTATGGGGGCAAGGTGCTGGTGAATATGCTTTGACCACGCTGAGTAGGGCCAGATCCAGGGGATGAGAGAACAAAATTGAGCAGAATTGAAATCCACATCTGTGGAACCAAGTCATTGTGTCAGCTGTAACTGATGATGTAGAGGAAAAAAAAAAAAGGCTTATGTCATCTTTGAGCTGCTATGTCGTATGGATGAATAGGTAGCTTACTCATCCAGGATTTACATTTCACAGCAAAGGTGGCATCCTCAAAGCCAAGCCCTGTGTGCCTTCACGTAGTAAACCCATCTCAAAGAATTCCCACCCATTCCTTCTTTCTGCAAATCAATTCAATAGCTACCTTTTCCTTGTTTTTATAGCTCCTTCAATATTATGGGTATCAAAAGGTAATTGTGTGTTTGTACAGTGATGCTATATGCCCTATGATGGCAGGGACTATGCCTGTTTTTCATCTTTGTAACCTCAGTGTTTCACAAATGAAAGGAATGGTTTAATGTATTTTGAGAACCAAAAAGAACATGAAATTGTGCTAATTATTGGAAGAAAAATGAATAATACAGTGTTTATATCTTCAGAGATTTTATGGTTCAACCACAAAACCATAGAGAGAAGAGCAGCCAGGAAAGTAGTGACAAGGACAAGCTTTGAAAAAAATGCTTCTGATTCTGCAATATGTTAGGAAGAAAGAAGCAGATATTAATAGGGACAAATCCTAAGATCCAGACTCACAAAACCCATTGCCTAATGTTATCTATACTGTATTTGGAGTTCCTATGACCCCTCATGTGCAACATGTCATTTCTAATCCAGTATCCGCTGTTTTGGATGGTGTTTTCATCATTCAATTGGCAGTCACCCTGCATTCCTCCAACTTCTTCCATCTGTTGCCACCCAGTTGGTTACAGAGTTCTGTGAATCATACCTTACACACATTTTGTAAATCTGTCCCTTCACTCTCTGTACCCAAAAATACATGTTTAAGTTCAAGCCCCTAATCTTACTCCTAATGGATTTTTTTCACACCTTTAGTTTCCCAGCCTCTTTTCTTTCCCCTCCAAGCACCTCCCCAAACTGATTTCTCACACTATTGCAGGAGTATTATACCTAAAATGTAAATAAGACCATGTTGCTCCTTTGCTTCCCAACTATCACTAGTACCTGGTTAAGGTGGCATAATGACATACAACACATGAATTCAACTTCATCTATCCCAAGTATCCCTGTTCAACTTTTACATTTCAACAGTACTGAACACCCTCTAATTACCTATCATCATGTCCATGCAATTGTTCCTTTTGTTCTGTCTCTACGTAAAATGTTTTAGAGTCCACAACTGGCTTCCTTATCACTCCCATTCTTGGCTTGACTTATTCTAAGTATCTCATCTTCTTGGATGATTTCTGTGTGCTTCATAGTATTCTGTGCATATACTAAAATGTAGCTGAAGTTATTTGATTACCAATATGTGTTCTCTTCTGGATAAGCTCTTCAAAGCATGTACCAAGACTATTTATTGTTTAAATATACCAAATAAGAATAATTTTGAGTGTTCAAATATTTGTCAGATTGCAACAAAAGAGTACAAAGGGTCATTAGTGAAAAGAAGAGATCTGACAGTAAAAAATTTCATTTGAGAAGAAGTTTTGATAAAATTTAATATTGATTAAGAGTGAGGTATTTACATGCCATATAAAATATTTAATGTCTGTATTTTTAAAATGTATACCTGAGTCAGAACTGTTAAATCCAGTTGATTATTGGTAACATATGATGTTAGACACAAGGACAATACAATTCTACCTACAAATTCAAATTCAAATGTTTTCTGTAGACTTACTATTGTTATCTTTATTCATGAAGAATAACATTTTACATTTACTACACGAAGACACTTCTTCAGACTACTTGCAAGATTATAATAGAATTGACGAGACAAGTTGCATAAATATGCATAGATAACTTTGGGAATGTATGACATAAGCAGACTTTTTCTTGGTTCCATTTTATCTTTACATCACCCCTCTCCTCTTCAACCACAGAAATCAATGACCTTGTGCTGCTTTTAGCTCTCCAATTATCCTAAGCTCTTACTGTCTCTTAGCAGGATATGGGGACCCATGATTCTTTCTTCGTGTCTTGCCAGTTACAAGTATTTTTCCCAGGGTTTGCAAAAGTAAGTTGCAGAGCTAGTCTTTGATAAATTACTATCTCAATGCCTTAAAAACCATAAAGCTTAAAGGTATTCCATTTGAAAAGTTGACCTTTAGTTGTAAAAGTATCTCAATGAATAGTGGAAGTTCTTATTTTCAGGAGGTAATGCTAGATGGAGGAAAATTTGGAAGATTCTTCAAATCAAATCACTTAGTTGATACATCTCACATTCTTGTTGTGTGATGTTTTATTTGAAACATTACAATGAAACCAAATGTAAAAAGCTTATATTCACATATAAGCTTTTTATACTTATAAAAAGCTATAGCTTATAATGGATGAGTAAATCAGTGATCTTAATTTTTAAGAACCAGAAAACTTTAACAGGGTCAAGATATTCTTTTATACATATATATATATATAATATATATTAGTATATATAATATATATATATTTGTCCTACCTCGTGCTTTTGAAGAAGATGGGCTGCTTTTCTGGGTGCCTGATGTCTTCTGCTAATGATCAGAAGTTGTTTTGTGAAGTTTGCTCAGCATTCAAATGTTCTTTCGATGAATTTGTAGGGGAGAAAGTGGTCTCCCCATCCTGTTCCTCTGCCATCTTAGCTCCTCCCCTCAAGATATTCTATCACAAAATAAAATATGAAGAAAAAAGAGTATTAATAAGGTAAAATAGGGAAGCTGTAATTTTTATGTATAAAAATGATTTCTACTTTCCAGGAATTGAATGAAAGTATTTTTAAAGGTCTTGATTGAAAATGGGAGCTTCTGCAATTGTTAATTACAACATTAGATGTGAATCTGTGCAGGCCAATTAAATCTCAATGGAAGCTTCTTTATTAAGGCATTATCTAATTAGACATTAGAATATATTATTGGGGATGTTTCTAGAATGTTTTTTGTTAAGTTCATTATTAGGTCAGAATTTGTTTAGATTCTTTAAATCATATAGTTCTTTAGTACCAGAAGGAAAGAATATTAAGCTGTGATTTCTAACAAGAAAACCTGCAAAAACTTGTTACTATTTTAGAAAATTTTGCTAAAAATATTTCTGTGTGAGTATCCTGGATGGGTAAATTAGCCAATGAACTTGCTGAGAGCAGGTAGAAATAATGATTAGTATATCAAATAAAGCAAGACAACCCATACCTAAGAACCCATAATTATATTCCCCCCCATGCATATCCATGGGGCAGGTGTAGATGAACAAAGATTTGCAGGATGTGGATTCAGCTCAGGGTCACACCTTGCATATCACAGATTTTTTACAACTATGCATGCTTCATCCTTAGCAATAGAAAACCTTTTGCACCCATATGGCACCATTCAGCTTTCTCAGGTCCCTTTTGACACTAATAAAAACACATTAGTAAAGCAAGTTTTTGCCTGTTATCCTGAAAAAATAACACCTCAAGAGTGATGACTAGATGTTTCATTTTTCAGATACTTTGCCATCTAACACACCCTCTTCCGAACTATGCCACAACATAACCAGCTCTCCTTAGTTACAATGCACACTTATGTATCTTGTATAGGGCAGAGTGAGCCCTCCTCCTCAAGGTGAGAATCAACAGTGTTTCTCTTTCTTATTGATTATCCTATCTTTTATTGCTGGCAGACTTAGGTCTACCTTTTATTACTGACAGACCACTTAATAATTATTAAGAGATTAACAATTTCCTCTTATTAACCTGTCTCCTTTGAAATCAAATATAACAATATATTTACACTCTTCTGCCTATCTCACATTCTTGTTGTGTGACGTTTTATTTGAAACATTACAATGAGACCAGATGTAAAAAGCTTATATTCACATGTGTGATCCAGGTTTTTGTGTATATTTATTAATTTTCAATGATTAAAATTTAAATGGAATTATCATTTATGTACACCCCTGCATATTTAGGACAAGGTAAATCTTTATAAATTTTTGTGGAGGTGAGAACACCATTGGGATAGTCATATCATGATTTGAGACCATTGTTTTACCTCATGGATCTTTGCCCCCAAGTCAGCAAAAAATACTCCTTAGATAAATGATGAGTAGTAATAAAGCAGTAATATTTAATATTTCACAAACTAGAGAGAACAGTTAGTAACAAATAGTGAAACAAAGGGAGACAAAGGGTTTCTCAGAAATAGCCAAAACACTGCTAATGAAAACAACCATGAAGTACCAGTGTTTTCATTAATTAGATTGTCAGAGGAAAATGAAGTTCTATATTATGGCAGGAGTGTAATCAGGCAACCTTTTCAAAAAGCATTTTGCTAATGTGAAACAAGAGATATAAAAATATTTGTATTCTTTACCAAGTGAATCCGAAAGTGTTATAACTTTCCTAAAGAAATATGGAAGAAAATAAACTGAGGTAATTTTCATTACAAAATTAATTCCTATACAAAGAAAATGGAAATTGGTTTTAAAGTCCAAATTTGGTGGTGGTTAAATAACTTTGGGGAGATCTGATACATGACAGAATATTATATTGCCACTAACTATTATGGGTATGCTTTCTATTTTTATAATTTGAAAATGTTTGTTTATAATGTTAAGTGAGAGTAATAGCATTCCAAAAATTCACATGCTAATATGAGCTACATATACAAACAAAGGACAAGCCAGCGGGAAGTAAACTAAGATAGAATTAAAGGATAATAGAGTGATAGATTTCAGTTTATTTTCCTTCCATAGTTATGACAGATGGTTATGGTACCTATCTAATAAAAAAATAATTAAATACAAGAAAATATAAGTATAGTAAGTAGACTCCAAATTTAAGAAAAGAAGTCGAATTGAACTTACCCAATAATAAATGAATAATGATGGTTGGGTTAAAACATCTTCATACTGATTTGATAGTATTAAATCATCAGTTATTTGGTCTAACACATTCTACTTTCTTTTATCACACACAGTAAATAGGTTATTTTAAAATGCATTCATTTGCTTTGGATTGAATAGAGAGACTAGAATTAAGTAAACTTAGCCACTCTTTTTAAACAAATTTTATTTATTTATTTATTTATATTTTTGTCTGCTTTGGGTCCTCATTGCTTTGCACAGGTTTTCTCTAGTTGTGACAAGCAGGGGCTACTCTTTGTTGCAATTCCCAGGCTGCTTATTTCAGTGGCTTCTCTTGTTGTGGAGTACAGGCTCTATGCATGTGCACTTCAGTCAGGAAGGTTGATTTCTCCAGCTCCATTCTTCTTTCTCAAGACTGCTTTGACTATTTGGGGTCTTTTGTGTTTCCATACGAATTGTGAAATTTTTTGTTCCAGTTCTATGAAAAATGTCATTGGTAATTTGATAGGGATCATATTGAATCTGTAGATTGCATTTGGTAGTATAATCATTTTCATAATATTGATTCTTCCTGCCCAGGAACATGGAATATCTCTCCATCTGTTTATATCATCTTTATTTCTTTCACTAGTGTCTTATAATTTTCTGTGTACAGGTCTTTTGTCTCCTTAGGTAACTTTATTCCTAGATATTTAATTCTTTTGGTTGCAATGGTGAATGGGATTGATTCCTTAATTTCTCTTTCTGATTTTTCATTCTTAGTATATAGAAATGAAAGTGATTTCTTTCTATTGATTTTTTATCCTGCAACTTTGCTAAATACACCAATTAGCTCTAGCAATTTTCTGATTCTACCTTTAGGGTTTTCTATTTCAGTATCACAGTAATCCAAGTCTATGCCCCAACCAGTAACACTGAAGAAGCTGAAGTTGAATGGTTCTAGGATGCCCTACAAGACCTTCTAGAAATAACACCCCAAAATATGTTCTTTTCATTATAAGGGACTGGAATGCAAAAGTAGGAAATCAAGAAACACCTGGAGTAACAGGCAAATTTGACCTTGGAGTACAGAATGAAGCAGGACAAAGGCTAATAGAGTTGTGCCAAGAGAACGCATTGGTCATATCAAACACCTTCTTCCAACAACATAAGAGAAGATTCTACACATGGACATCATCAGATGGTCAACACGGAAGTCAGATTGATTATATTTTTTGCAGCCAAAGATGGAGAAGCTCTATACAGTCAACAAAAACAAGACCGGGAGTTGGCTGTGACTCAGATTATCAACTCCTTATTGCCAAATTAAACTAAATTTGAACTTAAACTAAAGAAAGTAGGGAAAACCACTAGACCATTCAGGTATGACCTAAATCAAATCCCTTATGATTATACAGTGGGAGTGAGAAATAGATTTAAGGCACTAGATCTGATGGACAGAGTGCCTGATGAACTATGGACTGAGGTTCATGACATTGTACAGGAGACAGGGATCAAGACCATCCCCAAGAAAAAGGAAGGCAGAAAAGCAAAATGGTTGTCTGAGGAGGCCTTACAAATAGCTGTGAAAAGAAAGGAAGTGAAAAGCAAAGGAGAAAAGGAAAGATATACCCATTTGAATGCAGAGTTCCAAAGAATAGCAAGGAGAGATAAGAAAGCCTTCCTCAGCGATCAATGCAAAGAAATAGAGGAAAACAATAGAATAGGAAACTCTAGAGATCTCTTCAAGGAAATTAGAGATACCAACGGAACATTTCATGCAAAGATGGTTTTGATAAAGGACAGAAATGGTATGGACCTAACAGAAGAAGAAGATGTTAAGAAGAGGTGGCAAGAATACACAGAAGGGCTCTACAAAAAAAATATTCATGACCCAGATAATCACGATGGTGTGATCACTTACCTAGAGCCAGACATCCTAGAATGTGAAGTCAAGTGGACCTTAGGAAGTATCACTATGAACAAAGCTAGTGGAGGTGATGGAATTCCAGTTGAGCTATTTCAAATCCTGAAAGATGATGCTGTGAAAGTGCTGCACTCAATATGCCAGCAAATTTGGAAAACTCCGCAGTGGCCACAGGACTGGAAAAGGTCAGTTTTCATTCCAATCCCAATGGAAGTCAATGCCAAAGAATGCTCAAACTACCGCACAATTGCACTCATCTCACACGCTAGTAAAGTAATGCTCAAAATTCTCCAAGCCAAGCTTCAGCAATACATGAACCGTGAACTTCCAGTTGTTCAAACTGGTTTTAGAAAAGGCAGAGGAACCAGAGATCAAATTGCCAATATCCGCTGGATCATTGAAAAGCCAAGAGTTCCAGAAAAACATCTATTTCTGCTTTATTGACTATGCCAAAGCCTTTGACTGTGTGGATCATAATAAACTGTGGGAAATTCTTAAAGAGATGGGAATACTAGACCGCCTGACCTGCCTCTTGAGAAACCTGCATGTAGGTCAGGATGCAACAGTTAGAACTGGACATGAAACAACAGACTGGTTCCAGATAGGAGAAAAAGGAGTACATCAAGGCTGTATATTGTCACCCTGCTTATTTGCCTTATATGCAGAGTACATCATGAGAAACACTGGGCTGGAAGAAGCACAAACTGGAATAAAGATTGCTGGGAGAAATATTAATAACCTCAGATATACAGATGACACCACCCTTATGGCAGAAAGTGAAGAAGAACTAAAGAGCCTTTTGATAAAAGTGAAAGAGGAGAGTGAAAGAGTTGGCTTAAAGATCAACATTCAGAAAACTAAGATCATGGCATCCATTCCCATCACGTCATGGCAAATAGATGGGGAAACAGTAGAAACAGTGTCAGACTTTATTTTTTGGGCTCCAAAATCACTGCAGATGGTGACTGTAGCCATGAAATTAAAAGACCTTTACTCCTTGGAAGGAAAGTTATGACCAACCTAGATAGCATATTAAAAAGCAGAGACATTACTTTACCAACAAAGGTCCGTCTAGTCAAGGCTATGGTTTTTCCAGTGGTCATGTATGGATGTGAGTTTTGGACTATAAAGAAAGCTGAGCACCGAAGATTTGATGCTTTTGAGCTGTGGTGTTGGAGAAGACTCTATTTTTTTTTTTAGGGAAGTTTTTATTTCAATTTTTTTAAGAGTCCCTTGGACTGCGAGGAGATCCAACAAGTCCAGCCTAAAGGAAGTCAGTCCTTGGTGTTCATTGGAAGGACTGATGTTCAAGCTGAAACTCCAATATTTGGTCACCTGATGTGAAGAGCTGACTCATTTGAAAAGATCCTGATGCTGGGAGGGATTGGGGGCAGGAGGAGTGGGGACGACAGAGGATGAGATGATTGGATGGCATCACCAACTCAATGGACATGAATTTGAGTAAACTCTGGAATTTGGTGATGGACAGGGAGGCCTGGCCTGCTGTGGTTCATGGGGTCGCAAAGTGTCTGACACGACTGAGCAACTGAACTGAACTGAACTGATGTACAGTATCATGTCATCTGCAAACAGTGAGAGTTTTACTTCTTCATTTCTGATCTGGATTTCTTTCATTTCTTTTTCTTCTCTGATTGTTGTAGCTAGGACTTCCGTAACTATGTTGAAAATTGTGGTGAAAGGAAACATTTGCCTCGAATCTGTCTTGTCGCAACAAAAATTTGAAACGACAGACGGACCAGTGTTACATCCCTCGGATGGACCAGTGTTACAACTCCATGTTACAGCTCAGTTTTATTTAGAAAGCAGAGGAGACTATATCCTTGAGGTGTGATAGTGGGCTGACCCAAAAGACACGAAGAGAAGCCCCCGGCCCAACTTTGGCTCCTTTTTTTATATGGTTTTTTCTCCTCCCCATGGGCCTGCCTTACGTAAATTGGGCTAGCCATGAGTGCTATTTATTTTACCAGAGGTCCTTGCCCCAGTCCTCGGACCTTCCTTTGTTTTATTTTTGCAGGCTTTTTTCTTCTTTGTCTTTTAGGCATCACCATTCTGGACTCCTTTTTCCTATTTTAACTAACAAACATTCCCCCCTCAAGAGTTGGGAGGCCCAACTCTTTGGGAATAGGGGAGTTGAGGTTTTTCTGGCTACTGCCTGCTGAACTGGGATGGCGAGGGACATTGGGACTCCCCCTCTTGCTAGTCTCAAGCCTCAGAGCCCTTATAGTGGTGTCCATCTAAGGGTGAGTAATATTTTTTGTGGTCAACTGTAGTTTTATATATTCTTATTGAACTGGCACTGCTTGTTGTAGCTTTTGACCTGGGCAGAGACAAAATGGGTTAGACAATTGATAATACATGGAGCAATCATAAGCAGCATCAATATGGTGATGGTAGAAACTAGTAGGGGCATTAGCCAAGTCCAAATCTACCATCACCAGGAGGATCCCCAAAGAGAGATTGTAGCCACCCTGAGAACTCTCCAGCTTGTTCTTTGAGATCCTTAGGGTCTGAATGTTTTTCTTGAGGACTATGAGACTTCCTTTAACTTAGCTGGAGATATTTACCCAGAAACAACATGTCTCATTCAAGATGGCTCATGTCCCTCCTTGTTCAGAGATCAGGAGACCTATCTCTTGTCAGTTTTGGAGTACAACCCCTGCCAAGCTGTGGTAGCTCTTTAGAGTTGTTCTGAGAAATCTTATCCCCAGAAACCTAATTTTGGGGATGTTCCTTAAAATGGCACTCATTTGTAGTTCTAAATAGGTGACTGAGATCTCCCAGGGGCTCACAGGTAGATTGAGTGTCCTCTTTTGTTTTCTTCCACAGCTTGACTCATGAGTAGTGAATCCAGGAATCGTGTCCTGGAACCTTGACTGTTGTGGTGGTAGAACATATTACAGGGTAGCGGCCCTTCCATGTGGGCTGGAGTTGGGCCCTTGGGGACCCATCTTTCCAGACTTTAATTAGGACTAGAGTCCCTGGAGCATATAGTGGTGACTGTTTAGAATCTTTTGGGTCCTGATTGACACTCCACAAACATATATCCTCTTGGAATTGTCCAATGGCAATTGGAGGGTCTGAGCCTCTGGATCTAGGAAGAGGTCATTGACATAAACAAAAGGTCTCCCATAAAGCATCACATAAGGACTAAGACCAACCTTGTCTAGGGGAAATATGGGTGCAGAGGAGAGCTGTTGATAAAGCCTCCTTTCATCCCAGGGAGGTCTTCTGGGTTATCTTTTTTATCGTTGATTTTAAGAATTGGTTGGCTCTTTCTACTTTTCCTGAAGACAGAGGCCTCCAGGCACAATGGAGAAAATAAGTAATGCCCAATGCTTTAGAGACCCCTTGGGTGATCTTAGAAGTAAATGATGTCCCATTGTCACTTTGTAATGACTTGGATAGACCAAATCTCAGAATGATTTCATGGAGCAGTTTTTTTTTTTTTTTTTTTTTTTTTTCCTTAACCACCTTCTCAGCCTTCTCAGTCTGAGTGGGAAAGCCTTCAATCCATCCTGTGAACATATCTATCATGACCACTATGTATTTATACCCTTGAGAAACTGGCATCTGGGTGAAGTCCATCTGCCAGTCCTCTCCTGGGTAGGTTCCACATTGTTGGGTGGGCTGGGCCAGCTGGGGTCTTCAAACTCCTTGGGGGTTGTTTAATTGGCAAGTGGGACAAGAGGAGACCACTTGCCATATATTTGTTTGAAGGCCTGTTCCTCTGAAGGATCTTTCTAATAATCTTTGGAGGGCTTTTTCCCCTAAATGAGTGGTGGCATGTAAGGAGTTAACTAACTTCCCTTGGAAGTTCCTAGGCAGAAAAAGGAGTCCCTCCTTTTGGACCCACCCCATATGATCTTCTTGAAAGCCCTCACTCTTAGCTTTAGGAGTCTCACCTTCAGTATATGAAGGAGTATCTGGCAAATTGGTCTGTGGAATTAAGGTGGCAACCCTTATTAGGTCATTGTTCTGTAATACTGCTCTTTTAGCTGCTTGGTCAACTGTTTTGTTCCCTCATGCCACTTCCATGATCCTTTTTAGTGTCCTTTACAATGGGAGACTGAAACCTCAGCAGACAGATGGGCTGCTTCCAAGAGCCTAAGGATTTGACCACATTTGATTGGGGACCCTTGGGTGGTCAAGTGGTCTCTTTTTTCCAAATAGCAGCATGTGCATGTAGCACCAGAGAGGCATACTTGAAGTCAGTATAAATGGCTACTCTTTTTTTCCTTTTCCCAGTGCTAAAGCTCGAGTCAGGGCTATGAACTCAGCTAATTGGGCTGAAGTATCTGGTAGCAAAGGTTTAGCCTCTATGGTCTCAAAATTGGAGACTACCACATATCTGGCCCTTCTTTTTCCATCCAAGACAAAGCTGCTTCCATCAGTGTATCAGATTTTCTCAGGCTTGGTCAGAGGATCTTCTGACAGTCCCTCTCAGGACTTTGTCCAGTGGTCCAAGGTTTCTAGGCAAGAGTGAAAGGGAAGAAAGCCCTCGGGGGTAGGCAGAAGGGTGGCTGGGTTAAGAACCTCACAAGTGGATTTAGTGAGGCCTGGATTTTCCATCAGCACTACTTGATATCTGAGGATTCTTTGATCAGACATCCATAAGTGGCCTCTCCCATTTAGGAGTTGTTTCACTTAGTGGCTGGCAAAAAAAAAATAGTTATTTTGCCCCCAAAAGAGAGTTTTAAAGCATCTTCTATCATGACTGTAATAGCTGCAAGATTTTGAAGGCATGGAGGCCAACCTCGAGCAGTTGGGTTGAGCCTCTTTGATAAGTAAGCTACATCCTGGGGCTCAGGTCCCAAAGTTTAAGTTAACACTCCCAAGGTTATTCCTTCTTTTTCATGGACATAAAGTTGGAATGCTTTTTCTGGGTCTGGCATCCTCAAGGCAGGTGCTTGAGTTAAGGCTTGTTTTAGTGTAGCCTCTGCCTTCTTTTGAGGAGTTCCCCACATCAGTGGGATTGAATCATCCTATCCCTTCCAGCTTTCATATAAGTGCTGGGCAATTAGCTCATGAGTATCCAGATTCTACAATACCCAGTTAGCCCTAGGAAAACTCACAATTGTTTTTGAATCATAGAGGTGGGCAACTGGAGGATTCCTTGTACTTGATCAGAGGACAGACTCCTGGACGTGTGTGTAATCTGAGCTTCCAGGTAAGTGATCTTTGTCTTGACCATCTGTGCCTTAGCATGGGAGACTTTATATATCCCCTCTCTACCAAAAGGTTTAGAACCTGAATTGCATGTTGTTGGGCATTTTTCTCATCTGGAGAGCAGATTAGTAGGTCATCTACATATTGTAGTATTTTCCCATTAGGTCCCAGGTTCAGATCTAGGAGATCCCGGCTAAAACCCTGCCCAAATAGGTGGGGGCTATCTCTGAGCCCCTGAGATAATACTGTCCAATCTTCTGTTGGTGTTTTTCTCCTGGAGCCTCCCACTCAATGGCAAGTAGATATTTGGATTCTTTAGCTAGTGGTATGCAAAGAATGTAACTTTGAGATGCAAGACTGTAAACCACTTGGCACTGGGTGGGGTTTCTCCCAAGATTATATAGGGATTGTGTACTGTGGGATGGAGGGGGACTACAGCTTCATTTATGATCTGGTTATCTTGAACCATTCACCAGGTTGTGTCCTTTTTCTTTACAGGGAGGATCGGGGTATTACACAGTGAATTGGTGGGGACCAGTAGCCCATAGGCAAGAAATTTATTTATTAGAGGCTGTAGTCCTTCCCGAGCTTCTCTTTTGAGGGGATATTGTTTCCGATTTGGAAACTGAGTAGGTCTCAGAGGATAATGATGACCAGTTCAGCTTGGTGGGCTTGGACAGGGGTCCCCTGGTCCCACACCTGGGGGTTAATTTTGTCCTCCCATAGTTTTTGATCCCTCTCTACTGGAGAGGATGTAATGTGTTCCTCAGTAGTAACAAGAAACTGTAGGGCTCTAGAGGTTGAAAAACTTCTCATCACAAGGGTGGTCCTCGGTTTAGTGAGTATATCTTTTCCCAATAAGGGAGCAGGACACTCAGGGAACACCAGAAACTGGTGGGGAAATATTTGTCCATTCCAGCAACAAAGAAGTGCTCAGGTGAATCTTTTAGTAATTGTTTTTCCTGTAACACCTAAAATGGTACAGGTTTGGGAGGAGAAGCCTCCAGAATAGGAAGTCAGAAAAGCGTAGGTAGCCCTGTGTCAACTAAGAAATTCTCGGACCTATCTGCCACATCCAGTTGCAACTTTGGCCCCAGCCCTGTGATGGTTATCTGTGACAGGCGGGCTAGCTGGAGTGGACCACATAAGTCCTATTGAACCATCATGAGGGGAGGCTTGGTGCTTGACCTTGAGGCTCTTGGGTCCCGAGGGCAGAGTGCCGCCCAATGTCTCAGTTGATGGCATTTTTAGGAAGCCATTTTAGGAGACTTGTCCTGGTTTGGACGCTCTTTGGTCCAATGTCCCGCCTGTCTACATATTAGGCATTTGCCCTGTGCTTTGTCCTTCAAGGACTCTGGGTTTGCCATAGGGCTTCCCTGGGGGGGTGGCCAGCATCTGGGCATGCCTTGTCTCTTTCCTCTTCTCCCTTTCCTGGGCCTTGGCCTCCCTCTCCTGTTCTCTGTTTTAAAGGTATTGGTGGCTATCTGAACCATCTCATCTAAAGAGACAGCAGGGTCCTGCTGCTGCAGTTGTAACTTTATACTTATGTCTGATGCACATTGGGACAGGAATTTGTCCTTTAAAATCACCTGTCCCTCGTAAGAGTCTAAGTCCAGATTGGTAAACTTTTGGAGGGCCCCTTTTAGCCTTTCCAGAAAGGCAAATGGATTCTCATTGGGCTCCTGAGTTATTGCTGAGACCAGGGCATAGCTGATTACTTTTTGCTGGGCTGATTTCAGTCCTGCCTTTACATAGATCAGAAAATGATTCCTTTCCCAGATGTGCTCAGGGTGATTATAATTCCAAATAGGATCTGAGGAAGGGACCACAGTTTTCCCTACTGGGTATTTATTATTTGACATGTGAAGCCCTGTCACATAACTTCAGGCTTCATTTAAGACCCTAGCATGCCCAGGGTCAGATAAAGTTTGGCAAAATATGACCATGATATCGTTCCACATGAAGTCAAAGGCCAAGGTAATGTGTTGGAATGTATCTATATATTTGCCTGGGTCATCTGTATAACTTTCCCAGTCTTCTTTAATCTGTCTTAGTTCTAAAAGGGAGAAGGGCATATCGACCCAGTTTAGTTCAGTTCAGTTCAGTCGCTCAGTCGTGTCCAACTCTTTGCGACCCCATGAATCGCATCACACCAGGCTTCCCTATCCATCACAAACTCCCGGAGTTTACTCAAACTCATGTCCATTGAGTCGGTGATGCCATCCAGCCATCTCATCCTCTGTCGTCCCCTTCTCCTCCTGCCCCCAATCCCTCCCAGCATCAGGATCTTTTCCAATGAGTCAACTCTTCGCATAAAGTGGCCAAAGTATTGGAGTTTCAGCTTCAGCATCAGTCCTTCCAATGAACACCCCGGACTGATCTCCTTCAGGATGGACTGGTTGGATCTCCTTACAGTCCAAGTGACTCTCAAGAGTCTTCTACAGCACCACAGTTCAAAAGCATCAATTTTTCGGTGCTCAGCTTTCTTCACAGTCCAACTCTCACATCCATATATGACCACTGGAAAAACCATAGCCTTGACCAGATGGACCTTTGTTGGCAAAGTAATGTCTCTGCTTTTTAATATGCTATCTAGGTTGGTCATAACTTTCCTTCCAAGGAGTAAGTGTCTTTTAATTTCATGGCTGCAATTACCACCTGCAGTGATTTTGGAGCCGAAAAAAATAGTCTGACACTGTTTCCACTGTCTCCCCATCTATTTCCCATGAGGTGATGGGACCAGATGCCATGATCTTAGTTTTCTGAATGTTGAGCTTTAAGCCAACTTTTTCACTCTCCTCTTTCACTTCATCAAGAGTCTTTTTAGTTCCTTTTCACTACTGCCATAAACATGGTGTCATCTGCATATCTGAGCTTATTGATATTTCTCCCGGCAATCTTGATTCCAGCTTGTGCTTCTTCCAGCCCAGTGTTTCTCATGATGTACTCTGCATGTATGTTAAATAAGCAGGGTGACAATATACAGACTTGACATACTCCTTTTCCTATTTGGAACCAGTCTATTGTTCCATGTCCAGTTCTAACTCTTGCTTCCTGACCTGCATACAGGTTTCTCAAGAGGAAGGTCAGGTCATCTAGTATTCCCATCTTTTTCAGAATTTTCCACAGTTTATTGTGTCCCACACAGTCAAAGGCTTTGGCATAGTCAGTAAAGCAGAAATAGATGTTTTTCTGGAACTCTGTTGCTTTTTCGATGATCCAGCAGATATTGACAATTTGATCTCTGGTTCCTCCGCCTTTTCTAAAACCAGCTTGAACATCTGCAAGTTCTTTGTTCACATATTGCTGAAGCCTGGCTTGCAGAATTTTCAGTATTACTTTACTAGTGTATGAGATGAGTGCAATTGTGTGGTAGTTTGAGCATTCTTTGGCATTGCCTTTCTTTGGGATTGGAATGAAAACTGACCTTTTCCAGTCCTGTGGCCACTACTGAGTTTTCCAAATTTGCTGGTATATTGAGTGCAGCACTTTCACAGCATCATCTTTTAGGATTTGCAATAGCTCAACTGGAATTCCCTCACATCCACTAGCTTTGTTCGTTGATGCTTTCTAAGGCCCACTTGACTTCACATTCCAGGATGTCTGGCTCTATGTGAGTGATCACGCCATCGTGATTATCTGGGTTGTGAATATCTTTTTTGTAGAGCCCTTCTGTGTGTTCTTGCCACCTCTTCTTAATATCTTCTGCTTCTGTTAGGTCCATATGACTTCTGTCCTTTATTGAGCCAATCTTTGCTTGAAATGTTCACTTAGTATCTCTAATCTTCTTGAAGAGATCTCATTTTTCCCATTCTGTTTTTTCCTCTATTTCTTTGCATTGATCGCTGAGGAAGGCTTTCTTATCTCTTCTTGCTACTCTTTGGACCTCTGCATTCAAATGGGTATATCTTTCCTTTTCTCCTTTACTTTTTGCTTCTCTTCTTTTCATAGCTATTTGTAAGGCCTCCTCAGACAACCATTTTGTCTCTTTGATTTCTTTTCCATGGGGATGGTCTTGATCCCTGTCTCCTGTACAATGTCATGAACCACTGTCCATAGTTCATCAGGCACTCTGTCCATCAGATCTAGTCCCTTAAATCTATTTCTCACTTCCACTGTATAATCATAAGGGATTTGATTTAGGTCATACCTGAATGGTCTAGTGGTTTTCCCTACTTTCTTCAGTTTAAGTCCGAATTTGGCAATAAGGAGTTCATAATCTGAGCCACAGTCAGCTGCCGGTCTTGTTTTTGCTGACTGTGTAGAGCTTTTCCATCCTTGGCTGCAAAGAATATAATCAATCTGATTTCAGTGTTGACCATCTGGTGATGTCCATGTTTAGAGTCTTCTCTTGTGTTGGTGGAAGATGGTGTCTGCTGTGACCAGTGCGTTCCCTTGGCAAAACTCTGTTAGCCTTTGCCCTGCTTCATTCTGTACTCCAAGGCCAAATTTGCCTGTTACTCCAGATGTTTCTTGACTTCCTACTTTTGCATTCCAGTCCCCTATAATGAAAATGACATCTTTTTTGGGTGTTACTTCTAAAAGGTCTTATAGGTCTTCATAGAGAAGCATTCAACTTCAGCTTCTTCAGTGTAACTGGTTGGGGCATAGGCTTGGATTACCATGATATTGAATGGTTTGCCTTGGAAACGAACAGAGATCATTCTGTCGTTTTTGAGATTGCATCCAAGTACTGCATTTCGGACTCTTTTGTTGACCATTTTGGCAACTCCATTTCTTCTAAGGGATTCTTGCCCACAGTAGTAGATATAATGGTCATCTGAGTTAAATTCACCCATTCCAGTCCATTTTATTTCGCTGATTCCTAGAATGTCAGTGTTCACTCTTGCCATCTCCTGTTTGACCACTTCCAATAAGTCTTGATTCACTGACCTAACATTTCAGGTTCCTATGCAGTATAGCTCTTTACAGCATCGGACCTTGCTTCTATCACCAGTCACATCCACAACTTAGTATTGTTTTTGCTTTGGCTCCATCCCTTCATTCTTTCTGGAGTTATTTCGCCACTGATCTCCAGTAGCATATTGAGCACCTACCGACCTGGGGAGTTCCTCTTTCAGTATCCTTATCATTTTGCCTTTTCATACTGTTCATGGGGTTGTCAAGGCAAGAATACTGAAGCGGTTTGACATTCCCTTCTCCAGTGGATCACATTCTGTCAGACCTCTCCACCATGACCCGTCTGTCTTGGGTAGCCCCACATGGCATGGTTTAGTTTCATTGAGTTAGACAATGTCTGGTCCGTGTGATCAGATTGGCTAGTTTTCTGTGATTATGGTTTCAGTTTGTCTGCCCTCTGATGCCCTCTTACGACACCTACTGTCTTACTTGGGTTTCTCTTACCTTGGACATGGTGTGTCTTCACGGCTGCTCCAGCAAAGCGCAGCTGCTGCTCCTTACCTTGGATGAGGGGTATCTCCTCATGGCCACCCCTCCTGACCTTGAACGTGGAGTAGTTCCTCTCAGTCCAAATTCTCCTCCAGTTTCACCTAAGGGGGATACTTGAGTTGGCTTTCGTGGAAGAAGTGCTCCCAGATATGGGAGCACGTTTGGATACAAGAAAGGAGAACCAGGCAACTTGGGAGCCATGGGAGGTGAGCTTTCATGGAGGGGCTCCTTCTCTTGGTTGTCTGTGCCTAACACCATTTGCCTAGTAGGCTCACTTTCGGGGCATACAACAATCCCATACTTAAGACAGAGCTCCTTCATTTCTCTTAATCAGAAGAACATTTGGACATAGGGGATCTCTGTCCATTTCCCTTGTCTTTTGCAGAATAAGTCCAGCTGCAGGATGGTATTGTAATTTAAACTCCCATCCTCAGGCCAGTTTTTCTTGTCCCCCAAAGGATACCATGGCCACACAGTGGCACAAAAGAATTTTAAGCAACTTCTCCTTAAAGGATCGAACAGCTTCCAGTTATCAAGGATGCATCTCAAGGGCGTCTGTCGATAAGTGGATTGGTTATTTCCCATCTGAAAGACAGTCATGACAGGAAGGAAAAACAAGAAATATAATAGGCCTTCTTCAGTTTCCGTGAGTGGATCTCCTTAGGGGTTAGTCTTTTTGAAGCTTATGCTACCCAGTACTGTTGCAACATGAAAGCCAGGCGTCCCCGGGTTGGTTGAGGTTGGTTGGTCTCCCGAGAATTGGGTCTCTGTGCATGTTGAGACATGTCGACTTCCTGGGACCCCTGGACTGGAATTGGGCATCCCCAAGTTCTCCAGCATGACCAGTGCTGGGTAGGCTTAAGGTGTTGTAATCTTAACTCATTGCTGGTTTGTCCACCACGGATGGAAATAGATATGATATAAAGCAACCTGAGCCTGTGCCCTGAGACTGGGAACCTGGCAAAACAACCATAAGCCTTATCCTCTTACTGTGCTGAAGGAATGTAAGCCACTGGTTTCCTCCCCTAGTCCTCCATAAGAGCAGTTTAGGGTGTCTCCAGTGGTAAACATTTCATTGTCATAGACCCACTTTAGGTAATAGCAGAAGTAATGACAAAGGATTGGGTTATCTGGCCCTGTTAGGGGCATTGGTGGTGGTGGTTTAGTCACTAAGTCATGTCCAACTCTTGTGACCCCATGGACTACAGCCTGCCAGGCTCCTCTGTCCATGGGATTCTCCAGGCAAGAATACTGCCATTTCCTTCTCCAGGGGATCTTCCCAACCCAGGAACCAAACCCAGATCACCTGCATTGCATGCAGATTCTTTACTGACTGAGTTTCAAGGGAAGATCCATTAGGGGCATTAACAGTATTTTAATAATAAGCGGGGTGGGCCAGTGTTGCCTACAAGGGGACAGGGTCTTGGTTGTAGGAGTTAGTTAGTGGCTTAAGAACAAATTGATAAGAGGCAACAGACCAGATGTTCCATAAAATGGAGTGGAGATTTGATCTGGGGTTATGTTTGTAACTTTAGGAGAAGGATGGTAAGGATTTGGGCCCAAACGGCCTGCAGGGCTAACTCCCAAAGTGGCAATCATTATCCCTGAAAGCCCAATTGCCCTTGAAGGAATGCCAGCAGATGGACTTCTAGCAGGCATTGTGTGCCTGTTATCTGCCTTAGCAGGTTCACTGAGAGATGCTGTTGTTGCACGTGTTGTAGGAAACATGGAAGATGAAGGCCTGAATATCTAGAGGGATTGGATATTATACAGCATTTCCCTCCCAAGGGCCAGCTGTTTTCTGGTTGTCCCTCCAGAAGATTGTAGAAGCAACATTGTGAGCCCGGATGGGGCTCAGGAAAAGAGCATGAAATAGGAAGGAAGGGGGCAGGGTACAACTTTTGAAAGAATGACATAGCCCAAGGGCATAACATAAGCTAATTAAAGTCAAATGGGTCCAAGATGACAAGTCAAATTCAGCTAAACCTTGATCCTAAATCTGCAAGCCAAATGACACATCCAGAGGTGCCAAGACAGTTCCAAGGCACTGTCGAAAGACAGTGGGTGGTTCCCCAATTGTTGGAAAGATCCTCAATTAGCATATGAAATCACCCAGCTCACAAAAACTAACCACAACACATTAAATGGCCACCACACTCTCCTTTACGATGGCCCACACCCTGTGGAGTGTGCTTCTCTCTGAATCCAAACAAATCCACCTCTTACTTATCCCTGTGTCTCTCACTGAATTTTTGCAATGAGACTTCAGAACCTGAGCTTCCTTAAGTCCCGAAGCCAAGCACCATGGGTTTTGGCCAGGCTCACATCCATACATGCATGACTACTGGAAAAATCATTGCTTTGACTAGATGGACTTCGTTGACAAAGTAATGTCTCTGCTTTTTAATATGCTGTCTAGGTTGGTCACAGTTTTTCTTCCAAGGAGCAAACGTTTTTTAATTTCATGACTGTGGTCACCATCTGGAGTGATTTTGGAACCCAAGAAAATAAAACCTCTCACTGTTTCCTTTGTTTTCCCATCTATCTGCCATCAAGTGATGGGACCGGATGCCATGATCTTAGTTTTCTGAATGTTGAGCTTTAAGCCAACTTTTTCACTCTGCTCTTTCACTTTCATCAAGATGCTTGTTATAAAACGCCGCAGGATGAAAGAGCCACCTCTAAGGACTGTTGATGAAGGCCTTTATTGGGCGGGCGCTCTCAGGCAGATCTCCCGGGGAGGGGCAGGTGAGCGAGGAGACACAGGGAGTCTGAGAGGTATGAAAGGTGGGGAGAGGTTTCATAGCCAGGGCCGGCGTCCAGGCCAGGTCCTTCCATATAAGGAAGAAAGCGCAGGCTACAGCGGCAGTGGGTGTCCAAGGGCTCCGTCTCGGCTCCTGATCGGACCAGGCTGCAGGGGGTCGGTCCCCGGAAGTTTAGCCAGCCTCCAGAACTTGTCTGCGGCACTTTTTCCGGGGCATGCCTCAACATACCCGACCTTTCAATGCTCTTTAGTTCTTCTTCGCTTTCTGCCATAAGGGTGGTGTCATCTGTATTATCTGAGTGGCTTAAAACTCAACATTCAGGAAATGAAGATCATGGCATCCGGTCCCATCACTTCATGGCAAATAGATGGGGAAACAATAGAAACAGTGAGAGACTTTATTTTGGGGGGGCTCCAAAATCACTGCAGATGGTGACCCCAGTCATGAAATTAAAAGACGTTTGCTCCTTGGAGGAAAAACTATGACCAACCTAGAAAGTATATTAAAAACCAGAGACATTACTTTGCCAACAAAGATCCGTCTAGTCAAAGCTATGATTTTTCCAGTAGTCAGGTATGGATGTGAGAGTTGGACTATAAAGAAAGCTGAGCGCCAGAGAATTGATACTTTCGAACTATGATGTTGGAGAAGACTCTTGAGAGTCCCTTGGACTGCAAGGAGATCCAACCAGTCCTTCCTAAAGGAGATCAGTCCTAAGTGTTCATTGGAAGGACTAATGTTGAAGCTGAAACTCCAATCCTTTGGCCACCTGATGTGAAGAGCTGACTCATTTAAAAAGATCCTGATGCTGGAAAGATTAAAAGCAGGAGGAGAAGGGGACAACAGAGGATGAGATGGTTGGATGGCATCACCAAGTCAATGGACATGAGTTTGGGGAAACTCCAGGAGTTGGTGAGGTACAGGGAGGCCTGGCGTGCTGCAGTCCATAGTGTTGCAAAGCGTTGGAAATGACTGAGTGACTGAACTGAACTGAACAAGTCCTGGGACAGAGGAGCTGAAGAACGGAAGGAAAAAGCAGTGGGAATAACATGCTGAGGAATGCCCTTCATAACCTGCAGGAAAATCTGCTAAATACCTGACCTGAAACAGTTTTCATTGGCCTGATCCTTGGCACAAAGAAGATTAAGTACAGAAGAACCCCCACCCACTTGGATAACAGCTACTAGGGCACAGAGGATAGTGGAGCCTTCAGGACAGGCTGGGGAGTAGCCTCTCCAGAGTCCCTCAGTTGCACCCACTGCCACTTGCCTGTTTGTGGGGGGTTCGAGGAAACAAGAAATAAGAGATTGTAAAGGAATAAAGATTTTGTTAGCCATATATCCTTCCAGCCATAGGAGCGAGGACCTCCTACCTTAACCAGAGGTCTTCGGGAATCTGAGACTGAGCTGCATGAGCTTTCTGCTGAGTTTGTTTTTTCTGTCCTGGTTTCCAGCACGCTGAACTTCTTTTCACTCCCCTGTGCTGGGTTTTCTTTGTGTTCCAATGTCAGTGAGGGAGTTTTCACCGAGTTGGGCTTCTGCTTGCTTGGCCTCCACCTTGAGGGGGCTGAACTGAGGTTGTTTCAGCCTGGTTAAATCTGAGAAACAGCACCGTAGATATTGTGTGTGTGTGTGTGTGTGTGTGTGTGTGTGTAATTTCCTCAGTTCTGTGCCATCA
Source organism: Muntiacus reevesi (assembly GCF_963930625.1). Taxonomy (NCBI): domain Eukaryota; kingdom Metazoa; phylum Chordata; class Mammalia; order Artiodactyla; family Cervidae; genus Muntiacus; species Muntiacus reevesi. The sequence goes on along the minus strand of NC_089254.1, from coordinate 33,469,976 downwards.
CAATAAAAATTTGAAGTGATGGGTGGACCAGTGCTAGAGCCCCATGTAATTTCCTCCAATGGACTGGTGTTACAGCTCTGTGCTACAGCTCAGTTTTATTTAGAAAGCAAAGGAGAATACATCCTCGAGGCGTGAGGGCAGGCCAATCCAAAAGACGCAAGGAGAAGCCGCTGGCCCAATTTTGGCTCCTCTTTTTATATGTTTTCCTCCCCCCCTCCCGCCCCCTGCCCCAGGCCTGCCCTATGTCAATTGGGCTAGCCAGGAGTGCTGTTTGTTTTACCTGGGATCCTCTCTCTGGTCCTCAGACCTCCCTTTGTTCTATTTTATCAGGTTTTTCCCTTCTTTGTCTTTTAGCCACCACCATTTTGGACTCATTTTTCCTATTCTAGCTATCTAACATAACTAAAGCACAGACTGGAAAACAAAACTAAAGCAAGGTGCCAAGTGGGGAATAAAGCAATGAAAACAAAAGTAACAAATATGTTAAGAGGAAAGAAAAGAAAGAATAGATATGCAAAGTTAAATAGAGGTAGATAAAGATTTATATACATTAAAGATTAACTTCAAGGGGAAAAGAACAGTTGGCAAAGCAGCCAAAGGAATAAGTGTAGAAAAAATAACAGTAAGTTTAAAAAATTAAAATTAAAAAAGGGAAAAATAAGAGGAAGAGGCAGAGGTTTATAACAACAATAAAAAGTGAAAGAAAAAACACTCAAAAGCTTAATTAGATTTCATAGTGCCAATAAAATTGACAACTACAGAAGAGGGGGAAAAATAGGGGGAAAGAAAAGAAAAGAAAAGAAATCCAAATGAATCTAGAGAACAAGTCAAAACATAAGAATAATAAATGTTTTTCTCGAGTCACTGCTGTCAGAGGCCTTTCCTTCTCTAGGAAGGTCCACCTCACCTCCATAGGATGCCCTCCAACTTTGTGCTGATCTCTGGGCCTGTTCTGGGGGCAGCTCAGATTCTAATCTTTTCCTACTCCTGTGTGTTCTTGCCTCCAATGTCCACAGCTATCAGAATTAGTGTGTTTTCTTTTGTGGCAGCTCTCAATGACCTTTTATATATTCCATAGACCCAGAGTCTGCCTGGTTGATCATGTGGATTTAATCAGCAGCTTGTACTGCTGGTGGGAAGGTTTTGGATCTTCTTTCTTAGCCACACTGCTCCTGGGTTTCAATTGTGGTTTTATTTCCACCTCTGCATGTGGATCATCCACTGGGGTTTGCTCTTGAGGCTGCCCTGGAGGACTTGGGTTTGCCCCTGTGAGGGCCAGGTGTGGAGGTGGTGCAGATGCTTGGGTCGCAGGGGTTCTGGCAGCACCAGGTACTCAGGGGAGTTGGCAGCTAGGGCAGCAGGAGATATAGTGCTCTAGAGGGGTATGGCAACCAGTATTGGCCAATACGCTCTAGTATTCTTGCCTGGAGAACATTTCTCCCTGACAGAGAAGCCTGACAGGCCACAGTCTACAGGGTCGCAGAGTTGGACACTACTGCAGTGACCCTGCGTGCATAAATGCAAGACTTTTTTGCATGTGGCAGCTCTGCCCCAGTGAGAGTTGAGTGTGAGGGTGGCACTGCTGCTTGGCTTGTGGGTACCCTGGTGCCACCAAGTGATCAGGGACACGGACTGCCTCCACCGCAGGAGTTATGGCCCTATCAGAGTCTTTTTTCGAGTCTCTTGTTGCTGACGATCAGAAGGTCTCTTTGACCAGTCTTTCTCTGTAACTCAACCTGTTTAGGTACTTAGAGGGCTCTCTTGCCTGGGGTCCTTCACTGTTGTTCAGCACATCAGGTACATAGAGGGGCGCCCCTCAGTTGGGGTCCTAGTCTGTAGAACGTATGTCAGGCACTTAAAGGGGCACCCTGAGTGGGGTCTTACTCTGTAGTTCAGTGCATCAGGTGTTTGATGGGCCAGCCTCTCTATTGTTCAGCTGCCAATCCTGGCGCCTAGGGAGAGAGAGGCTATGGTGATGGCTCCACCCCCTACACGTGACTCAGCAGTATCGCCTTGCTTCCAAGGCTGCCTGGCTTTCTTCTACAGGCATTTCCCACCACAATCCCCTCTGTCACGTCCCATGGATCCGTCTATCTGCAGTCAACAGCAGCCCTATCCCTGGGATTGTGCCACAATCCCTAAACTCCAGCTCCCAGTTGCTGCACCTTCCAGAGGACCTGCATCCCTGTCTGGAATATTTATGGCTATGGCAAGGAATATCTGATTCTCATTCCATTTAGGCTTCCACAGATCAGCTGTTTCACTCTCAGCCTTAAATGTTTCTCCTCTGACTCAGACAATTGTCCTGATGTGGGAATCAGACCCCTGCTTCAGTTCCCTCACCTGCCGAGGGCAGGTCCAATCCTACTAACACTCTTGTTTCCCCCCACCTATTCCTTCAACTTATTGAAGGAAATCAATAAGTTCCTTCATCTTATTGGGTTTTGTGTAGTTCTATATCTTCTTTTTTGTTGGTCAGGTACTGTTATCCACTCTCAGCTGGTGTTCTGCATGCACTTCTGTGTCTGAAGGTGTATTCCTGATGTAGCAATGGAGAGAGATATATCCCATGTCCACCTAGTCCTCCACCATCTTCATCCTTCAATTGGTTTTTTATTCGATGTCAAGATATCTAACTCTATTTACTCCAGAAAGTTCACAGTTTTGCTCTTGTGAACTGTAACAGTCTACTCAGTTAATAAACCCAGGATAGACATCAGAGGTTTACTCATAATTTCAAGGAAAAGAGTTCCTTTTGTGACCTATTTCCCTAAACCCAGCCACTCTGGATCATAGGCCAAAATATCAAAGGGTTAGTTTTAGTTTCTAAACATTTCTTAAAAATAGTTTAACATTTGAGATTGGCTTCCTGTGGGTCATTATCTTCATAAATTTAAAGAATGTGGGAGTTGGAGATTATCTAGTCTCAATTTCTCATTTCACAGACAAAGAAATTAAAACTCAGAAGGAGTCAGTCTTGCTGTTTTTTATTAAAAGCTAAATTTGTATTTGAAAGTGGACAACTTTTTATTATACCAATGAGGGCATCAATATTTTTTTTGAATATTTCCCCCCCCAAAATATATATGTACCTAAAGAAATGATAATCAGCTTGAGAGATTTCAGTTTTTCACATGATTTTTTTTTTTTAATGTAGCACTAGGATCAATTATGTACTTTCTGAGTTCTCTAGGTAAATGACAATGAATTTTTGGTTGCCCTCAGCAATTTTTTTTTTGGGGGGGGGTCTATTTTATTATCTATGCATAAACTCTTTCATTCCAAATTTAGTCTTGGGACTATGAACAAAATCACCCCTCTTTTTCCTGGCCAAGCATTTGTTATTTGTTAAAAGCTAAGTCAAGACTCTGGAATTTGATTCTTGAGTAGCATGGCTCAAGGAAATAAAATACTTGGAGAGGATTTATTCTGAGGGTAATGGCCTGATGACATTGTATTTTAAATCTCAAGAGTTTCCCTGGTTTGATGTTTAGGAAGCCTGTTATTCTGCCTGTTTACAACTGGTAAATCTTGAGTTGCTTAAGTTAGTAGGAATAGTTTCTATTGCTTTCAAATAAATAATTTTTTATATAATTCACTTTCATTCGCCCTTCTCAGTTTCTCAGAACTATTTGAAATATGGGACAGTCATGGCTATCAAGACTCTCTTGCTCCTACCTGAGATAATCAGAAAAGAAGTATAACTATGGGAAAATATATAGCAGCTATAACTGCTAGAGATTGAGTGCTTGTGTCCTCTGTTCCCCCTAAATTCATATTTTGAAACATAACTCCCAGTATGATTGATTTTGGAAGTGGGGATTTGGGTATTGATTAGGTTGGGAGGGTAGAGTCCTCATAGATGGGTTTAGTGCCCTAATAAAAGAGGCCCCAGAGAGATCCCTCTGTTCTTCTGTTATGTGAGGACACACGCAAAAAATGACCAATTATGAGCCAGGAAGGGGTCCTCACCAGATTCTGAACTGCCAGTGCCTTGATCCTGGATAGAAATATTTGTTGTTTACTAGCAGTCCAATGTATAGTATTGAATATTTTGTTACAGTAGCCCAAAAGGACCAAAACAGTATTCAGTGGAATTGTTTATTGTTGTTCAGCTGATAAATCATGTCTGACTCTTTGCAATCCCATTGATATAGCATACCAGGCCTCCCTGTCCCTCACCATCTCCTGGAGTTTACTCAGGTTCATGTCCATTGCATTGATAATACTATCCAACTATCTCACCCATTGCTTCCCTCTTCTCATGTTGCCTTCAATCTTTCCCAGCATCAGGGTCTTTTCCAAAGATAATATATTAAGCAGTGTATGATATGTAAAATTCCACAGACTCCCCAAATTTTACATTTTCTAATGTCTTTTGTCTAACTCATGATGACTAAAGAGGTGCGAAGATGTTGCTCACTGACTCTGTTGCCTCCTCTTTGCTACCAACTTCAAGTCTTAGCTGTGAAAACTCTTCGGTTGGACAGAACAGGAATCCTTTGCTTCATGGGTGGTGTGTGAATTACTTGAAACTATTTTTCACAATGGAGCATTTCTTTAATTATCTTGGTAAAATGCAATCATTTTTTCCTTCTCAAGTAACAATTCCTCATCTTCCCCATGCCTTTTATTGAAAAATGTCACTGTTTACTTCTTGGATGTTGTCATTTTGTAATTCACCAGCATATCTCTCTTCATTATGGTACTTTTGAAACAGAAAATTGGATTAAAGATTTGCTGAGCATGGCTCCCCCCATCAGCACAAGAACCAGTTTCCTCCACAGTCAGTCTCTCCCATCAAGAAACTTCCAGAAGCCTCTTATTCTTATCCTTCAGAGGGCAGACAGAATGAAAACAACAATCACAGAAAACTAATCAAACTGATCACATGGATCACAGACTTATCCAACTCAATGAAACTATGAGCCATGCCATGTAGAGCCACCCAAGACCAATGGTCATGGTGGAGAGGTCTGACAAAATGTGATCCACTGGAGAAGGGGATGGCAAACCACTTCAGTTTTCTTGCCTTGAGAACACCATGAACAGTATGACAAGGCAAAAAGATATGACACTGAAAGATGAACTCCCCAGGTCAGTAGGTGCCCAATATACTATTGAAAAAGAGTGGAGAAATAACTCCAGAAAGGATGAAGAGATGGAGCCAAAATGAAAACGACACCCGGTTGTGCATGTGACTGGTGATGGAAGTGAAGTCCGATGCTGTAAAGAACAATATTGCATAGGAACCTGGAATGTGAGGTCCATGAATCAAGGTAAATTGGAAGTGGTCAAACAGAAGGTGGCAAGAGTGAACATCGACATTTTAGGAATCAGTGAACTAAAATGGACTGAAATGGGTGAATTTAATTTAGATGACATTTTTACCTAATACTTTGGGCAAGAATCCCTTAGAAGAAATGGAGTAGCCATCATAGTCAACAAAAGAGTCTGAAATGTAGTACTTGAGTGCAGTCTCAAAAATGGCAGAATGATCTCTGTTCATTTCCAAGGCGAACCATTCAGTATCACAATAATCCCAAGTATATGTCCCAACCAGTAATGCTGAAGAAGCTGAAGTTGAACAGTTCTATGAAGACCTACAAGACCTTCCAGAACTAGCACCCAAAAAAGATGTCTTTTTGATCATAGGGGACTGGAATGCAAAAGTAGGAAGTCAAGAAACACCTGGAGTAACAGGCAAATTTGGCCTTGGAGTTCAAAATGAAGCAGGGCAAAGGCTAGCAGAGTTTTGCCAAGAGAACGCACTGGTCATAGAAAACATCTTCTTCCAACAACACAAGAGAAGACTTGACACATGGACATCACAGATGGTCAATACTGAAATCAAATTGATTATATTAATTGCAGCCAAAGATAGAGAAGCTCTATACGGTCAGCAAAAAATAAGACTGGGAGCTGACTGTGACTCAGATCATGAACTCCTTATTGCAAAATTCAGACTTAAATTGAAGAAAGTAGGAAAAACTACTAGACCATTCAGGTATGACCTGAATCAAATCCCTTACAATTATACAGTGGAAGTGACAAATAGATTCAAGGGATTAGATAGACAAAGTGCCTGAAGAACTGTGGACAGAGGTTTGAGATATTGTAGAGAAGGCAGTGATGAAGACCATCCTCAAGAAAAAGAAATGCAAAAAGACAAAATGCTTGTCTGAGGAGGCCTTACAAATAGCTAAGAAAAGGAAGCAAGTGAAAGGTAAAGGAGAAAAGGAAAGGAAAGATATACCCATCTTAATGCAGAGTTTCAAAGAATAGCCAGGAGAAATAGGAAAGCCTTCCTCAGTGATCAATACAAAGAAATAGAGGAAAACAATAGAATGGGAAAGACTAGAGATCTTGTCAAGAAAATTAGAAATACCAAGGGAAATTTCATGCAAAGATGGGCATAATAAAGGACAGAAATGGTATGGACCTAACAGAAGCAGAAAAGATTAAAAAGAGGTGGCATGAATACACAGAAGAGCTATAATAAAAAGGTCTTAGTGATCTGCATAACCACGATGGTGTGGTCACTCACCTAGAGCCAGACATCCTGGAATGTGAAATCAAGTGGGTCTTAGGAAGAATTACTACGAACAAAGCTAGTGGAGGTGATGGAATTCCAGTTGAGCTATTTCAAGTCATAAAAGATAATGCTGTGAAAGAGCTGCATTAAATATGCCAGCAAATTTGGAAACCTCTGTAGTGTCCACAGGACTGGAAAAAGTCAGTATTCATTCGAATCTCAAAGAAAGGCAATGCCAAAGAGTGCTCAAACTACTGTACAATTGTGCTCATCTCACAGGTTAGCAAAGTAATGCTCAAAATTCTCCAAATCAGGCCTTCAACAATATGTGAACAGTGAACTTCCAGATATTCAAGCTGGATTTAGAAAAGGCAGAAGAACCAGAGATCAAATTGCCAACATTTTTTTGGATCATCGAAAAAGCAAGAGAGTTCCAGAAAAACATCTACTTCTGCTTAATTGACTACACCATAACCTTTGACTGCATGGATCACAACAAACCGTGGAAAATTCTTAGAGATGGGAATACCAGACCACCTGACTTGCCTCCTGAGAAATCTGCATGTAGACCAAGAAACAACAGTTACAACTGGACATGGAACTGCAGACTGGTTCCAAATCAGGAAAGGATTACATCAAAGCTGTATGTTGTCACCCAGTTTACTTAACTTATATGCAGAGTGCATCATGAGAAATGCCAGGCTGGATGATGCACAAGTTGGAATCAAGATTGCCAGGAGAAGTATAAATAACCTCAGATATGCAGATGACACCCTCCTTATAGCAGAAAGTGAAGAAGAACTAAAGAACCTCTTGATGAAAGTGAAAGAGGAGAGTGAAAATGTTGGCTTAAAATTCAACATTCAGAAATCTGAAATCATGGAATCTGGTCCCAATCACTTCATGGCAAATAGATGGGGAAACAATGGAAACAGTGGCAGACTTTATATTCTTGGGCTCCAAAATCAGTGCAGATGGTGACTGCAGCCATGAAATTAAAAGATGGTTGCTCCTTGGAAGAAAAGCTAGACCAACCTAGACAGAATATTAAAAAGTAGAGACATTACTTTGCTGACAAAGGGCCATCTAGTCAAAGCCATTGTTTTTCCAGTAGTCATGTATGGAGGTTTGAGTTGGACCATCAGAAAGCTGAGTGCTGAAGAATTGAACTTTTGAACTGCGATGTTGAGGAAGACTCTTGGGAGTCCCTGGACTGTAGGAGGATCAAACCAGTCAATCCTAAAGGAAATCAGTCCCGAATATTCATTGGAAGGACTGATGCTAATGCTGAAACTGCAATAGTTTGGTCACCTGTAGCTGGGAAAACCTGGTGCTGGGAAAGATTAAAAGCAGGAGTAGAATGAAACAATAGAGGATGAGATGGTTGGATGGCAATCACTGACTTGATGGAACATGAGTTTAAGTAAGATCCGGGAGTATCTGATGGACAGGGAAGCCTGGCAAGCTGCAGTCCATGGGGTCACAAAGAGTTGGACACAACTGAACGACTGAAGTGAACTGAACTGAACTCAGATTAGGACTTGAACCCACGTGACTGGGACTTGAACCCAGACAAAATTCCCAATTTCCCAATTAAGATCACACACGCAGTTTCAATACTTAATAAAGTGCAGGTTCTTGATGTCAGAACCTTGCAGAAAGAAGTTAGTGAGAGATAAAGTGATAGGTATGATGTGGATTTATCTAGACAGAAACATACTCTACAGACAGTGTGCAATCTCAGAAGGAGAAAGCAACCTTGAAATATGGGATGGTTAGTTTTTATGCGTTGGGTAATTTCACAGGCTAATGAGTGAGAGAATTATTCCAACCATTTCAGAGAAGGGGTGAGGATTTCTAGGAATTGACCCACTTCCCACTTTTTATTCTTAATGGTTGGCCTGAGAACTGTCATGGTGCTGGTGGGTGTGTCATTTAGTTTGCTTATGTGTTAAGATGAGTTGTAAGTAGAGGCTCAAGGTCTAGTGGAATTTGACTCATCAGCCATTGGACCTTTGTTGTTGTTCAGTTGTTAAATCATGTCTGACTCTAACCCCATGGATTGCAGCATGCCGGGTTCTTCTGTCCTTCACTATATCCTGGAGCGAAGTTTGCTCAAATTCACCTCTATTGAGTCGGTGATACTATCTAACCATCTCCTCCTTTGCTGTCCTCTATCAGTGATGTGTGTCCTTGGGCTGTGTCATTATTTTAAAGTTTGTACACTGTCCCCTTTCCTTCTGTTTCAGTTTCAGTGTCTCACATCATCCCCAGCTTTGATGATAATTGCTAAGCTATAATTGTTGGGATGCTGATGCAAATTTTCACTAAATAATAACTACGTTTATGCTGATGTATCTTAAAGAATGGATTGTCTCCATTTGTAAAAGTGCTTTCTCCAATATGAGACTTAAATATTACTTAAGGTGTGAATTTACTAATACCCACTTATTATGCTTATTTTGAGTTAATTTAGAAAATATGAGTAATTCATCAAGCAGAACAATTTAAAATTATAAAGTATTGGTTCAAATATTCTTAGGTATCTGAATCGTTATCCCCTTCAAAAAAAAAAGAAAAGAAAAAATCTTTGTCCACTTTGGAGAGTTTTTAATATAAGGACACAATAAAGGAATCTATAATAATAATAATAGCTATAAAAATATTATTTTTGTGTTGTTTCTGTACTTCAGGTTCTTTGAAAAACATTTTATGTGTGTATTTTTATCTTTATGCCCTTAAGGAAGAAGGTATTCTAACAAACTAATCTATAAACTCTTATCAAGATCATTGAGATGATAGGATTTGTATGAGTGTATTTAGTTAATTCTAAAGATTCTTTTTCTGAAACAATGTAAGGGAAAAAGGCAGGTGGGGAGGCAGGGGGGAATAGTTAGCCATGGGTAAGAAAAATAAATCCTGAGGGGAAAGAAATTAGCAATGTGTAGAGGTTACAGGGTATCCAGGTGAAGGATATAACTCTAGAAAGGAATACCAAGACACTTTTTATTGTAGTTTGACTTTCCATGTAGCATGACAAAAAAAATGCAATAGTCAGATAAAGCAAGCACTATGGACTGCTAGCTAAGACTCCTTCTGTTACAAGACTAAAATGTCATTGAAATTGGCTAAAGGAAGAAAGGATTGATGGATTTATGGAACTAAAAACATCTAGGCAGGTAGAATCACTGTAAGTCTCTATTTACAATAAATGCAATCACTCAGAAGTCATCAGGACTCACTGCTGTATCACCAGGTTTTGCTTTTTATCTATATTGGCCTCATCTCTTGCAACTTTCCCCTTGTGGTGGCAGAAATTGTCACTTCAGTTTAATTTAGACTCTGCCCAGCAGGGTGTGGCTTTGAACCAAGCAATCAGAATCTAAAAATTATTCTTTTAGGGAATTCCCTGGCAGTCCAGTGGTTTGAACTCGGCACTTTCACTACCAGGGCCAGAATCAGTCTTTGGTCAGGGAACTATGATCCTGCAAGCTGCACATCATGGCCAACAAAAATTTTAGGTAAAAAAATTTTTTTAATTAAAAAATAAAAAAGTATCCTTTTAATATAATTCTCATAGGCTTTGTGGTAGACACTGTAATGTAGATCAATTTTAAATAGCTGAAAAGGGTTGAAAACTTTCCAAAACAAAGGAAGAATATAGCACTAGACCAAAATTAGGAATGCAGTTGGCAAGATTAAAGTTCAGAAGGTTGATTATACAGGTGGAGCAGATCTGTTTAGAGGAGTAAGCTAAGTTATGCTGGGTGAGATAAGACTGGAGCCAAGATAGGGAGGACACAGAATGTTAGTCCAAGAATTGTATTTAGATGTTAATGTGAAGCTATTAAAGTTGTCTATGCAAGCAAAGAAAAATGGAAGGTGAAGGAGTCTTTGGGCCTAGAAAAGAAAACAACAGTTTCCAAGGTCCTTGCTGTATCAGAGAAAACAAAACCAAACTTTAGGTCCCACCCTGATGCTCCAGGCCAGCTATATCTATCTGGGATTTATCATCCCCTGCCCAGAGGACTTATCACCCCCTGCCCAACTATAAATGCCATCTCAACTAAAGAATACCCAGAACTTCCTGCCTAACGTTTCCCTTATCACTTCCACAAATGTCCCTTTAAATATGAAGCCTCCCTGATCCCTCTTGTGCTCAGCCTGGTCATTAGGCCGACTGTCACCCATCCTTGCCTGAATAAAGGTGACCTGCTTCGGTCCTGGGTGTTCATTGGAAGGACTGATGCTGAAGCTGAAACTCCAATACTTTGGCCACCTCATGAGAAGAGTTGACTCATTGGAAAAGACCCTGATGCTGGGAGGGATTGGGGGCAGGAGGAGTGGGGACGACAGAGGATGAGATGGCTGGATGGCATCACCGACTCGATGGGCATGAGTTTGAGTAAACTCCGGGAGCTGGTGATGGGCAGAGAGGCCTGGCGTGCTGCGATTCATTGGGTCGCAAAGAGTCGGACAGGACTGAGTGACTAAACTGAACTGAACTTCTGTTGAGGTTGTCTCTCCTTCTTTTCTGCTTCAGCCTGAACTATACCTTACAGAAGGTACTATGAAATAATTTAATCATTTGCATGAGACAGGATTTGAGTGATTGTCTGGGGGAAGATTCATTAGGCTTTAGTGTATACTAGGCCAAAGAAGATGAGAGTGGTAGCATGGGGATCAATAAGGTAGTCTGGGAATGAAGTCTAAAATATGGTGCTAGCAATGAAAATAGAACTATTTTGAGGGGAAAAAGACATGTCTTTTCTACTGAGTAACTATGGGAGATGATAGGAAGCCAGAAATTATAGATGTTTCAAGATTTACTTCTTAAAAGTAATTGACACAGTGCCTGGCTTTGTGAATTATGTATAAATGTTATTTGAATGAGTGAGTAGACAAAGAATAAATCAAAGCAGGTTTGTAACTTCTTCAAGGGGAGAATAACCACTCCCATAAGCTCTAAAGGTATGAAATTTAATGTTATCATTAATTGTTAATCAGAAATTGTGAAGTGTACATGACCTGCTCATGTCTGTTTAGTTTCTGATTTAGGTCTAAATCATTGAAAATGAGAAACACCAAAAGTAGCCCTATATTTTGTAGTACTCTGCCTGTGTGCTCAGTGACTCAGTCATGTCCCACTCTTTGCAACCCATGTCCTACTCATTGCATCTGCCAGACTCCTCTGTCCGTGGGATTTTCCAGGCAAGAATACTGGAGTGGGTGGCCATTTCCTCCTCCAAGGGAATGTCCCGACCCAGGGATTGAGCTCGGTCTCCTACATCTGCATTGGCAGGCAGATGCTTTACCACTGAGCCACCAGGGAAGCCCTGTTGTAGTACTCAGTCAGTTCAGTTCAGTCGTTCAGTCGTGTCTGACTCTTTACGACCCCAAGAATCGCAGCACTCCAGGCCTCCCTGCCCATCACCAACTCCTGGAGTTTACTCAAACTCATGCCCATCAAGTTGGTGATGCCATTCAGCCATCTCATCCTCTGTCATCCCCTTCTCCTCCTGTTCCCAACCCCGCCAGCATCAGGGTCTTTTCCAATGAGTCAACTCTTCGCATGAGGTGGCCAAAGTATTGGAGTTTCAGCTTCAGCATCAGTCCTTCCAATGAACACCCAGGACTCATCTCCTTTAGGATGGACTGGTTGGATCTCCTTGCTGTCCAAGGGACTCTCAAGAGTCTTCTCCAACACCACAGTTCAGAAGCATCAATTCTTCAGTGCTCAGCTTTCTTCACAGTCCAACTCTCACATCCATACACGACCACTGCAAAAACAATAGTCTTGACAAGATGGACCTTTGTTGGCAAAGTAATGTCTCTGCTTTTTAATATGCTGTCTAGGTTGGTCATAACTTTCCTTCCAAGGAGTAAGCGTCTTTTAATTTCATGGCTGCAGTCACCATCTGCAGTGATTTTGGAGCCCAAAAAATAAAGTCTGACACTGTTTCCACTATTTCTCCATCTATTTCCCATGAAGTGATGGGACCAGATGCCATGATCTTCGTTTTCTGAATGTTGAGCCTTAAGTCAACTTTTTCACTCTCTTTCACTTTCATTAAGAGGCTTTTTAGTTCCTCTTCACTTTCTGTCATAAGGGTGGTGTCATCTGCATATCTGAGGTTATTGATATTTCTCCCGGCAACCTTGATTCCAACTTGTGCTTCTTCCAGTCCAGCGTTTCTCATGATGTACTCTGCATATAAGTTAAATAAGCAGGGTGACAATATACAGCCTTGATGTACTCCTTTTCCTATTTGGAATAGTCTGTTGTTCCATGTTCAGTTCTAACTCTTGCTTCCTAAACTGCATATAGGTTTCTCGAGAGGCAGGTCAGGTGGTCTGGGATTCCCATCTCCTTCAGAATTTTCCACACTTTATTGTGATCCACACAGTCAAAGAATTTGGCATAGTCAATAAAGCAGAAATAGATGTTTTTCTGGAACTCTCTTGCTTTTTTGATGATCCGGCAGATGTTGGCAATTTGACCTCCAGTTCCTCTGCCTTTTCTAAAACCAGCTTGAACATCTGGAAGTTCACAGTTCACATATTGCTGAAGCCTGGCTTGGAGAATTTTGAGCATTACTTTATTAGCGTGTGAGATGAGTGTAAATGTGTGGTAGTTTGAGCATTCTTTGGCATTGTCTTTCTTTGGGATTAGAATGAAAACTGACCTTTTCCAGTCCGGTGGCCACTGATGAGTTTTCCAAATTTGCTGGCATATTGAGTGCAGCACTTTAACAGCATCATCTTTCAGGATTTGAAAGAACTCAACTGGAATTCCATCACATCCACTAGCTTTGTTTGTAGTGATGCTTTCTAAGGCCCACTTTGACTTCACATTCCAGGAAGTCTGGCTCTAGGTGAGTGATCACACCATCGTGATTATCTGGGTCATGAAGATCTTTTTTGTACAATTCTTCTGTGTATTCTTGCCTCTTCTTCATATCTTCTGCTTCTGTTAGGCCCATACGATTTCTGTCCTTTATTATGCCCATCTTTGCATGAAATATTCCCTTTGTATCTCTAATTTTCTTGAAGAGATCTCGTCTTTCCTATTCTGTTGTTTCCCCCTATTTCTTTGCATTTATCACTGAGGAAGCCTTTCTTATCTCTCCTTGCTATTCTTTGGAATTCTGCATTCAAAGGGGAATATCTTTCCTTTTCTCCTTTGCTTTTCACTTCTCTTTTCACAGCTATTTGTAAGGCCTCTTCAGACAGCCATTTTGCTTTTTATGCATTTGTTTTCAATGGGGATGGTCTTGATCCCTGTTTCTTGTACAATGTCATAAACCTCCATCCATAGTTCAGGCACTCTGCCTATCAGATCTAGTCCCTTAACTCTATTTCTCACTGCCACTGTATAATCATAAGGGATTTGATTTAGGTCATACCTGAATGGTCTAATGGTTTTCCCTAGTTTCTTCAATTTAAGTCTGAATTTGGCAATAAAGAGTTCATTATCTGAGCCACAGTCACTCTCAGTCTTGTTTTTGCTGACTGTGTAGAGCTTCTCCATGTTTGGCTGCACTAATACCACCTAAAAATATAAGAATACTTTCTATTAAAACCTTTCTCTTAATTATGTAAATTTCAATTTATATTCTGGTTATTTTACATTGATATATCATTTTCCTCTCTAGATAGTATGTAAGGAAGGAATTCTGCTTATACTTAACTCCTTTTAATAGTTGGAATCAGTCTTAAAAGACTGAAAGTTATTGTAATGAAAAAGGATGGGGGCTAAGAACATCAGTGTCATTGTATTAGGGTTTGGGTATGGCATTAAAATGAGAACTCTTGGAAACCATCAACTGAAGTTCAACCTATGCTCCTTTGTTTTCCCATTGTTCTACCAGAGGCTAGTGACCTTACCTCCTGTTCATCAAATGTATGGTGCAATCTGCAGACAGCCTTCACAGATCCCTTTAGGCACCTTTCACATTTATCCTCAGAATACCTAAAAAAAACAAAGAAAGAAAGAAAGAAAAGCATATTGTTTTCTCCTGTCAAACAGGTACCCATTAACCTTTGCTGGAAAACAGCAATTTGTAATCAGACTCATGCAGAGATCTTAGATGAGCAGCTTTAAACATGATTTCTGTGATCACTGGTAAAAACATCATCTACTGGCTATTCTATTCTCTAAAAAGGTGTTTAAAAAGGCCAAGTACAGAAGAAGTGAAATAGCGTTGCAATTTATAAAAATAGGACAATTACAATTCTGTAAATTTATTCAAATGTATTTATAAGGAGTCCCCTTGCTATATCTCACTGTCAGTTTAGGTAAGTCATTTAGAATCATCTTATTTCTCTGGGAGTGAATTTCTTCACTTGAAAATTCAGAGGTTTGTATTCAGGAATCACACGTAGTTCTTCCAATTTACAGGGTCAAAGATTATTTTAGATTATTCATTTTTTTGTCAGTGTGTAAAATTCTGGATACATTTTGAGTCTCTGTTCAAGGTGCAAATTCTTAAGTAAAAAAATATAAAAAAGAAAACTAGCAAATTTTAATGTCATGAAAGGGAAACATTTTCTTAAATACCTACATGAAGAAAAGATGATTTCAGTAGCTCTTACTAAACATGTCACAAATAAAATAATATTTACCTGTGACAGAGAAACCACAAACAGTATCCAGGAAATTACCTGAAGTTCTCTTGCATGAGTAATGATTAAAGTAACCCATTATCAAGCACAAAAAATAGTCTTTTGTAGGAAAAAATGTTGCAGGAATGTAGACCCCTTCCAGGACCTGAAACAGGGCTCTTGTCTAATACTCAGAAATGAATTGTCTGAGGAGACACATGTGCTGACAACGCAAGAGATTTTATTGGGAAAGGGCACCCAGGTGGAGAGAAGTAGGGTAGGGGAACCCAGGAGAACGGCCCTGCCATGTTTCATGGTGATGGGATTAGTTTCTAGGTTGTCTTTAGCCAATCATTCTGACTCAGAGTCCTTCCTGGTGGTGCATGCTTTGTTCAGTCAAGAGGGATGCCAGCGAGAAGGATTCTAGGAGGTGGATGGACATGTGGTGTCTCCTTTTGACCTTTCCCTAACTCTTCCTGTTGGTGGTGTCTTATTAATTCCGTGTGCCTTACCAGGACCTCCTGTCATAAAACAACTCATGCAAATGGTTACTATAGTGCCTGGCCAAGGTGCGTGGTTTTAGTCAGTGTGCTTCCCCTAACAAATGGAGACCTGTTTGTCAGACCTAGTTGCATGTATAATATTTGATTTTTTTTTCACTAAGCTAAACCACAGGCAGAAAAAAGAAAGTATGAAAGAAGTGAATTCATTACCTACTCTGTCCACCTAGTATTTCCATTTATGTAGACAAATCTACTATGAAATGTAGAACAGAATATATTTCCAAGTTTAATGCAGGATTTTAGATGGCAATACAAAATTTGATAGCAATGAAAAGTTAATGTAAACATTTCAAGAGTTTGATTTGCTATAATAGTCATGATATCACTCAATGAAGTTTCCTTTATTGAAATTCTGCATTTGCCATTGGATTTTGACATGTTCCTAAAAATATTATGATCATATTATGACTACAATTCTCATCACTTCTGAGTATTTTAACCTTATATTGTGCCATTTCTAATGACATGGGGGGCTATGTAAACCAGAAACATATGAGAGCTATGAGCTCCAAAAGAAACTACAAATCTTAACACAAAGTTATTTACTTCTTTTGGGACTAAGTTGTAAGCAAATTCTAGCTTGGTGGTCTCCAAAAGAAGGGTTTTAGAGCCATGCATTTCATTTGTAGAGCTCATATAGAATGTCAGCCAAAATTACCAAACTAAAATCTTAAAATCTCTAAGCAGAATTTAGAGTTCCAGAAGGGTAATTTGGAAATTAGGGTCTAATGGATCTGATTATATACTGAGGTCTTTCTTTCCCTAGTTTTAAAGGCTCAGAGAAAAGGTACTCCCACTTTATCCAAGCAGAGAGATCAATCAAGCTATGATAAAATATTTTTTTCTTGGATGGAACATTATAATTTAAACATTGGAAAATAAAGTATCTAGGGAAGGACCAGTGTTCAATAAATATACAGAGATTGTAGGCTTACAAGAGGAAGTTTCTTCAGCGTGTCACTCTAATAAAAATGACATTTTAACTAAGATCATAGACTTTTTAATACTATGAAACTACTCATAAGATGGAACTCAGTTAAAAAGCAGTTATAGTTCTGTTATGGTAAGATTTTAAAATTAAGTCAATACTGGGGATTCTCTGGTGGCTCAGACGGTAAAGAATCTGCCTGCAGTGTGGTAGACCTGGGTTCAATCTCTGGTCGGGAAGATCCCCTGGAGAAAGCAGTGGCAACCCACTCTAGTATCTGTTGCCTGGAGAATCCCATGGACAGAGGAGCCTGGTGAGCTCTAGTCCATGGGGTCCCAAAGAGCTGGACAAAACTGAAGTGACTGAGCAGCAGCAGCAGCAGCTATGATGAAATTGTACAGGAAAAACTGCTCAAATTATAGAGCACAAACTCAAAAGTAACAGTATTACCACCCAGATAATTTTATCATGACTTTCAACAACTCTGATATCTGATTTTTTTTTTATTCCAGTCAATTTTTTTAACTTGGCTGAGCAATGGATAGAAATATGCCACTACTTTTTTTTCCTAGATGGTTACACTACTTTTAATGTTATCATAAATTAATAGATAAAATGCCTACCATAACTAAGATATTTATAGACAAAGGCAAGTACAGTGAAACAAAGCATGACTATCTAGTGAATTTTTTAACTTCATGCATTTATTATTCATTCTGGAAATATTCACTGAATACCTTGTATGGGTCAGACACTGAGGATATACTGGTGAACAATATAAAATGGCCTTTATTTTTCCTTTTTGAATTTACAATTTATGTTGATAGCTTGTTCTTTCAGAAAAATACAGCATTTATAAGAAGATTCTATTTCTATACATGTAGCAGAGTGATCTAACATAAAAGCACTACCCATAAGGTAGAAAACAGTCCATTATGAGGTCACAGCATATCCTATAAAGTGTCAGATCATGTTCCCCAAATAGCAGCGGCATTAGGTGGTCCTCCTACCTACTAACACTGGGGCTTCATAATTTTTAAGTTCCAGTCCTGCAGTAAGTTGGAAAGTGATACACAAATGGCTCTAGATGAATGAATTTTACTAGCACCGTGTTATTGACCCCAGTTCAGTTCAGTCGCTCAGTCATGTCCGACTCTTTGCGACCCCATGAATCGCAGCACGCCAGGCCTTCCTGTCCATCAAAAACTCTCGGAGTTTATTCAAACTCATGTCCATCGATTCGGTGATGCCATCCAGCCATCTCATCCTCTGTCATCCCCTTCTCCTCCTGCCCCCAATCCCTCCCAGCATCAGAGTCTTTTCCAGTGAGTCAGCTCTTTGCATGAGGTGGCCAAAGTATTAGAGTTTCAGCTTCAGCATCAGTCCTTCCAATGAACACCCAGGACTCATCTCCTTCAGGATGGACTGGTTGGATCTCCTTGCTGTCCAAGGGACTCTCAAGAGTCTCCTCCAACACCATAGCATCAATTTTTCGGTGCTCAGCTTTCTTCACAGTCCAACTCTCACATCCATACACGACCACTGCAAAAACAATAGTCTTGACAAGATGGACCTTTGTTGGCAAAGTAATGTCTCTGCTTTTTAATATGCTGTCTAGGTTAGTCATAACTTTCCTTCTAAGGAGTAAGCGTCTTTTAATTTCATGGCTGCAGTCACCATCTGCAGTGATGTTGGAGCCCCCCAAAATAAAGTCTGACACTGTTTTCACTGTCTCCCCATCTATTTCCCTTGAGGTGATGGGACCAGATGCCATGATCTTAGTTTTCTGAATGTTAAGCTTTAAACCAACTTTTTCACATTGATCCCAGGGATGTGCAATTATTATCAATCTAAGTTTCCTTTTCTTTTTCTGAATGAAAATGAGAATTAAACAGGAGGTGAGGGATAATGAAAGAAAACAGTAAAATATAAGAAAGCTTATCCCTGCTCTAAAACAAACGTGAAATACTTGGTTCTATTTTCATTTTAAGTACATTATATGCGTATCATTGGGGCTTCCAAGGTGGTCAGTGGTGGAAAATCCGTCTGCAATGTAGGAGACTCAGGAGATGCTGTTTCAGTCCCTGGGTTGGGAAGATCCCCTGCAGTAGGAAATGGCAACCCACTCCTGTATTCTTGCCTCGAGAATTCCATGGACAGAGGGGCTTGGTGGGCTATAGTCCATGTGTTCACAGAGTCAGACAAGACTGAGTGACTAAGCACAAGAATGATGCATATCATTGCATATGTATATGCTTGTATTTTTTCAGCTTCTGAAACATATCAATTTTATCTTCAAAACAATGAAATTACATTACTTTTACATGTAAAGACTACAAACTGATGATTTATTGGTATGACTTTATCAGGTCTACTTTCTTTCTATATTTCTATGGATGTATAAAC
The DNA here is from genome assembly GCF_963930625.1 of Muntiacus reevesi. NCBI lineage: Eukaryota > Metazoa > Chordata > Mammalia > Artiodactyla > Cervidae > Muntiacus > Muntiacus reevesi. The sequence continues at coordinate 33,450,940 of NC_089254.1, read as the reverse complement.
AAGACTTAAGTAGAAAAAGCCCTGAACCAAACAAAAGAATAAGTAGGAAGCCTTTCCTGCAGGAAGTCACAACTATGGTTTATTTTCCTGAAATCCTTACTACTCAGAGTATATTTTCTGATCTTTAAATCAAATTCTTTGCTTATTGACAGCAACCTCTTTTCAAAAATATTTTTTGCTTGGTATGTCAATTCTAATGCTGTGTTATGGTCATGGGTCATTGAAGCACATGCTGCATTGTGAAATATACTGAATAACATATTTTTTGGTTGTTGTTTTTTAATGTTGTAGATTCTTACGTTTGTTATAAAAGAAACTGATCCCTTTCAAAGGTCAATTCTATACAACATCTCCTGTCACCTCAATACTCTACAGAACTGAACAGAAATAGTTTTAAAAGCACTGGAAGCATTTTTCTTTCTTCTTGTTCTTTTTTTTTTTTAGTAGAAATTTGGTCTCTGGTGAGTAGAACAAATATTCATGAAAGTCAAATATTTTTATAATGGAGGAATGAAAAGTGATTATTTTACTAAGAAGTTTTATTTGATTGCCAGAAAGACATGCTTGATATTTATTTTATTCTGGTAGCCATATTTGCTGAAGTTGAGGTTCTTCTTTAAAAGCTCACTGCTATTACTGAGACCAAAATATAGGTGATGAGGAGAAAGTATAGCCTGTCAGTAATTTCATGTTCTATTCTTACAATATACTCTTTTGTCACTATTTTTTATGTAGGAAATGAAATAAATACTTAATGGTAAAATATTTTTTAACCTAAATGATAGGGACTAAAATCTAGAGGAACTTACTGTAGAGGCCAGATTTTTAAATGCATTCTTTTTCTTAGTCAATTATGTTGTGCTGATTTATTTAGGATTATAGAATAATTTGGCTCCCCAAAGAAACACATTATCTAATACAAGTGATCAAGAATGAACATTGGCAAAAATTTACTCTTCCTCCAAATCTCCCCAAAAACAACCATAAAGTCTTACTCTTCTGTCTTATAAATTCAGAGAGATACACATTGAAAATAAACTTTATAAAGAAGGCTTGTCACATGTTTCAGGTGGAAAATCCTGTAATAACGTCCTGGGGAAAGGCTGAAGCTGAAAGTTTAGTAAGTGTGAATTTCTAAGAAAACATTCTATACAAGTTGACTTTTTCCTTAAAAAAATTAACAATATTCTCTTCTGTCTCTGGTCAAAGGTATTACAAAGAATGGAAAATTTGACCTTCTCTCTTGTCTCTTGCTTTGAATTCTAACAGTAAAATGAAAGAGGAATACATATCTTTTAGTAGGGTGGAGAAAATACACAATTTTATTAATAATATCCAAATATCCTGATTCACTGCAAACATACAAAAATTACTGTATTTTAGAGTAGGAAAAAAGAAAAGCTAAGTCTGGCATGCTGTAGTGTTAAACACCTTGAATAGGATGTGGTATTAAGAGCAGTGGTTTGTTTCAAATCACTTATAAATACACTGGTGTTCAAAGCTTATTTGTGAACTTAAAATCTACTAATTGATTTATAAATCCAATTTTGACACAAGTATATATATATGTTAGTGTTATTAGAATATATTGTCTAATCTGTGTACAATATATATGATAGCATTGTGATAGTATATATTTATAATATGTATTATGGGTATGTTTTAATAAAATATATGTGCTTATATATATCAGTGTAAACAATTTTTATTAAAATTAAATCCTTACATTAATAATAACATACAGTGTCTAAAAAATAATTAACAGATAATTAAATGATCTTCTTTTAAATGAACATAGGGAAAATCTCACAATCTTTTGATCATCTTTCTCAGGAAAGATGGACATATTTTAAAATAATATCTTTAATTTTCTTGGCATTGTAATGTCGCACAGGGAAGCCTAATACTACAGTTTAAAATTTTAATTCAATATTTGACATAGTAATTTAGCTAAACATGCATTAACTATTGTATAATTACATAAAGTTACCAATGAGTTATGGCAATAGGCGTAATCTGAATATTGTTTCAAAGACAAAACTGGATGCTTAGTATTTGACTGTTTTGAATTCTATTATAGCCCATAAATATCTTTTAAAGGAGATTCTGTTAAGCAAGATCCTTGAGAAAATTGCACTACTCATCCAAAAATAATTAAGATAATTTTCTTCACATATGACTTTTTAAAATAGGAAAATTTAATGTAAACTTTCTTGACTTGTAAATTCAATTAAAAAAAGTTTTTGTGTGTACTAATAAAAAGATTATATGTGGATGGCAAATTTCTAGTTCTTGGTAACTATCTTTATAAGATTTATGATAGCAGTTACTCATAGATGAATATTTTAATATATAAATTATATGGAAAATGCTTCTTTTATCATGGAAATCCTTTCCTATCTCCACAGTCCTATTTTTAAAAAAAGACAAGTAAACAGATTTCATCAGATATAAAAACTGTTGCTACTGATAAATTTCAGGCAGGGGGAGAGCCTAACCCTCTGTGCTAATTGGATACTGTTAGTTGCTTTACTGCTATCTTCATGCCCTCTCTCTCAGCGTATAATGTATGAAGTACATTGTCAGTTAGTCTTTTCCTCTGTAGAGAACTGGTTTTGGCCATACACACAATAAAAGGACTCTATTAGCTTAATTCTATCTGCAATTTGTGTGCATGACCCAAATCACCTCAAAGTAAATTATGATTAGTTGTCTGAACCCATAAAAAGCTAGGACTAGAATCTGACTTAAGACTCACAGGGGGACGATAGAACTGTGAAGGAATTGTGTGCAGCACCTGCCCACTCTGTGCCCTGCTTAATCAACTGCATCTCCATGGGGCATTGAAAAGAGGGCTGGAAGATCACCAAGAGCTGTTTACACAACTGGAACCATTCCATCTCAACTCAAGTGAAGCAAACAACAATGAAAGGGTCCTCTATTCCAATCATCCAGCAAAAACAATATGAAGTGGACATCTTGGGAAATAAATCATCAGGAACGTTAAGCTATCAGGGGCAGAAGAAATTTATTTTTTAGGTAGTTTGATTAAATAGATTTTACTAAATTTATCTCTAGCATTTGCTGTGAGATCCAGTTAGAGCTTTACCTGTGTTAGAGCAATGCAAGTGAGGAATGTTAATGTCTTGTGCACAAGAAGGTAAGAAAAAAGTCAACCATGAGTTATAACAAAATAAAATTTTTCCTTTTCCCATTACATACTTTGTTGAGCAGATTCTTCTTTAATTATTGTCAAAGCTTTTTTCAGCCTTGTGTACCTAAAAATTTCAAGCACATAAGCTCCTACAAAGACTTTACATAAAACCTGGCATGAACATCTCTTCTAATAAAAGTTTAGTTAAAATGAAGATGCTGTATTTTTTCCCAACTTTACTCATAACTTTAAAATCCATAATATTTTTCTCCTTTGCATCTTTATAATTTTTATTATAAGCACATATTTTATAATTAATGTTATTTTTTTATGCTGTACTGAGAGTAAGTGAAAGATTTTATGGTCAAGGTAATCTACTTGAGAGACCTGCATACTCAAAACTAACAGAAAAAAAAGGCAAATAAATTTAACATCAAACTTTATATCCATCACTCAGAAGTGAAAGTAGCTACAGTTCACTTTCTCTCTGCCAGGTGTTATGCTGTTTTATATGCATTACCTCATATCATCATGGGGTAAAAATACAAATATTAATAATTACTATTAATAGTTCCCATTTTGCAGGTGAAGAAGAAGAGCTTAGGAACTAAGTAATAGCAACAACATTGCCTGAGGTTCTATTACCACTGAGTACTGGACTGGAGATTTGAAAATGGTGTTTTGCGATTCCAAATTCAGTCTCTAACCATGACTTGATATTGCCAGTTCTACAAAATTTTGGATATGCTTTCTAATTTATAGAATAAATGTGATTAAGCTGAAAACAAGAACAATGCATAGGGAAAAAATCATCAAAGAAGCAGGACTGTGAAAGTATAGGAAATATGATGCCAAAGACCTGATAAATGTAAGATGATAGTATAAAATCTTCTCATGATGAAAGGACTTTTTAAAAAAAAACCTGAGAAACACTTTTTAAAAAAAATTTATTTATTTATTTGTCAGGTCTTAGGCATTTGGGATCTTAAGTCTTTAGTTGTGGCATGCAGAATCTTTAGTTGTGTCATGTGAACTCTTAGTTGTAGCATGTGGGGTCTAGTTCCTGAATCTGGGACAGAAGTTGGACCCCCTGCACTGGAGTCTTGGCCACTGGACCGTCAGGGAAGTCCCAGGATGATTTTCCAGTTGAGAACTTTTCCAGAATTCTTATTTTAAAAAATGCAAATCAATAGCCGTGTAAGGGCATCAGCTATTGTTATATTTTCAGATCATATTGGAGAGGTACTGTGTCTCAGTGAAGATTTTAGGTGTTGCAGTCAGACTACCTGAGTTCAAAATCCACCTCTCCTATCCATTAGTTTTGTCATCTTTGAGCAATTAATTAATCCTTTTAGGCCCCTATTTATTCATTAGTTAAAAGAGGGAAATAATTGCAACCTACTTCTTGCATTGTGATGAGAATTGAGTCAATTGACATACAGCACATAAAACATTACCAGCCTATATTAAGCACCAAGTAAATGTTAGCCATCTACTTATTTAGCTTTTGAAAAGCCTTTCTTTTCCTTCTTTTTTTTTTTTTTTTCTTTTTTGTTTCTTTCCTTTTCCTTTTTTCCTAGTTCACATACCACCCAGTATACCCGGGGCAAAGCAACAAAGTGATCTGAATGAATGCAACATGATTAATATGGGGTTCTTGATCTTCTTGGGATATCTACATATTGTTGTGTTCTTAAGTGTTTGAAGAATTCCTACCTGCTTTGAATAGTCTGATTTCAGCATTAATGATGTAATAATAACTCTGTTGAACAGTTGATTAGACTGAAATTCAGCTATGATAATGATGTAAGCTCATGACCTAGATAGAAGAATAACCTAATTCTACTGAGAGTCAAAAATAGCTGAAATGAGCAAGCTTGGGGTACCAATTTGTGAGGCTTTAAATAAAATTTGTTCACAACTAACAAGTGACATATTCTTTTTTCACACTAATTAATATTTATGTGAAATGAATTGAGTTCTTAAAATATAGTAATACACTTTAGGTGTATTGAAAGAAGTCAGTTGAATAAACACTAAGCAGATTCAGTTCAGTTCAGTTCAGTTCAGTCGCTCAGTCGTGTCCGACTCTTTGCGACCCCATGAATCGCAGCACACCAGGCCTCCCTGTCCATCACCAACTCCTGGAGTTTACTCAAACTCATGCCCATCGAGTTGGTGATGCCATCCAGCCATCTCATCCTCTGTGTCCCTTTCTCCTCCTGCCCCCAATCCCTCCCAGCATCAGGGTCTTTTCCAATGAATCAACTCTTCGCATGTCTAAACAGATTACTTATGCCAAAGATGAAGAAAGCACAGTTGGAAACAGTGAAACACTGAAACACTGGTATGATTAGCAGGAAAACAGTAACAAAAATGCTCACATCAGCATTCAGTAATCAGTGACTCAGAACAAACACATGATGATGACAGTCAGATTAACGTATTTCCACAGGCAGATCCAGTAAAGAGAAAAGACTGAAACCATGCAAAGACAGACTATGAGTTGTTGCATATGGCATCAAGTTATTTAATTCTCTAAGCTTGTTATACAGCTCCAGAATTTTCTTTCCTTATTAGGAGAAACTGTAAGTGATACAGATCTGAAATACACATCAGTTGTTTGAAAGTGTGCATAGGTAATCTGTCATACCCTTTCACTAGGGGAAAAAGCGTGTTGTTTCAAACACAGGGAAACAAAGATTTCCAATTGTCTATGAAATTTACACCCAGGCATTGACTTTTTTCTCCCATATTCCTCTCATATACACACAGAAATGACAGCATCAAGATTCTTTTTTAGTAATAGACATATATCTTATGATTGTTTTAATAACTTAGTTTGGAAAGCATGCTTTTCACTGTCACATGATTCCTCAAGCAGCCTCCTATGAAACAATACAAGAAGGAGTATTAGGAAATCTTAGCATAACATAGATTGCTGCCAAATTGTCAGCTGTTGCTGGATGAATAGTGAGACCAAGATACATTTTTACCTCCCTGGGCTAGCCATTTTAGATGACACATCTGTATTCAGTTGTCCAGTTAAGATTAGTGTAAGTCTTCACTGTTGACACAAATAATATAACTTACTATACTAAGGGTTCAGTGATGACTTCCCTCTGGAATGTAATGTGAGGATTATAACCAAGACAGTTACCCCTGTTGATCAGTCACAAGGCCTAAGCTAGTCCATGGGGACTGTTGAAAGCATTGCTGATTCTTCATGCCTTAAGTATGTAATCACATCCTAGAGACTTGAGTTACATACTGATAACAATTTCTTCTCTTCTAGAAGACAAACCATGTCAACCACAGAAGAAGAGAGTTAAAATATCTCTCAGTAAATTTTACATGGACATACCAAACAATGTTTGTACTGAGGCTTGTCTTCTGCTTCCATTGCCAGTAGTCTCCTCATCAGAGACAACTGCCAGCCCTTGCACCCCAGAGGCCTTTTAACTTTTAAATTTACTGTTTCACACTTGAGACAGGCCTGTTGTCATTTAAAAAGATAAGTGCAAATTCCAGATAATTAATTTATCTTTAGATACAACTCAAGAGGCACCTCACAATACTTTGTAGTCTTTTAAAGAGGATCTCCCAGACTAGTGGAAAACTACAAGTAAAAGTGAGAGTAGAACAAAAAAAATACTAGTTTTTTGAGGAATAAATTAAATGCAAAGCATATGGTTTTATATAGTTTGTAATGCCTATTTGCAAATGCCACTGTGTGATATTTTCATGTACATTGCTTTTTAAGCAAAATTGAGAGTCTAGCCCTCAGTACCAAATTAAAGTGAAAATTTAAGTCTATTATCAGGATAGTTAGTTAGCTAAGCAGTTTAGGTAATTGTGGCTTGATTCTGGATGACTTCTATAATTGTCTCTGTTTTTTAAATTAAAAGTTCTAGGATAACCAGTTACTGTAAAGAAACCGGTTATCCTATTTTATCCCAGTTGTTGGGGATAAAATAATTCATGCTGAAAACAAATTACTGTATTTTCCAGTGAGGTACATTTGACTTTGTAAACTTATTTAAAATTGGTAGGAACAAAGCAAAATCATCTACTTTATAAGAGCTTCTGAATAGTTTACTATATTTAAAGGAACATAATTAAATTACTCTAGCATTTTATTATTATTCTATTAAAGTTACTTCAACATGGCCTTTAAAGATCCATACTTTTTTTTAATCTTATGTATAAAGAAGACAATGTTTTCATATAATAGTCATATTTTGAAAATACATGGGTTAGGAATCTTAATCTCATCCATCAGTCTACATCAGTTCTCCTTTAAAGAGGCTAATAATTTAACATTATTTTTTAAGTATTCTCTTACATGAGAGAAACATTCTAAACATAAAATTTCTCTGTAATTACCTACTCACTATCAATGCACCAACATGAAAAAAATTGACAAGATCCATACAGGACACTTTCTATTTGAAGCATCATGCTATTTAAATGCAATAACAATCTTGAAAGTCCATGACCGAAGTTCATGCAGATCCATCAACACTTAAAAAAGCTAAGCAGAGACTAAAACTTTACTTCTAGATGAACAGAGATTTGTCTCTTTTTTCTTCTCTTCAGTTCCTCTTTACTATCACCTCTTTAAGCTCATCAATGCTATTTTCAAACCTGCATCCCTTCTTCTTACCTTGCTATAAGCTTGATGGGGGAGTTTTTCTGTAGCCAGTAAGCCTGGGTCATCCTCAGGTGCACATCATTTTCCCTGTATCAAGTGGAACCATAGCCCCTAGCCTCTCTTCTCCTCACTATCTATTTCACAACTTTTCCTCATTTTTCATAACAAAATCTCTAATAGTTAATTGTTGTATCATAACCCACAAAATGGAGACTATCCCAGTGGCAAGGACCACATCACAAATCTAAACTTAAGTCAGCCAGCACTTAGAATTACCTCATTGTCAAGAAAACCTAAGGACAATCACAAGCCTCTAACTCAGCTTTTAGCTAGTTAAAAGCTTACCGCAGAACCTAAAACCTGCTAGCCTTTTGAGGAAATGCTTGATCTCCTAGCCTAGCCAGTTATGCTCTGTGTTGGGCTGCACCCTGCAGACCTACAAAGTCTCTACTTAGCCAGCTCAAGGCAGAAGCAAGATTACCAGTTATAGGGGAATTGATGTCAGGTGTGTTCATTAGTCGGAGAAGGCAATGGCACCCCACTCCAGTACAATTGCCTGGAAAATCCCGTGGACGGAGGAGCCTGGTAGGCTGCAGTCCATGGGGTCGAGAAGAGTCAGACATGACTGAACGACTTCACTTTCTCTTTTCACTTTTGTGCACTGGAGAAGGAAATGGCAACCCACTCCAGTGTTCTTGCCTGGAGAATCCCAGGGATGGGGTCACACAGAGTCGGACACGACTGAAGTGACTTAGCAGTAGCAGTAGCAGTGTTCATTAGTTACCAGGGGAACCAGTTGAGGGGCACACCCCTCACCATTCCTTTGATGAGAACAATCACCAGCTGTGGCCTGGGGCAAGTAATAGGAAGGTCAGTCTTATGGGTGAGATATAGGTGAAGCAAGCACTGGTCTGGCAGGGGATGTACAGAGAGCAAGAGAACAATCATACTGAGTGGCCTGAACATACATTCTGTTTTCTGCTGCCTCTAATGTTCTATAAACTCGTTCTTCAACCCCCTCAAAAAATGGGTAGAAGATCTAAATAGACATTTCTCCAAAGAAGACACACAGATGGCCAGTAGACATACGACAAGATGTTCAAAATCATTAATTATTCAAGAAATGCAAGTCAAAGCTACAATGAGATATTACCTCACACCATCCAGAATGTTTGTCATCAAAAAATCCACAAACAATAAATGCTGTACAGGGTGTGGAGAAGAGGGAACCCTCCTACATTATTGGTGGGAATGTAAATTGGTATAGTCACTAGGGAGAATAGTATGGAAGTTCCTGAAAAAGCTAAAAATAGGACTACCATATGACCCTGCAATCTCACTCCCATTCCTGGGTATTTATCTGGAGAAAAACATGATCCTAAAGGACACATCCACCAAAATGCTCATTGTAACTGTTTACAATAACCAAGACATGGAGGCAACCTAAATGTCCATCAACAGAAGAATAAAGAAAGACATGGTACATATATTTAATGAAACATTGTTCAATGATAAAAAGAATGAAATAATGCCATTTACAGCAACATGGATGGACTTAGAGAGTCTCATAATGTCTGAAGTAAGACAGAAAAGGAGAAATATTGTTTGACATCCCTTGTATGTGGAATCTAGAAAGAAATGATACACGTGAACTTGCTAGAAGAACAGACTCACAGACTTAGAAAATGAACTTATGGTTGCCAGAGAAAGGGGCTAGTTAGGGAGTTTGAGAAGACATGTACACACTGCTATAATTAAAATGGATAACCAACAAGGACCTATTAAATAGCACATGGAAACCTGCTCAATGTTATGTGGCAGCCTGGTTGGAAGGGGAGTCTGGGGAAGAGTGGATCCATGTATGACCAAGTCCCTTCTCTGTTCAGCTGAAACTATCACAACACTGTTAATCAGCTATACCCTAATACAAAATAAAACATTAAAAAAAGGAAACCTCGTTCTTGCCCAGCAGCCCATGGGAGAGCTCTCCACTGCTTGTGATGCTCTGCACTTCCCCCATCTATAGATTGTTTTCCTTTGAATAAAGGACAGCAAGCTTGTTGCTAAATAGCTTTAGTTTTATCCTTTGAAAGTTTTGGTAATGGGATGGAACCTGAAGACAGCTTCTGAAACTTCTGGGACTGCTCTTAGACACAAGGGACAGTATACATGAAAACCTTTTGATTTGCTGCTTCTTTTGCCACTCTCTGGGATCTCTGGTAAGCCTATCTAGGATTGAACTTCTCTTATTTTGTGTTCTGAACTCTCAAGTTTGTTCTGATCACTTCAGGTAGAAAATTAAGGTATGAGATACTCCAGTTTTTTCATGGCTTGGAAAATCAGGCTGTGAGAGACTCCAGGTTTTTTGTAGTTTGGAAAATTGGGATATGAGAGACTACAGGTTTTGATGATGAGACTTAGTGGGTCGCAACATTTGGGTTTGTAGCCAAACTTATATATAAGGGATATATATGCCTTTGGGCAGTCCTGACAGGTCTCAGAAACTATGTACAGGCAGTCAGAAACAATAAATTTGGTTAAATGAGGGAGGAGGGGAAGTATTTCAATGAGGGAAAAAATAGTGCTCAATCTAAAGAAAATAAGAGGGCAGTCATCACAAAATTCACAAAAAACTTGTGGTAAGTCCATAGCATAAACTTCTGGGGCACTTGAGGAAATAAGACAGGAAATTCAGTTTTGATCAGTTGCACATCATAATCTAAGTAGACAAAAGTTTCTGATTTGATGCAACCCCATGCTTGCTCTTCTTTGGGATTGGAATGAAAACTGACATTTTCCAGTCCTGTGGTCACTGCTGAGTTTTACCAATTTGCTAGCATATTGAGTGTAGCACTTCAACAGCATCATCATTTAGGATTTGAAATAGCTCAACTGAAATTCCATCACCTCCATAAGCCCTGATCTTGTAATGTTTCCTAAGGCCCACTCAACTTGATTCTCCAAGATGTCTGGCTCTAGGTGAGTGATCACACCATCGTGGTTATCTGAGACATTAAACTGTTTTTTCATAGTTCTTCTGTGTATTCTTGCCACCTCTTCTTAACCTCTTCTGCTTCTGTTAGCTCCATACTGTTCCTGTCCTTTGTTGTGCACATCTTTGGATGAAATGTTCCCTTGGTATCTCCAATTTCCTTGAAAAAATCTCTAATCTTTCCCATTCTATTGTTTTCTTCTGTTTCTTTGCATTGATCACTGAGGAAGGCCTTCTTATTTCTCCTTGATATTCTTAGAACTCTGCATTCAGATAGATATTTCTTTCCTTTCTCCTTTGCCTTTCACTTATCTTCTTTTCTCAGCTATTTGTAAGGCCTCCACAGACAACCATTTTGCCTTTTTTTGCCTTTTTGCATTTCTTTTTCTTGGACATGGTTTTGATCACCACCTCCTGGACAGTGTTAGGAACCTCCCTCCATAGTTCTTCAGGCACTCTATCAGATCTAATCCCTTGAATCTGTCACTTCTACTGTATAATCCTAAAGGATTTGATATAGGTCATACCTGAATGGTCTAGTGGTTTTCCCTACTTTCTTCAATTTAGGCCTGAATTTTGCAATATGGAGTTCCAGATCTGAGCACAGTCAACTCCCAGTCTTGTTTTTGCTGACTCTATAGAGCTTTTCCATCTCTAGCTGCAAAGAACATGATCAATCTGATTTTGGTTTTTACTATCTGGTAATGTCTATGTGTAGAGTTGACTCATGTTGTTGGAAGACCAGTGCAGTGTTTGCCATGACCAGTGCATTCTCTTGGCAAAACTCTGTTAGCTTTTGCCCCAATTCATTTTGTATTCCAAGGCCAAATTTGCCTGTTACTCCAAGTATTTCTTGACTTCCTACTTTTGCATTCCAGTCCCCTATGATGAAAATAACATCTTTTTTGATGCTAGTTCTAGAAGGTCTTGTAGGTCTTCATAGAATCATTCAACTTCAGCTTCTTCAGCATTAGTGGTTCAGGCATAGACTTGGATTACCATGATATTGAATGGTTTGCCTTGAAAATGAACAGAGATCATTCTGTCATTTTTGAAATTGCACTCAAGTACTGCATTTCAGACTCTTTCATTGACTATGAGGGCTACTCCATTTCTTCTAAGAGATTCTTGCCCACAGTAGTAGATTAATGGTCATCTGAGTTAAATTCACCCACCAAAAAAGCCACTCAATTGGCTATTTTCCTGTAATTGTGGTTTTCATTCTGTCTGCCCTCTGATGGATGAGGATAAGAAGCTTGTAGAAACTTCCTGATAGGAAGGACTAGGCTGTGGGGCAATCTGAATCTTGCTCTGATGGGCGGGGCCATGCTTAGCAAATCTTTGATCCAATTTTCTTTTGATGGGTGGGGCTGTGTTCCCTCCCTGCAGTTTGGCCTGAGTTAAAGCTAGTTAGGGGTGATGGTGGCAATGGTGACTTCTTTCAAAAGGACTTATGCCAGCATGCCAAGCTCCCAGGATGGGTATATCTCAGTTGGGTATATCTTTCCCTTTCTCCTTTACCTTTCACTTTTCTTCTTTTCTCAGCTATTTGTAAAGCATCCTCAGACAAGCATATTGCCTTTTTGTATTTCTTTTCCTTGGGGATGGTTTTGACCACAGCCTCCTGTACAATGTTATGAATCTCCATCATAGTTCTTCAGCCACTCTGTCTATAGGATCTAATCCATTGAATCTATTTGTTACCTCCACTGTACAATTGTAAGAAATTTAATTTAGATCATACCTGAATGGTCTAGTGGTTTTTCCTATTTTCTTGAATTTAAGCCTGAATTTTGCAATAAGGAGTTGATGATCTGAGCAACAGTCAGCTCCCCGTCTTATTTTTGCTGACTGTATAGAGCTTCTTCATCTTTGGATGCAAAGAATATAATCAGTTGTTACTGACCATTTGGTGATGTCCATGTGTATAGTTTTCTTTTGTTTTGTTGGAAGATGGTGTTTGCTATGACCAGTGTGTTCTCATGAAAAAAAACTGTCAGCCTTTGCTCTCCTTCATTCTCTACTCCAAGGCCATACTTGCCTGTTACTCCAGGTATCTCTTGACTTCCTACTTTTGCATTCCAGTCACCTATGATTAAACTCGAGTGCTAGGATAAGTTGGTCATCATGAAATAAGTTAGACTATAGGTTACCTTCCAAGCTCAAGAAAACCTTCAGGCAACATGGCATACTGTAAAACACCACAAAATCCCCAACCTAGTGGCACATCTGTCTTACATGTTAATTTGGCTCTGAGAGACCAAAGACTTAACTAAAGAAACGGCATCAAGTTTCTATTATAAGAATGGAGCATCCCACTTATGGCACATCTGCTTAGTTTATATCTAGGTACTGTGGTCCTGGAAGATTTAGATAGCCACATAAATGGCAATATCTCAGACAGCCTGGAATTACAATGGCCATTATATGATGAATGTTCTAGTGAGATAAGATTGTTCATTGAGGAAGTATATCTGAAAGCAAGGGCTCCCAAATCAAGCAAACTGAATGGGGTACCTATTTTAATTTGCCTGCTGAAGCCTCCAAAAGGTTTCAGAATTGCAAAATATCATCTTGAAAGATTCAAGATACAAATTGAATCTTGATTTAAATGCAAGATTCAAGATTGCAAAGGGCTAATAAAAATTAAAGACACAGAGGTGGGGCTTCCTTGGTGATCCAGTGGCTTAGACTTAGTGCTCCCAGTACAGGGTCCCTGGGTTTGATCCCTGATCAGGGAACTAGATCTTGCATGCAGCAGCCATGACCTGCTTGGGGCAGAAAAATAAATAAATAGATATTTAAAAATAAAGATACAGGAAATACTGAAAACAAAATCTCTATGACTGATGTGATACCTACTACTCCCAGTCTTTACCTGAGTGCTCACAGTCTTCTAATATATCTAAATTCCCTGTCACTCTGAAGAGTTTCCAAGATGGTAAACAAAAGTCCAACAAGTTAGTGTTCTTAAATATGCCACCATATCTAGCCTTTCAGGGTTGACAGGCCTCCAAGAGATTCTCGGGTAAACTGCTACTAGTTGTTCCTTTAAATAGTCCAGGAGAACTAAAATAAATAATAAACTTTGACAAGTTCTGGCAGATACTAGAGCTACATTCTTGATTTTAAACCTCCAGGCTTCTGCAGATGAAATCCTGTGAAAACTGGCAGAAGCCAGTGAAGGATGAAAATTCCAATTAGAGTTGACTTTTTGGGGTCTCAGTCTGTAGTGCCCAGTCAAGAGAGGATGATAAAATGTCATGTTGTACCTTCCTTTCTAAATCCAGACCCATTAGCTACTGATCCGTTCTCTGTCAGTGTTACTTATTGTCTCCTTGCTTTTCTTCTTTTGTGTTCTGAGTATTTGGCTTGGCAGCCATCAGGTTGGGAATACCCAAATATGGCCAGATAGAAATGCAGGTTGCATCCCATTTGCAGCTAGAGTCCTACCTTTTGTTCCTAGCTCTCAGGGGAATTGTCTAAATCTTCTTTTGCTTTCCTTGGTCGTGGCGCTGGATCTTGGGAGGCTGGTAACTTTTGCACCTTTTTTGGGGGGATACTTCTTATAGCCAAGGTGTTGTTCAGTACTGTCAGTAATATTTACTGTTTGTATCAACTGAAACCTGGCAAGATATTTGAAAGTGTTTGTTTCTATTGTTTTTCTTTTAAAGTATCTCAATGGTCAGAACCTAATCTGGGAAAGATTGAGGGCAGGAAGAGAAGGGGATGACAGAAGATGAGAAAGTTGGATGGCATCACTGACTCAAAGGACATGAGTCTGAACAAACTTCAGGAGATAGTGAAGGACAGGGAAGCCTAGCATGCCACCTCTAGTATGTCCATGGGGTCTGAAGACAGGACTTAGTGGCTGAACAACAGAAGTGGTCAGAAGCTGATATTGAGGGCCAGATGGGAACCTTGTTTTAGCTCTTCTGCCTTAAACTAAAGCAAATTATGTACCCAGAGGCAAAGAAAAACATTCCAAAGACACACAGCTCTAAATCGAGAACAGAAATCTTGATTTCCATCTTAGTTCTTCCTTATCTAAAGAAGCAAATAGAAAATAATTTAGATGGATGGGTAGATCAACCCTTTGATGTCATTCAGGTTACAGTCCAGTTACTTGGGGAATTAAAAACGACCATACTTGCCTTGTAAATTGAGTCTTTACAAGAACAGAAAAGAATCTTTAGAAGCAATTCAAAGACCACCAGTCCTTTTTACCCAGGCAGAGCCTTTTCCATTTATTTATAAAGACTTTTTGGTATTGCAAAATTATGGATTCAGGAAACAAACAAACAAAAAAATCCTTGCAGGAAGTTAAACTTTTCCCCTGTGTTTTTGAGATGTAAATATTCTACCCAGTCTACTTCTGGAACTGAGTAACTTGCACCTCTTTGAAATGCAAATTTCAGGAGGTAATTCTTATCAGAAGGGGGGAAAAAAAGAAAGAAAGAAGGAAGGCTTCTTGGAAAGTAGGTGAATGAAAAAAAAATTTAACATACTTCACAGATGTTAGTAAAAATTTAAGCTGTCTGAGCAGGTTACCTTAATTTATGACATCTGACAGAAACATGATTTAGATCCAGCTTTTTTTATTTCTTAATTTTTTTGAGTCTTGTGCCATTACGAATTTTAGTTCCCTGACTATGGATTGAAACTGTGCCCCCAGCAGTGGAAAGGCAGAGTTCTAACCACTGAATTGCCAGGGAAATCCATAGATGCAGTTTTTCTTTTGTAAATTAGAGAAAGTTCTATTATCATACCTATCTCATGATTAAAATTTTAAAACAAAAGCTATAAGATTTCTGTTTGCATCTGTCTGTATGTTTATGTGTGACTATGTATGTTTGTTCTAAGTGTGTGATTTTTGTTTTTTCTACCTCTGGATGTATTTGTAAAGAAACCTATTCAAGTTTATATAATCTAGGATGAACTTCAGAAACAAAAGCTAGTGTATATTTGTTAGTTCAATTAAAACAGTCAAGTCTTTAGAGTTATCAGCAGTAAATATTATGCAGACTAGTAATTTTTATTCTACCTGGCTTTGCTAAAAGTAAAATTAGTTCACATTATCTCTGTTAAACAATTTGTCAGGAAGAAAGATAAAAGATGACAATTAGCTATTTAATCTCTTATGAAATTTTCATGAGTAATCTAAACACAATAAAGAACAAGTCAAATAATATAACTAAGATAAACAAGTCCAATAGGTATAACTAAGAACTTTTCAACAATGATTTAACTTTATAGTATGTCTACTTAAAAATACTTTATATTATGTCTACTCAAAATCTTTTTGATAACTTGATACCTTAAAGTTACACTGAAATAAGTTAAATTATGAATATTCATTGAATATCTAGATCAATTCCAAATAAGATAAGATACTGAAAGATTAATTACTGAACATAGGTTTATTCATTATTGACTTCCTTTTACAGAGGGACTAAAGGTATTTAGGCTTATTAGTACAAACATGTTCTGTGCCACAGTTTATTCTGTGCCACAGCTTATTGTGAAGAGCATACATCTAGAAATTATGGAATATATTTACAAATTTTGTCAATCAACAGAATGGTAGTGTAACAGTCCACAGTTGTTAAACTCTTAGTCTTCACTAGGATTTAAGGATTCTAAGGGATAATAATTCTAGTTAATATATGTAGTTAAAACTACTAGAAGTAAGAGAAGCATCTCTATGCAAGCAAAGTGGAATGGATTTTTGGTAAGGTATCAAGATACCTTTTTGTTAAAGAAAAAAGAGTGATTTTCTCCTAAAGTGAAATGATTGATCCATAATGAGAAATAGGACCAAAAAAAAAAAAAAGGACAAAATTAAGTGGACATAAGAAATTTTAGAACTTTCGGGGAAAAGGAATCTTGGTAAAGGGATTTTATGTGTGGTAAAAATTACTAAGATTGGAATGGATTTTTTTTTTTTTTATTAGTTTTAATATCAAAAGAGCACTGTTGCAAAATTAGTTTGATTTTCTCTCCATTAAAAGGATGCAGTTTTATTAGTTTTATTATTGGTCCACTCTTAATAAGGAAGTATAAACAAAGGTTTTTGTTTACCTTGAAATAATCTGCCTGGACAGCAAAGATTTTGTGTCTTACCAACTGACTGACTGTGCTTCAAGTTTCTTTCTTTCTTTGTTTTATCAAGTTTTTGATTAGTTATGGAAACCCAGTGTCTTTAACATCAAAAAAAAGTTTTGTTCACAACTCTGTGAACTTCTGTATTTGTTTATAAAATCTTCTATTATCATTTTAGTTAAATAGAGATAATTTCATAATAATTAGTGATCCTGTTTAGTAAAACGTTCATACGTTTTGATGTTTTGGCAACTTCAAAAGATTTATTTTTCACCTTGTAAAAGAGAGATGTTAAACTAATTAAATTTATTTGGCATGTTAAATTATGTAGGATGCACTGTCAAATAAGTGACGATAGACCTTCTTAAATTATATGTATGGATATATGCTACTAACATAGGTACTCCAGAAATTGCTTCAAGTTTCTAACAAATTGTCAGTACTCATTGTCCAAGTATTATTCTAAATTATTGAACACCCCAGAAATATCTCAGCATAAGGTAATGGTTGGAATGAGAATAGGAATCTGGTTGTTTTTCTTTTCTTCACTTGGGCTTTCAAGACTGAGGGATCATTCAAAGAGAGGAAGCACTTCTAAATGCATCCTGTTTTGTGATCTAAGATGTAAAGAAAGCAAAGGAAGAAATGGCGAAGCTTCTTCCAGAGAACGTGTGTGTTTCTCCTCAATATTGCATTTCACTTAGACAGGCGCTCTGGTGCCTGAGGACTGCACAGCTGTGTGCATTTGTGTTCAAGATTAGGTTTATTGCATTTAGCTTGCCTCTTCTTTTATGGTTAGTCTTCCTCAGCTGTCTGGCTTCCCATCTCACTTTCACATTTAAACTCGCAAAGAAATGCAGAAGGTAATTAAATGACCCTGGAATTTCCTTAGTGTAGGGGTACTGAGTAATAGATGGGCTGAATGTGCTCTGATTGATATTATCTTTCATAAAATTATCCAAGCCTGAAAATAGGCATTGGGTTAACTGCTGAGAATATTTTGTTTGAAAACCTTCTTGCAAAATCAAAGACTAAGGAGTGTAGGTGGGATTAAATTGCAAAATGTTTCAATGAGGCTAACTGGCTTTTAATATTAACATGAACTATTTCATATAATAAACTAACCTTTTTCTCTCCCTCCACCAATTTTCAAGTTTTCTGAACTCAGAGTATATAATAAAATATACAATATTCTTATTCTTATCTTTATACTATTCCTTATAGATTGAATTGTTATGACTCTCTTTGTATTATATATATGTCATATATAGTGTATGTAAATTTATACAAATGTTCACATTAAAATATATATTTAATATCTGTCGATATTTTGAAGTGACTAAAAAAACATATCCTTAGGTTTTCATCCTCTTTTTGTTTTTTATTAATAGAGATGTTAGCTCCTTTTTTGGCCTTTCCTTCTTGGTGTTACTCCTGCTCCCTCTCTTCTTTTATAGATGTTCAGAATCTACTTGCAAACTCACCCTCACATAAATCAAATATTCTGTCAGGTGAGGACATTCTATGATCGAAATCATTCATCTCAGGGAAAATTTACAAATTAATATGCTTTATTTCCAAGAAATATTTTTTTTCTTATTAGACATAACTACTAATAGAATTCCATGAATTAAAAAACACTAAGGCTAGAAATTATTTCTAGGAGATCAAGAAGAAACTTGTTCCTGGAAATCAGAGAAGGTAGTAGTATGGCCCTAAGCATAAGGCTGTATATCTTACACTTGGGTGTGACTGATACATTAGTATAAAAGAATGAAGTTGGAGATTGGTCATGTTCCAAAATCAACTTCAAATTGACACTTACAGCTCTGAATCTAGAGTTCCCTTGGTTGATGTTGTGTGTTTCATTGCATAAGAAACTGTTCATTTTGCTTTTAAGATCAAACCTTTGGGTTCTTGTCAACTTTATGTGCTCATCTCAAAGGATGATGATGGTTAGATAGCATCACTGAACATCATTGTCCACTGAATGGACATGAATTTGAGCAAACTCCACAAGATAGTAAAAGACAGAAAAACCTGGCAGGCTACAGTCCATGGGGTTGCAAAGAATTGGACACAGCTTAGTGACTAAACAACTTTATGTGCTCATCTCAAACAGTGAAAATCCCAGATGTAATTAGTGTGAAAATTAACACTTCATAGATAATGCTTACTATGTTTTGCTAACATATCTATTTTCCTAAAGTAATATCAAGATTTTGAAAATACAGTTCTTGGTTTTCATTAATCTATAATAATGAATTTAGTTCAGGAGAAAAAACAAAGTCAAATAGCTAAATGTTCAGAATTAATAAAGCTGCCACTGTACATTAAGCATAAAAAGATTATTTTTTTAATTCAAAGGATTTATAGCTACTTAAAGTCTTGTAAACACTGTAGTGTGAATTATGCATGTGTTATGAGCTGAATTGTGCCCTCTTCCCACCAAATTATGTTGAAGTCCTAACCCTCAGTACTTCAGAATCTGACCATATTTGGAGGTGGGTTCATTGCAAAGGTGATTAAGTCACAGTGAAGTCATTTAGGTTGGTTGTAAGCCAGTTTGAGTGGTATTCTTATAAGAAGAGAAAATATGAACACAGACATATATGTAGGGAAGATGATGTGAGGCTCGGGAAAAAGATGGCCAAACAAAGAGGCCTAAAGCCGTTCCCTCCCTCAAAGCTCTCAGGAGGAAGCAAGTCCACTGACGTCTTGGTCTTGGACCTATAGCATCCAGAACTATGAGGAAATAAATTCCTGTTGTGTAAGCAACCCTGTCTGGGGTATTGTTTTGGCAACCCCAGCACACTAATTCAGTGTGGAAATTATTCATTTCTTATTGGGAAAGTAAACGTAATTTGAAAGTAATAATAAACATTAGTTGAAAACTTGCCAAATACTTTGGTTGAATTCTAATGCAAAATTTCAAGAAAGAATCTGGTTTTAAGAACCAATCAGTAAAAAACATTGAGAATACTAATTTTAAGAATAGTTTCAAGGAACCATATGTTTGGAGATATTTGAAAGACATCTTGATCACATCTATACTTTTAAAAATTTACCTCATCATCTGATTAATGTCAACTCAGTTTTGATGTGGTATTGGAGTTTAACTCTTGGCAAATGTACATTAAAAACACATTATGATGTTCAAACAAATATGGTAGAATTGTAAAATAATCATTAACTGAGCTTGATTAATCTATGTAATTAAGCCTAGTTTACCAAGGCTGTTAGTACCATGTCATTATTTCAACTAAGGCTTTCATCTACTATGATCCATCAGCATTTCCTAATAAACTCATACTTATTTGAGAAGCATTTGGCCAGGAGTTTTTTAAAAGGAGTGTTTCCAACATGAGTTTAGTCTACCAGTATTAATAAAACTAAGAAAAACAAAATTGCTTCTCTACTTTTGATTTTTATATCCTAAATAAAAAGAGACCTAAGTTTATAGCTATCTGTTTAATAAGTAGTTGTACTTTTTCTTTAGACATTCTTTTAAAAGGATTTGAAGCCATTGTGAAAAAGTGAATAATTTCATAAGGAATTTTGATCATCCATGTGTGAATACCTGTGTATGGAGATTAACAGAGATTGCAGTAATCACCAATTGTCTTCATATTGCCTCTGACTTAAACAGGAACAGGTGGATTTTCACAATATGAAAAGCAAGAGTTCATAACAGGAGATTTAACAAAGCATTTCATTGTTAATCACTAAGCAAGAAGTATAAAATAAATGCTTAAGTTTAGAAGGAACGAACACTGGGATACAGTGGTTTAGAAGACAAACTTGTTGTATTACAGATACTATTATTGATCAGTTTTAAATTAAAGAAAAAGATTCAGGAATAGTTACAAAGCCATTTTTCCCCCACTTTGGCCCAAAAGAAAGTTTGGAGAAATTTGGAGTTTAAGGAGTTTTTTTTTTTTGTGGTTAACCTGTCAGACATTGTTAACTCCAACTTTGATGAAACGTATTAATGCCTCTATATCTTTCTCCAAAGCAAGACTTACTGTTTTGTTCACTAAAACAAAGCTCATGAATGTTAAAACAAAATTTTTGACCTGTCTCTTTTTATTTGGTTTGCTTCTGAGGTTGTACTGTGGGGCTTATAGCAGATAATTCATTGCCACATGAGTAGGGTCATGTGACTCCACATGAATAGAGCCTAATTGTTTGCTCCTTGACTCCTGCAAACTCAACGTTTGGGTGTCAAATCTATGTTGTGTTAATGTAGCAACTGCTGCAACAACCTGAAGAATAGATTTAATTGGATTTTTGAAAATGATCGTGAGAAATCTTGAAAGAGAAATTTGATGAATATGCAACACTCTGAAATTAGAATTCAGGTATGAGGGGGTCTGAATTAGTATTAGTGTTGGTTCCCCTGGGGCTACTGTAACAAACCAAAAACTGGGTGACTTAAAAAAAAAAGCAGAAATTTATTTTCTCACAATTGTGGAGGCCAAAATTCTGACAAGATTATTCTGCCTGGGTTGTGTTCCCTTTAAAGCCTGTAGAGGAAAATTCTTCTTTGCTTTTTCCAGATTTTGGTGTTTGCCAGCAATTCTTAAAGTTCTTTGGCTTGTAAATGCATCATTTGGATCTCTGCCTCTGTTGTTACATGGCTATCTTCTCTTTTCTATTTCCCCTCATTGAAAGGACTTGTGTCATATTAAAGTAAGGACCCACCCATATCCAATATGACCTCATCCTAACTAATTATATCTGCCAACAACACTATTTCCAAATAAGGTCACATTTTGAATCCTGGGATTTTGGACTTAAACATGTCTCTTAAGAGGATGCAATTCAGTTTATAGCAGGGATGTTTTAAATATGGGAAGTATCGATAGAAAGTCCAAGTTTGTGTGTGAGGGGTATGTGTTTACTGTAACAAATTACCACAGTTTTAGTGGAAGAGTCTGGAAGTCTGAAACTGAATGGGTGTCACTGCACTAAAACCCAAGGTATGTATATATAAGGCTGTGTCCTTTTCTGGAGGCTCTGGGAGAAAATCTATTTTCTTGCCCTTTTCAACTTCTAGAGGTGGCATGTATTCTTTGGTTTGTGACTCCTTTTTCCATCTTCAAGGCTAGTCATGGCCAGTCAGACTTTCCCCTTGATGCCATCACTCAGGTTCTGACTCTTCTCAATTTAAGACCCATTTGAAGATCATGGGCCTACCGGATAAGCCAGGATAATCTCTGTTTTGTAAGGTCAACTGATTAGCAACCTTAATTTCATCTATAACTTAACTTCCACCAATGCCTTTTAGCAATATATTCATGGGTTCTAGAAATTAAGATATGGACTGAGAAGTCATTAATCTGTCTACTATAGCCCAGTAAAATTTGTCATTGTTCTTGAAACAAATTTATCCCTTCATAAAGTGGTAGAAAAAGTTGTTTTGCCCAGAAAGCCTCTGTGTTCATTTGTATATCAATTCATGCACTGATTTATTTTAAAGTGCCTCTAAATGCCTACTATCTGGCTGGAAACTAAACATACTTGAGTTCTTCCTCTCCCCGAGCTCCCTGTCTAGGTTAGGAAAACTTTTATGAACAAGAATTGCAGTAAATGTGGTTTTATAACTCAGGTCCATTTATAGTTGATTCAGCATGATAGAGGATCACAAGGGACTTTTTCTAATAGGATCATGCAAACTTCTTAGAGAAGAGGCAATTGAAAAGTGTCCATAGATATTTACCAGGTAGAGTGGGTTGCAAGAAGGCAGAAAGAGAAGAATCTGTGTAAATGCATAGAGGCAAATAAGAGAAGTGTCTTTTCAGGGCATTAAAAATGGTGCCTATCTCTTGAAGCATATGAAGCAAAAAGAAGGGAAATAAATTGGTGCTGGAAGGAGGTTAGGTTCAGGTACAGGTGGCTTTATATGTCAGTAAAGAGAACTGAAATGTCATACGGAAGGACCATGTTTCTTAGACTTTTCAGGGAACTAGCTCCTTTTAGAATATGATAAAGCCCTTGAATCTCTTGCTTTGAATTCTAACAGTAAAATGAAAGAGGAATACATGTCTTTTAATAGGGTAGAGAAATAATCCTCATATATGCACAAATCTGCCTATATAGAAATCTTTTATGCATTAATTCAGGGGTTACAAAACCCCAATTTAATCTATCAAGTTCTTTTGAGTTTGTGGACTTCAGGTTAAAAGATTGAGGGAGGTGAGGATGGAGACAGAAGGAGAGAAAACACTTGGATAATTATTAGCAAACTGTGAAAAAAAGAGTGGAATTATGTTCATAAAATTACTCCAGTATGTGAATAGAAGTGAGGAGGTTGAATCATGAAACAGGAATAAGGGATCAATTCTCAAGTGTCCAGATGAGAAATCAAGAGCATTAAATTAGTAGTATTCTGGCTATTTTGCCATAATCTTAAAATAAACATTTTAAAAATGGTTCTTAGTTATTTGTTACACCTTTCTAAGAAATTGGAATATATAGAAACATGATAAAGAACTTGTGAAGAGGAATGTTACCAGTAAATGTTGAAATTCTTGAAAATTTTAGTGACATTAAGCTGGATTCAGTGTTTACAGTAAACTCTAGTGGATAAAATAGAGAGAGAAATATTAGGGGATCAAGAAAAATCAATGTGTACACAAACTTTTAAGATAAATTTACTGAGATATAAACTTTATACTATGAAATTCACCTATTGTAAATGTTTAATTTAATGATTTTTAGCAAATTTATAGAGTTTAGCAAGCATCATAACAATCCAGATTTGGAATCTTTCTGCCATTCTTCCAAATTTATTCTATACTCTGCTTCTGCCTCAAAGTTACTTCACGCTCCTACACCTAAGCAACCACTAAAGTTACTTCATGTCTATGTATTTGCTTTTATTTGTTGATTAATTGTTGTCATACTTTCCTTTAATTTATTGAACATAGCTTCTTTTACTTCATTGAACATATTTCTAATAGCTGCTCTGATAGTTTTGTCTGCCAAGTCCAACACCTGGGGACAATTTCTGTTCTTGGCGTTTTCCCCCCAGAATATAACACATTTCTATGTCTTTGCAAATCTCATTATTTTTTTATTGTTGTTGAAAACTGGAGTTTTTAAATAGTAACTGTAGCAATTCTAAGTTCATATTCCTCCCCTCATGCTCTGAATGTTGTTTTTGCTATTTTGTTTGTTAGTTTATTGGTTTCTTTATTTTGTTACTTGTTTTGGCTAAGTCTGTGACTCCCATGGTGTTCAGCCTCTGATGTTTTTATTTATTTATTTTGCATTTATATTAAAATTTGGCCTTCTGGGATTTGCCTCTGTGTATTCCTAACTTGGGGCTTCCCAATAGTGAGACTATTGGGAAAGAATCTGCCTGCCAATGCAGGAGATGTAAGAGAGGCAGTTTCGAGTTCTGGTTTGGGAGAATCTCCTGGAGTAGGGCATGGCAACCTACTCCATTATTCTTGCCTGGAGAATCCCATGGATAGAGGAACCTGGCAGGCTCCAGTCAATAGAGTCACAAAGAAACAGAATGACTGAAGCGACTTAGCATAGCACACACATGCATAACTTAGTTATTACTCAATGGTTGGAGAAAGGTTGTGCTCAAGTGTGTAAAGCTAATCATGGTATATGTGTGAACAAATATGTCTGAGTAGGAAAGAGTTATTCTGTCCTTGCTTCTGTTCTATTGTAATCTTTCATGATTCCCTTGTGCCTGTGTGCAGCCTCATTTGATCAAGAGCATGTGGCTAGTTTGAGGCCTCCTAGATCTCTGCTTTGTGTGTATGTAGACTCAAGCAAGACTATGGTTCCTTTAATCATAAACATGATATGATTACTTCTACCAGTAATATTATTGAATGTGATCTTTACTTATTGTTTCCATTGGAGTGAGTTCCCTTTGACCACAGAAGCAAAGAAGCCAGTTTTCATTGATTGCCTAATCCTATCAAAACCTCCATGTCCACTGAGCTGAGAATGGAGATGAGAGAAGCCCTAAGCAAAAAAAAAAAAAGAAAAAAAAATCATGGAATTCTACTGTTCTTACTTGAATTTAGCAGTTCTTCAGTCATGAAAGGTCTTGTCTGGTGGCTCAGATGATAAAGAATCTACCTGCAATGCAGGAGACTGGGGTTTGATCCCTGGGTCAGAAAGGTCCCCTGGAGAAGGAAATGGTACCCACACTAGTATTCTTGCCTGGAGAATTCCAGGGAAAGAGGAGCCTGGTGAGCTACAGTCCATGGGGTTGCAAAACATCGGATACAATTGAGTAACTAACACTTTCACTTTTCAATTGTAAATGCTTTTTTGATGGTTGCATGCTTTTTTTGACATCCAGAACATGGACATCTTTATTTTATTCTTTCTTTCCCGCTTTACAGCTGATTTACAAAGAGGGTTTTTACCAACCATTTCACTTGACAATAGTCGGGAATTCCTTATCCATAGGTTTAGACATTTTATCCATTACTTATTCAAGCATGTGTAAAATCATTAGTATTTTATTTTATCTAAAAAAGTTAATTTTGGATAAATTATACATTTAAGATCTCTTGTCTCTGCAAAAGTAATGTTATGCAGAGTTATGATTGCAAAATAGGCTGACTTTCCTGTTTAGGTTGTAGCTTGACTGTACATTCATAGAATTTAACTTATTTTATATTATGTGTATGCTTAGTCACTCAGTTGTGTCCAGCTGTTTGTGATCCATGGGCTTCTCTGTTCATGGAGATTCTCCAGGCAAGAATACTAGAGTGGGATGCTATGAGCTCCTCAAGGGGATCTTCCCAACCCAGGGATCGAACTCAGGTCTCCCACACTGCAGGCAAATTCTTTACCGCCTGAGCCCCCAGGGAAGCCCAAATTAAATTTGGCCCAAATTAAAATACATGGAAGCTTAAAAAATTATACAACATGTATATTTCAAAATACAGTTTTCTCATTAATTGATTCACTCATTAAATTACTTCGCAATTAAAAAAATTTTCTTTGTAGTTTCAACTACTATATTAGTGATATGGGGATTGATGCAGAGAGCACTGTCTTTTCCCAGTGCTCTCTATTAAAGAGTTAAGATAAAGAGTTAAGAATTCCACTAAATAATATTCCAGAGGGCTTCCCCTGGTGGCAAAATGGTAAAGAATCTGCCTGCCTATTCAAGAGACAAGAGTTCAATCCCTGATCCTGGAAGGTCCCACATGCTATGGATCATCTATTGAGCCTGTGCTCCAGAGCCCAGGAACAACAACTCCTGAGCCCATGAGCTGCCACTGTTGAAGCCCTAGAGCCTGTGCTCCGCGAAAGAGAGGCCACCACAATGAGAAGCCTGTACACCACAATTAGAGAGTAGTATCCCCTCGCCACCGGAGGAGGCAGTGGCAACCTACTTCAGTACGCTTGCCTGGAAAATCCCATAGATGGAGGAGCCTGGTAGGCTGCAGTCCATGGGGTTGGGTCGCGAAGAGTCGGACACGACTGAGCGACTTCACTTTCACTTTTCACTTTCATGCATTGGAGAAGGAAATGGCAACCCACTCCAGTGCTCTTGCCTGGAGAATCCCAGGGATGGCGGAGCCTGGTGGGCTGCCTTCTATGGGGTCGCACAGAGTTGGACACGACTGAAGCACTTTAGCAGCAGCAGCAGCAGGATCCCCTCACCACAACCAAAGAAAAGCCCACACAGCAACAAAGACCCAGCACTCCCAATAAATAAATTAAATTAAAAAATAATAATATTCCACAAATATTTGCCAAGTACTATGTGCTCAGAATTGTGCTGAAAATTAAAAAATCATATTACAAGAAGGAATTCTAATAATTCTCCACTTTCCAGATAGATACCAATTTAATATTTTTAGAATATAAAAATCACTTTATTCTAATTATTTATCAAAGCCCTTATGTTTATACAATAGAAGTGACAAATAGATTCAAGGGATTAGATCTGGTAGACAGAATGCCTGAAGAACTATGGACGAAGTTTCATAACATTGTACAGGAGGTAGTGACCAAAATGATCCCAAAGAAAAAGAAAAGCAAGAAGGCAAATGGTTGTTTGAGGTGGCCTTACAAATAGCTGAGAAAAGAAGACAAGAAAAGGCAAAGTAGAAAGGGAACGATATATCCAACTGAATGCAGAGTTCCAAACAATAGCCAGGAGAGATGAGAAAAGCCTTCTTAAATGAACAATGCAAAGAAATAAAGGAAAACAATAGAATGGGAAATCTAGAGAATGGGAAATGAGAGATCTAGAGATCTCTCAAGAAAATTAGAGATAACAAGGGAACATTTCATGCAAAGAGGGGCACAATAAAGGACAGAAATGGTATGGACCTGACAGAAGCAGAAAAGATTAAAAAGAGGTGGCAGAAATACACAGAAGAACTCTAATAAAAAGGTCTTAATGATCTGCATGACCACAATGTTGTGGTCATTCATGATGGTTATGCAGGTCATTAAGAGTCAGACATCCTGGAGTGTGAAGTTTAGTGGGCCTTAGGAAGCATCATTATAAACAAAGCTAGTGGAGGTGATAGAATTCCAGTTGAGCTATTTCAAATCTTAAAAGATGATGCTGTTAAAGTGCTGCTCTCAATATGCCAGCAAATTTGGAAAAACTCAGCAATGGCCACAGAACTGGAAAAGGTCAGTTTTCATTCCAATCCCAAAGAAAGGCAATGTCAAAGAATGTTCAAATTACTGTACAATTGCACTCATTTCACATGCTAGCAAGGTAATGCTCAGAATCCTTCAAGTTAGGCTTCAACAGTATGAGAACTGAGAACTTCTAGATGTACAAACTGGATTTAGAAAAGGCAGAGGAACTGAAGACCATGTTGCCAACATCCACTGGATCGCAAAGAAAGTAAGATGATTCCAGAAAAATATCTACTTCTGCTTCATTGCCTATGATAAGCCTTTGACTGGGTGGATCACAACAAACTGGGAAAATTCTTAAAGAGATGGGAATACCAGACCACAGTACCTACATCCTGAGAAACCTGTGTGCAAGAGACAAGTTAGAACCAGATATGGAACAACACACTTGTTCCAAACTGGGAAAGAAATATGTCAAAGCTATATATTGTGACCCTGCTTACTTAACTTATATGCAGAGTACATCGTGCACAATGCCGGGGTGGATCAGTTTTATTGAGATGGATGAAACTGGAGCCCATTCTATAGAGTGAAGCAAGCCAGAAAGACAAAGACCAATACAGTATACTAATGCATATATATGGAATTTAAAAAGATAGTAACAATAACCCTATATGCATAACAGAAAAAGAGACACAGATGTACAGAACAGACTTTTGGACTCTGTGGGAGAAGGCAAGGGTGGGATGTTTCGAGAGAACAGCATCGAAACATGTATATTATCAAGGGTGAAACAACACCAGCCCAGGTTGGATGCATGAGACAAGTGCTCGGGCCTGGTGCACTGGGAAGACCCAGAGGGATCGGGTGGAGAGGGAAGTGGGAGAGGGGATCGGGATGGGGAATACATGTAAATCCATGGCTGATTCATGTCAATGTATGACAAAAACCACTACAATATTGTAAAGTAATTAGCCTCCAACTAATAAAAATAAATGGGGAAAAAAAAAAAGATTCCTGAGAGAAATATCAGTAACTTCAGATATGCAGATGACACCACCCTAATGGTAGACAGCTAGAGGAACTAAAAAGCCTCTTGATGAAAGTGAAAGAGGAAAGCATAAAAGCTCACTTGAAACTCAGCGTTCAAAAAACTTAAGATTGTGGCATCCAGCCCCATCACTTCATGACAAATAGATGGGGATAAAATGGAAACAGTGACAGATTTTATTTTCTTGGGCTCCAAAGTCACTGCAGATAGTAACTGCAGCCATGAAATTAAAAATTACTTGCTCCTTGAAAGAAAAGCTATGACAAACCCAGACAGCATATTAAAAAGTGGAGATGTCACTTTGCTGACAAAGGTCCACATAGTCAAAGCTGTGTTTCTTCTAGTATTCATGTATAGATGTGAGAGTTGGACCACAAAAAAGACTGAGCACCAAAGAATTGATGCTTTTGACCCGTGGTGCTGGAGAAGACTCTTGAGAGTTCCTTGGACACAAGAGGAACCAGTCAATCCTAAAGGAAATCAACTCTGAATATTCACTGGAAGGACTGATGCTGAAGTCAAAGCTCCAGTACTTTGGCCACCTGATGTGAAGAGCTGACTCATTGGAAAAGACCCTGATGCTGGGAATGATTGAGATCAAGAGGAGAAGGGGGTAACAGAGGTTGAGATGGTTGGTTGAAAGCACCGACTCAATGGACATTGAATTTGAGCAAACTCCAGGTGATAGTGAAGGACTGGGAAGCCTGGCATGCTGTAGTCCATGGGGTCACAGATTCAGACATGATTCAATGACTAAATGACATAATTTCTAATTTTTTGGCCCACCAATGCTATTCTGTACAATATTAAAAATACATAATTTTTACTGAAAGCTTACTATATCTACTACTACTATTCAGGAAAAATGCTGAATGATTTGCTTTCATTAAATCACGACAAGCATATAGGTGCTAGTATTTTTGTCTCCATTTTACAGACAAGATATTGTGGCAATATGTTGCCTGCAATCACAGATCTAGCACGTGGCTAAGTGATTTGGTTAAGTCAAAAAGAGAATATGTCGCTGACTTCATCCTTGAACAGAAGTCGTTGCTTTCACTTAATTATGAGTCTTTGCTTTCCCTCTTTCCTTAATTAAACCTGATGAACATGATTTTGTGTAATATATAAACTTCAGTAAACAGTGACCAGTAATCCACTATCTCATAAAATGGGCTTCCCTCATGGCTCAGTGGTAAAGAATCTGCCTGCCAATGTAGGAGATGCAGGTTCAATCCCTTAGTCAAGATGATCCCCAACAGAAGAAAATGGCAGCCTATTCTATTATTCTTGCCTGGGAAATCCCATGCACATAGGAACCTGGTGGCCTATGGGGTAACAAAATCATCAGATATGGCTCAATAACTAAACAACAACAACAAATCTTATAAAATAGAACAGCAGTCATCTAATATTTGGTATAGCTCAATATAAAATTAATTGGAAAATACTATCTTTGGATCAATGTACTAAGTCAATGTTTCCTACATCTCAGTGTAGCAACTTGCATGGCTTATGGTCCTTTTCAGATATGGCATACCATCTCTTATGTGGAGAGTATGACAAAATACTAATCTTGTGGTTTTAAATTATTTTAGAAACTACTATTATTAGCAATTTCTCCTTCACCTATCAGTCCCCATAAATCGCCTATTAAGATCCAATATAGCATTACTGCTCTTTGGAAAAGTAGGATCAACATTAATATGAAAGACAAGTAAAAGATCGGATTTGGAATAATGAGTTAAATTATGGTATACTAAAACATTAAGTAGTGCAGCTGAAGTGTTGAAGAGAAGTAGTCTTAGGTAAGACAAACTTTCAGAATCAATGAGGGTACCTTGCCTAAGAAGAATACTAGAAAATTAGAGACAGCAGAATTTGGATGGTGTGTCAGGGTTGATTTATCCATTATAATGTATGTATGTACCATTCTAGTGGGGAATGTTGATAATAGTGAGGTTATGTATACGTGTGTGAAGAGTGGATATACAGGGAATCTCTGTACCTGATGCTCCGTTTTGCTGGGAACTTGAAATTACTCTAAAAAAATACAGTCTTATTTTTTAAAAAAGGTGAACGTGTTGAGAATTATGCCTACTTGAGCAGCATGAAAAAGTCTTTAACTTGCTGTTTGAGTACTATAGACTAACATATGATTCATAAGAGATCCTGCTAAGAACAAAATCAGGGGGCTGAATTAGAATACAAGCTAGGTTAAACCAGATATTTATTAAAAACTCAACAGAAATTAACCTGTACCCCCACCCCCACCAACATGCCTTCCTTTAAATTTTTAACTCTAGTCTGTTTCTGTATAGTTGCTAGAGAGAAGAAACTTAAGCCAAATAAAATATATTTTTTTATATAGATAACAACTTAAGCAAGAAATTGTAAATCAGTATTCTGATGTATATTCATTTAAGCAGAAGAATAATATAGGTGAGACAAAGGAATTTGGGGAACTAGGAAGGAAACATGTGCATCAAGTAACAGGATCTGTTGGAAAAAATAGGAAGGAATTTGGAACAGCCTTGTAAGTATTGCTTTCATTGAGATGGAAATATTCCCTTAATGTCCTATTCTTTGTAGGAACATTCTAATTTATCAGATATTGTCTTAATTCAAGACTTCTCACTTCCACATCTTCTCTAAATGTTCCCAATATATCATTTTTCAAAAATGAAAGAATTCTTTTGTTTAGTCTCATGGAATTTTTCCTTTGAATCTCTTGGTTTCAGAAAATTAGGAATTCTGAACAGAAATTGCTGATGAAATCTACAACAGATGTGAAGAGACTATAAAATTTGTGAACAAGGAACACCTCTTCTCTGAACTTAACTGGGATCACATACTACATACCCTATTCCCCAAAGGCTAGATTCATTTTGTTTTCTCAATTTTAAACCTAGGAAGAAGAACAAACATGTCAGTTTCTGCTTTAGCCACAATAAAATTAATAATGCTTTTCAATTCAGCCTTCCAAACCAGATACAACACAAGTCAAATGTAAAAAGTTGTGGAGACACTGACAAGATGAAAGGGATTCCTGTCACTTTCATCAAAACTTAAAGCAGAATTTTTAAGTTCTTAAGTTTTAAGTTCATAGGGTAGTAGCCATAGGCAATCTTCACTTCTAAATAACAACATGTCAGACTGCAGGTGTCCCTGGGGATTGAGGAAAGTCTATGGTTTATGTGCCTCTTTGTCTCACGTTCCTCAATACATCTGTATATGTGTGTGTGTGTGTGTGTATATATATATATATATATATATCTGGAACAGATCAAAGCTAGTTCTGTTTTTAGTTTATACTATATGATTACTTTTAATAGTAATTTTTTTTCCACACACTCTGCTCAACACTTAGGACTCCTGGGCTTGGCATAACCCCCTCTTTTTTGATTCTTGTTTTGAATCGTGCCTCTCCCTTCTGCATCTGAGAATCCACGAACAGACTCTAACAAAAGTCCAATCTCAGCGTGTCATCTCTCTGAGGAGCTGTTTGTGACTGTAAAGGAATGTTTTCTTACACTGATTCTTAGGCTCTCTCCATCAACTAATTGGGCTGACTTTGGACTCATATATATTTTTGATAAGAATGTCTCTGGTGAATGGGGAGGTTCTGTTAAAAGCTTTTACACATTGACAATTGCTTCAATCAGGCTTTAGTTTTGTGTTTTTCAAACATGCTGTGGAAATATTCCCTTTTTTTCCAACATATTTTACTAGTTTTACTACTCTACTGTGTAAATAAAATCTAAACCATTGAGGAGAGGGGTAGAAACCAATATGTCAAAGAATCATACCAACTAACAAGAAGTTACTGACATAGGAATTAAATTGGCAGTGGTGAAAACCTCATTACATGCTACATGTTTCATTTGATTTCATTTTGTACCAATACCAACATTTTCAGATGTTAAAATATTTGGCAAGGATAAAGCTTCGTTTCTTTCTATGAAACTGATACTAATATTTTTTTATTGTTGACTATATTTCCTTTGGCAAACAAAAGCATTTATTCTCTAGAAAATTATAAAAGGCTAAGTAAGACTGTAGCAATTGCTTCTCTACCATATAATTTTTCTTCTGAGAATTTCTTGTGAAATATAAAAGAAATCAATTTGTTGAATAGCAATTCTTGGGTCAGATGGCATTAAAACATTGACTGGTTTCTTTATGAAATAGCTGATCTAATGTCAAGTTTAACTTAATTTCATGGGTGTACTCTGAAAGAAATGGAGGACCAGAAACCACAAAGGATTCTTAAATATTTACCTATTTCCCTATCTTTTCCTGAAAATTTAACATCAATTTTAAGTTGTATGCCTTTTTTAAAGGGCATTTTTATTTTCTATCAATTGTATGATATATGTAAAAAAAAAAAAGAAAAACTCCAAAATTAAACCCCCTTTTATATCTTTCTTTACTTGAAAAAGAAACTCCTTCAAGTTTTCTGGAATTAACAAGAAAGTATCCCAACTCAATTCATAACTATTTTACTATTTACTCTTCAGTTCACCCAAACTCTTAACACTTTGAACATATTCAGTATTTCTTTACTTATGATGTTGAAGCAGCTAGTGGAATGAAAAACTGCATATCTTTCAGAAGTATCCCAGAGTATATATTAATTCTCTCTTTATGTGGTAAATGTAATTTTGCTTTATTTTATCCTAGCTATAAAACACTATTATGTGTCTTCTCATTTCTGCTACTTGTAAGATGTGTGACAGGGGACTGATTATTTATCTTTTCTAAGTGTCAAGTTCCTCTCTGTAAAGTAAGTGTGTGTTTGTATGTGTGTGTGTGTGTGTGTGTGTGTGTGTGTGAGTGCTAGGTATTACATTCGGTACCAACTTTACATGGTGGTTCAGATAATTAAATGAAACAACGTGTAAATAGGACTTTCAACACAACACCTGACACATACTTTCAAAAGCCCTCAGAAAAAGTTAGCTAGCTACCAAATAACACCAAAGTCATTTATATCAGTTTATTTGGAGGATTTATCAAATACTTGAAAACTGTAAAAAGTTCATAGAAACTTTGTTCTTTGGAGACTGAAATTTCCCAACCAACATTATGAACCTTTGAAAAGAAAACTAAATTAGCACTAGTGTTCTGTGTTAAGATGATTGTATGTAGCCAGTGTTAAATCACACTTTGAGTAATATTTTAAGATGTGCTTGCATGAACTATATACATCTACTGTTATATAGGTAATTACAGTTTCTAATGCATTCTATGTAAACTTTGTGGTTTAGTATTAAATTTAACAACCTACCATCTGTTGCTTCTATTAGAGCCTAATGTAACAGTTCCTTTGATAGCATAAAATTTTGTAGTCTTACCATGTGCCAGATGCTGTATTAATTACCATTTTCTCAAATTCTCACTATGTAAATGTTTAATTACCTTATAAGTTTTGCAGTATAATTCACATTTTACAGTAGAAAAAACAAAGGGTCTTGATGGTAATTAATGCCCAGGGTTATGAAGTTAATCAGGGGCAGAACTAGGATTCACATGGTCATATTTGCTGCTGTCCTGCTATGAATGAATTTTGGGCATAAGATAGAGGTAGGGAAACTAAGAAGAAACTCTGTGGTCTTATGATAGCAGTCTAATAGATTAAAATTACCTTTTTATGGTTAGGGGGTAAATTAAACTTCTGCTATGACTGTTCAACTTCCATCCATTTCTCATCCTTTTTTCCCAGTGTTTTCAACTCTTAGCCTTTGAAGATATAGTCCATCCTGACCCCTCCTTCTCATAATCAGGCTTATTTGAGGAGTAATTCTATTGATGCTTCTTGAACTCTCGTTCATTTTTATTATTTGATTTCTGCTTGTATTAGTCATTGAAATGACTTGTTAATGACTTTTATTTCAAATTATTACCTCATATTCAAAAGAACACGTAAAAGTGAAAGTGAAAGTCATTTAGTGGTGTCCGACTCTTTGCGACTCCATGGGCTGTAGCCTGCCAGATTCCTCTGTCCATGGAATTCTCCAGGCCAGAATACTGAAGTGGGTAGCCATTACCTTCTCCAGGGGTTCTTCCCTACCCAGGGATTAAGCCCAGGTCTCCTGCATTGCAAGCAGATTCTTTGCTCTCTGAGTCACCAGGGAAGTCCTCAAAAGAATGTATCTGAATTTAAATGAAGTGATGTTAGCATAGAAAAACTTTGAATTCATTTTACTTTATGTATTAAAAAAAAGAATAAGCTAGCAGTGAACTTTCAAAATTAATTGGTAAAAGATTAATCAAAATAAATCCAACTCTAGTAGGAGTTAAGAGGAAAGGAAAGCCATGTCTTACCTTTCTAACTGGCCTGATGTTAGCCATAGTTCTTAGCATATGGAATTAGGTCAGCAGAACTTATTGAATGAGTGAATAAATAAAGATTTAACTTACTTCTTGGTCATTGCCTACTTACTTGTTTAGAGATTTTACTACTTTCTCCTTTTGTATCTTGTCTCCCACTACTGGCAAGTAAATTTTTCTTGCTTAAATATTGGGAAGAGTATAGGGTTTAGTACTTTATTTTTAAGGTGGATCATACGCAATACCTTTGGGGATTACTACACTAGATCTTCTCCCCTCCTACGTGGTAACACTGCCCTACACCCTGGAAAGCAGCAGATAACATATGACTGAAATGGTAGAGAATATTCAGAAGGAGTTTAGTGCAATGCTCCCATGCTCTTCTTCCAAATAGAGTTGAAAGTTTCAAATTTTGGAGAAAGATTATGGACAGATGGAAGCCTTGCATAACTGTTCTCTAAAAGTCACTATTAACAGAATTAAAAATACATCATATAAAGTAGTCAGACCTTAACACTCATAATGTCAGTTTGATGAAGCCAATCCATTCCAAGCTTTAAACTTTAGTAAATAGCTCTGAAATCAATATGTAACCCAACATGAAGCCAACTGAGTGGTTTTCAATTAGGTGTTGTATTTTATCCTGAATTACTTTTAAAAATATGGGTACTTTGAAATTACAGTTCAAATTTAAGCTTCTAAAGAAACTTGCCAAGAGAGAAAAGTTTATTCCCATGATTTTCTTTAAAAATAAAAGAAGAAAATAAAAATGATGAAGCTTATTAAATCTGAAACTTAGATTTTAACGAGTTGCTACCCACATTCAAAGCATTCTTTGAACTATACAGTTTCTTTGTGAGAGGGAGTCATTCTTGACTCTAAAGTTGCGTTTGCTTAATCCACCATTCATCATTACCTTCTTCTCAATGCTTATGTTAGTGTACCCTAATATACCTTTGAGATCTAGCAAAGGATTTTAAGTGTATGTTTGACAACGGACATATATTTTTTTCTTTCTCTTTAGGGATAGAGATAGTAGACTTGGAAATATATGTGATACATTCTAAAAGTTTAAAAAATATATTGTCATTATATACTAACATCAATTAAACATAACTTTAGCACACAAATTTATTTTTGCTAAAAACTGACACTTTAGAATTCTGTAGATTAATGTAAATAAGATAATTACTTAGGTAAAACCTCAACCGTTTGCACATGAACTATACTTAATGAAGCATTGATTTAAAAAGAAAAGTCACCAAGGGAAATTAAAAGGAGTTATTTCCTTAATTCATTTGTATAATGTTTCCTTGATTGAAATAAAGGAACAAATTATGAGGATCTATTCAAAAATAAAATAAGCAAAACCATTACCATTTTATTCCAAATATTTGAGCAACCCTCGTGATGGGTCAGTTCCCAGCTCACTGCTCAGATATTAGCCTATGCCATGCTCCACTGGGGTTGTGCAGTTTTCTTCTCCAAGTGTTATTTAGGAGTTTGGGTTTATTATAACATTTATGTATAGTAGAACCAGTCTCCCAAATGCCTTATAATTACTTTTTAATGCAATATGCTACTTATAAGAGTACTATTTTTCAACTTTCATAATTTTCCCCCCATTAAGCATATTTATCTTTCAACACACTTGCTGGGAGTGTTGGCTCTGGTGGTATTGCAGAAAGGACCAAGTTGCTTCCTGTCTACCAGGCAGCCATCCTAAAGTGACAATTTGGATCAACATGATCTAGGCAGCTTTAGTGTTTCATTAAATGTAATGAATTCTTTTGTTTTAAGCGTATCCAAGTCATTAGTTGTGTACAACTGCATTTGTATTCTTCTTTAACTTTTTACATTACAAATCATACTTCATAGATGTTTAGCATTGGGAAAATTATGATAATCTCTTTTTTGTTCATTTTCTTATTTTTTAATTCTCACTAATAAAATCATACATGATTTCCTAGAAGTACAGTCACATATTATATGATTAATGAAATAACTTGTCTTGAATAATTCTAAATTTATTTTTTGTTTATTTATTTTTTAAAATCAAGAATGTGTTATGCAATTTTGAAATGGTGGACTGCTGCCCTGGATAACCACTGCAGTGGTTTTGAAATTCATATTACTGATATTGCAAAATTGATAATAGTAGTGATATACAAATAATGGTGATCATGAGTAGAAAGTTCTTTGTACAAAATTTTTCATCTATTTATTTTTCACATTATTTTGAAGACAAATATTTAGGTCTCTTATTTTACTATCTTAAGCACATGCCTGTAAAATACCTGTCACCCAGTTGTTATTGTTTACTTGCTAAGACACAACTGACTCTTTGAGACCCCCTGGATTGTAGCACACTAGGCTTCCCTGTCCTGCACTATCTTGCCGAGTTTGCTAAAACTCATGTCCATTGAGTTGGTGATGCCATCCAACCATCTCATCCTCTGTCACCCCCTTCTCCTCCTGCCTTCAATCTTTCCCAGCATCAGGGTCTTTTCCAATGAGTCAGCTCTTCGCATCAGAGGCCAAAGTATTAGAACTTCGGCTTCAGCATTAGCCCTTCCAATGAATATTCAGAGTTTTCCTTTAGGATTGACTGCCTTAATCTCCTTACTGTCCAAGGGAGTCTCAAGAGTTTTCTCCAAAACCGCAGTTCAAAAGCATCAATTCTTCGGTGCTCAGTCTTTTTTACTATCCAACTCTCCCATCTGTACATGACTACTGGAAAACCATAGCTTTGACTATACGGACTTTTGTGGGCAAAGTGATTTCTCTGTTTTTTAAGATGTTGTATGCTGTCTAGGTTTGTCACAGCTTTTCTTCCAAGGAGCAAGAGTCTTTTAATTTCATGGCTGCAGTCACCATGTGCAGTGATTTTGGAGACCAAAATTCCCCCATCTATTTGCCATAAAGTGTTGGGACTGTATGCCATGATCTTAGTTTTTGCATGTTGAGTTTTAAGCAGTTTTTTCAGTCCTCTTTCACTGTCATCAAGAGGCTCTTTAGTTCCTTTTCATTTTCTGCCATTAGAGTGGTATCATCAGCATATCTGAGGTTGTTAATCTTTCTCCTGGTGATCTTGATTCCAACTTGTGATTCATACAGCCCAGCATTTCTCACGATGTTCCCTGTATAGAAGTTAAATAAGCAGGGTGATAATATCCAGCCTTGTCGTACTTCTTTCCCAATTTGGAACCAGTTCATTGTTCCATGTCCAGTTCTAACTATTGCTTCTTAACCTGCATACAGGTTTCCCACGAGTCAGGTAAAGTGGTCTGGATTTCCTTTCTCTTTAAAATTTTCCACAGTTTGTTGTGATCCACACAGTAAAAGGTTTTAGTGTGATCAATGAAGCAGATGTAGATATTTTTCTGGAATTCCCTTGCTTTTCCCCTGATTCAACAGATGTTAGCAGTTGGACACTGATTCCTCTGTCTTTTCTAAATCTAGCTTATACATCTGGAAGTTCTAGGTTCATATACTATTAAAGCCTAGCTTGAAGGATTTTGAGCATTAACTTGTTAGAATTTGAAATAAGCACAACTGTGCATTAGTTTGAACATTCTTTGGAATTGCCTTTTTTTGAGATTGGAATGAAAGCTGACCTTTTCCAGTTCTGTGACATGTTTTCCAAATTTGCTGACATATTGGATGCAGCACTTCACTTAATAGCATCATCTTTTAACATTTGAATTAGCTCAACTGGAATTCCATCATCTCCACTAGCTTTGTTCATAGTAATGTTTCCTAAGGCCTTCTTGACTTCACATTCCAGGTTATCTGGCTCTAGATGAGTGACCACACTATTGTGGTTATCTGGGTCATTAAGACCTTTTTTGTATATGCATGCTACCACTTCCTCATGTGTTCTGCTTCTGCTAGGTCCTTTCCGTTTCTGTCCTCTATCATACCCATCCTTGCATGAAATGTTCCCTTGGTATCTCTAGTTTTCTTGATGTGATCTCTAGTCTTTCCCATTCTATTGTTTTCCTCTACTTCTTTGTTCCCTTAAGAAGGACTTTTTACCTTTCCTTGCTATTCTCCGGAACTCTGCATTCAATTGGGTATATCCTTCCCTTTTTCCTATGCTTTAGCTTCTCTTCTTTTCTCAGCTATTTGTAAAGCCTCCTCAGACAAGCACTTTGCCTTCTTGCATGTCTTTTTCTTTGGGGTGATTTTGGTCACCTCTTCCTGTAAAATGGTATGGACCTCCAGCCATAGTTCTTCAGGCACTCTGTCTACCAGTTCTAATCCCTTGAGTTTATTCATCACCTCCACTGTATAATCACAAGGGATTTGATTTGGGTCATACCTGAATGGTCTATTGGTTTTTCCTATTTTCTTCAATTTAAGCCTCAATTTTGCAATAAGGAGTTCATGATCTGAGCCACAGTTAGCTCCCAGTCTTGTTTATGCTGACTCTATAGAGCTTCTCCATCTTCAGCTGCAAAGAATATAATCAATCTGATTTTGATACTGACCATCTGATGTCCATGTGTAGAGTCGTCTCTTGTGTTTTGGAAGAGGGTGTTTGCTATGACCAGTATGTTCTCTTGACAGAACTCTGTTAGCCTTTTCCTTGCTTTATTTTGCAATTCAAGGCCAAAGTTGCCTGTTACTCCTGGTATCTCTTGACTTTCTTCTTTTGCATTCCTATCCGCTATGAAGAAAAAGACATCTTTTTTTGGTGTTAGTTTTAGAAGATCTTGTAGGTTTTCATAGAACCCTCAACTTTAGCTTCTTTTTCATTAGTGGTGGAGGCACAGACTTGTATTACTCTGATGTTGAATGATTTGCCTTGGAAACAAACTGAGATCACTCTGTTGTTTTTGAGATTGCACCCAAGCACTGTATTTTGGACTCTTTTGTTGACTACAACTAACTATGATTCTTTTGTTGACTATGTCACACAGTAGATGTTCATTATGTCATGTTAAATGAATATTATTTTTATTCAAATTCCTTTAACTTGTTTTTAATGAGCTAGAGTGATATATGGAAAATGCTAAGCAGTTCTAAATAGGAGTGGTCTTTAAATAAGAAAGGAAGGTGAAAGGGAGAGAATTAACATTGAAAATCCACTGTGGGTTAAGTATCACACTAGGGACATCCTCTCTTCATCTCATTTAACAAGTTCATCTTTGCTCTAAGAGTGCTATTACCTCACTATACAGATAAATCATTTAAGCATGGAAAAGTGCTATGGCCAGATAAATGCTTGGATTAAAAATACTAAGTCTCCCAATTCTAAGAGTATGATTGTTTCTATTATTACTCAAAGTCTGCAGTGATCAGAACTACATTTGCACTAAATGTTATAACCTATTTCCATCTACTATTGATTTGATATCAATTTATGTCACAGTTCTGACAATTTTTTGACATAAAAAAGTTTATTTGAATTTAGTATGTATTGCGGACACTGCTGGCATCTCATCCATTTCCCTGTGTGTTCACTATTCCCGAGAGCTTCCATTATCTGCTCTCTAACTCTTTGCCTGAAGGTTTCTTTGACATCAGAACTGCCTGTGGGGTACATAGACCAGCCAGACAGTAGTAGACAAGTAATGCCCTGTGGCAATAGCTCTCAAACCATGACTGCTAAAAATTAGTAGGTAAAGTGCTCAGCTTCCTCTCCCTTCAATGGGCCAGCAACTCTGCAGTATGTTCCACATGATTTCCTAGACATCCCCAAGTGCCCACAGAGGTCATGGCCACAGAAGTCATCTGCTCTATAATACAGCCATTCTTAGCTTCATTTCCTTTCTTTCTCATTTCCCCATTTCTGACCAGTGCTTCTTGGGATCACCTCTGAAATGAACAGCTTTCATTCAAATGCTTGTCTTGCATTCAGATTCTTGTGGAATACAATCTAAGACACAAAAGATGAATTTTACTATCCCTTCCACAAGTACAGAGAGACTGAGATTTAGACGAAGTTGATACCCATTCATAGGGAATAAATGATCAAGTTTAACCTGAGTTTCCTGTCACCACGTTCATCTTACATTCTGTGAAGTGTCTCCAGTTTCTTTTCATGGCCTGGCATAGTGGGTGTGGCTCTCTGTTAACACAGCTTTGTAGTATTTTCTTCTATTCCACATATGCAAAAGCAGAGAGGCCAAATCAGTGTGTCTGTTTCTGCTTGGGACAAATGTAGTTTTTGGTTTGGGATGGCTTGGGACTTTAGGTTCTATCTGAATTGAGATATTTTGCCTATGTGCATATGCTTAGTCACTCAGTCGTGTCCAACTCTGGGATCCCATGGACTGTAGCCCGCTAGGCTCCTCTGTCCATGGGATTCTCCAGGCAAGAATACTGGAGTGGGTAGCCACTCCCTTCTCCAGGGCATCTTCCTGACCCAGGGGTTGAAAGCAGGTCTCCTGCATTGCAGACAGATTTTTTTATCATCTGAACCACCAGGGAAGCCCATTTTGCCTCATTGGAGGGACAGATACTGAGGTTGAAACTACAGTATTTTGGCCACCTCATGCGAAGAGTTAACTCATTAAAAAAGACCCTAATGTTGGGAGGGATTGGGGGCAGGAGGAGAAGGGGATGACAGAGGATGAGATGACTGGATGGCATCACCGACTCGATGGGCGTGAGTTTGAGTAAACTCCGGGAGTTTGTGATGGACAGGAAGGCCTGGCGTGCTGCGATTCATGGGATCGCAAAGAGTCGGACAGGACTGAGTGATTGAACTGAAATGAACTGAATACCAATTTGGGGATCTTAATTTTACACTTAAAACAAAACAGAATTTTCCTGAGATTAGCATGTATAAAACTATATTCAACTCTTAATAGACAATTCTATCTGCTTTCACCAAGGGTGAAAAACAAATATACAACTGTGAGTTGAATTGTAAGTAAAACTTTCCCCATGTTAAATACTACACTGCAAGTCTGAAGGAACTATGTTGATGCCAGTCATTGTTTTGTCCCAGTTTTTGTTCTCTGACACCCTGTTTATATTGGCTGCAGTGCCCGGACTATTTCTATCTGCACTGTCAGGCTTGACACAGGAGGCCTTTTGACTCTCCCTGCATGTAACTCAATACCCCACAATTACTAGACATGATGCTTTCATTTCCCTGTTTCCTTTCAAGGTTCTAGTCTTTTGTTCTTGGATTTTTCTCTCTCCAGCTTCTGAAGCCTTGTGTATTTTTTGTACTCCATGAGCTGTGCTACCTTGGCTGTCACTCTTCTGCTGCATGTTGCCTTGAACCCTGTGGTATCTCACTCAGAATGCCACAAACATTCACAATTAGGCTGCTCTCCTGGTTTTTCACTTGTAGGTTTTTTTTTTTTTTTTTTTTCCCTGTCTCTACAGTTTATTTCCTTACACAGCTTGCTCTCAAATAAAGTCACTCAAATATTATTTTGTGATTTACATGGAACATTAGTTGATGCTATTCATCAGTTTGTTTTATTTCTCATGTATGGGGTTATAAGTTATGGGAAGGCAGATGCTGTGTTTCTTGTTTCCTAGTGTATCCCCAGGTCTCAGCACATACCCTACCACAAAGAAGATACTTAGATATTTGTTGAATAAAAAAATGCCTCTTGCTCAGGGAAGGTATTGAAGATCTCCCTCTTAGAAAATAATGTCTTTGGTATTTGAACATAGAAGTTCTGACTGCCAGGAAGACAAATGATGAAGAAGACAAAGCAAGATGTGCTCCATTGTAGTTCTGTAGAAAACTTTAATCATTTACTTTTTATAATATGAAATTATTTTTGCAAAGAAAAAAACATACTATTTTATAAGGTAGTTGTCTGCTTTCACTGAGAAAACAAAAATTTATGAAGGCATTCCTCAGAAAAAGAACTATGATTTTTTTCCCAATGCATGTTTCTCTGAAGTTAATGTAACCAGTAAATTGAACAAATATAGTTCGTGGTTAGGATTATAAAATGATTTACTGTCTTTTAAGTGTTGGGACATGGCTCAATGAGCTAGTTTATCCCTTTATCAATGAACCAACCTAAACTTCTTAAAGGAAGCACATTTCTCATGGTAAAATTATATTAAGACATGGCTGCCTCACAAGCTAAAATTTATCTGGTGGATTTGACTAAAGCAAGAGATCAGACCAATTTTGTTTCCATAATAAGCAATAATACTAGCTAACATATTTGGGTGCTTACTAAGTGCCTAGTACTAAGCTGTTTTATATAGATTATTATTTAAGAACATTTTTGAGTGATATTGTTTACCAAGAACCATTCTGTATTTTATATGTATTAACCAAATTTAGTCTTCACCATAGCCCTATGAGGTAGATATTATCATCTCAATTTTATAGACAAGGGAACTGAGGAACAGAAATTAAGCAATTTATGTGTCAATCACATAGCTATGAAAGGCTGAGCAGGAATCTTTTGTATCTCATGATCCAACTTAGAACTCAAAATATCATGTTGAGATATTTGTTTCTGTCAGTTCTACTCTCAATTTCTCAAGGGAATTGACTAAGTATTATTTAATTTTTTATTTCAAGTACATAGTGCAGAGTAGATTGAGATTGAATTGAACTTTCAACCTTGAATTTTGAAATTCTAACATTAAAGTTTCCTATTTACATAAAATTCTAAAAAATGATTGCTAAATAACTTTTCAAGATGTGGTTGAATAAATTATTCAACAAAAATATAAGAAAGCAGTGAGAATATTAGATGGTTTATATTTTAAAACCCTAAATAATGTTTAGAATTTACTTCTCCTTAAACAGTTATCAGTGATTAATATTTTATTAGATCACTATAAAGATGCATTTTAGGAAAAATAATGAAGCTTCCATTTCTACTGTTGTTGTTGTGTCTTTACCTTTGACCAAAATTACCTTTGACCACCCACCACGTTGTTCCTCAAATTTGTATATGATCCAGAGCTTCTTGGTATTCTTCCTAAAACTTAAAACTTTTCAATAACTTGAACACTACAGCTTTTTCTGATACTAATCATAACTATAGCAGGAAACAAAAATGTTAGTTTTTTGTGCTCAATCAATTACTCATCTACTCCCAAACCAAAAGTGTTCTGTTTATATAAGAAATTCAGTCTTTATTAAAGCCATTAGTATAGGAAAAAGGTTTACATTTCAGAATCCAGTCTGGACTTACTAATTTTTTTTTTCATATGGTAAGTCTTCTAATTATAGTGGAATGCCTTAATAAATACTTTGGCTTTGAGAATATAAATGGATTGAAAAGTAAAATACACTAATTCTTCTTTGAACATTAGTTGGATTTTGGCCTATAACTTTAACATATTATTTGATGATTAATACTTATAAACATTTCTCACCCACCTCTTCATTCTGCCTTTACCTCCCAGCAAGAAAACACAATGGTCATGTTTATATATTTATGCAGATATCTAC
Organism: Muntiacus reevesi; assembly: GCF_963930625.1. Lineage (NCBI taxonomy): Eukaryota > Metazoa > Chordata > Mammalia > Artiodactyla > Cervidae > Muntiacus > Muntiacus reevesi. Next base: position 33,406,661 of record NC_089254.1, on the reverse strand, counting down.
TTATACAATAAATGATATTAGACAGACAATTCTACTGTTATATATTCTGAGGCTTTATTTGTGAGAACCTCTTGGCTAAAAAGAACCCATCCCACATGAGAGACAAATACAAAGAAGGGCTGTTTTCTTTTCTTGTAAGCCACGACTAAACTTTGCACATATAAATGTTCTAGATTTCCTTAAAAAAAAATCTCTAAATGTGCTAAGTTTAGTTATAATTGCCGCAAAAGCTGTATTTTATTTTTAAGCTTATATATATAGAAATTTATAATACATTGTCTCATAATAAACAGAAGCTCAGAGTAAGAACAACTTCTAACGTGTCTTAGAATAAATCAAAAGTGACTATAGAGATTGCTAGTGAAATATCTCTGTGTTTCAAATGAGAACTAAAATTCAACACAGTGTATCTTCACAAGGTGTCAGATCCCACTCATAACAAAGCTAACTCTGGAGCATAGGCATCACAGTTTAGAATGTAAATTAGAATGGATAACCTTTGCTGGGATGGCTCAAACAATAAAGAATCCTTTTGCAATGCAGCAATGCAGATTTGATCCCTGGGTGAGGAACATTCCTTGGAGAAGGGAATGCAACCCACTACAGTATCCTTGCCTGGACAATCCCATGGACAGAGGGGCCTTTCAGGCTACAGTCTATGGGGTCACAAAGAGTTGGATACAACTGAGCATCTAACACTTTCACTTTCAAGATGGATCAGTGTTCTTTGAATCATCTAATCTATCAAGTTCTAGTATTCATCTTTTAAATGTTAAAACTGCAAATCACCATGAAGACAGAAAAACATTTTTCTCCAAGAAGAAAAAACTACACATAAATATTCTTCTGAAATGGGATCTCCTTTGGCTTAAGTGGAAAAAATGCCTGACAAAAGTGATAATAGACCAAAGAAAATTGAGGGAGTTTTTCAGTGGAGTAATGCTAGGATTACACAGAAAAGAGCAATTCATTAGCTCAAGGTTGGCCATAATTGGGACCAGAATTTGCAACTTTCTTTGCACTGTTATTTGAGGGGAACATCAAGATCCTATTTTGTTAGACATATTCTCAACCAGCCTCTGTGTTTCCTGAAGTTACTTTTGTTCTTTTTAAGAATCGGGATATTGCTAACAAGTAGTTAGCAAATACATCACATTTATGGCTAACACTGTTATCACCACCAAGAGAAACAAAATGTGTGTGACCTTAGTTAAATGAGAAATAGGGGAATATGGGCTCATATCCAAAGTCCCATGACACTGGAAAGGAAGTGTATGAGTAGGAGAGACATTGATCACTATAAGGAGCTGAAAGAAATCACCTAAAAGAGATATAGAGTGATGCACAACACAAACATTGCCTGTGTCAAACTGCATTGAGTCAGTTCAAGACAACACTGATTGCACTCACTTTGGAATTACACATTTTCATATGAGGCCCTGTATTATAATGTTTCATTAAATGTTCTACTTTTCATTCATAACACTCACTATGGCTTATGGATATATTTGTAGGTGTCATTTTTTAAAAAAAATTGTCTCCCAACCAAATAACACACACACATAAACACACCCACATCACATACCAGTACCCACACATACATGAGCTCTTTGGGTCTTGAGGACAAAAGATCTGACTATTTATTTATAACTTTGTCACTAGCCTCTAACTTGGGCCTTGACACATCAAAGTTGCTCAGTGAATATTTATTGAATGAATAAAAGTAATCCTAAATTGTATTTAAGAGAGTTGTCTAGTCTGTGAGACCTTTGTTTGCTGTTATCTACTGTCACTTAAATTATTTAATCCTGACAAGTAAAATGCAACATCCTATGTGGGAGAAATAGAGTAATAGCCAGGCTATAGCAAAATTTAAGCTCACTTTTTAAAAGGTTCGAATATGTTTGCTTTACAATGTTGTATTAGTTTCTGCTGTACAGTAATGTGAATCTGTTATATGTATGCATATATCCCCTCTTTTTTAGATTTCCTTCCCATTTAGGTCATTGCAGAGCATTGAGTAGAGTCACCTGGCTATACAGTAGGTTCTCATTAATTATCTATTTTATACATAGTGTATATACTAATATGTCAATCCCAGTCACCCAATAGGCCCCCTTTTAAATGCCATGGGCATAAATGTAAATTGCTAAAGGCTAAAGTAGCTGGTTTTGGGTTGGATAAGTTCAACTATGTAAATCATAAGTAATTATTGCTTGTGAGATGCCATGGCTTTTCTGAAAATGAGATTCTCTAAGTTGAAGGAGTCATTCTTAATCATTTTAAATATCCTTGTGTGAGCCCTGGGCAGTGGCCACTGGGTCAGAATCCAGAACCACTGAGGTGTTGGCTTGAGCTGTAAGGGCTACTTCAAGTTCTCTCACGTGTTCTTGATTAAAAGTGTATATCTTCTGAAAGCCAGCAGTATGTGGAAAAGAAACTTCTGCTCAATGATTATTTACTTTGGGCTAAAAATGAATACCACAGCTGGATTCTTTCTACATCTTTTTTTTTTTTTCTCCTTTTGACCACTGCTTTTGAGAATAAAGACATTGGATTGTTAAAGAGTGTTGTGAAAATTTAAATTTGACTTTTCTCTGCTTTAAAATTTCAGGGGCTCTCCATAGTTTCCTTACTTTCCTCCCATGTTAGGAACTCCTTGATCTATGATAGGATCACATTTTATTTTGGAGAAGGGACATCCTCAGGTCTCACTCCACCTATGATGAGAAACATTCTCTCATGTCTCCTGCCACTAGAGCAATGAAAACATAATTTACTTTTTCAACCCAAGTTAGAATTCCACAAAAGTGAGCACAGCTATGCCTGGCTGACTGAATGAAACTGAGTCAAATTTAAACATTGACTTCTAGGCTCCAGGGTCTGAACTTAACCAAACTCATTACTGAAGATGATTTTTTTTCCCACCAAAACACATGTTTTATATTCATCCATACATTATTTCTCTTTAGGAAGCTTAGAAAGCCAGCCTGGTTGAATCTGTACTAAAATGATCTTGGCTGACAAATGTCTTACAATTTAAACGTCTATTTACCCAACTTGTTACTGTTATTTCTACATAGGAGTTTTAGTGCATCACTGTGACATTGGGTTGAGTTTTATGAAACAACCAATCACCACCACCAGCAACAAACTGTTGGTGCATTTAAATTTCAGTTTCCTGGGTTAACTTTAGAAAGCCTTTCAGTCAGTTCAGTTGCTCAGCTGTGCCCAACTCTTTGCAACTCTTTGCATGCCCCATGGACTGCAGCATGCCAGGCTTCCCTGTCCATCACCAAGCATCTCCCAAAGCTTATTCAAACTCAGGTCCATCAAGTCAGTGATGCCATTCAACCATTTCATCCTCTGTCGTCTCCTTCTCCTCCTGCCTTCAATCTTTCCCAGCATCAGGGTCTTTTCCAATGAATCAGTTCTTCATCAGGAAACCAAAGTATTGGAGTTTCAGCTTCACCATCGGTTCTTCCAATGAATGTTCAGGACTTTAGGAGTTAGGATTGACTGGTTGGATTTCCTTGCTGTCCAGGGGACTCTCCAGAGTTTTCTCCAATACCACAGTTCAAAACCATCAATTCGTCGGCACTCCAGTACTCTTGCTTGAAAAACTCCATGGACTGATGCCTGAGGAGCCTGGTAGGCAACAGTCCATGGAGTCGCAAAGAGTTGGACATCACTGAGCGACTTCACTCATAGTTTTCATTATAGTCCAACTCTCACATCCATACATGACCACCTGAAAAACCATAGGTTTGATTAGATGTACCTTTGTTGGCAAAGTAATGTCTCTGCTTTTTAATATGCTGTTTAGGTTGGTCATAACTTTTCTTCCAAGGAGCATGCGTCTTTTAATTTTGTGGCTGCAGTCACCATCTGGAGTGATTTTGGAGTGCCAACAAATAAAGTCTGCCACTATTTCCACAGTTTCCCCATCTATTTGCCATGAAGTGATGGGGCTGGATGCCATGATCTTAGTTTTCTGAATGTTGAGTTTAAAGCCAACTCTTTCACTCTTCTCTTTCACTTTCATCAAGAGCCTCTTTAGAAAGCGAAAGCCTTTAAACCTTTTTATAAGGACAAAACAAGCATTAATAGGAATATTTAAATAAGCATAATTGGACAGTAAATTAAAATACTTAGCATAATGTTAACCAAATGTTTTGTTGCTTAAAATACAAACCAAATCTCACCACATTCACCCTAGGGATATCAGATGGTGCATTGTTATAACATAGTGATAAGTGGCTTGGAAGACTAGCAAAACCACCTTTGAGCTTCCCTTGTGGCTCAACTGGTAAAGAATCCACCTGCAATGTGGGAGACCTGAGTTTGATCGATGGGTTGGGAAGAGCCCCCAGAGAAGGGAAAGACTACTCTCTCCAGTATTCTGGCCTGGAGAATTCCATGGACTGGTAGTCCATGGGGTCACAAAGAGTTGACACAAGGAGCAACTTTTACTTCACTTCGAAACAAAATGACTTTCCATTGCAAAAGAAAAAAAAAATGGGCCACAGTAGTTAGTGGATGAGTAACTCTGAGATAAAGGCCATCAAGATGGTTAACACTGGGCCAATTGGAGCCACCAGGGAAGCCCCTTGTATTTAAATATGATTTCCTAACTGCATTTAAGTATTATTTTCTTTTCTTTGTTCTTGGTATATTTTTGGTGTTTCTAAAGACTAAAAATCCTCAGTAAATTATAGATTGGCTCATAATTTTGTGTTAATATTAGGAATAAAAGTGATATTAATTTTAATATAATTATAAGTTAAAATTTTTATTTTAATGCTCTTCTATTATGTGTAAAGAAGTCTGTTTTTTTCAGGCTGTTCTAAGAACAAGAAATAGGGTTTGTAACAGAAGCCACAGTTACTCATAAAATAATATCTAAGCAGCTGGTAGCTTTATTTTATTTTCAGTCTAAAGAGGAGCCAGGTTGTATTTTAGGATTTGTCACTTTAATGTCCTTTAAAAAAATATAGGCAATAAGCTGTTCCAACCATTCTCTTAATGTATTCCAGTGCTAGAAATTATTGTCAAGCATATAAAACTATTAACTTAGTTTAATTCCATTATACTTCTGTAGTTGAAGATTTTTTTAATCCTTCTACATAAGTAAATGTTTTGCCATTGATACAGTCCCTTTTGTTTTCATAAGCACTTATTGATACTGGATACATTCCATCATAAAATGCTTAGGTTATAATTAAATTTCCTAATGGTTATTAAATAATAATAATATGACAGTCTTGAAGTAAAAGTTTAAGGCTTTTCTGAAGGGCACTTATATACAAAGGAATAAGACTGATGTGCCATAAGGATTTTTATTTTTTCTCTCAATCTCTTAGCAGCTTTCAGCATGGGAATAACTAAAGTAATTGCAAAATAATTCAATTTTAACCACCACAGATTTAGTTTGGGGACTTAACCATATATTTATAGATAGCAATGTGGACCAGGTCATGTGTACAAAAGTGTGTTAGACTTTCTGATACAATTTTTTATGACCAGAGTAGAATTTGTCCATCATTTAAGTTACCCACTAAACTTGAAGAATGTTGATAGAACCCCCAATAGAAAATTTTTTACAAGGTCTGTTAGATGTTTTATAGAAAAAAAGGTGGTGCTATACATAGTTGTTATTTGCTATTGGTAAATGTTGTCCAGAAGGCTCATAAGAAAAAAAAAAGTATCTAAATAGTCTATATATATTATTATTATTACTAAAGAAGGTAAGGTAATTTTTTCTTAAAATGTGGTTCCTCTTTTGTGAATTATTATGTATAGGACTTTACTTCTTTATAGTTATTGGGCAAATGGAAGAATTCTGGTTCTTATACTTGCATATTGTGTAAATTGTGAATCACTGTAAATAGAAGTAATTAAAAAAAGAAGAAACTGGGCATCACAAAAGGAAAGCAGCTGAAAAACTGACAGCATGAAAAAGTAGAAATTTATATAATGAAGGGTTATACAAAGACTGAGGGAAGACAGCAAAGTAAATCTGGCTTAGAATGTAGCTGTGTGATATCTGGGAGAGTGAAACAAAAATGTAGATGGAGTTGGTGGAAGATGCAAAGTGGGATAAACAAGCATCAATGTATTTGACAACTAAAAGTAAGCTGTTAAACTTCTTGGCAGATGTGGTGGACATCAGTCATGAAATAAAATTTGTATTATCTATTATTTAAAAACAAGTTTTACATATTTTATTAAAATTATATAGGAGGGGAATCTTGAAATTTTATTTTAAGAAAGATGTGGTAAAATGTGAGGAAGTAAATTGGAACTTAATATATTAAGATCAGTAAAATGTTACTGATCTTGACCTTAATTTTGTATGCCAGTGTTTTTGTTTTGTCTTAAAGAATAAATAAATTCTGTGGTTGTATAATGATGCCACTTATCATACTGCCACACATTTATAAAGTACATAAAGATGAAGATTTGGTAATTGAGGATTTACCCTCTTGAATAGTGACTCTTTTTCCAACTTCTGAGTTTTGCAGGAATTCTCTGCAGTTTGGAGATACATGTTTATTCTTGCACCTGACCTCTAGCAATTTATATTTCAAGAATAAGTGAATTTGGACACAATATATGCTCTCAGTTTTTGTGGTATTGGTGTGTTTTGATAGATTCTCAGATACCTTCAAGCTTAAAGAATGTGCATAATGAGAAAGCCCAAGAGTCTTAAATCTGGTTCATGAATGCATAGTTCCACTATGTGTGTGTGACTAAGTTGCCTCAGTTGTGTCTGACTCTTTGTGACCCTGTGGACTGTAAAGTCTGTTTAAGGGATTCTCCAGACAAGAATCCTGGACTGGGTTGCTGTGCCCTTCTCCAGAAGATCTTCCTGACCCAGGGATTGAACCCACATTTCTTTACATCTCTTGCACTGGGAGGCAGGTTCTGGGAAGCTCTCCACTATATATAAAATTTTCCCTAAAATCAACAAAGTACCACAGTGAAGGGGGAATATGACACATATTCTGATGATACTATGGAAATATTCAGTATGAAAACCAGTCTATACAAGATGCAAAATAAATTGTTTAATATTATATTCATAAATGTGGCAAACATAAGAAACTCTCTGGAATTCCAAGGAACTTTGTAGGAGTTTCAGTGAACCAGATTTTAAGTACAATTTTCTTCTGTCTTATTGTCAACATAAGTGGTACAATCATTATAGTACAGTAAATTAGAAAAAAAAACCTAAAGAATATGCGATCCATTTTCATTTTTCATATTTAGAAACTGAAGAAGCAATATAATTTATATAAAATTCACATATGCAGATGATGTCACTCTAACAGCAGAAAGTGAAGAGGAACTAAAGTGCCTCTTGATGAAGGTGAAATAGAAGTGAAGAAGCTGGTTTAAAGCTCAACATTCAAAAAAATAAGATCATGGCATCCAGTCCCATCACCTCATGGTAAACAGATGGGAAAAAGTGGAAACAGTGACAGATTTTGCTTTCTCGGGCACCAAAATCACTGCTGATGGTGACTGCAGTCACACAATTACAAGACACTTGCTCTTTGGAGGAAAAGCTATGAAAAACCTAGACAGTGTATTAAAAAGCAGAGACATCACTTTGCCAACAAAGGTCCATATATAGTCAAAGCTGTGGTTTTACTGGTAGTCATGTATGGATGTGAGAGTTGGACCATAAGAAGGCTGAGCACCAAAGAACTGATGCTTTTGAACCATGGTGCTGGAGAAGACTCTTGAGAGTCCCTTGGGCTGCAAAGAGATCAAACCAGTCAATCCTAAAGGAAATCAACCCTGAATATTCACTGGAAGGACTGATGCTAAAGCTGAAGCTCCAATACTTTGACCATGCGATGCAAAGACCAACTCATTGGAAAAGACCCTGATACTAGGAAAGACTGAGGGCAGACAGAGAAGAGGCAACAGAGGATGAGATGGTTGGATGGCATCACTGACTAAATGAACATGAACTTGAGCAAACTCCGGGAGATAGTGAAGAACAAGGAAGCCTAGGATGCTGCAGTCCATGGGGTCACAAAGGCTTACTCACTATACCACCACATCAACAATGTTCAAGCCAGATTTTAGTGTCTTCCTGAAAAAAATAACAATATATATATATATGTAAATCTCCCTATGTGTGGGTATAATTTGACATGAATTATCAGAGTCTCAATTGAAGCTTAGATTTTGTGTATAACTTAAGACTGTGTCTCTCTAATGAAGAGTAAAGCCGGTAGTTTGCTTTTTTATTAAAACAAAAAAACTATTCTGAATTTTAAAAATTATGTATTTTTTAAAAGCACAATAAAAATTAATTACTAGATAAATGATCAATTGCATATATTTAATACCTGTGTTACATTCTTATTTACCAACGTGTCTAAAATCTTGCTCGCAGTCTGACTTATTTGCCACAGTTCAGAAAAATTTTGTGGACCACTTACGCTAATTTGAACACCATTGAGTTAAGAAAATGTAATACCAAGAAATATCTTGGAAAAGATTCTTTTAATCTTCTCCTGAAAATAAGAACACAAGAAAATTTGAGATTTTTGTCAGATACTCTAACTACATAGGTATAATACCTATCGTAGTTTTATATACTTTCATACATACATAACTGATAATTAGTAGTCTTATTCCATTCTAAGCTTCAGCTTGTCATTGTTAAATGCCCATAAGTATTTTGCTGAGCCTTAAAAGATTTTATGAGTATTGAATGTAGTGCTTTATGTACAGGGCATAGTGCAGTCGATAAACAGTAGCTATTACTACAATTATTGAATATGTCGCTTGTGCTTTCTGTCTCTTCTTTCTCATCCTCAATTTCTTTCTTAGTACTCTAGGAATATCTGACAATAAGCATTACTTTTGCCATGCATTTATTTGAAGAGTAGCATTTTAGCAAATGTCTAGTCACTATTTGTTTCCATAAAGAATTCCAAATTCTCTAGGCAATCCAAATCTCTGTCTACCAGAGATTTACACAAGTGCTAAAGGATCTTGAATTTTTTGGGGCTCAGCTTTTTGAATGACTCAGTATCAGATTTAGCAGCATTCCTTCCAGAACGCAGAGATGGGTGACATTCTGTGATCTATTTTTTTCAACCAAGTGTATGCTGCAACACAATTATAAAAATTCCTTTGTAACTATGAGAATTCACACTACATAATGGCCATAATGAGGGGCATTTCAGGCCACTGTAGACTGTAACGGAAAGCTTCATACAGATATGCTTCTCTAAAGCTATGCTAAATTGTGTAACACTTAAGATAACCCTTCTTTAAAAAAGCCGATTAAGACCCTGTATGCCACTTAAAGGGTCAGCAAGAATGCTGCCATAGGCTGTCCTACAGAAGATTATCTCAGATCAGTCCAGTGAGAAAGGTTAGTAAGTCATGGGAGTCCCGTCAGTGAGAATCAAAAGTAATTGTTGGAAGCCTCCTGCTGAGAACACTGAGTCCCACAAGTTACCATCACCACTGCTGGAGCTACCGCTGCTGATTGATGATGAATCCTATCAGAATCTGCAAATGCTAACTGAAACTGGCAAGCAGTACCACTAAGGATTCTCCTCCTCTGTGCTCTCATATGACTGTCTCAGCAATACTTATCATCAACACTTAGCCCTAGAGGCTAAAACATAGTAGAAGACAAATGAACATTTAATTGGGGAAGGAAGGAAGAAAGAAAAGAGGAAGGGAGAAAGGAATCGAAAGAAAGAAGTAGATTAGTGATTGGAGTCATTACTGAGATTAGAAAATAGATCACCAGATTGGAAGGATTTGAAGGTCAAAGAATTCTTTTCCTGTCACTGTTAGTTACTCTCAAAGGTTGTGTGTGTGGAGTGTGGTCTGGGCTACAGGTTGCTGAAGATGATTGAAATGGAGAAAAAAATAGTACATGTTGACTTTTTAAAAAAGTATCTCAATGTGAAGAAAAAATATTATTCACTAGTGAATCTCATGGGCTTCCCTTTGGCTCAGCTGGTAAAGAATCCACCTGCAATGCAGAAGACCTGGGTTTGATCCCTGGGTTGGAAAGATCCCCTAGAGAAGGGAAAGGCTACCCATTCCAGTATTCTGGCCTGGAGAATTCCCTGGAATGTACAGTCCATGGGGTCGCAGAGTCAGACACAACCGAGTGACTTTTACTTTCGGGGAATCTCATAGTGTTGGAAATCCAGAAATTTTTGGATATGTATAGGAAATTTAATTTTTTTTCGCATATTCTTGGTAAATAACTGGAATTGGGAGTTTTTAAAGATGCATTTTGAAAATTTTGAAAGAATAAACTAGGATCAGATACTGAAAATTAGTTGTCTTTTGTTCTTGTAGGAGTGAAATAATGTGGCACTGTCAAGGCTATTTTATAGGAAAAAAGATTGAGGCTCATACTCTATAAATTTCTGTGTGGCTACAAAGTATGGGAAGATCAAAGAGAATTCATGCTTGTAAGAGAAACCAACAAAAATAAAAGGATGCAGTAAAACAGTGATAAATGTAGCATTTATTTTAAAGTTCAGCCAAGGTGCATGTCATTCTTAGAGCCTGAAGGAACTGAAGTCTTCAACAATATTTCCAAGATTCTTCAGAGCATTACAAAGTAAGGACTTCACTAAAACAAACATATCTTGAATTCACGATACTGATAGTGTTGTGATAACACACAAGAGGCACTTTAGAGCATGTAGGAGGCAAAGGACCCTTTTAGGGCTCTCAGCAAGCCCAGGCAGAGTCACTGGAAAAGTTGTAAAATTGTGTTGATTAGGGGCTTGACTCACCTCCCAATTGATTTGATGACTGATTGTGACCTGGAGCCATTTATCAGGAAAAAGCAAGATAGATAATGAGTAATGTATCTAAGGAAAGAATGGAGCTTGTAAAATGTTGATTTTGCAGGATAGTAAAGGTCTGTTGGTATCAAATATGTTGGCTGAGAAAACAAGTAATTCTGATTTTTACCCTTTCAGAGAGTAACTTGAAAAAGACTATATCTACCTTTTTCAAATTATAAGACAACATTAAATGCTCATTAATCAAATCATGTATACTTAATTAAAAGAGATACATGCCAGATTTTAATTCTTTTGAATTAAATGGAGATAGAGTTTATGAGAATAACTAACCATGGTTCCCTGATAAATCTTTTAAAAATAAATTTGCTTATCTCAGAGGGAGGACACATAAATAAAATTTCTTGGGATGAACTTAAAAAAATTATATTTACTATTAAATTTCATATATTTAAGCAGTATTTAAAAAAAAAAACTCCACAAACAACAGATGTTTTAAGGTTGTAGTTATATATACATGCCTGCTAAGTCACTTCAGTTGTATCCCACTCTTTTGCGACCCTGTGGAACATGGCCCGCCAGGCTCTTCTGTCCATGGGATTCTCCAGAGAATACTGGAGTGGGGTGCCGCCTTCAGGGGATCTTCCGGACACAGGGATTGAATGGGCTTCCCAGGTGGCGCTAGTGGTAAAGAACTCACCTGACAATGTAGGAGACCTAAGAGATGCGGGTTTGATCCCTGGGTAGGGAAGATCCCCTTCAGGTGGGCACGGCAACCCAGTCCAGTATTCTTGCCTGGAGAATCCCATGGACAGAGGAGCCTGGTGGTCTATGTCCACAGGATCGCAGAGTTGGACACGACTGAAGCAATTCAGCACGCATGCACGCATATATATGAGTTTTAATCCTTCGTTCCACTTGCTCCTCTTTTGAGTCTCTTCTCTCTTCCATTCTCTAAACATAGGTTGTTTCCTTATACAATCTTACTACCAACGTGTTTTCCAAAATATTTATCTTCATTCTCTTTGCTCTCAGCTTGTTTGTCTTATCAGATCCTAGCAACTTGGCCCTGTGTGTCTCATAGGACCTAGCATGAAATTTCATGTCCACCCAATTCCACTTCCTAGTCTGATGGTTAAAGAAGAGACATTTATTTTTTGCTCTGGACAATTCTGACAAAGATAAAATGTATCCTTGGAATCCTATCCACTCTTCCTACTCTCCACTTACTCTACCATGGTTTGCACGTGGTAAATATTACATGAATTTTACTGAATGTTAACAGGATTGGCTGTTTTTTTTGTTTGTTTGTTTTAGCTTTCTATCAGAGAGTATCTTATTTCCTGAGATCTCCATGACTATAAGTGGAAATTGGGACTATTTTTTTATATTTTTTATTTAGGCAGTCTTCAGTCTATGTCTCTCTTTCTTTAAACCCCTCTTTTCAGGGGTTTTAGCCCTTCTTGATTCACTTCTACTCTGTGGAGTCGTTTATCTTATGTTCTTCATTACTGCACTGCATGCACTATACCATTAGATTTTATCTCTTGGTTGAAGAGGAAGTTATAAATTGCTTCACTGAAAGGTACTAATGACAAATAATTATCAGCCATCTCTGTAATCCCTTGCTCTTGCTTCCCTTAGCTTCTCCCAAGTAGATAGACCCATTGATATATTTCCTATGAATCAGCTGGGGCTTAATCATGCTCCAACTCCCAGACTTGTCCTGTGTTAAGTCAGGAATTATTTTCAATTGTTTGTATTCAGCAACTGAAAGCTAGCATTTGTTGAGTACCATCAAAAAGTCCTCTTTGAAGCTTAAGAGGTAGGTTTTACTGTTTTGCATCTACAGATGGAGATATGAGACTTAGATTATTTAACTTGCCATGATATAGGTAACATTTATATGTTGACTCAGAAATAATCCATCACAACCCATGGGCTCAATGCCCTAATTATAGTAAGATGAATTACCTAATGACACATTAGAACTGAGGTACAAGCATGCATGGTGTCCCAAATTATATTTCTTTTACACTACACCTGACCATCATGTTTATACAAGTCATAAAATTGAGCTGCTGCTTTAAGCTAAATTGTTCAGAGTTTAAAATTAAAATTTTGGCTAAATGCTTTGTTTCCTCTAGTTCAGCTTTAGAGCTGAAGACCAAACTTGGTAACTGGGCCATTTCTTTTTTAAAAAAAAAAAAAAAAAAAATTTATTTTATTGAAGTATAGTTGATTTACAATGTTGTAAATCACTTTGTTTACAGCAAAATGATTCATTTATAGATGTATATATATATATTCTTTATATTATTTTTCATTATGGTTTATCACAGGAAATTGAATATAGTTCCTTGTGCTACACATATTATGTTATTGTTTATATAGTTCTATATATAGTAGTTTGCACCTGCTAATCCCAAACTCCCAATCCATCCCTCCTCCACCCACCTCCCCCTTGGCAACCACAAGTCTATTCTCTATGTTCTCTGAGTCTGTTTCTGTTTAGTAAATAAGTTTGTTTGTATCATTTTTTTTTCATATTCTACATGTAAGTGATGTCATTTAATTGTCTTTTTCTTTCTGACTTACTTCACTTAGTATGATAATATCTAGGTTCATCCATGTTACTGTAATCAGCAATATTTCATTCTTTTTTTATGACTGAGTGATATTCCATTGTGTATATACATATATATATTAGGTTGTTTCCATGTCTTGGCTATTATAAGTAGTAAGCAGCTTATTTCTTAGTCCTGATTCTGCCAGTCATCTCTCAAACTCCATTCCATAATTTACACCTTAGTTTATAGCTCAGACTGATGACTGTGGTCCTGTTGCCTATGGATAGATAACAACAATTACATACCAGCCTGCAAACATTGTTTTTGTTCAGTTGCTCAGTCGTGTCCAACTCTTTGTGACCCCATGGACTGCAGCATGCCAGGCTTCCCTATCTTTTACTATCTCCCAGAGTTTGCTCAAATTGGTGTCCATTGAGTCAGTGATGCCATATAACCATCTCATCTTCTGTTGTCCCCTTCTCCTCCTGTCTTCAGTCTTTCCCAGCATCAGGATCTTTTCCAGTGAATCAGCTCTTTGCATCAGATGGCCCAAGTCTTGGAGCTTCAGCTTCAGCATCAGTCCTTCCAATGAATATTCAGGGTTGATTTCCTTTAGGATTGACTGGTTGAATCTCTTTGCTGTCCAAGTGACTCTCAAGAGTCTTCTCTAGCACCACAGTTCAAAAGCATCAAATGCCTGAGTATTAATTATTAGAATGCTCTTCTTCTTCTGTACCTCACTCATCCTATTGGACTTTCCTTAGCAGATGCCTTCCTTTTATGGTGGCCTCCCTGATTGCCACTTTAGAGGATCTTTCTTTGACTGGAGCAGCCAACTGGTCTCTGGCATGGGACACAGACCTTGAACCAGGACCTGGTTCCCATTTTTTCTCTTCATGAAAATACCTGACTGCCTGTCACTCAGCTTAAATTATAGTTTTAATGGTTCAGTATAGTACCTATTAAGGCAGTCTACCAAGGCCCTGTCTCAACGAAATAGAGTTCTTTGGGGGAGATTTTCAATAACAACAATGTTATGTTGGGGAGGTAAGTTTGGAGCTGATTCAGTTACTATTGGTTAAGTACTATTAGATACATATCTGTGTGTTCCTAATTTTGGTGCTGTTCTGTATGATCTTTAAGTTTACTACTTTTCTCCTTTGCCCTTGTAAATTTGAAGGTTTCACTTACGTTACAAGATAAAGAAGAAACATAGAGGCAAGTTGATAGGGAATTATTTTTCTTGGACTTTTTGTTTTCTTGAGGGTATTCTAAATTGGTTTTACAGTATCTTCAGCATATGATGAAATGGCAGTTTTCTAGACAAAGTATCTTGTGATTTTATGCAGAAAATAATTCATATTTATTAACTGTTATTTAGAATTCTGTCAAGTTCATATAAAATATAATTCATATTTACTATATTGTTTAGAATTTTGTTAAAGAATGATAGATCTTTTTTATGTAGTAAATAAATAAAGCATATGATGGTTTATAAAGAAAAACTTGTAGAATGAAAATTAACGCTTAAAATATTATTCTTTGAGCAGACGAAAAATATTGGTGGGGTTTTTGTTGGTCTTTTCTGTATGGATATATGAAGGCTAAATATCCACAAAAATTGTTCTACTAAGTCTCAAACTGGGTTGTTTTTTCTTTAGAAGATGCACAGTGTGTTAAACACGATATCTCTTACATGAAACAGTTAAAGGGACTCATCCATAAATGCAGATCTGACTTGCTAAACTGGATTTTCAACATGCTGTTTTTAGAACCTCAGTAACTCTCTTGCATGGTGCTTATAAGTTGTTTTTCTGCAAAAATGCCTATATCTATTATGTGTTCTTTAAAATATAAAAAGACTTGCTTTTTTATTTCTACACTTAAAAATAATAAAAATGTATGGCCCATGCAATATGAAAGTTATGGGTTATGAGATAGCATTTCAAATTACAATGCCTTTTCCCAGGGCAAATGCATGGAATGCTTCCCAGGACTTTTTGTACCCTTTGAGATTCAGTGCGAGATGGTTTCCCTACCCCCACAATCTTATTTTTTTTTGCTGCAATTATTTGTGTGTGATAAAAGTACCAGTTCATGAAGTACACTCATTTTTAAAAGTATATAAACAAGTATCTGTTTACTCCAAAATATGCCCTGAGCAAAATTAAGTGAGAATAGTTCCAAAGATGATTAAATCCAAAATTAAATATAAGTCTTGGAAAGGAAAACTTTAAATAAATCCTCAGGGAATATTTGTTTAATATTTGCATGTGGAAAATGAAGAATTAACTACATATTTTTTAAGAATAAAAATTTTAGTTTCATTCAGTCCTTATATCAGCTATGAAAATATAGCATCTTAAAAAAGTATTCCAACTAGGTTGTTATAATCGGTAAGTCATGTCTGACTATTGTGACCACATTGACTATAGTCCGCCAGGCCCTTCTGTCCTCTGGATTTTATAGTTAATGAGTATTAACAATGCTAAAAAATGCTGAATAGTAAGATTTTATTTATCTAATATCTTTCACACTTAAAGGAATTTTTGTAAAAAAACTGTTTTCTCCAAGGGAAAAAAGTATTCTGCATATCTATGCAAATGCTGTATTATAGAATTGTATCTCAAATAAACATTGTATTTCAAAGTTTTCAGTACTCAAATTCAATGGCACAAGTCATACCCTTTAAATGATAAGCATTTTCTGTGGCAGAATCTGATCATGTACGTGTTATCTGTGTTCAGTCATGGGGCATAATAAGAAAAGTACATTTTATCTGAAGTATAACATGTCTCATTGAGGATAAACCAAAGAATTTCTCTTGATGAAAATAGTGATGGGTAACACATGAGCAGATGGCCCCTCTATCCAGAGAATATAGGACCTATTTCCATGATACCATAGAAAGCTTCTTCAAAGAGTTAATGTCTAGAAAAATTCATCTCTCTGGGTGAACATGTACAATTCATTCCTCTTACATCGGAAATAATTCCCAAGTGCTGAATTACAATATATCTTGTTATTTTGAATTTGATTTTTATTTTTTTGGCATTTTGAATGCTTACTTCAAAAGAGCCCCCATGTTGTCCTCATCTTGATACCCATGTCAGTTATTACTTCAGTCTTGGATTTCCAGGTCACAGGTCCCTCTTTTTGCAAAGATCTGGATTAAGTAGTCTACTTTAACTGTAATATACACAGCATTAGTGCCACGGTTTACCCCACCTCAGTCTACTCTGGCCTGGGCTTAGTAAAACAGTTATTAGAAACACAAACAAGCAAGTTCAAAAGAACTGATGTGTCAGAAGCAATGTGCTAAAGGAATAGCCATGATGAATTTGAGGTTTCAGGATTGATTGTATCTAGACTTTCATTCAAATGTTCATTAATTTTCTCAGTGTTCTGGTGTTGAGTATACATAGAGGTAAATATAAGCACATATTTTACACTCAACAAGCTTATAATAAAGTGAGAAATACATTAGAAAAACAACTGGTAAATACTGGAAACAGAATTCAAAAAAAAAAGAGAAAAGAAAAAACTTGAGTTCAAAGTCTGTTGAGGTAAGTGTATCTGGAAGACCTTCCATAAGGTATTGTTGTTCATAGGTATTGAACATCATGGAATAGTTGGATCAGAAATTTGGATAGTCATTCTCACATGTATATAGTAGTTGAAATCATTGGATTTTTTAAAAAAATCATTCAATGATTTATAAAGTGAAAAAAGGCCTCAATGTCAGATACTAGAAAAAACTCAGTTTACTAAATTGAATTATCAACATATACCTTTCATTTTTTTCAATAAAATATGGTTACTGTCCAGTTGTGTTTTGTTCAAGTTTTTAACTTAGTATAGAGTTTTTGCAGAATAGCAGTATGTTTGCTTTTCTCAGATTCTGGTTACATTTAACTTTTCCAATTGACCAAACTAAGGAAATCTAGATGCAGGAGAAGAAGGCAGAGACTGCAGTCAACATAAAGGTTAATTGAACTAAAATTCAATTGAAATTCAATTGAAAATATATACCCATCTGAATGCAGAATTTCAAAGAATAGCAAAGAGAGATAAGAAAGCCTTCCTCAGTGATTAATGCAAAGAAATAGAGGAAAACAATAGAATAGAAAAGACTAGAGATCTCTTCAAGAAAATTAGAGATACAAAGGGAACATGTCATGGAAAGATGGGTCCGATGAAGGAAAGAAATGTTATGGACCTAAAAGAAGCAGAAGATATTAAGAAGAGGTGTCAAGAATACACAGAAGAACTGTACAAAAAAGATCTTCATGACCCAGATAATCACGATGATGTGCTCACTCACCTAGAGCCCGACATCCTGGAATGTGCTGTCAAGGGGGCCTTAGGAAGCTTCACTATGAACAAAGCTAGTGGAAGTGATGGAATTCCAGTTGAGCTATTTCAAATTCTAAAAGATGATGCTGTTACAGTGCTGCACTCAATATGCCAACAAATTTGGAAAACTCAGCAGTGGTCACAGTTTTCATTCCAATCCCCAAGAAAGGAAATCCCAAAGAATGCTCAAACTACAGCACAATTGCACTCATCTCACACACTAGTAAAGTAATGCTCAAAATTCTCCAAGCCAGGCTTCAGCAATATGTGAACTGTGAACTTCCAGATGTTAAAGCTGGTTTTGGAAAAGACAGAGGAACCACAGATCAAATTGCCAACATCCACTGGATCATTGAAAAAGCAAGAGTTCCATAAAAAACATCTATTTATGCTTTATTTCTGCCAAAGCCTTTGACTGTGTGGATCACAATAAACTGTGGGAAATTCTGAAAGAGATGGGAATACCAGGTGACCTGACCTGCCTCTTGATAAATCTGTATGCAGGTCAGAGAGAAACAGTTAGAACTGGACATGGAAAAACAAACTGGTTCCAAATAGGAAAAGGAGTGTGTCAAGGCTGTATATTGTACCCTGCTTATTTAACTTATATGCAGAGTACATCATGAGCAATGCTGGACTGGAGGAAGCACAAACTGGAATCAAGATTGCCGGGAGAAATAGCAATAACCTCAAACATGCAGATGACACCACCCTTATGGCAGAAAGTGAAGAATAACTAAAGAGCTCTTGATGAAAGTGAAAGAGGAGAGTGAAAAAGTTGGCTTAAAGCTCAAAATTCAGAAAACTAAGATCACAGCATCCAGTCCCATCACTTCATGACAAATAGACGGGGAAACAGTGGCTGACTATTTTGGGGGCTCCATAATCAATCCAGATGGTGATTGCAGCCATGAAATTAAATGACACTTACTCCTTAGAAGGAAAATTATGACCAATCTAGACAGCATATTAAGAAGCAGAGTCATTACTTTGCCAACAAAGGTCCGTCTAGTCAAGGCTATGGTTTTGCCAGTGGTCATCTATGGATGTGCAGCTGGGCAATAAAGAGGACTGAGTGCAGAAGAACTGATACTTTTGAACTGTGGTGTTGGAGAAGACTCTTGAGAGTCCCTTGGACTGCAAGGAATTCCAACCAGTCCATCCTAAAGGAAATTGGTCCTGGTTGTTCATTGGAAGGACTGGTGTTAAAGTTGAAGCTCCAGTGTTTTGGCCACCTGATGAAAAGAGCTGACTCATTTGAAAAAGACCTGATTTTGGGAAAGATTGAAGGCAGGAGGAGAAGGGGACGACAGAGGATGAGATGGTTAGATGGCGTTACCGACTGAATAGACATGAGTTTGGGTAATCTCCAGGAGTTGGTGATGGACAAGGAGGCCTGCCGTGCTGCGGTTCATGGGGTCTCAAAGAGTCGGACACGACTGAGTTACTGAACTGAACTGAACTAAAAATCACTAAAGACTCATCATTTATTATTATTTCCCTGCTCTTGAATCCTCTGTTATTTGAAAAGACTTATTGACTGATAAACATATGAATGCAGAGCAAAATCAACATGATATTTCACTAGTCAATATGTTTCAGACAGTTCTTACCAAAAGCAAATTACTGAAAGATGATAAAACATGCTCTATGATATTTCTTTATTAAAACTGTTCTATGTTAGAACACTTAATGTCTTAAGTTGTGAAATGCCATCCTGACTTTTCTTGTTAGATTTATGGAACTCTGTTTCTGAAGAAAGTCAGAGAAGTTATCTTTTATGAGTATAAAGCAATGTTATTTCAGGCTCTTTCCTCAAGGACTGCATATTTGCTAGCAAATAATTTTCCCAATTTGATTTATTATGCTTGGACTAATTAGTACATCTCTGTAGAGCTTTCACAAAAGAAAATAACATGATTCTCCACTTGATGGTGAAGTGATATTTTTAGGATGATGGTGACTGAAGAAACCACTATTAACTGTTTCATTTGTGACAGTTGCCTTGTAGAATCACAGAGAAAATATTCCCAAAATATGCCATTAGGATTTTTATTTCAAATGCTTCCAAACTTAGAAGCAAAGTTTGCAACTTTGCAAAACAAACAAATAAAAAGATTTTTCTCTTTGAATACTTTCAAAATATGCTTGGGTAGGGTAGAATAATTCAATGGATAACAGAAATGAAAGGCAATGGAAAAGAACACATAGTTCTAAGAAGTTAACCACTGAGTGGGTGGAGCTGGAAAGTAAAGAATGAGTTACAACATATAAAGTGACAGCTATATGGAAACTCATATAATATGGTAAACAGAACCAGCCTGTGTCACTTGTTCAGCTGAAACAGTCTGAATCAGATCAGGCTATGTGAAAGCAGCCATTTTCTATTTGTTTAAAAGGACTGTGGACTCAGCATCCATGATCTCATCTACAGTGATTAAACTTGGTATGATTTTTCACATACAAATCATTTTTATACAAAACTGCTTTTGTTTGGATAGCATGATAGCATGTGGTTGACTGAAATGCCTATATTCCTCATACTTTTTTACATAAATAATGACCTCAGGAATGCTGGAAATAGGTCCAAGAGATACATACTCTGATAGAGGATACCAGGCAATCATGATATATAGAAGAAGATTTTAGATTTTGTTATATTTATTAGGTAGTTGATTTTGCATTCTTCTCATTTAAATCTACATGCAAGTCTCAATGAGTATTGTCTCTCTAAAAATTCAGAGATTTTTGCTATAATAGAATCAATTTTCCATGTCAGCTCTTATCCAACTTCACATAGCTGCTCTGGATTCCACACTATCATTCCTACCAAACATGTTCAGCATGCTTATTTGATAGATATAGAAACTAAGACCCAACGTTAATGACTTTTCAAAAGTCCTATAGTTGGTGATTATATTTTTATTAAACTTAAAACAAAAATGAGGAAACACTGTGAAGAAGGTGATGGGTGTCCATACAACTTAGTGTGAGGTGATCCTTTTCCTCACAGGTCTTCTGTCTGAGGATTGACTTAATCACATATGCAAAAATCTTTTATTTGAAAATTTTAACTTGTATGTTTATTCTTTCTTGTCTCCAACATCCCACACCCCAAATCCCTACACATAACATTATGTCTCATGAAAAGTAAGCATACATAGCTTTATTTGTTAGCTGTCATTTTACTTTTTTTGATAGACCAGAATAAGGTGTCTCAAATATCTGATGACAACTTGCCTAGTTCCCCCAGATATGAAGCCTGGGTCATTTTGCTCCATTCCTAGCATTCTCATTTTGTTTAGAAAAACCAGTCCTGAAACTTTTACTGACCTTGTGCATAATATGATTCTCTGGATTTTTTGCTTAGAACATGACAAATTAGCCATCACATACTCAAGGAAGTCACACAGCTGTTTCTCTTTTCTATTCCAAGCCACCCATACTTCACCAGCCTAGTACTTAAGTATTATACTCGGATATGTTTCTTTTTCATTGTTTTCCAGCTGTGATAAGATAATTCTATGTGAGCAGCAAACAACAAGGAATACTAAGATGAATAGTGGAATTGAAAAAGAAATATAGGACAAAGTGATTTCCATACATATACTTTTTGTTGTTGTTGTTGTCTAATGAAATATTAAGCACCAATATATTGTAAGCTGTTCAAAATGTGAAGATGATCTTACATATCTAAGCCGAGATGTCTGTTGTAAATTGATAAAGGAAGTGATTCTGGGAAGACTGAATTGGAGTGCATGTCCCCAACTTTCCTTTCAGTTCAGTTAGCTACTGCTTCTTCAGTTCCCTCTGGACCAAATATTATTTTGGAGAATGTCATCCCACATTAAGCCTTACTGAACCATGTTGCCAAACTCTTGCCGTTTCAATACTTAAGAGTCAATGAGCCATTTGGCAAGAGCGGATAAGGGTAGGGAAGGGTCACATAATATCCAGAGAATGAACAGTTTTCAGTCCTCTGAAAAAGCAAAATAAGACAGTCTTATATTATAAATATCGCACTCCAAAAACAACAAGGCTTTCCTTTTCCTGTTGATTATTGATGACTCCCTTTCTTCACAAGGCTAACTTCCATTCTACATTTTGTTGTCGTTGTTGCTGTTTAGTCGCTAAGTCATGTCTGACTCTGTAACCCAACCCCTCTGTAGCCCACAAGGCTCCTCTGTTCATGGGATTTCCCACGCGAGAATGCTGGAATGGGTTGCCATTTTCTTCTCCAGGGAATCTTCCTGACCCAAGGGTTGAGTCTGTGTCTCTTTCATTGGCAGGTGTATTCTTTGCCACTGAGTCACCTGGGAATTCCACTCTACATGGTCATAGGTAAAAGCTAGTGAGAAGGATAAGAGGAGGAGTGAAAACTTTTCAAGGAGTGACAGAAATGCCTGTGTAAAGATACCTTTTTAATGAAGAAGGATGGCTATTGAAAGGAGTATCACATGAGTCTGAATTACTAGATGTAGTTGGGAATGAGATCTTCCATGGCTTTTTTTTTTTTTTTTTAATCCAACACATTTTCCAGAATGATATTATCTCCACTCATGGATTTTACTTTGCCTTTGTTATGTTATTTTTTCAAACTCTGAAGTTTTCTGCTCAGATATGTCTTTAAAACTCTAAAACTTCACTTCCTATTACAGGGAATATGTTAATCAAAAATATCACAATAAAAAAATTAACATATCTGAAACTATAGTAGCTTTTTCAAGTTACATATATACCCTTCTTCCTTTATAATAATACTGAAGTGATCATAGAATTTATCATTCAATCTGGGACATTTTGAAGAATTAAAAAGTATTCTGTTAATAATGATGAGGCCAGCAGGCCTAGAGGGGGACTGTCTTGGGAAAGTAGGCTGTGTGATCATCCTCTTTCTGCTGCATTTTGTTAAATTCCCCATGCAGTCTGAAAACTTTGGAAATAGAAATCAAGTTTTTTTTTTCTGGTACCTTACTCCTCATAGGTCTTATTAATATTACTGCTCTTTTCTTTTTTTAAATTGGAGCTTTCATGTTTGGTTATATGTTTGCTCCTTAGTTAAGATGTTCATCACGTCTTTCCTGTACTTGCAAAGATCCTAACTGACCCCCAGGATTTCAATATTTCGTCTTTCCAATATTCACCTGTGAGGAGGTTTTCCTAAAATAAGTATCTAGTCTAATCATTTTCCTCTCAGGATCTGTTAAATATTCTTTCATCTAAATGCTTCTTATAGAGTCAGTTTTAGTTTTTTTGCTCTGCTATTGTGACTGTTGCCACATGCAGCCACCCCTAGTTTCCTGAACTCAACCATACTTTTAATGTCATCATGCCTTGGTCAAAGTTTTACCCTCTTTATGTGAGGTCCCTCCTCTATCTTATAAATAAGATACATTTAAAGTCCCTTAATTACCTTTTAGCATTACATTTTTTGAGTACTATAATAGCACAGAATATTTTCCTTTTTTATTTTTGGAATTCTAGAAAGATGGGCTTTATCAGCAAAAACTTCATTTTAAAGGCAAGATAATAGGCACAGTACAAAAAAAATCTGGGACAAAACTTCACATTATGCTTAAGTGTTCAAAAAAATGTTTTCCTCTATAGTCTATTACTGATTTTTATTTTGTCTTTTAAATCCCAATCTGTTGTTAATGAGTATAAAACTTAAAATAACCAATTAATTATAGTTTATTTGCCTATCATTGATGTAAGGTTTTTTTTCACTTGTTTGTTTTCTGGCTTTTAATGTTATGAAGTCTATAGTCAGTTTAATTAATAGGTGCATTTTCTATCTAGTTTTTTTTTATAATTTTGATTTTAAATCTTTTATTTATTTCAAAATATACTGTACATTAGGAAAAGAGACAGAACTTATACAGCTCAGTAAAATAATTACAAATCAAAAGCATATAACAACTACTTGGTTAGAACTCCAAAACTCCTCTCTTGTCTCCACCTATCCTCACCAAGGAAACAATCTTCTGAGTTTGATTATAATAGCTTTTCTTTAATTTTACTATCTAAGTATGTGTACCTTCCCAAAATTATTGTTCAATTTTGTCTTGTTTTTGAAATTACATCAATAGAACTGTACTACTATATTCATTTTGTCTGGCTTCTTTCACTATGTTTGTGAGACTTGCTATGCAGCAGTAGATATTTACTTCTTGCCGTAAAGTCTGTAGCACTCCACTGTATGAATATTACCATTTTTAATCATTTGATTGTGATATATATTTAGACTGTCTAAATTTTTGACTATTAAAAACAATGCTGAATGAACATTCTCAACCATGCTTTTTAATGCCATTGACCTGACTCTCTGAATATAATTCTAGTAATGATGTTGCTGTATCATAGGGGTTATCTATCTTCATGACTGACAGATCATTTTAACCAACTGAAATTCCCAACTGTAGTGTTCTTTTTGCTCCATATCTACACCAGTACTTGATATTATGATTATTATGAGTTCTAATTGGTGAGAGTTAATATTTAGCTGTGATTGTAAATTTTCACTGTGATTTTATTTCCTTGATGACTCATGAATTTGTGTATTCTCTTAACATGTTTGTTAACGATTTAGGAATACTGTTTTGGGTTTGTTTTTTTTTTGAAGTGAATGTTCAGATATTTGCTCATTTCCCCCTCCCTTTTCTTGCCAGTCATTACTTCATGATTTCTGTTTTGGTTTGTAGTTGGTTGTTCAGACTCCATGTGTTCGTTCTTTCCTTGTTTTTCTCAAGATTGATTTCTAGTTTCATATCACTGTGGTCAGAAGAGATGCTTGAAGTGAAAAAGAAGTCTACCTGGACCACACCCCAAGCCGCTGGTTTCCACTGTAACCCTACTTTGAGCCTTCTCCAAAGACCTGCCTGCCCTGTATCCAGCACTAATGTGTGATTTGTGTTGGACAAGGCTGGGGCATTTGTTTGGGAGCAGGAACTGTGGTGTGTTGCTTGTAGTGATTCGAATAGCTGTGTGGCCTTCAAAGTGAGTGGAACCCAGGTGTTTACCAAGCTGGTATCAAGGAGTGTGGTGAGACAGCAGGTATTCATGCAGAGCTCTCTCCAACCTGTCTGTTGACAAATCAGTGCCTGCATACTCTCCTGGGTGGATTCTAGGCTTCTCGAGCACTCTTGTTTGCCCTGGATGTTCTTCTAGCTGCCGAGAGGCTTGTCTCCTCCGCATAGGACCCCAGGATTAGGACACACATCTGTGGCTTGACCCAGTCATGTCTCAGGGCAACAGACTGTCTTGTGGTCTTTCCTTTTTTGTTAAACCCCTCCCAGGGGGACAGATATCAATCAACCTGATGCTTTCCCCCCCCATCCTATCTTGTTAGTAGGAACTTTAGTTACAGCTTTGGTTGTATGAGAGTTATGCCTTTTTCCAGTTAGTTTTCTGTGAGAATTGTTCCACATGTAGATGTACTTTTGATGTATATGTGGAGTGAAGTGAGCTGCATTCCTCTTACTCCACCATCTCACTCTCCCTTCTACTGATTATAATTCTTTATTTGTTTCTCTTTTTTATTAAGTTAAACAATAGAAATTTATTTTATGTATTAATTTTTTTCCATTTATTTTTATTAGTTGGAGGCTAATTACTTTACAATATTGTAGTGGTTTTTGCCATACATTGACATGAATCAGTCATGGATGTACATGTGTTCCCCATCCCGATCCCCCCTTCTGCCTCCCTCTCCATCCCATCCCTCTGGGTCTTCCCAGTGCACCAGTCCTGAGCACCCGTCTCATGCATCAAACCTGGGCTGGTGATCTGTTTCACCCTTGATAGTATACTTGTTTCAATGCTGTTCTCTCTGAACATCCACCCTCACCTTCTACCACAGAGTCTAAAATTCTGTTCTGTACATCTGTGTCTCTTTTTCTGTTTTGCATATAGGGTTATCGTTACCATCTTTTTAAATTCCATATATATGCATTAGTATACTGTATTGGTCACTCCTGGGCATACACACCAAGGAAACCAGATCTGAAAGAGACACATGTACCCCAATGTTCATCACGGCACTGTTTATAATAGCCAGGACATGGAAGCAACCTAGATGCCCATCAGCCGATGAATGGATAAGGAAGCTGTGGTACATACACACAATGGACTATTACTCAGCCATTAAAAAGAATTCATCTGAATCAGTTCTAATGAGACAGATGAAACCAGAGCCCATTATACAGAGGAAGTAAGCCAGAAAGATAAAGACCAATACAGTAATTCTTTATTTGTTTCTTATTTTACATTTTCTTATTGTCTGTGAACAAACTACAGATTTAAAACATCTTCTTTTCAAAATCTTATGTATTTCTTTCTCTTTTTCTGTTGTATAGGTTAGACCCACAAATATTGAATTGAATTAAAATGATGTTAGTGCAAATTCTTGTCTTATTCCTGATCTTAAAGGGAAAGATTTCAACACTTCGTCATTACGTGTGATGTTTGCCATGGGCCTCATGGTTTACTCTTTATCAGATTAATATTTTCTTCTAATCTTAGTTTACTAAGGATTGGGAGATTGGGATTGACATAGACACACTATTATGTATAAATAGATAATTAATGTATAAAGTAGATAATTATTGATTAATTTGCTAACTATATAGCAAAGTGGAAAAAAGAGAAGATACAATCTGTTTGTAGGTTATATATTAAGTTAACCTTTAGAAACACATTCCGGTATACAGTAAATGCAGACAAATACTGTTTGATTCTACTTATATGTAGCTAGAATATCAAATTCAGAGTCAGAAAGTACATTGGTGGATGGCAGGGTCCAGGGCGGCAGGGAGGTGGGGAGAAGGAATGAGGACTTAATACTGAATGGGAACAGAGTTTCAACTTAAGAAAGTGAAAATTTCAGGAGATGGATGATGGTGAGAGTTGCATAACAACATGAATGTACTTAGTGTCACTGAAATGTACACTTAAATGTGGTTAAAATGGTATGTTTTATATTATGTGACTTTTACCACACACACACACAAAAATTTACTGTGGGAAGTAATATAGAATGATTTCACTTTTTCTTCATGTATTGAGATGATCATAAGACTTTCCTTTTGTTTCTCTGTGATCAGCAGGAAAGAAGTTGTAAAAAGACATAGAGAGGGTTAAGAATATATTATAGGAACTGGTAGAGCCCCTCAAAACTAGTTTCAGTGGGGAACTTTATCATATCAAACCCAAAATGATGGGAGGGCAGTGGTTACCTAACTTTTATGAAATACATCACTGTAAGAGAGGATGGTGGGCTTTCCTAGTGGCTCAGCTGTAAAGAATCCGCCTGCAATGCAGGAGACGTGGGTTCAATCCCTTTGTTGGGACAATCCCCTGGAGAAGGAGATAGAAACCCACTCAAGTATTCTTTCCTGGGAAATCGCATAGACAGAGGAGCCTGGCAGGCTACAACCCATGGGGCTACAAGAGTTGGACATGACTCAGGGACTAAGTAACCAACTACCCAACAACAAGAGAGGACTACCCAATCAAAGCTTTAACTTGGGGTTTATAAATGCACCAGTCCAAATGGACAGCATAATGGAGAGAGAACTGCAAGAATAAATATGTGATATCAGTTTTCTATTGTTTTCTTTTTACAGTGTCTTCCATTGACATGTCAAACTAGAAAGCCAGTGAAGCTTATCAACATGCCAGGGCACACTCGTGGTGGAGATGAGTAAAGAATGGTGGTAGAGAAGCTGCCTGGAATAATGAAAGCTGATCTATTAATGTGGTGAGTTACATGGGCTGATTTTGAAACCATATTGCATTCTGAATATAAATCCAACTTTTGGAAATGACTTATTATCCTTTTAGTGCATTGCTGAATTTGGTTTAGGAATATTTTATTTGGGATTTTTATATGTGTGATCATAAGAGTGATTTTTACTCATGCTAAATTTGTCAGATTTTAGAATCAATGTTACTCTGGTCGAATAAATGAAGGTCTGTAGTGCTCCCTCTTTTTCAACTTTCTGGAAAACTTTGGAAATGAATAATATTATTTCTTCTTAAAGAGTTTGGTATAATCATCTGCTTATGTCATCTGGGCTGGAGATTTCATTCTTTTGAAGTTTTCTGATTAGAGATTTAACAAATTATTGATAAAAATCTATTCAGATTTTACATTTCTTCTATCATATTGGTAGGTTATCTTTCCCTGGATATTAGTCTATTTTATTTGTTTTCCTTTTTCTTGATAATTGTTATGATTTATTGTTATTTGCTCTTAATGTCTGTTGAATATGGCATAAAGACTCCCTTTTCATTCCTGATATTGATTATATATACTTTATTTTTTTCTTGATTAGGGACTTGTAAGTTTTATTGTCTTTTTGTACAACCAAATTTTAATTTCTCTGATTCACATTTCTATTTAATAAATATTTGCTCTTAAATTGTTTCCTTTCATACTTTCTTTGTATTTTTTTATTCCTTTGCTGACTTCTAGATATAGAAAACCTGTTGGTGTTCTCGTTTTCATTTAGTTCAAAATGTTTTTCAGTTTTTATTTTGATTTTTTCCTCCATGTGTGGGTTATTTTGAATTTAATTTCTAAAATTTTTCAATACATGAGTATCCCCTTGTTACTTTTATTTCTTGCCTAAATCATATTCTACATGATTTTAATGATGTGGAATTTGTTGAAACTTTGTTATAGTTTGAATGTTTGTGTACCCCTGAAATTATGTTGAAACCTTACTGCTCAGTGTGATGATATTAAGAGGTGGGAATTGGGGAAGTACTCAGGTCATGAGGGTGGAACCCTTATGAATGAGATTAGCACTCTTATAAAACAGGTTCCAGGGAGCTTGCTAGTGCCTTTATGCCTTTCCTCTATTAGCATCCCTTTCATTATTTCCACTCTCAGCATTTTAAATGATTACCTTATAATTTGCAGCATACAATCTTGATTTTCAAAACCACATACTATCATGTCCCTCATCTTCAAGAATAAAGGGATTTTGATCACTTTATTCTTTGAAACTTACCTTCTCCATGCCATTAGTTTCTTGAAAGTGTGAAAGTGTTAGTCGTATAGTTGTGTTCTACTCTTTGCAGTTCCACAGACTGTAGCCTGCTAGGCTCTTCCATGAATTCCATGGAATTCTCCAGGTAAGAACACTGGAGTGGGTAGCTATTGCCTTCTCCAAGGGATTTTCCCAACCCAGGGATTGAACCCAGGTCTTCTGCATTGCAGGCAGACTCTGTATCTTCTGAACCAACAGAGAAGTCCCTGAGCTTGCATTTTATATATATTTTGACCCCAATGAGGTATTATAATAATTATAGAACCAATATTTAATTATATTTAATCACAAGCCACCCTAACAGTTTTGAGAATCAAGCTATTTCAAAACTGACCCATCATACCTGCAAGGTCCTGCTTGCATTTCATCCTTAGTCATGATGTATATATACAAGGTTTGGGTTCAGTTCAATTCAGCTCAGTCGTGTCCGACTCTTTGCAACCCCATGAATCACAGCACGCCAGGCCTCCCTGTCCATCAACAACTCCTGGAGTTTACTCAAACTCATGTCCATAAGTTAGTGATGCCATCCAGCCATCTTATCCTCGGTTGTCCCCTTCTCCTCCTGCCCCCAATCCCTCCCAGCATCAGGGTCTTTTCCAATTAGTCAGCTCTTCACATCAGGTGGTCAAAGTATTGGAGTTTCAGCTTCAGCATCAGTCCTTCCAATGAACATCCAGGACTGATCTTTAGGATGGACTGGTTGGATCTCCTTGCAGTCTAAGGGACTCTCAAGAGTCTTCTCCAACATCACAGTTCAAAAGCATCAATTCTTCGGTGCTCAGCTTTCTTTATAGTTCAACTCTCACATCCATACATAACCACTGGAAAAACCATAGCCTTGACCAGACGGACCTTTGTTGGCAAAGTAATGTCACTGGTTTTTAATATGCTATCTAGGTTGGTCATAACTTTCCTTCCAAGGAGTAAGTTTCTTTTAAATTCATGGCTGCAATCAGCATCTGCAGTCATTTTGGAGCCCAAAAAATAAAGTCAGCCACTGTTTCCACTGTTTCCCCATCTATTTCCCATGAAGTGATGGGACCAGATGCCATGTTGTTAGTTTTCTGAATGTTGAGCTTTAGACCCACTTTTTCACTCTCCTCTTTCACTTTCATCAAGAGGCTTTTTAGTTTCTCTTCACTTTGTGGCATAAGGGTGGTGTCATCTGCATATTTGGGTATCCTAACTCAAAATAGGGGTTTCACTGTGGCTTCCCCGCCTTCATTTTTCAGACACTGAACACTAATACCTAGTCATCTTAGCCCTGTGATGGTGTTACAAGTGTACTTTCATGGAAGAGGAGGTTCCAGGAACCAAATTAAGCCTCCCTGTTATATTGACCCATATCCTCTGTATCCTGACTGTCTCTAACACTTCTTTGTGTATCCCCAGATTTTCTCAGTGGTATTTCAAATAAAATTAATCAGTAGTTACTAGAATCCCCATTTCTTGATGTTTTGAATAGATTTCTCTGATAGATTGTAATATTTTACCTTTATGTTATAGTTTTGACTCAATTTGTGGGGTGGTTGATTTGTTTAATCTTATTTCTCTCAGTATTAGGTTCATTATTAAGTGTGATGATTCAAGTTTTATTTGTGTTTTATAAATTTTTAGGAGTCATCTCTCAAATAGTGACTCTTAAAAAAAAAAATAGTGCCTCTTTCCAATTCTCTATATCTTCTTCTGGAACTCATAGGAGATACATTTTGGAGCTGTATAGTCTTGCTTTTTTTTATCTATTAATCCTTTAAAATGTCTAATTTTTTATGATATTCTGATGACTGTAGTGTAATATATACTCTGTCTAGTTTTGTCTTAAAAGCTGTTCCATCTGTTGATGTTTTTGTTTGAACAATATATTTTTTATTTCTACAAGTTTTATGTGTTTTGCAAATGTAAATGTCTGTTTCCAAATCGCCTATATTTGGTTTATAACATGTATCTCTTCCTTCATCTAATTTGAATTTTTTGCAAACATATTTTATCTTTCAGATTGCTCTAATTTCTTAAATTCCATGATCACACTTTTTCTGTTTTTGTCACTTATGCAGACTCCTCACATTTTTTTTCCCTTCATGCTTTGTACTGTTGGCCAGTGACCTTATCAAAAGGAGTTGTTTTCCACATGAATCACACATGTACCCTAAGTTATTTGTCCTTAGTGTGGATGCTTTACATTTGCCCTATAGGTTTCTTAATCTGAGGCCAATTTCTTAGTAATTTCTAGGCTTATGATTTCTAACCTCTACGTTTACAGGTATGGGCTTCAAAATTGCATTCGTGACTCTCTCTACCTATGTTCGGTGCCCTTTCTGCTCTACTTGGAATAATAGAAGGAATTTTGTTAGGTCTCTATTTTATAGATGATTCCCAGCTTTTGGTTGAGAGATTAGTTCCAGGTTCACACATTACCAGGGTCTGTGGCCTCAACTTCAGTTCCTGCATGGGTGTTAACACCCTGGTCCTTATAAGGCACATTTCATCCTGGTAATGCAAGGGCTGTTTGCCTTACTTCCCATTCATGCTATGGCTTCTTTCTTTCTCCAGCTTCTACTACCATTTTAAAGAAAATTTTTTCTTACATTCAAATTTAGCCATGTTAAAAAAAAAGTGTGCGTGCATGCACATGCACACACACACACACACACATTGATTCTGGAGTGAATTTACTGTTCCCTATGTTTTCTGTTTTCGAATTTTCAGTCTCTTACCATATTTTTATTAACTAACGTGACATCTTGGTCTTGTCATTGACTCAGACCTTATCTCAACTCTTTCTGATATTCAACCTAGTGTAGTTGGCCATAGTTCTTTACTAATGGTACTTGAAGTTTTTCACCTTGCAACATGAAAAGTAAGAAACAAACCCCTCTTCTTCAAGATTCCCCAACATATCTGGCTATTTCTTAAAACATTCTGCCTATAGGAACTTTGCCTCTTAGTATAGACACTTTATGGACTTCTGGACTTTATGGTAAAGAATTTGCCTGCCAATGCAGAAGACACACAAGATGTGGATTCAATCTCTGGTCTGGAAGATCCCCTGGACTAGGAAATAGCAATCAGTATTCTTGCCTTGAAAATCGCATGGACAGAAATGCCTAGCAGGCTACAGTTCATGGAGTCACAAAGAGTCAGACACAACTGAGCACACACACGTAGAGACTTTATGTTGAAAACTATATCCATAGAACTTAAAATAATGATTGATTATGTAGGCACCAAAATAAATGTTGTTGAATAGATAATCAATAAATGGAAAAATAAGTTCTGGCAACCTCCTCCAAGAGGGCTCATGCCATACCCAAGTCTACTGCACCCAGAGCCCCTATCCCTGTAGGGGTCTACTGTGGACCCATAGGAAACGCTGTCTGCTACTGTCTCCGCAGGAGACACTCACACACAGCTCTGTCTCAGTCGCTGTGGGGTCTCTGGGTCCTGTGGTGCACAAGGTTTCTTTGAGCCCTCTGAGCATCTCTGGCAGGTAAGGGGTTCGATTCTAAACACAATTTCGCCCCTCCTACCATCTTGCTGGGGCTCCTCTGCCCTTGGACATCGGGTATCTCCTCAGAGTCACTCCAGTGCCGCGCAGCCACCACTCCAGTGCCGTGCAACACAAACAAAACCTTGTGTGCACCAGGACACAAGAAAAAGGAGCAGTGACCCTACAAAAGACAGACCCAAACTTGCCTGTGAGGGCCCAGGAGTCTCCAGTGGAAGCATGGGTCAGTGCTGGCCTGCTGCAGGGTTGAGGGCACTGAGTGCACCAGTGTGTGCATGGGACCTTTCGAAGGAGGCCATATTATCTTCATTACCTCCAAAATAGTTTGGCCCCAGGTCAAATAACACAGAGGGAACACAGCCCCGCCCATTGAAAGAAAATGGGATTAAAGATTTACTGAGCATGTCCCAAAGGCTAATAGAGTTTTGCCAAGAGAACTCACTGGTCACAGCAAACACCCTCTTCCAACAACATAAGAGAAGACTCTACAAATGGACATACCAGATGGTCAACACAGAAATCAGATGATTATATTCTTTGCAACCAAAGATGGAAAAGCTCTATACAGTCAGCAAAAACTAGGCTGGGAGCTGACTATGGCTCAGATCATAAGCTCCTTATTGCCAAATGCAGATTTAAATTGAAGAAAGTAGGGAAAAATGCTAGACCATTCAGATATGGCCTAAATAAAATCCCTTATGATTATACAGTAGAAGTGAGAAATAGGTTTAAGGGACTAGGTCTGATAGACAGAGTGCCTGATGAACTATGGATAGAGGTTCGAGACATTGTACAGGAGACAGGGATCAAGACCATCCCCATGGAAAATAAATGCAAAAAGGCAAACTGGTTGTCTGAGGAGACCTTAAAAATAGCTGTGAAAAGAAGGGAAGTGAAAAGCAAAGGAGAAAAGGAAAGATGTAAGCTTCTGAATGGAGAGTCCAAAGATAGCAAGGAGAGATAAGAAAGCCTTCCATAGTGACCAATGCAAAGAAATAGAGGAAAACAACAGAATGGGAAAGACTAGAGATCTCCTCAAGAAAATTAGAGATAGGGAACATTTCATCCAAAGAGGGGCTCAATAAAGGACAGAAATGGTATGAACCTAACAGAAGCAGAAAATATTAAGAAGAGGTGTCAAGAATACACAGAAGAACTGTACAAAAAAGATCTTCACGACCCAGATAATCACAATGGTGTGATCACTCAACCAGAGCCAGACATCCTGGAATGTGAAGTGAAGTGGGCCTTAGAAAGCATCACTATGAACAGAGCTAGTGGATGTGATGGAATTCCAGTTGAGCTGTTTCAAATCCTAAAAGATGATGCTGTGAAAGTGCTGCACTCAATACGCCAGCAAACTTGGAAAACTCAGCAGTGGCCACAGGACCGGAAAAGGTCAGTTTTCATTCCAATCCCAAATAAAGGCAATCCCAAAGAATCCTCAAACTACCTCACAATTGCACTCATCTCACACGCTTGTAAAGTAATGCTCAAAATTCTCCAAGCTAGGCTTCAGCAATACATGAACCGTGAACTTCCAGAAGTTCAGGCTGGATTTAAAAAAGGCAGAAGATCAGAGATCAAATTGCGAACATCCACTGGATGATTGAAAAAGCAAGAGAGTTCCAGAAAAACATCTGTTTCTGCTTTATTGACTATGCCTATTGCAGCTGTGAAATTAAAAGACGCTTACTCCTTGGAAGGAAAGTTATGACCAACCTAGATAGCATATTAAAAAGCAGAGACATTATTTTGCTAACAAAGGTCCATCTAGTCAAGGCTATGGTTTTTCCAGCGGTATGTATGGATGTGCGCGTTGGACTATGAAGAAAGCTGAACGCCAAAGAATTGATGCTTTTGAACTGTGGTGTTGGAGAAGACTCTTGAGAGTCCCTTGGACTGCAAGGAGATCCAACCAGTCTATCCTAAAGGAGATCGGTTCTGGGTGTTCATTGGAAGGAGTGATGTTGAAGCTGAAACTCCAATACTTTGGCCACATGATGTGAAGAGCTGACTCACTAGAAAAGACCCTGTTGCTGGGAAAGATTAGGGCAGGAAGAGAAGGGGACGACAGAGGATGATATGGTTGGATGGCATCACCGACTTGATGCACATGAGTTTCGGTGGACTCCAGGAGTTGGTGGAGGGACAGGCCTCCAGGACAGGGAGGCCTGGCGTGTTGCAGTTCATGGGGTCGCAAACATTTGGACACGACTGAGCGACTGAACTGAACTGAACTGACTATGCCAAAGCCTTTGACTGTGTGGATCTCATTAAACTGTGGAAAATTCTGAAAAAGATGGGAATACCAGACTACCTGACTTGCCTCTTGGGAAACCTGTATGCAGGTCAGGAAGCAACAGCTAGAACTGGACATGAGACAACGACTGGTTCCAAATAGGAAAAAGAGTACATCAAGGCTGTATATTGTCACCCTGCATATTTAACTTATATGCAGAGTACATTATGAAAACACTGGGCTGGAAGAAGTACAAGCTGAAATCAAGATTGCCAGGAGAAATATCCATAACCTCAGATATGCAGATGACACCACCTTTATGGCAGAAAGCTAAGAAGAACTAAAGAACTTCTTGATGAAAGTAAAAGAGGAGAGCAAAAAAGTCGGCTTGAAGCTCAATATTCAGATAGCTAAGATCATGGCATCTGGTCCCATCACTTCATGGGAAATAGATGGGGGAACAGTAGAAATAGTGACTGACTTTATTCTTTTGGGCTCCAAAATGACTGCAGATGGTGATTGAAGCCATGAAATTAAAAGACGCTTACTCTTTGGCAAGAAAATTATGACCAACCTAGTCAGCATGTTAAAAACCAGAGACATTGCTTTGTCAACAGAGGTCCGTATAGTCAAGTCTATGTTTTTTCCAGTAGTCATGTGTAGATACGAGAGTTGGACTGTAAAGAAAGCTGAGCGCCAAAGAATTGATGCTTTTGAACTGTGATGTCAGAGAAGACTCTTGAGAGTCCCTTGGACTGCAAGGAGATCCAACCAGCCCATCCTAAAGGAGATCCGTCCTGGGTGTTTCATTGGAAGGACTAATGTTGAAGCTGAAACTCTAATATTTTGGTCACCTAATGAGAAGAACTGACTCATTTGGAAAAGACCCTGATGCTGGGAAAGATTGAGGGCAGGAGGAGATGGGGACGACAGAGGAAGAGATGTTTGGATGGCATCACCGACTCAATGGACATGAGTTTGGGTGAACTCCAGGAGTTGGTGATGGACTGTGGGCTGGGTGTGCTGTGGTTCATCGGGTCACAAGGAGTCAGACACAACTGAGCGACTGAACTGAACTGAATTGAGCATGTTCCCCCTCTCAGAACAAGACCTCATTTCCCCCTCAGTCAGTCTCTCCCATTAGGAA
This sequence comes from Muntiacus reevesi, assembly GCF_963930625.1. Taxonomy (NCBI): domain Eukaryota; kingdom Metazoa; phylum Chordata; class Mammalia; order Artiodactyla; family Cervidae; genus Muntiacus; species Muntiacus reevesi. Next base: position 33,370,973 of record NC_089254.1, on the reverse strand, counting down.
GCTTTCATAAGCCTCTTATCCTTCTCCATTAGGGCAGACAGACTGAAAACCACAGTCACAGAAAACTAAACAATCTGATCACATGGACCACGGCCTTGTCTTGCTCAGTGAAACTATGAGCCATGCCATGTAGGGCCACCCAAGATGGATGGGTCATGGTGAAGAGTTCTGATAAGATGTGATCCACTGTAGAAGAGAATGGCAAACCACTTCAGTATTCTTGCCTTGAGAACCCCATGAACATTATGAAAAGCAAAAATATAGAACACCGCAAGATGAACTCCCCAGGTCAGTAGGTGTCCAATATGCTACTGGAAAAGAGAAGAGAAATAGCTCTGAAAGAATGAAGAGACAGAGTCAAAGCAAAAACAACACCCAGCTATGGATGTGACTGGTGATGGAAGTAAAATCCAATGCTATAAAGAGCAATATTGCCTAGGAACCTGGAATGTTAGGTCCATGAATCAAGGCAAATTGGAAGTGGTCAAACAGGAGATGGCAAGAGTGAACGTCAGCATTTTAGGAATCAGCTAACTAAATGGACTGGAATAGGTGAATTTAACTCAGATGACCATTACATCAACTACTGTGGGCAAGAATCCCTTAGAAGAAATGGAATAGCCATCATATTAAACAGAAGAATACAAAATGAAGTACTTGGATTCAGTCTCAAAAATGACAGAATGATCTCTGTTCTTTTCCAAGCCAAACCATTCAATATCGCAGTAATCCAAGGCTATACCCCGACCAGTAATGCTGAAGAAACTGAAGTTGAATGGTTCTATGAAGACCTACAAGACCTTTTAGAACTAACACCCAAAAAAGGTGTCCTTTTCATCATAGGGGGCTGGAATGCAAAAGTAGGAAGTCAAGAAACATCTGGAGTAACAGGAAAATTTGGCCTTGGAGTACAGAATGAAGCAGAGAAAAGGTTAATAGAGTTTTGCCAAGAGAATGCACTGGTCACAGCAAACACCCTCTTCCAACAACACAAGAGAAGACTGTACACATAGACATCACCAGATGGTCAATACCAAAATCAAATTTATTGTATTCTTTGTAGCCAAAGATGGAAAAGTTCTATGCAGTCAGCAAAAACAAGACCATGAGCTGACTCTGGCTCAGGTCATGAACTCCTTATTGCCAAATTCAGACTTAAATGAAGAAAGTAGGGAAAATCACTAGACCATTCAGGTTTGGCCTAAATCAAATCCCTTACGATGATACAGTGGAAGTGACAAATAGATTCAAGAGATTATATCTGATAGACAGGATGCTTGAAGAGCTATGGACAGAGGTTTATGACATTGTACAGGATACAGTGATCAAGATCATCCCCAAGATAAAGAAATGCAAAAAGGCAAGATGGTTGTCAGAGAAGGCCTTACAAATAGCTGTGAAAAGAAGAAAAGTGAAAGGCAAAGGAGAAATGGAAAGATATGCCCATTTGAATACAGAGTTCCAAAGAGTAGCAAGGAGATATAAGAAAGCCTTCCTCAGTGATCAATGCAAAGAAAATGAAGAAAACTATTTTGAGAAGACAATATTGAGAAAAGGTGGCAAGATTACACAGAAGAACTATACAAAAAAGATCTTCATGATTCAGATGACTACAATTATGTGATAACTCACCTAGAGCCAGACATTCTGGAATGTGAAGTCAAATGGGCCTTAAGAAGCGTCACTATGAACAAAGCTAGGGGAGGTGATGGAATTCCAGTTGAGCTATTTCAAATCCTAAAAGATGATGCTGTGAAAGTGCTGCACTCAGTATGTTAGCAAATGTGGAAAATTCAGCAGTGGTCACAGGACTCGAAAACATCAGTTTTCATTCTAATCCCTAAGAAAAGTAATGACAAAGAATGTTCAAACTACTGTACAACCGCACTCATCTCACACGCTAGTATAGTAATGCTCAAAATTCTCCAAGCCAGGCTTCAATAATATGCGAACCATGAATTTCCAGATGTTCAATATGGTTTTAGAAAAGGCAGAGGAACTGGAGATCAAATTGCCAACATCTATTGGATCATCAAAAAAGCAAGAGAGTTCCAGAAAAACATCTACTTCTGTTTTATTGACTATACCAAAGCCTTTGACTCTGTGGATAACAACAAACTGTGTAAAATTCTGAAAGAGGTGGGAACACCAGACCACCTGACCTGCCTTCTGAGAAATTTGTATGCAGGTCAAGAAACAAGTTAGAACTGGACATGGAATAACAGATTGGTTCCAAATCAGTAAAGGAGTACATCAAGGCTGTATATTGTCACCCTGCTTATTTAACTTATATGCAGGGTACATCATGAGAAATGCCGGGCTGAATGAAACACAAACTAGAATCAAGTTTGCCGGAAGAAATATCAATAACTTCAGATATGCAGATGACACCACCCTTTTGGCAGAAAGTGAAGAAGAACTAAAGAGCCTCTTCATGAAAGTAAAAGAGGAGAGTGAAAAAGTTGACTAAAACTCAGCATTTTGAAGATTCAGATCGTGACATTTGGTCCCATCACTTCATGGCAAATAGGTGGAAAAACCGCGGAAACAGTGGCTGACTTTATTTTTTTGGACTCCAAAATCACTGCACATGGTGACTGCAGTCATGTAACTAGAAGATGTTTGCTCTTTGAGAGAAAAGTTATGACCAACCTAGACAGCTTAATAAAAAGGAGAGACATTGCTTTGCCAACAAAAGTCTGTCCAGTCAAAGCTATGATTTTTCCAGTAGTCATGTATGGATATGAGAGTTAGGTTATAGAGAAATCTGAGCACTAAAGAACAGATGCTTTTGAACTGTGATGCTGGAGAAGACTCTTGAGAGTCCCTTGGACTGAAAGGAGACCCAACCAGTCTATCCTAAAGGAGATTCGTCCTGAATATTCTTTGGAAGGACTGATGCTGAAGCTGAAACTCTAATACTTTGGCCACCTCATGTGAAGAACTGACTCACTAGAAAAGACCCTGATGCTGGGAAAGACTGAAGACAGGAGGAGAAAGGAATGACAGAGGATGAGATGGTTAGATGGCATCACTGACTCAATGGACATGAGTTTGAGTAATGTCTAGGAGTTGGTGATAGACAGGGAAACCTGGTGTGCTGCAGTCCATGGGGTCACAAAGGGTCAGACACAACTGAGTAACTGAAGAGAACTGAACTGAACTGAAATAAAAAGAGTAAAGTGGGGCAACCATGTCCAATTCTGATCTCTCTGTATATTTTTTCTATATTTGCTTTTTGTTTCAGTTCCCTTTTGCCATTAGGAAGAAATTCCCTCTCATACTTCCTGTTACTTGATTATGTTCCTCAAATCATACATGTCTTGTCCTGAGTTCTGTCTACCCAAGGTTTACATTAAAACTATCTTGTGTAAACCAGAATTGTTTTTTTTTTTTATAAATATATTATTTTTTTTCATAATTATATTATTTTTTTCATTTATTTTTATTAGTTGGAGGCTGATTACTTTACAATATTGTAGTGGTTTTTGCCATACATTGACATGAATCAGCCATGGATTTACATGTGTTCCCCATCCCGATCCCCCTCCCATCTCCCTCCCCATCCCATCCCTCTGGGTCTTCCCAGTGCACCAGTCCTGAGCACCTGTCTCATGCATCCAACCTGGGCTGCTGATCTGTTTCACCCTTGATAGTACACTTGTTTCAATGCTATTCTCTCAGAACATCCCACCCTCACCTTCTCCCACAGAGTCCCAAAGTCTGTTCTGTACATCTGTGTCAGATTTGTTTTTAAAATATGAATTCTTACCTAACCAAACTTAGGTCCACTCGCTCACGTGCAGTAAAGTCAATCTACTTTATTGACAATTGATGTTATATAGGAGAATTCAGCTTTTATCATACAGTGTCATACTAGTAGTCCAGGAAATCTAATGCTGAAGGAGTCCAAAGTCCTCAATAGGTTTCAGGAAAACATTTTTAAAGACCAGGTGAGGAGTGGGATGGCATTGCAGGCTATGTGACCAGCTGAGGCACAATTCTCTGATAGGTTGATGGTGAGGTAACAGAGCAGTGTATCAGGGGTTAACTCTCAGGCTCCAGCAGGTCTGTGGACTATGAGCTCACCTTCCTCAAGTAGTTGTCTTTCATTTCGGTGTTTTTTTTTTTTTTTTTTTTTAGCCTATGTAAAACAGTTCTGGGAATGTGCATCAGATATTATTACTTAGTTACTTCAAAGAGGAGCTAAAGTAGAGGTCTCCATAGGGTACTGCTTGGTGAAAAAAGGAGAGGTTTTTGAATTCTTAATACACTTGACATTTACTTTTAAAGTCACTCAGTCGTTTCCAACTCTTTATGATCCCATGGACTATGGAATTCTCCAGGCCAGAATACTGGAGAGGATAGCCTTAGGGCTTCCCTGGTGGCTCAGATGGTAAAGTATCTGTCTGCAGTGCGGGAGACCTTGGTTCGATCCTTGGGTCGGGAAGATCTCCTGGAGAAGGAAATGGCAACCCACTCCAGTACTCTTGCCTGGAAAATTCCTTGGTAGGCTACAGTCCATAGGGTCGTCAAAAGTCAGACACGACTGAGCGACTTCACTTTCACTAAACAATGAGAAGTCTACAGTGGAATCTTTTCAAAATATTACATCTATTACAGTAGGAAAGTTACGAATATATGTGTGCTTGCTCAGTCATGTCTGACTCTTTGCAACCCTATGGAGTGTAACCTGCCAGGCTCTTCAGTCCATGTGATTTCCCAGGCAAGAATACTAGAGTGGTTTGCCATTTCCTATTCCAGGGGATCTTCCCAACCCAGGAATCAAGCCTGCATCTCTTGTGTCTCCTGCACTGGCAAGCAGATTCTTTACCACTGAGCCACCTAGGAAATCATAGATACTCTATTTCACAAATACTGACAACTTTGAAGAGGTTAAAAACTGTGAATTGGACTTTGAAATTTTGAGGGTGGAGTTCATCATGTGTTCTAAAAGAGAAATAGAACACATAAAAAGAAGTTCCCCTGGACGCAAATGAATCATTGCATCTCTGTGGGCTATCCTACTGGCTGTACTGTCAATATGTATTTACTTCTGTCTCTCATAGATGCGATCTCCTTGGTTATTTTTCACAATTCAACCTTTTTTTTTTTTTTTGAAATATATCAAATTTTGCCAATGGGAATGTAAATTGATACAGCTTCTATGGAGAACAGTATGGAGATTCCTCAAAAAATTAGGAGTAAAACTACCATGTGAAAGTGTCTGACTCTTTATGAGCCCATGAACTATAGCCCACTAGGCTATAGTCTGTAAGATTTATAAGCAAAGACTACTGTTTGTTATTTCCTAGTCGAAGGGATCTTCCAGACCCAGAGATTGAACCCATGTCTCCTGTGTCTTCTGCATTGGCAGGTGAATTATTTACCACTGTACCACCTGAGAAGCCCACAGAAGCAAAGTCCACCTTTGCCTCTATACTAACAGGCAAATTTCCTGTTGGCAGAATGATTTAAGAAATACCCAGTTATGTTGGGAATCTTGGAGAAATGGGATTTGTTTCCTACTTTCCAGGTTGCAAGGTGAAAGACTTCAAGTACCCTCAGTCATGTCCAACTCTTTGCAACCCCATGAACTGTAACCTGACAGGCTCTTCTGTCCATGTGATTCTCCAGGCAAGCTACTGGATTGGTTGCTATTCTCTTCTCCAGGGAAAACTACCATATGACCCAGCAATCTAACTTCTAGGCATATACCCTAAGAAAACCACATATACCTTGAGAAAACCACAATTTAGTGTAGCTTAGTGTTCACTGCAGCATTACTTACAATAGCCAGAACATGGAAGCAACCTAGATGTCCATTGGAGATGAAGAATGGATAAAGAAGTTGTGGTATGTATATACAATGAAATATTGCTCAGCCATAAAAAGGAATGAATTTGAGCCAGTTGTAATGCAGTGGATGAACCTAGAGCTTGTTATACAGAGTGAAGTTAGAAAGAAAAAAACAAATACAGTATATTAAAGCATATATATGGAATCTGAAAAAAGATGGTACTGATGAACCTATTTGTAGGGAAGGAATGGAGACACATGAAGAGAATAGACTTGTGGACACAGCAGGGGACAGAGAAGGGGGGACAAATTGAGAAAGTAGCACTGACATATATACACTACCATGTGTGAAGTAGATAACTAGTGGGAAGCTACTATATAACACAGGGAGCCCAGCATGGTGCTCTGTGATGAGACAGAGGGGCAAGATATGGTGGGGTGGGAGGAAGGTTCAAAAGGAAGGGTGTGTGTGTGTGTGTGTGTATGTATATATATATATGTATGTATGTATGTATATATATATATATATATATATGTATGTATGTATATTTGCTAAGAGTTTCCAACTCTTTGCACCCCATGGACTGTAACCTGCCAGGCTCCACTGTCGATGAGATTTTCTAGGCAAGAATACTGGAGTGGGTTGCTGTTTCCTCCTCCAGGGATCAAACCCACATCTCCTGTCTCTCCTGCATTGTCAGGTGGATTCTTTACCACTGAGCCACTTGGGAAGACTATGTATACATGTGTACACACACACACACACACACACACACACAACTGATTCACAATATTATATGGCAGAAACCAAGATTGTTAAGCAATTATCCTCCAATTAAAAATTAAAAAAAAATTAACTCCAATCCATGGCCATTCTTAACAATTTTCAATTTCCTACTTGTACTAAAATCTGACCATCCTCTTTTACTTTTCTTCCCTTAGTACTTTCTGCATACTTCTCTTTGAGTACTTGTGATAATGTATTATAATTTTTTTTCTCCTCTTTTAGGCTTGAATCCCTTAACAATCTTTTTCTCCTGAATTTTATGCAACATCTGCAAGCTAGCACTGCTTAATTGTGTTTGAATGGATAGATCCAGATATGTTTTCATGCTTTTTCTTCCTTTTCTCCTTCTACATCATCTTCACAATCCTGACTTCTTGCTTCTTCATTTTCACTATATTAAGCAATGAATGCTAAAGTGAACAATAGAGTTTGCCTCTACTTAAAGAAATGTCTAGATTCTAGTAGATCTCCATTTGGTAGAATGAGTGGACCAAACTACTTGGTGGATAAGCAGATCTTCATATAGGTTCTCTCCAGTGCCTCCTGTCCAGGTCTTGAATTGCTCTTGAGCTCCCACATACAGACTCTTCTGACGGGCAGTAGGAATATACAACACATATTTTTTAAAAACATACAATTGTTTGTAACCAGTCAACCCTCTTCTTTGTTACAAGACACATTTCTTTCTTTGGGATGGAATAAAAGTTCATTCTTTTGCTAGAAAGGGAGTATGTTTTGGCAACTCAAGAATATACAAACGATGAAGGACCATCTGAAACACCAAAGTTCAAATTTTGGTAAAACCAAGTTTTAGGGCTGAATGTATTTTATCACATTGCACTTTGAAAATCAGTAATCCACATATGACATATGTATCCTTGAATTACCTACAGTTCTCAATTAAGCAAACCATGGCATTCCCTAGCCATTATAAGTAAACATAGGTTATTGTAGCTTTAAATTATGCCACTTTCAAACATTTTTTGCTTTAGTCCTTGAAACATCAAATCTCTTTCATTTTCAATTTGCCTCTTTCAAACCAGTGCCCCATAGGAGGTGCCGTCCAAAAGTTGAAAGTCTCTTTATTTCTGCCAAGTCTAATTTAGATACCACTAAAGCTTCCAACAAGTGTACATGGGAGAATGAATTTGGGAAGAATTTTTAAAACAGAATGGTTTATGTCGGCAGCAGTTTGAAAAAAGAGTAAATGCTATTGAGAAATGAACTTTCACTAAACCAAAAATAAAAATGTTAAAAGTATATAATTGTCTTGAATGGTAATAAGTTCTGGACAGTTATCCAAAATCTATAGATTAATTGAAGAACTGTTTCTTTTTGAGTATGATATGGCCTTGAGTTAATGAACCGCAGCATCCTTGATATGGCATTTTGTACTGTATGGTATATTTTAAATGAAGCTTAAACAAATAAGGACTCACCATACTGCCCCAAGCAAAACTAAATTGTTATAAAGTTTTACACAGCAGGAGGCAAACATTCTTGAAATAATTGGTCACGATAGGATATTATTCTTTTTTTTAAGTCTTACACAAAACATATCTCATTTCTTCTAAATTGGTTCTGTAGATTTGAAAAAGGATCATGATCAAATTTGTGGCATGGAAAAGAGCCATTCTTTATGAAAAATGTTAATTATCACTGTAAAGTACAATTAATATAGAAGCCACGGAAATTACACTGGATTTCTAGTTTGATGACAGTGCAAATTTATTGTTGAATTAATTTCTGATATTGACTTAATCAGTAGATATTATTATGTACATAAAAGTTATGAAAAACATTGCAAAAAATACACTACTAAACCAAAGCACAATTTCTAAGATTTCTTTTCTTTCTTTTAATTTTTTTTATTGGTTGAGAGAAGCAGGTATGAAGGTGGAGGAAGGGACAGGAGGATAATGTAATCTCTTATAAGATAAGCATAAACTATCTTCATGATACTGGCTGTGTTCTAAAACAGTGTGGGTCTATAAAGTTTGGTTGGTCCAGTTTCTCGTCCTATGAATAAGAAAATAAGACCCAGATAGAATGCTTAGACTGTTTTTAGCACTATTATATACTAACATTTTGAGATTCAGAACCAGGATTCATGAATGCAAGTCAATTTTAATTTAAACAAATTCATATAGAAAGCTTAATGAAATAAAAACTAATCGATATTTCAAGAGTTATAAAATAGCCTTAAATCTTACATGATATAAAATATACTTTAATTTTACATTGATCCAGCTACACTGGTGCCTAGAGCAATATTTCTCCAGAGCAAATTTTTTTTTTCACAGTAAGAGGAAGCAAAGATATGAGAAATAGCAATAACCTCAGATATGCAGATGACACCATCCTTATGGCAGAAAGTAAAGAGGAACTAAAAAGCCTCTTGATGAAAGTGAAAGAGGAGAGTGAAAATGTTGGTTTAAAGCTCAACATTCAGAAAACCAAGATCTTGGCATCTGGTCCCATCACTTTATGGCAAATAGATGGGGAAACAGTGGAAGCAGTGTCAGACTTTATTTTTGGGGGCTCCAAAATGACTGCAGATGGTGATTGCAGCCATGAAATGAAAAGATGCTTAGTCCTTGGAAAGAAAGTTATGACCAACCTAGATAGCATATTGAAAAGCAGAGACATTACTTTGCCAACAAAGGTTCATCTAGTCAAGGCTGTGGTTTTTCCAGTGGTCATGTATGGATGTGAGAGTTGGACTGTGAAGAAAGCTGAGTGCCGAGAAATTGATGCTTTTGAACAGTGGTGATGGAGAAGACTCTTGAGAGTCCCTTGGACTGCAAGGAGATCCAATCAGTCCATCATGAAGGAGATGAGTCCGGATTTTCATTGGAAGGACTGATGCTGAAGGTGAAACTTCAATACTTTGGCCACCTCATTCGAAGAGTTAACTAATTGGAAAAGACCCTGATGCTGGGAGGGATTGGGGGCAGGAGGAGAAGGGGACGACAGAGGATGAGATGGCTGGATGGCATCACCGACTCGATGGACATAGGTTTAGGTGGACCCTGCGAATTTGTGATGGACAGGGAGGCCTGGCGTGCTGCGATTCATGGAGTCGCAAAGAGTCGGACATGACTGAGTGACTGAACTGAACTGAAATGAACATGTAATTGTATGGTTTGCTTCTGAAACATTGGGATAAAGTGACTAATGACATTAAATTTCAAGCAACACTTAGAATCTTTCCAGTAACCTTCCACCTGTTTCACTATGATAGCTATTTGCCTCAGCATTAGTATTTGAAAAATGGTGATAACCTGGTACCTTGTGTCCTGACTACAAAGGAGACAGGCTGGATGTAAAAAAAGAGGCTGTGAAGAGTTAAGGAAATGGAAACAGCAGAAAACCAGCAAAGTTGTGGAGCCCCATTAGGAAAAGCGAACCCACTCAGGGAAAGAGAATGGCTCAAATCCAAAGCAGGTTGTGGAGAATTCAGTTTAGTCTTAGGCAGCTCATTCATCAGTACAGAGAATCAACATGTCCTGACTTAAGAATATTACAAATGGCTTCAGAGGCTCACGATGGTGAAAAGTGAATCAGGATTATTAAATGAAATACATAAAAGCAAAAAAGCAAGTGTAATAAAAACAGTGCTGGAAGGAAGGAATGCAGGATGCAGTTCTTGGGAAACAGAAACAGGAATGAAAAAGGGAAGCAGGCTAAAAGGAGGTAGTGGTAGTTAGCTATGCTGTGAAAAGGAAAACACACATTCCTTTCCATTAATACAAAAGTCACAGACAAAAAATGACCTAATAGTTTCCCTAGTCTTTTCCCAGAATTATTCATGGTACCTATCCCTCCATTATATGATGTTCTTCACTTCTTGTACTTAGAAGATATGACTATGTTTTTGAAACTTTGTTTTCAGGGAGACAACTATTGCTTTCTTATACTTCTGATCCATTGTGTTTCCCATAAGAGATGGTGAATTACAAAAAGCTTTTTAGAATTGTCTCAATAGTTGCTTCTCAATTCTACTTGCTTATCAAATTCTATTGATTCTACATTCACAATATTTTTTTTTCCATTTCGTGTCTTAAGTCCTTTTTTTTTTCCTCCAAACTGATCTCTACTTCTCTAGTATTTCTCATTCTAATCCATTCTGCATGATATTGTCAGAATTATCTTCCTGAAGCACAGGTCAGGCTGAGTCACTTACCTGGTCAAACTCACCTGATGAGTGCCTACTGCAGAAAAAATAAACAAGTTCTTTAATATGGAAACCTAAATATTTCACAATTCATCTATTAAGCAGTGTACCTTGCTCATAGATTATACACTTCTTTTCCATTCTTCCATTATTTTCTTTCAAAATTTTACCTTTTCTCTAGAGAGTGCATATTGAACTCTTGCCTTCTCCAGTCAGTACTCTCAGATCACCTAATTGAAACATTGTCTTCTCCAGTTCCCTTAGCACAGTGCTTAGATATCTGTCATACTTTGTATATTAATAACTTACCATAAATTAATATCATCTATTTTCCTTTGTAAATGCAGAAAAAAAAGAGAAGTCTCAGATCAGGAACTGTATCAGTTTCCTGGGCAAAAGATATCTGATGAGATGCTTGGGAACTTTGTAAGAGCAAGAATGAAATAGGATGATATAATTTAGAGAGAGAGATGTGGGTCAAGGTCAAGAAAATAATTGTGTCTCCCTTGAATATTTATTAAAAAAAAAAAAAAAGACCTCTGAAGTAGAAAAGACTTTTCATATACTCAATGTGATAACTTGCTTCATGCTTCATAGGTATTGATCAGCCCTTGTCTCTTTCATCCACAAAAACCAATCATTGGCTTCCAATATGGATTTTGTGGTTCACATAGACAAGAATGTGATGTGATATCCAACTCACTGAACTGAACTCCTTACATAATTAAGAGAAATGTACTGGAAGAGAGTTTATTCTGAAATTGGATTTCATTTCTCTGTCTTTCATGTGTCTGCTAGTATCATAGACTTAGTAGTGCTGCCTTTTGTGCTTTGGTTATACTCACTAAGGAAATCAATTCATATAAAAATGAACAGGTTACTGTAAGATTTACTACTCTTAATCATAAATTAAGAAGCAACTGACCATCTAGAACAGTGAAGCACATTAGAGGCTTGTGTTCTAACAAGGAGAAAATAATTTGGGGATTAAGTTAGCTCTTATAAGATCCAATATTGTTCTGGAATAATAGTGCTACTTCATTTAAATCTCAGAGTCAAAACTGACTGGCCCTTCCAAAAGTCAAAAAAGTTGAAACTGTGTTTATTTCTTGGGGGAGTGGTGAAGGAATGGATATAACAGCTCTAAGGGTCACCCCCAATGTCTTAAAAGGTTGACTTCTCATCTTCATGTCTCTGCATTCCAATCATTTGAGTTTTGCCTTTGTTTTTTTAAATACATAATCATGGGCTAATTGAATTGGAATCTGAGAATGCCTCTGAAGATAAATTAAAGAGCCTGTTGAGGAAGGTGAGAGAGGAGAGTGAAAAGGCTGGCTTAAAACTCAGCATTAAAAAACTAAGATCATAGCATTTGATTCCATCACTCATGGCAAGTAGATGGGGAAAAAGTGGAAACAGTGGCAGATTTTATTTTCCTGTGCTCCAAAATCACTGTGGATGGTGACTGCAGCCATGAAATTATAAGAAGCTTGCTCCTTGGAAGAAAAACTATGACAAACCTACAAAACGTATTAAAAAGCAGAGACATTATTTTGCCAACAAAAGTCCATCTTGTCAAAACTATGGTTTTTCCAGTAGTCATGTATGGATGGGAGATTTAGGTCATTAAGAAGACTGAGCATCAAAGAATTGATGCTTTCAAACTGTGGTGTTGGAGAATACTCTTGAGAGTCCCTGTCATAATGAATTACTTTTCAGTATTCTTGGGCTTAGTGTATATGGAATCATGAAACATGTATTCTTTGGTATTTTGTTCTTGTTGTTTGACATTAGGTATTTAAGATCCTTTGATTTTTCTTTAGTATTGGTGTTTTGTTTTGCTGTTAGTTCATTGTATAAATATCCTGCAATTTATCAATTATCCTGTTTATGGACAACTAAGTTGTTTTCACTTTTAGGCTATCATGAATAAAGCTGATATATACAATATACATTTCCTTTTATCTTCAGAAAATACATAGGAATGGGATTGATTTAATACCTGATTCTTCTTTGAGTTCTTAATCATCTCCCAAATCATGTTGTCTTAGTTTCAAGATGTACCTTCTCTCCTAGAAGAACTGAACACCTCAGTGAAGTATCTTGAAGATAGTAGGCTGTGAGTAATGTAGTGATGTGTAATAAAGAGGCAGTATTCTAAGTACTGTAACTTCATAATACGTTTTACTATCTAGCAATGTTAATTCCATGTCAGTGCTCTTGGGAGGTATGGGCTTCCCTTGTGGCTCAGCTGGTAAAGAATCTGCCTGCAATGCAGGAGACCTGGGTTGGGAAGAACCCCTGGAGAAGGGAAAGGCTACCCACTCCAGTATTCTGGCCTAGACATGGGGCCTATAGTCCATGGGGTCACAAAGAGTTGGATATGACTGAGCAACTTTTACTTTTATTTGTAAAAGGATTATTTGTCTGCCTTTATTTTATTTATTTTTTTAATATGAACTTAATAATTGGCTGCTCTAGTTAAAAGAAATCTTACTGGTATATTAGCAAGATTGAACTAAATTTTTAGATTGAATTTGTGAGAATTAACATACCACTGGATTTTCCTATCTAAAAAATAGGCAAGTTCTCTTTTCTGGCTTTCATTAGCATTTGAAAATTATCTTACTATATATAGTGCTCATTGCTTCTTAAATTAAAATTTCACTATTTTTATGTGTTTTTTTTTTTGGTGTAAATTAGCCAAAGCTGGTCTCTGTTACTTGTAGTCAAATGCTACTTGAAACAACAATAAGGTGAGGAGGTTTCTATTAATCTGGTTTAAGTCTCTAACATGATTTTTTACAGATGGATAAAGGCTGCGTTTCCTAAATTTAGAATTGAAAAGTTGTTGCTTAGAGGATAGAAAATTTTCATTTCAGACAAAGAGCTTTTCTTTGGGAAATCTGATTAAGGGCTAAGCTATTTTCTTTTTGATGTTCAATATTAGACAATTTAGATGATTTTGAAAGTCGCCAACTTAGATCAAATAGCAGGAAAAGGACTCAGGTGTTCAGAGAAGAAATTCATCAAAAAGAAATGAGATGTTTTGACTGGTGATCCAGGATCAGTGCCAAGACAGGGATTATTTTAGGGATAGGCTGGTGCCAAATAAGTGGATGACAGTGGAATTTTTTTTCAACTAGCCACTTTGCATGATGTGTATGCCCTTGGAAGAAAATTGGGTAAGTGAGTAGGAGTATATGGGGTCTGTGGGTATCAGAGACAGAAAGAGGTAAAGAAAGAGACAGAAAGAGAAGAAAAGACAGAAAGCAAGTAATTCACAAAATTATAACACTGAGCATGCAGGGAAACTTTGGCATATATACAATAGTAACTGGAGACTCTTTCCAACTCCAGTGGATGTATGTAAATTCAAGCTCAAAAACTTAAGTAAAAGCAAACAAGACCGAATTGAATAATGATGATTTATGTGATTAAAAAATATGATCTTTTATATCTGAGGATGGAGTTGTAAAATGTATTGATAGAAATAGTACATGGAACTTTTTTTATTGCTTTAATATTTAAGAATTTATTAAGAAATATATGTTGCTTTTATAAAAGTTAAAAATACTTTATTATTAAAAGTAATTTATACAACAAAAATTTAATCAATAAAATATGTAGAAAGTAAAGAAAAAACCTCTTAATTAAAACTAAATGGTACCAAAAATATCCATTTTTAACAATTTTGTGATTTTAGAATTTATTACCTCTACATTTATAATACTTAGTAAACACGGGTTAATTTCTGTATATAACATAGCAAGCTTTTTGTTTTTTTAGAGAAGTATCTCAGGGAAATATCTATTTAAATATATACATAAAATGATAATTTGTTATTGGTTACTTTATACTGAACTACATGTATTTTTAATTGACTTTACTGAAATGTCAAAATTTTAGATAAAGTATATGTTAGCTAAGCAGATTAATGTTTATTATGGAAACTTTAAGAAGATCATAAAATGTTGGTAATTCTTGAGTATTTTTCAAAAAGACTGAGTCTATTATGGCTTTGATTCTATAATCAATCATGAAATTCCACATCTAAAGTCTGTAAGACTAAAGTGCAAATACAAAGAATTCCCAGCAACTAGAGATTTCTTGTCATAACTCCAGACCTACTTGATCCTATTCCCAACTAACATTAATCTCATGTTCTATGACTTTGATCTTAACCTTGGCTCTTGTTCATTGTACTTAGTTTATATATTTGGTATCTCCAGTATTTGGAGCTTGCCTCTTTCTAGAGACTTATTACTTGACTTCAATACTTTGATCAAGGCTCCATGCTATGTTGGATAGAATGCCAATCACCGACACTTCACTATTTAGGAATTTCTGCCAGATCAGTATTTACATCCCTAGGGGGCAATGTGGGAAAAATTCAGATTTTACTATATGGGACCATATACAATTCACAGATGTAGAATAAAACTGGATTCAGAGCTGTAAAAACAAGAGTTAGTAAAAGGTGCTTTAAGGTATTAAAAGTAATAAGGTTTTTAAAAAGGCCTTCTTTATTAAATGAGTGATTTAACTTAAAGATATCAATTAAAAACTAATTGTTATTGAGATTGATAGATGTATAAAACGAGGTGGAGTTTTACCAGGATGATTTTTTTTTTTTTTGAAGCAAACTAAATTGATGGTTTTTTTTTCTGTCAAAATTTCTTTGAAGAGATAAATCTTTTTTTTTTTTTTTTTCTTTTTTTTTTTTTTTTTTTTAAATATTATTTTATTAGTTGGAGGCCAATCACTTTACAACATTTCAGTGGGTTTTGTCATACATTGACATGAATCAGCCATAGAGTTACACGTATTCCCCATCCCGATCCCCCCTCCCACCTCCCTCCCCACCCGACTCCTCAGGGTCCTCCCAGTGCACCAGGCCCGAGCACCTGACTCATGTATCCCACCTGGGCTGGTGGTCCGTTTCACCATAGATAGTATACATGCTGTTCTTTCAAAACATCCCACCCTCACGTTCTCCCCCAGAGTTCAAAAGTCTGTTCTGTACTTCTGTGTCTCTTTTTCTGTTTTACATATAGGGTTATCGCCACCATCTATCTAAATTCCGTATATATGTGTTAGTATACTGTAATGTTCTTTATCTTTCTGGCTTACTTCACTCTGTATAATGGGCTCCAGTTTCATCCATCTCATTAGAACTGATTCAAATGAATTCTTTTTAACGGCTGAGTAATATTCCATGGTGTATATGTACCACAGCTTCCTTATCCATTCATCTGTTGATGGGCATCTGGGTTGCTTCCATGTCCTGGCTATTATAAACAGTGCTGCGATGAACATTGGGGTGCACGTGTCTCTTTCAGATCTGGATTCCTCAGTGTGTATGCCTAGAAGTGGTATTGCTGGGTCATATGGCAGTTCTATTTCCAGTTTTTTAAGAAATCTCCACACTGTTTTCCATAGTTGCTGTACTAGTTTGCATTCCCACCAACAGTGTAAGAGGGTTCCCTTTTCTCCACACCCTCTCCAGCATTTATTGCTTGTAGACTTTTGGATAGCAGCCATCCTGACTGGCGTGTAATGGTACCTCATTGTGGTTTTGATTTGCATTTCTCTGATGATGAGTGATGTTGAGCATCTTTTCATGTGTTTGTTAGCCATCTGTATGTCTTCTTTGGAGAAATGTCTGTTTAGTTCTTTGGCCCATTTTTTGATTGGGTCGTTTATTTTTCTGGAATTGAGCTTCAGGAGTTGCTTGTATATTTTTGAGATTAATCCTTTGTCTGTTTCCTCATTTGTTATTATTTTCTCCCAATCTGAGGGCTGTCTTTTCACCTTACTTATAGTTTCCTTTGTTGTGCAAAAGCTTTTAATTTTCATTAGGTCCCATTTGTTTATTTTTGCTTTTATTTCCAATATTCTGGGAGGTGGGTCATAGAAGATCTTGCTGTGATTTATGTCGGAGAGTGTTTTGCCTATGTTCTCCTCTAGGAGTTTTATAGTTTCTGGTCTTACATTTAGATCTTTAATCCATTTTGAGTTTATTTTTGTGTATGGTGTTAGGAAGTGTTCTAGTTTCATTCTTTTACAAGTGGTTGACCAGTTTTCCCAGCACCACTTATTAAAGAGATTGTCTTTTTTCCATTGTATATCCTTGCCTCCTTTGTCAAAGATGAGGTGTCCATAGGTTCGTGGATTTATCTCTGGGCTTTCTATTCTGTTCCATTGATCTATATTTCTGTCTTTGTGCCAGTACCATACTGTCTTGATGACTGTGGCTTTGTAGTAGAGTCTGAAGTCAGGCAGGTTGATTCCTCCAGTTCCATTCTTCTTTCTCAAGATTACTTTGGCTATTCGAGGTTTTTTGTATTTCCATACAAATTGTGAAATTATTTGTTCTAGTTCTGTGAAAAATACCGTTGGTAGCTTGATAGGGATTGCATTGAATCTATAGATTGCTTTGGGTAGAATAGCCATTTTGACAATATTGATTCTTCCAATCCATGAACACGGTATGTTTCTCCATCTGTTTGTGTCCTCTTTGATTTCTTTCATCAGTGTTTTATAGTTTTCTATGTACAGGTCTTTTGTTTCTTTAGGTAGATATACTCCTAAGTATTTTATTCTTTTTGTTGCAATGGTGAATGGTATTGTTTCCTTAATTTCTCTTTCTGTTTTTTCATTGTTAGTGTATAGGAATGCAAGGGATTTCTGTGTGTTAATTTTATATCCTGCAACTTTACTATATTCATTGATTAGCTCTAGTAATTTTCTGGAAGAGTCTTTAGGGTTTTCTATGTAGAGGATCATGTCATCTGCAAACAGCGAGAGTTTCACTTCTTCTTTTCCTATCTGGATTCCTTTTATGTCTTTTTCTGCTCTGATTGCTGTGGCCAAAACTTCCAACACTATGTTGAATAGTAGTGGTGAGAGTGGGCATCCTTGTCTTGTTCCTGATTTCAGAGGAAATGCTTTCAATTTTTCACCATTGAGGGTGATGCTTGCTGTGGGTTTGTCATGTATAGCTTTTATTATGTTGAGGTATGTTCCTTCTATTCCTGCTTTCTGGAGAGTTTTAATCATAAATGAGTGTTGAATTTTGTCAAAGGCTTTCTCTGCATCTATTGAGATAATCATATGGTTTTTATCTTTCAATTTGTTAATGTGGTGTATTACGTTGATTGATTTGCGGATATTAAAGAATCCTTGCATTCCTGGGATAAAGCCCACTTGGTCATGGTGTATGATTTTTTTAATATGTTGTTGGATTCTGTTTGCTAGAATTTTGTTAAGGATTTTTGCATCTATGTTCATCAGTGATATTGGCCTGTAGTTTTCTTTTTTTGTGGCATCTTTGTCTGGTTTTGGAATTAGGGTGATGGTGGCCTCATAGAATGAGTTTGGAAGTTTACCTTCTTCTGCAATTTTCTGGAAGAGTTTGAGTAAGATAGGTGTTAGCTCTTCTCTAAATTTTTGGTAGAATTCAGCTGTGAAGCCATCTGGTCCTGGGCTTTTGTTTGCTGGAAGATTTCTGATTACAGTTTCGATTTCCTTGCTTGTGATGACTCTGTTAAGATCTTCTATTTCTTCCTGGTTCAGTTTTGGAAAGTTATACTTTTCTAAGAATTTGTCCATTTCATCCAAGTTGTCCATTTTATTGGCATAGAGCTGCTGGTAGTAGTCTCTTATGATCCTTTGGATTTCAGTGTTGTCTGTTGTGATCTCACCCTTTTCATTTCTTATTTTGTTAATTTGGTTCTTCTCTCTTTGTTTCTTAATGAGTCTTGCTAATGGTTTGTCAATTTTGTTTATTTTTTCAAAAAACCAGCTTTTAGCTTTGTTGATTTTTGCTATGGTCTCTTTAGTTTCTTTCGCATTTATTTCTGCCCTAATTTTTAAGATTTCTTTCCTTCTGCTAACCCTGGGGTTCTTCATTTCTTCCTTCTCTAATTGCTTTAGGTGTAGAGTTAGGTTATTTATTTGGCTTTTTTCTTGTTTCTTGATGTGTGCCTGTAATGCTATGAACCTTCCCCTTAGCACTGCTTTTACAGTGTCCCATAGGTTTTGGGTTGTTGTGTTTTCATTTTCATTTATTTCTATACATACTTTGATTTCTTTTTTGATTTCTTCTATGATTTGTTGGTTATTCAGAAGCGTGTTATTTAGCCTCCATATGTTAGAATTTTTAACAATTTTTTTCCTGTAATTGAGATCTAATCTTACTGCACTGTGGTCAGAAAAGATGACTGGAATGATTTCAATTTTTTTGAATTTTCCAAGACCAGATTTATGGCCCAGGATGTGATCTATTCTGGAGAAAGTTCCGTGTGCACTTGAGAAAAAGGTGAAGTTGATTGTTTTGGGGTGAAATGTCCTATAGATATCAATTAGGTCTAGCTGGTCCATTGTATCATTTAAGGTTTGTGTTTCCTTGTTGATTTTCTGTTTAGTTGATCTATCCATGGTTGTGAGTGGGGTATTAAAGTCTCCCACTATTATTGTGTTACTATTAATTTCCTCTTTCATACTCGTTAGTGTTTGCCGTACATATTGCGGTGCTCCTATGTTGGGTGCATATATATTTATAATTGTTATATCTTCTTCTTGGATTGATCCTTTGATCATTATGTAGTGTCCTTCTTTGTCTCTTTTCACATCCTTTATTTGGAAGTCTATTTTATCTGATATGAGTATTGCGACTCCTGCTTTCTTTTGGTCTCCGTTTGCGTGAAATATTTTTTTCCAGCCCTTCACTTTCAGTCTGTATGTGTCCCTTGTTTTGAGGTGGGTCTCTTGTAGACAGCATATATAGGGGTCTTGTTTTTGTATCCATTCAGCCAATCTTTGTCTTTTGGTTGGGGCATTCAACCCATTTACATTTAAGGTAATTATTGATAGGTGTGGTCCCGTTGTCATTTACTTTGTTGTTTTGGGTTCACGTTTATACAACCTTTCTGCATTTCCTGTCTAGAGAAGATCCTTTAGCATTTGTTGAAGAGCTGGTTTGGTGGTGCTGAATTCTCTCAGCTTTTGCTTGTTTGTAAAGCTTTTGAATTCTCCTTCATATCTGAATGAGATCCTTGCTGGGTACAGTAATCTAGGTTGTAGGTTATTCTCTTTCATTACTTTCAGTATGTCCTGTCATTCCCTTCTGGCCTGGAGGGTTTCTATTGATAGATCAGCTGTTATCCTTATAGGAATCCCTTTGTGTGTTATTTGTTGTTTCTCCCTTGCTGCTTTTAGTATTTGTTCTTTGTGTTTGATCTTTGTTAATTTGATTAATATGTGTCTTGGGGTGTTTCGCCTTGGGTTTATCCTGTTTGGGACTCTCTGGGTTTCTTGGACTTGGGTGGCTATTTCCTTCCCCATTTTAGGGAAGTTCTCAGCTATTATCTCCTCGAGTATTTTCTCATGGCCTTTCTTTTTGTCTTCTTCTTCTGGGACTCCTATGATTCGAATGTTGGGGCGTTTCACATTGTCCCAGAGGTCCCTGAGGTTGTCCTCATTTCTTTTGATCCTTTTTTCTTTTTTCCTCTCTGCTTCATTTATTTCCACCATTTTATCTTCTACCTCACTTATCCTATCTTCTGTCTCCGTTATTCTACTCTTGGTTCCCTCCAGAGTGTTTTTGATCTCATTCATTGCATTATTCATTTTTAATTGACTCTTTTTTATTTCTTCTAGATCTTTATTAAACATTTCTTGCATCTTTTCAATCTTTGTCTCCAGGCTATTTATCTGTACCTCCATTTTGCTTTCAAGATTTTGGATCATTTTTATTATCATTATTCTAAATTCTTTTTCAGGTAGATTCCCTATCTCCTCCTCTTTTGTTTGACTTGGTGGGCTTTTTTCATGTTCCTTTACCTGTTGGGTATTTCTCTGCCTTTTCATCTTGTTTAGATTGCTGTGTCTGGAGTGGGCTTTCTGTATTCTGCAGGTCTGTGGTTCCTTTTATTGTGGAGGTTTCACCCAGTGGGTGGGGTTAGACGATTGGCTTGTCAAGGTTTCCTGATTAGCGAAGCTTGCGTCAGTGTTCTGGTGTGCGGATCTTGATTTCTTCTCTTTGGATAGCAATGGAGTGCCCAGTAATGAGTTTTGAGATGGGTCTATGTGTTAGGTGTGACCTTGGGCTGTCTGTATGTTGACGTTCAGGGCAATGTTCCTGCGTTGCTGGAGAATTTGCGTGGTATGTCGTGCTCTAAAACTTATTGGCTCTTGGGTGGTGGTTGGTTTTGGTGCAGGTATGGAGGCTTTTGTACGGTCACTTATTACTTAAAGTTCCATGTAGTCAGGAGTTTTCTGGTGTTCTCAGGTTTTGGGCTTAAGTCTCCTGCTTCTGGATTTCAGTTTTATTCTTCCTGTAGTCTCAGGACTTCTCCAACTATACAGCACTGATAATAAAACTTCTATGTTAATGGTGGAAAGTTTCTCCCCCGTTAGGGATACCCAGAGAGGTTCACCGAGTTACATGGAGAAGAGGAGAGGGAGGAGGGAGATAGAGATGGGCAGGAGGAGAAAGAGGGGGACTCAAGAGGAGAGAGACAGATCTACAAAGTTGTCTGATCCCAGAGTGTTCTCCGTAGCCCAGACACCCACAAAGATTCACAGAATTGGATTGGGAAGAGAAGGGGAAAGGAGGAAATAGAGGTGTTCTGAGGTAGAAAACAGAGTCAAGATTGGGAGAGAATAATCAACACATTCGTGAATAAAAATGGGAGCTGAATATTGGATTCTTAAATGTTCACAATTTATATCATATACTGAAAAACAAAAATTAAAAATCTAGAGTAGAGGTTAGACTCTTAAAAATACTATATTAAAAACAAAAACCAAAACACACAAAAGAAATTTTAGAAATATATATGAAGTTTGGTATAAAAATAGGGCTTCTCTTCTTTTTTTTTTTTTTTTTTTTCCCTTTCTTCTGTAAGGTTATAGTGGATTGAAAATGAAAATTAAGGCGTAGTAAAAGGAGTGCTAGAGGGCTTTAAAAGAAATAAGAGAAAAAGAAAAAGAAAATAGAAGAGAAGAAGAAAAAAGAACAGAAAAAAAAAGAAGAAAAAGAAAAAAAAGAAAAAAGAAAGAGAAAAAAAAATTGTTTTGCCTAATTAAAAAAAATCGTAAAAATCTATGAAAGTTAAGGAGTAATGGGGGAGTAATAAGGAATTTTTCAAGGAAAATAAAAGAGAACCAAGAAAAAAGAAAAAAAAAATTTTTTTTTTCCTTACTTAAAAAAAAAAAAAAAAAAAGAAAAGAAAAAGAAAAAATATATCTAGGAATTTCTCTGGAGCTGTTGCGGTCAGTGTGGGTTCGGCTCAGCTTCAGATAGCTCCTCGTTCCAGTTTACACTTCTCGATATCTACAGGCCCTTCCGGTGTAGTCAGTCGGTGGTTTCTTCAGGGATTTTAATCTGTTGCACCGGTCCCTTCTGAAGCGGTTCCCTTTATTTGGGTTCTGTTGCCGGTCTCTCTTCCGCGCCTAATTTCCGCCCTGACACGGGGCGGAGGTGGATTCTTATTCAGGTAGCTAGTTCCGTCGCGCTGCGGGGAGGGGCTGTGCGGGGAGGGGCTGTGCGGGGAGGGGCTGTGCGGGGAGGGGCCGGCGCTCCCGGGAGAGGCTTGCGCTCTTTTCTCGGTCTGCGCTGCTCAGGCTCCAGGCTCTTCTGTCTGAAGCGCGCGCCACGCTGCGCGCGGCTCCAGCCCTCGGGCGATTCACAAAAGCGCGGCACACAAAGCTGGGCCCGTGCTCCGTCCCCACGCCGCCCGAGCGGCCCAGGCAGCCAGGCGCTTGACGGGCGCTCTCTCCCCGGGTGCGGCGCGTCTTCTGCCCCGCGCGGTCCCAGTCTCAGTCCCCGCCGGCTCCAGTCGGGCGTGCGCGCCCTCTGCCCTCTGCGTCCCCAGCCCCAGTTCCCGCCCGCGCCGGTCAGGCGCCCGCGCCCTCCGTTTCGCCGCGACCCTCCCGGCGGACTTCGGTCGCCCAGAATCTCGGTCCCTTTGTTCTGCGAACGGCCGGCAGTGTGTTCGGGCCGGTTAGTTTTCTCTCTCTCTTTGCTCTCCCACAGTTCAAGCTGGCAACTCACAAAAGCTCCCTCCGATTGTCCTCAGGGCGCTCAGGCCCGGACCCTGCCCCAAGTAATGCCGCCCGCCCCTCTCCGTTCCGCCCCCACTTGCTGGTGGTGGATGCGGGCGTCTGGGGTACTTTTCTGCTGGGAGTTGCTTTTAGGCTCGTAATCTGTGGGTTTTATTTATTCTATCCCTCCCAGTCAGATTCAAACTCGAGATTCCAACACTTCCCCCAGGCCCGCCAGTGCGAGGGTTTCCCGGTGTCTGGGAACGTCCTCTATTAAGTCCCTTCCCGGGACGGATCTCCGTCCTTAGCTCTTTTGTTTCGCTTTTTATCTTTTATATTTTGTCCTACCTCCTTTCGAAGACAATGGGCTGCTTTTCTGGGCGCCTGATGACCTCAGCTAGCAATCAGAAGTTGTTTTGTGAAGTTTGCTCTGCGTTCAGTTATTCTTTTGATGAATTTCTAGGAGAGAAAGTGGTCTCTCCGTCCTACTCCTCCGCCATCTTGGCTCCTCCTCGAGATAAATCTTTACTAACGTTTTATTGCTGAATAAATGGATCCAGATGATAGTACCAGTTCCTTCTATGGAAGAAATGTGGCATGTGTGATGAAATTAAACCTTGTGTGTGTGTTGAAGTGAAATGAAGGGAAGTTATTCAGTCATGTCTGACTCTTTGCGACCCCATGGACTGTAGCCTACTAGGCTCCTTCATCCATGGGATTTTCCAGGCAAGAATACTGGAGGGGGTTGCCATGTCCTTCTTCTGTGTGTGTGTTCAGTTCAGTTCAGTCACTCAGTCGTGTTGGACACTTTGCAACCCCATGAATCACAGCACTCCAGGCCTCCTTGTCCATCACAAACACCCGAAGTTTACTCAAACTCATGCCCCTGAAGTCAGTGATGCCATCCAGCCATCTCATCCTCTGTGGTCCCCTTCTGCTCCTTCCCCCAATCCCTCCCAGCATCAGGGTCTTTTCCAGTGAGTCAGTTCTTCGCACCAGGTGGCCAAAGTATTGGAGTTTCAGCTTCAGCATCAGTCCTTCCAATGAATACCCGGACTTATCTCCTTCATGATGGACTAATTGGATCTCCTTGCAGTCCAAGGGACTCTCAAGAGTCTTCTCCAACACCACAGTTCAAAAGCATCAATTTTTCGGTGCTCAGCTTTCTTCATAGCCCAACTCTCACATCCATACCTGACGACTGGAAAAACCATAGCCTTGACCAGATGGACCTTTGTTGGGAACGTAATGTCTCTGCTTTTCAATATGCTCTCTAGGTTGGTCATAACTTTCCTTCCAAGGAGTAAGCGTCTTTTAATTTCATGGCTACAGTCACCATCTGCAGTGATTATGAAGCCCCAAAAAATAGTCTGACACTGTTTCCACTGTCTCCCCATCTGTTTCCCATGAAGTGATGGGACCAGATGCCATGATCTTAGTTTTCTGAATGTTGAGCTTTAAGCCAACTTTTTCACTCTCCTCTTTCACTTTCATCAAGAGGCTTTTTAGTTCCTCTTTACTTTCTGCCATAGAGGTGGTGTCATCTGCATATCTGAGGTTATTGATATTTCTCCTGGCAATCTTGATTCCAGCTTGTGCTTCTTCCAGCCCAGCGTTTCTCATGATGTACTCTGCATATAAGTTAAATAAGCAGAGTGACAGTATACAGCCTTGACGTACTCCTTTTCCTATTTGGAACCAGTCTATTGTTCCATGTCCAGTTCTAACTGTTGCTTCCTGACCTGCATACAGGTTTCTCAAGAGGCAGGTAAGTTGGTCTGGTATTCCCATCTCCTTCAGAATTTTCCACAGTTGTGTGTGTGTTAGCTTCTATTTATTTCTTAAAGAGAAAGGCTGAATGAACAAGTACTAGAATAAAGAAGGAAAAGCCAAGGTTGGAATGAGCTTAGAAGTAGAAGAGAATGGTATGTATTATTTTATTGATCTAATTAATATGTCTTGTGAGGTTTTGCATTGCTTAACAATATGGAAATGCCATATATATACAACACTTGCCATATGCCTTTATTTCTGTGTAAATTCCTCATTTTGCTAACCTCTTAAGGACTCACAATGAAAAGTAAAATTTAAAGTGTAAAATTTAAAGTGTATTTGATTTGGAAGTACTTTACTATAAAGTTCATCCAGAATAGCCTAAGGATGCTTATAAAAGATGGGCAAGTTCTGAAGAGTCAGCCAAATTCAGATCTAGAGATTATTCATAAATATAGTATGTCAGAACAGGTTAGAAACCATATTCATATTCGCCTATTCTTTTTTTCTTTGAATAATGTCCACCTCCACTTCAAAAATGCTTACACACTTGGATAAAAATCTAAGCTGGTTTTTCAATAATCTATTTACTTATGATGGACATGTTAAAGTAAATACACTTTAAATTTTACACATTTTAAATACACTTTAAATCATACATTTTAAAATTTTTCATGTTCAAATGTCTAAGCCACATTTTTTTTTTTTCTTCAGAGTAAATTCATTACTAAGTAAAATTCAGTACAAGAGACTTCTGGTCACCTATGAGAATTCTGTATCAGGAGCTATCATGTGTTTACCTATAATTTCTATGATCCTATAGTTAGAACATATAAATGCCTCCTTAAGTTGTCATGGTTGCTTAATATATACAGTTGGACTTAAATTAGAAAATATTTCAAGGTGAGATTCTCTGTTTCTCCCAAGGAAGAATATTAGTAAATAGTAATATATATATATATATATGTGTGTGTGTGTGTGTGTGTGTGTATCTATCTATCTATATCCCCAGACCAACTAAATTCATTTGGCTTAAATGAAATAAAATGCTGGTTTCTATCCAACAAATTTCTGATTTGTTTTCACAACTCAGTACTAGACTTGATATTCTACCTACAGATGCCAAAGATTGAGGGGAAAATGTTTGCTGTATGATCCTTTATTTTTTTTAAAGTCTGTTTTAGAGTTTTTCTTTATTGTCATAAGAAGACCAAAGATAATTTATACTCCTTTTATGAATAATAACATGTCTTATGCAACCAGTACTTTCTATGTATGCAGCATTTTTTTGTTATAAACATATATATTATCAAGTATTCAACATGTCCATCATAAGTAAATAGATTATTGAAAAACCAGTTTAGATTTTTATCCAAGTGTGTAAGCATTTTTGAAGTGGAGGTGGACATTATTCAAAGAAAAAAAGAATAGGCGAATATGAATATGGTTTCTAACCTGTTCTGACATACTATATTTATGAATAATCTCTAGATCTGAATTTGGCTGATTCTTCAGAACTTGCCCATCTTTTGTAAGCATCCTTAGGCTATTCTGGATGATCTTTTTAGCAAAGTACTTCCGAATCAAATGATCTAGTCAAGGAATATAAAAAAATCAACATTGAGGAAGTTATTTTTTTTAACAAGCATGGTATATCATAGTTCTGATCACAATTACCAACTTCTTTTTTTAAAAACTTTGAGCTGAGCAGTTTTGAAAATTTAATTGCCCATGTTGCTGATGAAGTACAAATGTATCTATAGATATTTTCCTGGAAGATTGGAGTTAGAGCAAAAAAAAAACCTTGCATTTACAATGTTTAATAGGTTCAGAAATAATTAATTCTAAATTCATACTAAAAATTAGTCTGTTTCTATCTCTTTGATATATTAGTAATTCAAAGCAAATTGGGCTAGTATTTCCTTTGCAAAACACAGGTGAGGGTTAATGGCTATCTATTATTGTTGTTGTTCAGTTGCTAAGTTGTGTCCAACTGTTTGTGACCTCGTGGACTGCAGCACACCAGGCTTCCCTGTGCTTCACTGTCTCCCAGAGTTTGCTCAAATTCATGTCCATTGAGTCAGTTGTGCTATCTAACCATTTCATCCTCTACTGCCCTCTTCTTTAGCCCTCAATCTTTCCCAGAATCAGGGTCTTTTCCAGTGAGTCAGCTCTCTCATCAGGTAACCAAAGTATTGGAGCTTCAGCTTCAGCATCAGTCCTTCCAATGAGTATTCCAGGTTTATTTCCTTTAAGATTGACTGGTTTGATATCCTTACAGTCCAAAGGACTCTCATGAGTCTTCCCCAGCACCACAATTCTAAAGCAACAATTCTTTGGCACTCAGTCTTCTTTGTGGTCCAACTCTCACATCCACACATGACTACTGGAAAAACCATAGCTTTGACTATATGGACCTTTGTTGACAGAGTGATGTCTCTGCTTTTTAAAATGGTGCCTAGGTTTGTCATAGCTTTTCTTCTAAGAAGCAAGCATCTTTTAATTTCATGGCTGCTATCACCATCTGCAGTGACTTTGGAGCCCGGGAAATTAAAATTTATCACTGCTTCTACTTTTCCCCCTTCTGTTTGCCATGAAAAGATAAGACTGAATGCCATGATCTTAGTTTTTTGAATGTTGAGTTTTAAGCCAGCTTTTTCACTTTCCTCTTTCACTCTCATCAAGAGGATCTTTAACACCTCTTCATTTTCTGCCATTAGAGTGGCATGATCTACATATCTGAGGTTTTTTTTTTTTATATTTCTCCCTGAAATCTTGATTCCAGCCTGTGGTTCTGGTGGCAGGAATACTGGAGTAGTTTGCCATTTCCTCCTCTAATGGACCACAATTTTTTCAGAACTCTTTATGACACATCCATCTTGGGTAGCCCTCCATGGTATGGCTGGTAACTTCATGTGATACATGAAGGGAGATGGTTATATATATGGTAAAAAGCTTGCATCTATGTAAGTAGTGAAGTTAAGTGTGAAACATTAGTCACTCAGTCGCATCTGACTCTTTGTGGCCCCATGAACTTTAGCCTGCCAGTCTCCTCTGTCCATGGAATTCTCCAGGTAAGAATACTGGGTTGCCATTCCCTTCTCCAGGGGATCTTCCCAACCAGGGGTCAAACTTAGGTCTCCTGCATTGCAGGCAGATTTTTTTTTTTACCCCTAAGCCACCAGGGAAGCTCATATAAGTAGATCCACATATAAACATTTTTTTAAATCAAATGACTACTCTGTCCACATTTTATGCCCTCAACATTTTATCATTGCATAAACATGGAAGAGCTTTCTTAATATCTCTTCACTTAAGTGACTTAACCAGTATGGCTCATATAGACTGATGTCTTTCATTTCTGCTCAGGGTTAGTTAACTACACTTGAGCACAGTACTCATTTTTTCTAACAGGTTGTATCAAGAGGGGATTGGTTTTATTATTATGCTTATCAACATGGCATTGTATTTATTTTAAAACTGATTATGCCAGTTGTACTTGTTACTGTAACAAGTTATTGCAGTTAATCAAATCTTACATAACTGGTGGAGTAGCAGTATGAGAAGAAAGTTGTTTTTTTTTTTATATAAAAAAACAAGTTCAATATTTTAGAAAATTTTTACTAATTGCTGTCAAAAAGATGTTCATGAGACAAATGTAAAAGATTAGGAAATACATTTTAAAAATCCAGGGTGATTTTTGCATATTTCTCTGTGAGTCTTTAGGGACTTATTTCAGTTTCAACTAAAACTGGATATTGTAAGCTATAAACCATAACAGTGGTTTATGAATGAAGCTGTCTGTTACTTCAGCCCATAAGTTTGGATTGTTAATTGGTCTAGATATCATTAGATGAGAGGAAGCATCTATATTATGTCAAATTTCTTTTTTTTTTTTAAACAAAGAAATGAGATAGATTGGGGTTCCCTTGTGGCTCAGCTGTTAAAGAATCTGCCTGCAATGTGGGAGACCTGGGTTCAATTCCTGGATTGGGAAGATTCCCTGGAGAAGGGAAAGGCTACCCAATTCAGTATTCTGACCTGTATCATTCATGGAGTTGCAAAGAGTCAGATTTCTTTTTTTTTTTTAATCAAAGAAATGAGATAGTTTAGGAGACTCAGGCTGCTGTTTTTAATTTATGGAAAGGCACTCAAAATAAACTGATGTAAAACAACACTGTAGCCACGCATTGTCTTCCATTCTGTGATTCTTCCTTTCTTCCCTTCTTTCCTTTCCTTCTTTCTCCCTCCCTACCTTCTTTACTCTTCCTTCCTTCTTTCCTTTCTCTCCACCTTCTCCTTCCTCCCCCTGTTTTCCCTCTCCCTCTTTCTCTTTCTATATAATTTCATTTTCCATCCAGTTTCTCACAGTTCTTATTTGGAGCATTTCTATTTTCATCATGTATTTAGATGTTATGTAAACTTAAATTATTATTCAAAATATGAAATTCTCTGTTTTTTTTGTGTGTGTGATATTTTAAGAATAGTCTTTGGCACATACAAATATTCCTCTTAGAAATTAAACATAATAGAGAAGTAAATAGCTAAGAATATTTATATTGATTTATTTGAAAAAAAAAACTTAAAAGATTTCCATTCTAGAATTTACTGAGGTTGAATTATCAAAAATGGTAGAAAATGAGATTCTCTTGAGTGTTAAATAAATGCTATTCCTGCTTCCTTGCTAAAACATTTGTGAGATACAAAACAAGTGCCTCCAAAATAGAAAGATCACATAAAATAGAAAGATCACATAAGTGGGAAATCTCCAGGATCAGAAATGATGGTATGTTCTAATTTTCCCATTTTCACAAAAATTCAGTACATATTTGTCTCACAGGTACAATTTTTTTTTTCTCCCTTTAGAATTAACCATTTATAGTTTTTCAGCATTTGGGCAGAATATTTTTGCAGTCTACTCATTATAGCTTTACCATTTGGGTTTTGGCTTTACTACTTTAACTGCATTGCTTGGTGTTTTATGAATAAAAGAGGAAATAACTAATGAAGCTGATTAAATAGAGCATTCATTTAAAATGAAGTTCTGGCACCAAACTAAGTAAGGTAATGTATGTAAATGCCAAGTTTATTTACTATGTTCATACTGCCAGCATAAATTATCTTTAAGGGAAATATTAAAATAAGATCCTTTATTAGGACTTTTTCAAGACCCTAAATTTTATTCCTTTTATAACATTTCCATGTGAGGACAATCTTTCTACTTCACAGTGTAAATAAATGTACTATGAAGAAGAAGTGATAGATTTTAGGTATGGGTTCAAGAATAATGCCTTGTATATTTGGGTAAAATTTAACCTTTTACTAAACTTGATTTGTCCTCTAAGATTTAAAGATAAAATTTATATAAATAAAATATCCATTTAAAATATTATTTTAAAATAATGTAATTTATTAAAACAATAAAGTAAGTGTAGCACTAAATTTCACATATAACATTAAGAAATATGAGATGGAGAGGATAACATAAATATACAAACAATAGTCAGAAAATACTTCTGTTGAGAAAATACATAGGTCAACTACCTCCATTTAATCAACCACATGAGACAACTGCTTGGATGCAAGTTTGCATTGCCTGTTCAAAGTATGAGCCCAACAGAATTTTAGAAGTGGAAAGGGACTAAATATTTTATCAAGAATTTTACCCAGTATAGTAGTTGCCCATTGTGGAAATAAACTTAAAATTTGCTTAAGTAATACCATCCTCATCTCTCCTTGAAAACCCCTAATGGCTGAAAGAGTTCTACCTAAAAAGATATTCATTTCATGTCTTATTATTGCTAATTTTATACATTTTTTTCTGTATTCCATTTAAAATTTGTTGGATGCATCCTCCACTCACTGATTATAGTTTAGCTCCTACTTATTTTATTAAACAAACATTTGAGTATCTAATTTAAATTTGGCAGCATATTTTTTCTTGCACATGTTTCATGAAAAGAAAAGCAGGTAATCCAGCAGACCTGACGAAACTGCACTCTTAGGAAAGAGGCAGTGTAGACAGCATCAGGTGCGTAGGTTCTGTACTGCCTGTCATACTTTAGGGCAGCATGAGCACCCAGCTGGTTAGATGTCAGATTCTAGAAGGATGACTTTGACAAGTCTTCATTACTTCCCTCTTGTGATGAGCAGCTGGCATATAATAATTATTAGTCCATTCCTGCCAGTTCAGACGGGACAACAGATACCACCCTTCCTTCCCCTGGAGAGAGTAGAGTTGGGCTTAGGTCCCAAGGTTACAGTAGACTTTGCCACAATCTGTGTTCATTAACAGGGCACTGGGAGTACTTGACTGAAAGAGATAGTTATCTTAAATCCTGAGAACATAACTATTTTTCATGTAGGTTTGCAGGCCAGTTTGTTTCTTTTTTTCCTGTGATCAACCTAAATGAAATCAAGTTTGGAGAAAGTGAAGTGAAGTCACTCAGTCGTGTCCGACTCTTTGTGACCCCATGGGCTGTAGCCTACCAGGCTCCTCCATCCATGGGATTTTCCAGGCAAGAATACTGGAGTGGGTTGCCATTTCCTTCTCCAGGGGATCTTCCCAACCTAGGGATTGAACCCAGGTCTCCCGTCCTATAGGCAAATGCTTTGCCATCTGAGCTACCAGGGAAGTCCCAAAAGTCTTCCCTCCAAAGTCTTACTTTAGAGAAAGTAAACCTTCCCTATTAAAATATCTTCAAGTATTTGAGTTTAAGGATCACTTCTTTTATCCCCTTTATCTAGCATGCGTCTATCTTATAGTGTGCACTTAAGTGTTTGTTGAATGCATCCATGAGTAAGCCCTCATCTAGACACTATTTGAGCATACTTTCCCTAATACTGAAGTTTATGGAGACTCTTCCTAAAGTTGATGCCCAGATTCAGAGACTATCCTCCAGATCTGTGTGCTTAACTTTCTTTGATAATGCTGTATGTAAATTAGTATAGGCCCGAAGTAGAGTTTCTCTTTTAGCAAAAGAATAACATTGTTGGCTTATATCTAGTTTGTGGTCATATAAAATGCTGGACCTTTACATGAACTCCTGTCATTCCAGAAGACCAACCCGTATATTACATTCAGAAGAAAAATAGTCTCATCTTGAGCAGTTACAATTTTGTAAGTACAAAATTGTCTTTTGAACTTTAAATCAGGGCCACATGTTTTCTATGTTAAACATCAACTTGCTGCTTTTGGTTCATTTCATTCTATCAGTTTGCATCCTAAATGTATCACCCTACATATCATCAACTCTATATTGTATTCTGCAGATTTGACAAATGTGTTTTGTACATTATTTTAAAAATTCTGCCATTTAGAACTGAGCAGCTATCTGGCATACTATAATCAACTAGGTTTGGCATGGGTGCACTCATTGCAATTAATTTGATATATTTTTGGTAAGCAATTATGAATTAGGGCAATCCATATGAAAATAAGAACAACATGAAAAATGTGGGAGTGATTTTATTCCTTGATTTTGCAGTCTGCACCCTATCAAATGTAGTATGCAGTGAAGGACAAAGAACAGTTTTACAGCTTAGGTTCCCACTTCCCATACACCATTCTGCATATATTATGTGTCAACTTTTCCAAGTTTCAGTTTTCCTTATCTGCTAAAAGGATGCAGGTATGAGAATTAAATATGATGATGTATTTGCTGTGCCAAGGAGAGCTTGGGACTTGTAATAGGAATGAACTAAATGTTGAATTCTTTCTCTGAATAGAAGTAATGTGAAGACACTGAATTGTGAACATCTTAAACTCCTTTGCTATTCATTGGTCACTTCATCTTTTTATTTTATTTGGTCTCAGTACATCTGAAGTTTATGGTTCTTTGGATTTTCTGTTTTAGATTTTTAAATACTGGGATATTCATGTATCTATAGTCCTTGGGGCTTGTGTTTGGAACCTCTGAAAAGCAGATGGGGAAATGAGATAAAATGTGCAGGCATATTATTGGAGAACTGGGAGAAAATGGAAAGGGAGTGAAGAATGTCTGGGATAGTTCTAAGACCATGTGTGCATGCTCAGTCATGTCTGACCATTTGTGAGCCCATTTACTGTACCCTGCAAGGCTCCTCTGTCCATGGGATTCTCCAGGCAAGAATACTGGTGTGAATTGCTATTTCATACCCCAGGGGACCTTTCCAACCCAGGAACCAACCCACATCTCTTGAGTCTCCTGCATTGGCAGACAAATTCTTTACCTGTGCACCACCTAGGAAGCCAAGCTCTAAGACCATAATTTGAGTCTAACTCTAAGTATATAGAAAAAGGAGTAAAGGTTACTAGGAAGCCTACCAAACAGCAGTGTAGTTTAAAGAGAGTTCATTAGGACACTTGGGAGTCCTCAAGCCAGAGGCTGGAGGGAAGTCTGTGTCTCTCAAGAACAATGCTGCCTTTGATTGCTTCCCAGGTCCAGCCATTGACTGGGGACATCTACTGGGAAGTGTGGCCTCAAAGTAAAGGCTGAGGTGGAGTTCAGAGCACCACAGCTGCAGTCCTAATCAGTTAAGCTTCCTGAAGTTGGAAGTCTATGGATCAGGGACTCTTTGAAAAGCTTGAATCTTTTTCAAAGATAGTGGAAATAACATGTATGTCATTATCAAGTATGCTATACTAGTGAGTGAAAGTTGCTCAGTTGTCTCCAATTCTTTGCAGTCTCATGGATTATACAGTCCATGGAATTCTCCAGGCAAGAATACTGAAATGGGTAGCCTTTCTCTTCTCCAGGGGATCTTCCCAACCCAGGGATCGAACCCAGGTCTCCTGCATTGCAGCCAGTTTCTTTACCAGCTGAGTCACCAGGGAAGCCCAAGAATACTGGAGTGGGTAGCTTATCCCTTCTCCAGTGGATCTCCCCAACCCAGGAATTGAACCGGGGTCTCCTGCTTTACATGTGGATTTTTTACCAACTGAGCTATCAGGGAATCCTGATTCTATACTCTACTAAGGATTCTTTAAAGGACTTTAGAGACAAATTATTTTATTTTTTTTTAAGGACTCATTATAAATGAACATCTTTAAATGCAAAGATAATAATCCATACTAGTGTTAATGCTGCTAAGTAATATAAATATGCATAAACATTAAAGAATTAAGGGGAGAAGATAGAAAGGAAGGAGAGGAAAAAGACTCTGACTCTGCTCTTTTTACTGTTTCGCTTCTTTTTACTATATCAGTTTACTGAATATTTACCAGATGAAAGATTATAGGATGGTCTAAAACACAGTAGGCAAAATGAGCTGGCAATGGATGACCCCACCATATGGTCACACATAGCAAATTTGCTTAGTGCCATATGTGGTACCCATGTTCTAAAAGAGAAGACTTTGTTGCTGTTTACTCTTAGGTGAAGTAGAATCTCAAGTGTAGGTCAGCAAAAAATGACAAGCAGTGTTCTGGGCTAAATGTAGGGCATGATATGAAGAACAGAACTCTTTAATTACCAAAAGACGTCATTGTTAAAGCAAAAAGATGGCTTTGAGAATTCAAATAGACTTCTCCAAACAGATCAGATGAATGGAAGAACTGTACAGCTGATGTGGGCATATGGAAGAAATAGTTCTCTCCCAGTTAGACACACAGGAGAACTATTTATGTGCCTCTTTTAGAGAAGGCAAGGTTAGTTTGCAGACCAGAGCCAATTTGGGAACGTGGAAGCCTTCATAAAAACCTACTTTCAAATGCTGAATAATTTTAATCTAAATGTGCTGCTAAGGAAAGAAATTTTCACTGTTGCCAATGTTGTTCTTATTGTTTAGGTATGCAAAAAGCAAAATAATAACAAAAAAAGTAATTTGCACTTTAGAAATGCACCAAATATATGAGCCATCTTTTAAAAATATTTTTAAATAGAGAATAATAATATAGATACCTAAGAGTTAGGGTATGTTGTTTTCCTATACAAAAAACAGTATCTGTAGTTCTATAGTTTAAAAATTTTAATGTCTTCAAGTAGAGAGTTTTTTTTCTTTTTTAATTGCTGAGAATGAGAAAAAGTAAATTATGCTTATTATAATTAAAAGGAATAAGTTTAATACAAAGATGATATTATTATGCAAAATGTATCATTGAAAGGCATAAAATAAAGACGGAGAAAGTTCAAACCACAAATTGTTCTTGATAAAATTGTTTTAGATTGTTGCTATAGGTTTTGCACCCCTTTGGCTCCCTATTTACATTCCCACCTCTCCCTACACTCCATTTCCAGGTCCCGCTGAAAATTGTTTCTGTTTTTAGAGGTGCGTGCTGTGAGGTTCTTCAGAACAGGAGATAAATCCTATCATAGTATTAATCCCTACTGCATTGGCGAAATTATAGTCACTGACTCTTAATTTAAAAACTAAGTAACAAAAATATTTTAGTTACTCTAGCCAGAAAAGTATTTCAGTGAAACTGTTAACAGCAGTGTTTATTGTTTAAAAAAGGAAAGTAAAAACACTACAGCACAACAGCCTACCTAAAGTAATAGTTACTGCTCAATTACAAAGTCAAAAGATATGAGTTTTGATATAAATTGGAAGTGTAATATGGTTTTTCCAGTATCATGTATGGATGTGAGGGTTGGACTATAAAAAGCTGAGCGCCAAAGAATTGATGCTTTTGAACTGTGGTGTTGGAGAAGACTCTTGAGGGTATCTTGAACTACAAGGAGATCCAGCCAGTCCATCCTAAAGGAGATCAATCCTGGGTGTTTATTGGAAGGACTGATGTTGAATCTGAAACTCCAGTAGTTTGGCCACCTGATGTGAAGAGCTAACTCATTGGAAAATACCCCGATGTTGGGAAAGATTGAGGGCAGTAGGAGAAGGGGGCAACAGAGGATGAGATAGTTGGATGGCATCACCACCTCAATGGACATGAGTTTGGGTAAACTCTGGGAGTTTGTGATGGACAGGGAGGCCTGGCATGCTGCAGTTCATGGGGTCTGAAAGAATTGGACAATACTGAGTGACTGAACTGAACTTAATTGAAAGGGCTTAAGTTATTTTTATGTTTTCCAATGAGAATTTTAGCTTCAATTGAAACATTTCACTGCAGTTTTAGGCTGTGAATTCTATGTTTACTTATCACTAGGAAATAAAGAGTAATGAGACCTCATATTATATACTAAAAGATTATTCTTCTAATTCAAAAAGAAGGGAAGATCTGTCAATAAA
This sequence comes from Muntiacus reevesi, assembly GCF_963930625.1. Classification (NCBI taxonomy): domain Eukaryota; kingdom Metazoa; phylum Chordata; class Mammalia; order Artiodactyla; family Cervidae; genus Muntiacus; species Muntiacus reevesi. The sequence continues at coordinate 33,335,220 of NC_089254.1, read as the reverse complement.
CCCAGCTTTTAGTAATATCAGGTATTAAGAAGAAGCAATATTTATCATTGACTCGGTTTTTAACACTTTCAATTATTAATTTAATCGTTTATTGTTAGAGAAATTAGCAACTTGCCTAAGGCCATGTGACTAATCTATGGAAAAACAAAGGACCCACAAAATCTTAATTTTTACTTTGTAACCCAGAATAACAGGCCACCCAAGCTCTGATAATTTATAAACCTTAAGAGAAGCAATTAAAGTATCAGAAGCCAAAAGAAAATAATAAATAAAATCAGTATGGGTTCATGAAGGAGGCAGTTTTCTGTTTCCAAATGCCATGATTTATTTATATTTCCTTTTAGTTGACTTTGTGGCGCCTTTACATTTAAAATCTGAACACTGAAAGTAGCCATGGAAGTCACTTTTTTCCCAAACTCCATAAACTGGCACTTAACCATTCCTGCTCAATGGATGTCTGCTGTTTGAATACCTGCCAGAAAGTTCAGTTCAGTTCAGTTGCTCAGTCCTGTCCGACTCTTTGCGACCCCATGAATCGCAGCACGCCAGGCCTCCCTGTCCATCACCAACTCCCAGAGTTCACCCAAACTCATGTCCATCGAGTTGGTGATGCCATCCAGCCATCTTATCCTCTGTTGTCCCCTTCTCCTCCTGCCCCCAATCCCTCCCAGCATCAGGGTCCTTTCCAATGAGTCAACTCTTCACATGAGGTGGCCAAAGTATTGGATTTCAGCTTCAGCATCAGTCCTTCCAATGAACACCCAGGATGGACTGGTCGGATCTCCTTGCAGTCCAAGAGACTCTCAAGAGTCTTCTCCAACACCACAGTTCAAAAGCATCAATTCTTCGGCACTCAGCTTTCTTTATAGTCCAAATCTCACATCCATACATGACCACTGGAAAAACCATAGCCTTAACTAGATGAGCCTTTGTTGGCAAAGTAATGTCTCTGCTTTTTAATATGCTATCTAGGTTGGTCATAACTTTCCTTCCAAGGAGTAAGCATCTTTTAATTTCATGGCTGCAATCACCATCTGCAGTGATTTTGGAGCCCAGAAAAATAAAGTCTGACACTGTTTCCACTGTTTCCCCATCTATTTGCCATGAAGTGATGGAACCAGATGCCATGATCTTAGTTTTCTGAATGTTGAGCTTTAAGCCAACTTTTTCACTCTCCTCTTTCACTTTCATCAAGAGGCTCTTTAGTTCTTCTTCACTTTCTGCCATAAGGGTGGTGTCATCTGCATATTTCAGTTTATTGATATTTCTCCTGGCAATCTTGATTCCAGCTTGTGCTTCTTCCAGCCCAGCGTTTCTCATGATATACTCTGCATGTATGTTAAATAAGCAGGGTGACAATATACAGCCTTGACATACTTCTTTTCCTATTTGGAACCAGTCTGCTGTTCCATGTCCAGTTCTAGCTGTTGTTTCCTGATCTGCATATAGGTTTCTCAAGAGGTGGGTCAAATGGTCTGGTAATCCCATCTCTTTCAGATTTTTCCACAGTTTATTGTGATCCACACAGTCAAAGTTTTTGGCATAGTCAATAAAGCAGAAATAGATGTCTTTCTGGAACTCTCTTGCTTTTTTGATGATCCAGAGGATGTTGGCAATTTGATCTCTGGTTCCTCTGCCTTTTCTAAAGTTAGCTTGAACATCTGGAAGTTCATGGTTCACGTATTGCTGAAGCCTGCCTTGGAGAATTTTCAGCATTACTTTACTAGCATGTGAGATGAGTGCAATTGTGAGGAAGTTTGAGCATTCTTTGGGATTGTCTTTCTTTGGGATTGGAATGAAAACTGACCTTTTCCAGTCCTGTGGCCACTGCTGAGTTTTCCAAATTTGTTGGCATATTGAGTGCAGCACTGTAACAGCATCATCCTTTAAGATTTGAAATAGCTCAACTGGAATTTCATCACTTCCACTATCTTTGTTCATAGTGATGCTTCCTAAGGCCCACTTGACTTCACATTCCAGGATGTCTGGCTCTAGGTGAGTGATCACACCATCGTGATTATCTGGGTCATGAAGATATTTTTGTACAGCCCTTCTGTGTATTCTTGCCACCTCTTCTTACTATCTTCTGCTTCTGTTAGGTCCATACAATTTTTGTCCTTTATCGAACCCATCTTTGCATGAAATATTCCCTTGGTATCTCTAATTTTCTTGAAGAGATCTCTAGTCTTTCCCATTCTGTTGTTTTCCTCTATTTCTTTGCATTGATCACTGAGGAAGGCTTTCTTATCTCTCCTTGCTATTCTTGAATTCTGCATTCAAATGGGAATATCTTTCCTTTTCTCCTTTGCTTTTCACTTCTCTTCTTTTCACAGCTATTTGTAAGGCCTCCTCAGACAGCTCTTTTGCCTTTTTGAATTTCTCTTCCATGGGGATGGTCTTGATCACTGTCTCCTGTACAATGTCACGAACCTCCGTCCATAGTTTATCAGGCACTCTGTCTATCAGATCTAGTCCCTTAAATCTATTTCTCACTTCCACTGTATAGTCATAAAGGATTTGATTTAGGTTATACCTGAATTGTCTAGTGGTTTTCCCTAGTTTCTTCAATTTAAGTCTGAATTTGGTAATAAGGAGTTCATGATCTGAGCCACAGTCAGCTTTCAGTCTTGTTTTTGCTAACTGTATAGAGCTTCTCTATCTTTGGCTGCAAAGAATATAATCAATCTGATTTTGGTTTTGGACATCTGGTGATGTTCATGTGTAGAGTCTTCTCTTGTGTTGTTGGAAGAGGGTGTTTGCTATGACCAGTGTGTTTTCTTGACAAAACTCTGTTAACCTTTGCCCTGCTTCCTTCCGTACTCCAAGGTCAAATTTGCCTGTTACTTCAGGTGTTTCTTGACTTCCTACTTTTGCTTTCCAGAAAAGGAGATGCCTAACATCTCAGTTGGATATTCATACTTGTCTTGTAAACAGGGAATTCTTATCTACAACCTACATTCTTCTTAAGTCTTTAGAATTAGAAAATTGGCCATGACCCAATTCTTTTCACAAAGGCATTGATATTTCCAAAGTGAATGTTCATCTTTGATCTTCCATACTTTAAGAAACTTGCAGTGTTTCTTCGGTTCTAGCTTTCCCACTTGTCTGTTCAGTTTCTATTTGAATTTTTATTATAGATATTGGTGACTTTCATCGTATACTTCTTTTTCTAGTCTTTCCTTAGTGTTATAACTTGAAAGTAAAATATCAGTATAGGATTAAGTTACAAATCTGGGCACTGGTGGGGATTGCCATTCCTACCTGCCAGGCACCAGTTATCTGTAATGTCACTGTTTTAGAAAAAAGACACCCAGAATTAACCTGTTCTCAGATTGATGGCTATGAGATAAAAATTGACAAGAAGACAAATAAACAGGTCTGTGTTTTCTACTTTAAGAAAATCAACATCTTGTCTTGTGGCTTTAAACCTGTAGAAATACCAAGAGTGTTTTATTTATTTATTTATTTCTTATCTGACAACCTAAAACATTAGCTCTTAGACAAATTTGCCTCAGGACAGAAAAAGGCTGGCCCATTTTCTTATAAATTCTCTCAGTGGAGGAAGCCAGAAAATGTGTTAGTTTAGTTCAGGTTGTTGGATTTGCTACAGGGAAAATCAAACCACACTACAAAGATATATCAGATAATTATGTTGTCTTTAACCACAAACTAATAACTAAGGACTTATGAAGGAGTTAAGATATTTGAAGAGAAAAACAAATTCTAAATCTATTCCTGTTCTTTAAAAACACCAACTAAATAAATAATTACCTTTTCCATTCTGGAATCTGCAAGGCCAAGTAGAATATGCAGTAGACCAGGAAAGGGGAATTCCAGAAAGGGGTTATAATTACAATACTGTTATAAATTTACTCAGACAAATCACTTACATTTGATTTGCCTCAGTTTATTTGGATATAGATTGTGATAGCTGGTCTCTTTACTTAATATTTAAACATAATGTTTTTCTATAAATAGTGGAAAATTGTTTTTTAAAAATATAGAGAAATATTTCAACTGGTAATATGCTTTTTTTCTGAAAATAATGTTTTGTCAAAAGAACATTACTTGGGCAAAATAAAAGTAGCTTAACATGGTGAAATATTTTCTCATTGGGGAATGAACCATTTGGTTTCACATATATGTTTGATGTTTATCAGAGCTCGTATTTATGTATCTAGTTATATGTTATGGGAATATATTTGTTATTCTTTATTAACTGAGGATAGTACTCATTAAAGTTATGTAAATAAATATATGTTGTATGTATCTATCTTCCAGTTCTTTGAAAAATAATTTCTTAGGCTTAGGGGAAATATTCTTAAAAATATTTGGTGTGTGTGTGATTTCAGAAAAAAACAATTCTATAGATAGGATAATATATAACACTAATCTAATACACAATGATAATTTTTGCCATTTAACTATAAATGATTAATCCTTACATGTGACCCATATTTGGCAATATAAAATACTCTTTATTATGATCCCTGTTGTCAGAAAACTTACATTTTTGAATAGCTTTTTTTTCTACATTAGATTAATAATTCCACATATTTTGAGAATAAATATTTTTTACCTTATTACTTTCTTTTATATTTTGTTCTGTAATTAGACTTTTAAAATATCCCAAAATCAAGTCAGAGGTTATGCATACTACTTTGATCATGCTGCTACTTTGGTGCATGCTTTTGTTGGCAAGATTGGGTACCATTCATGCTCATTCTTGGAAGATCTACCTATCTGTTTATCTAATCTATCTATCTCAAATCATCATCTATCAAGGCCTTCTACCTAAAATGAATTCTCTGTCAGACTCTGTGAACTTAAAAATGGACTACTCTAAACTACACAGATAAAATTAATTATGCTATAAATATCATTTTCAGAGTAGTGAACATAGTGGTTTTCTGCATTAAGAAATAAGACATAAAATATTTGTGTAAGATTTAAATAGTCAAGAATTATACTTTAACTTAGAATCTTTACTTAATAGGAATGTATTTACAAAGTATATTCAAAGCTAAGATGTCTCTCCTGGAGGAAAATTTCACATCTTGAAGCAGATAGAAATTTCCAGTGCCTATGCTCTGTACCTCCTTTTGGTTTAGATAGCTGTTCATTGCTGATGTGAAAGAAGAGGGTGAGGAATGGCATCCTTACAAGGAAGAAAAACATCTGGAATCAAGGAGTAGGCTCCACAAGTCATTAAAGCCTTGCTCTAAGTAAAAGGCAAAACTCTACAAGTGTCTTGAAAGCATTAGGGTAAGTCTCATTGTCCTTGGGCTATGTGGGCTATGCTCTTGACTTACTGGTCACTGGCTCATGATCAAGTTTGCTTTTCTGATCTCCTGATGGACTTTCTGCTCTACACTGCTACATAAACCACCAGACTACACCCTCAATAACATTTGGAAATGTTTTCTGAGATGTGGTTTTTGTAGTAACTTTTTCCCCCCAGTTCTGGCGAGCAGTTCAATCGCAGCCAATCTTATCCCTCATTTATTATTATTATTTTTATTTTGGTGCTGGAAGGGATTTCTTGGATTCAGCTCTCCCCTTTGCTTCTGGTTTATTTAGATTTAAATATAGCTGAAATTCATCAAAAAGGAAGAACTAAACAAACCTTAAGTTTCCAACATCATTCTAAAGATTCTCTTATTTTGATCTAACTGTAATACAGATGACTCTAATACAGACTAGTGAGGTGAAGTGAAATCACTCAGTCGTATCCAACTCTTTGTGACCCCATGGACTGTAGGCCACCAGGCTCCTCCATCAGTGGGATTTCCCAGGCAAGAATACTGGAGTGGGTTGCCATTTCCTTCTCCAGGGTATCTTCCCGACCCAGGGATCAAACCCAGGTCTCCCACATTGCAAGCAGATGCTTTAACCTCTGAGCCACCAGGGAAGCAAAATTAGAGATACCAAGGGAACATTTCTTGCAACCATGAGCACAATAAAAGGCAGAAATCACATGGACCTAACAGAAGCAGAAAGATATTAAGAAGAGGTGGCAAGAACACACAGAAGTATACAAAAAAGATCTTAATGACTCAGATAACCATGATGGTGTGATCACTCATCTAAAGCCAGGCATCATAGAGTGTGAAGTCAAGTGGGCCTTAAAAAGCATCATTATGAACAAAGCTAGTGGAGGTGATGCAATTTCAGTTGAGCTATTTCAAATCCTAAAAGATGATGCTGTGAAAGTGCTACACTCAATAGGCCAACAAATTTGGAAACCTCAGCAGTGGTCACAAGACTGGAAAATGTCAGTTTTCATTCCAATCCTAAAGAAAGACAATGCCAAAGAATGTTTAAACTATTGCAGAATTATACCTATCTCACATGCTAATAAAGTAATGCTCAAAATTCTCCAAGCCAGGCTTCACCAGTACCTAAACCCTGAACTTCCAGATGTTCAAGCTGATTTTAGAAAAGGCAAAGGAACCAGTGATCAAATTGCCAACATCAGTTGGATCATAGATAAAACAAGAGAGTTCCAGAAAAACATCTGCTTCTGCTTCATTGATTATGCCAAAGCCTTTGACTGTGTGGAATACAACAAACTGTTGAAAATTCTTCAAGAGATGGGAATACCAGAACACCTGACATGCCTACTGAGAAATCTGTGTTCAGGTCAAGAAGCAAGAGTTAGAACCGGACATGGAACAGTGGACTGGTTCTAAATCGGGAAAGGAGTATGTCAGGCTGTATATTGTCACTCTGTTTATTTAACTTCTATGCAGAGTATATCATGCGAAATGCCAGGCTGGAAGAACCACAAGATGGAATCAAGATTGCCGGGAGAAATATCAATAACCTCTGATATGCAGTGACACCACCCGTATGGCAGAAAGTGAGGAGGAACTAGAGTCTGTTGATGAAAGTGAAAGAGAGCATGAAAAAGCTGGCTTAAAACTCAACATTCAAAAAATGAAGATCATGGCATCCAGCCCCATCACTTCATGGTAAATAGATGGGGACACAATGGAAATAATGAAAGACTTTTTTTTCTTGGGCTTCAAAATCACTGCAGATGAGGACTTCAGCCATGAAATTAAAAGACACTTGCTCCGTGGGAAAAAAATTATGACCATCCTAGACAGCTTAGTAAAAAGCAGAGACATTATTTTGGCAACAAACGTCTGTCTAGTTGAAGCTGTGTTTTTTTCCAGTAGTCATGTATGGATGTGAGAGTTGGACCATAAAGAAGGTTGAGTGCCAAAACATTGATACTTTTGAACTGTGATCTTGGAGAAGACTCCTCAGAATCCTTTGGACTGCAAGATCAAACCAGTCAATCCTAAAGGAAATCAGTCCTGAATATTATTTGGAAGGACTAATGCTGAAGCTGAAGCTCCAATACTTTGGCCACCTGATGCAAAGAACTGACTCGCTGGAAAAGACCCTGATGCTGGGAAAGATTGAAGGCAGGAAGAAAAGGGGATGACAGAGGATGAGATGGTTGGATGGCATCACTTACTCAATGGACATGAGTTTGAGCAAGCTCTGGGAGTTGGTGATGGACAGGGAAGCCTGGCGTGCTACAGTCCATGGGGTCACAAAGAGTTGGACACGATTGAGCAACTGAACTGAACTGATAATACAGATGAAAGTAGGTTATGCATGATATTTTGATTAGATCATTTCCTCATCATTTATTGCCACTGTAATTATTTTTTCTCCTTTAGAAAGTATAAGAGATTTGAATTTTGCTTGCCATTGCTCTTTATGAGGGCATAGTTTTGTTTTTTTATGAAAGATAGTGTTTATTTTTTTTAACATTTATTTTTTTATTTTTTTTTTCATTTTAATATTATTTTATTAGTTGGAGGCCAATCACTTCACAACATTTCAGTGGGTTTTGTCATACATTGACATGGATCAGCCATATAGTTACACGTATTCCCCATCCCGATCCCCGCTCCCACCTCCCTCTCCACCCGACTCCTCTGGGTCCTCCCAGTGCACCAGGCCCGAGCACTTGACTCATGCATCCCACCTGGGCTGGTGGTCTGTTTCACCATAGATAATATACATGCTGTTCTTTCAAAACATCCCACCCTCACGTTCTCCCCCAGAGTTCAAAAGTCTGTTCTGTACTTCTGTGTCTCTTTTTCTGTTTTGCATATAGGGTTATCGCTACCATCTATCTAAATTCTGTATATATGTGTTAGTATACTGTAATGCCCATTATACAGAGTGAAGTAAGCCAGAAAGATAAAGAACATAACATTTATTTTTAATTGGAGGATAATTGCTTTACAATGTTGTGTTGGTTTCTGGTTACATCAACATGAAACAGTCATATGTATACACATGTCTCCTCCTTCTTGAACTCTCTCCCACCTCCCACCCCATCCCACTCCTCCAGGTTGTCACACACCACCAGGCTGAGCTCCCTGTGCTACACAGCAGCTTCCCATTACCATCTAGTTTACATACAATAATGTATATATTTCAATGCTTCTCTCTCAGTTCATCCCACCCTCTACTTCCCTTGCTGTGTCCATAAGTCTGCTCTCTATCTGTACCTGGGTCTCTATTCCTGCCCTGCAAGTACGTTCATCAGTACCATTTTTCTAGATTCCATATATATGCATCAATATGCAGTATTTGTTTTTCTTTTTCTAACTTACTTCACTCCATATAGTAGGCTCTACAGATAGTTTAATGTTAACACAGTAACACTTTACACAACACCATCTTTTGCCAACATTTCTGAAAAAGAAAAAGAAAAATTATAGTATAGAGAAACTCTGTGCCAGAAAAAGTACTGGATCTTTGATAGAGATTAACTTTACCATTCATTTATTAATGTAACAAATATTTATCGAGTAATCATTAGTTGCTCATCATTATACAAGTCATGTGGATTACATCAGTGAAAAAAGAAGAAAAAGAAAACAAAGTTCTGCCCTGATGAAGCCTTTATTCTACCCCGAGTTGAGTTTGGGAAGATTAATATGATATCATATATATAATAAAATTATGTGGCATGTTTTGTGCTAATAAATATATGGAAAAACATAGAGCAGTCTTTGCAGACTAGACTTGTAAGTGACTCAGTGACAATTTTAATTAGTAGTCATAGTGGGCTTCATTGAGTAGGTGACATGTGATCATAGAGAAGAAAGCTATGAAGGTCTGAATGTGGGAGCATTTCCGACATCAACAAGGCCAGAGTGGCTAGAATGGAGTGAGCAGGCAAAGAGTAGAGGATGGGTCTCGGTCTCAAAGGTTCTCAGAAGGGCCTTGTAAGCCATTGCAAGTATTTCAGCTGTAGTTCTAAATAAATGGGGTGATATTGCAGGGATTTGATTAATAGGATAATATAATGGAACATAAGATCTATTACAATTACTCTGACTTCTTTGTTAGGAAACCTCTAGAGGAGAAAGAGGACATTTAAAGTAATGATAACTCAGATAAATGAGGTGGGTGTACATGATTGAACTGTGGTGAAATCTGCATATCTTTTGAAAATAAAGCTATGGATATTTTCTGATAGATTAGATCTTTTATAATGAAAAAGATGAATCAAATATTTAAACTGCAAGATTACCTAAGATTTATCAAAGGATTGACAATAGCTTGAGAAGAAGGACCAAGGCTGAGGTCTGAAATATTTATTATTAAGGGTCAGGGGAAAGAAGAGTATAACATATAAGTAGAGTCAAGTAAGTAAAAGGACAAGAAAAAGTGGGGACCTAGAAACCAAGAGAGGAAAAAAAAATCAAAACAGAAGTAAATATCAACAGTTTTAAAAGCAAGTATTAATCAGAGGTCAATCAGAAACATAGAACCACTGTATGGGTTGTAGAAAAGTTATTACTTACGGACTTGCAAGAGCAGCTAAGGAAGTAAGAAAAGGTGATCTTCAAAAAGGATATAAGTACTCAAGGAAAAGTTGCTAACCAGCCTTCCTAAAAGGTCAATTGGTTGAGAAGACTGTGTAAGGCTGTTGCCTTTGCATTTGGTCATGACTTGGCTTGTTGTTGGTGAGCAGAGCTGCTAGTTTGAAGAAAAGCTGTAAGCAGGGAGGGTTTAGAGGAAAGATAAGTTGAAAGCCACCAGCACTTTGTGTCTATTTCTTAGCATGCAGAAACTCTATAATCTCCACGAAGTAATCAATGATTCTTCATTTTTGTCTTCCAAATCTTGTGAATATTTCCATCTTGGCTAATTCCAACTCAGAACTATAAAGGGAAAGAAATTCTAGAAAATGTAGTTATAGCTTGGCCATGTTGACATAGCATGAAACGACTAGAGTCCACCACTTTCCAACTTGAGAGCCATATATACCAATTTGAGTCATATTTCATTTTCACCTAAAGACAACAGCAAAAATTTGTGTTAGCTTTAGTTGGTATAACTATCCCTCTTGCTGCTAAAAACATACTACTCTCCAAAAGAGGGTACAAAATTTATGCAGCACAGTGTCAACATGTGGGTAAACTTCAGTATTTATTTAGCTGAGGTATATCCCCTCTTTATATTTTATAACTTATTTACTGATGAGATATAAGTTTAACCATTCTATTAACCCCACGTTCAAGGTCAGAGAAACCCCAGCAAGATAGTAGGCACTGGAGCAGTGGCTGTGCAGAGCTGAAGTGGCTATAAGGAGATACCCCATGCCCAAGGGCAAAGGAGAAGCCCCAGCAAGATGGTAGGAGGGGCTAGTTCACATTTAGAATCAAACCCCATTCCCACCAGAGATGCACAGGGGGCTCAAACAAACCTTGTGCAAACCAGCACGCAGGGACCCCACAGAGACTGAGACAGAACTGCGTGTGAGTGTCTCCTGTGGAGGATGGGTCAGCACTGGCCTGCCACAGGGACAGGGGCTCTGGATTCGGCAGACTTGGGTGTGTCATGGGCCCTCTTGGAGGAGGTCGCCATTAATCCCATCGTAGAGCTGCCAGAATTTACACAGGATTGGAAAATAGACTCTTGGAGGGTACAAACAGAATCTTATGTGCACCAGGACCCAGGAGAAAGGAGCAGTGACCGTACAAGAGACTGACCCAGACTTGCCAGGAGTGTCCAGGGGACTCCAGCAGAGGCGTAGGTCGGTGGTGGCCTGCTGCAGGGTTGGGGGCACTGAGTGTAGCAGTACATGCATGGGATCTTTTGAAAGAGGTTGCAATTATCTTCATTATCTCCGCCATAATTTGGCCCCAGGTAAATAGCAGAGAGGGAATACACCCATCAACAGAAAATTGGATTAAAGATTTACTGAGCCCCATCCCTCAGAACAAGACCCAGTTTCACCCCTCAGTCAGTCTTTCCCATCAGGAAGCTTCCATAAGCCCCTTATTCTTCTCCATTAGAGGGCAGACAGACTGAAAACCACAGTCACAGAAAACTAACCAATCTGATCACATGGACCACACCCTATAACTCAGTGAATCTATGAGCCATGCCCTGTAGGGCCACCCAAGACGGATGGGTCATGGTGGAGAGATCTGACAAAACGTGGTCCGCTAGAGAAGGGACTGGCAAACCATTCAGTATTCTTGCCTTGAGAACCCCATGAACAGTATGAAAAGCAAAAATATAGGACATTGAAAGATGAACTCCCTAGGTCAGTAGGCATCCAATATGGTACTGGAAAAGAGTGGGGAAATACCTCTAGAAAGAATGAAGAGACAGAGCCAAAGCAAAAACAATAAACCGTTGTGGATGTGACTGGTGATGGAAGTAAAATCCGATGCTATAAAGAGCAATATTGCATAGGAACCTGGAATGTTAGGTCCATGAATAAAGGCAAATTGGAAGTGGTCAAACAGGAGATGGCAAGAGTGAACATGGACATTTTAGGAATCAGTGAACTAAAGTGGACTGGAATGGGTGAATTTAACTCAGATGACCATTACATCTACTACTGTGGGCAAGAATCCCTTAGAAGAAATGGAGTAGCCATCATAATCAACAGAAGAGTCCAAAATGCAGCTCTTGGATGTAGTCTCAAAAATGACAGAATAATCTCTGTTCCTTTCCAAGCCAAACCATTCAGTATCACGGTAATCCAAGTCTATACCCCGACCAGTAATGCTGAAGAAACTGAAGTTGAATGGTTCTATGAAGACCTACAAGACCTTCTAGAACTAACACCCCAAAAAGATGTCTTTTTCATCATAGGGGGCTAGAATGCAAAAGTAGGAAGTCAAGAAACACCTGGAGTAACAGGCAAATTTGGCCTTGGAGTATGGAATGAAGCAGGGCAAAGGCTAATAGAGTTTTGCCAAGAAAATGCACTGGTCATAGCAAACACCCTCTTCCAACAACACAAAAGAAGACTCTACACCTGGACATCACCAGAAGGTCAAAATCAATCATAGCTATAATTTATATTGTCTTTCTTATCCTACTTATTTCACATTTCCTTTGCCCTCAGGAAGAACCTCATCTGGGTACATATCATTGCCTAATGGTGTGACTCAAACCTTTATTCCTGACTAGTCTGCCCATTGACAGTCTCCCTGTATCAGGTGATTGTAATTTGTTTCCTTAAATTTTACTATAGAAAGTGGATGAATGGAGGGATATCTCAGAGGATCACCTGCATTCCAGCTATACTGGTTCTAAACCCTTCATCTCTATCCAATTTCCACTTAATAGAATGTGTTCTCCAATCTGTATAGTAACCCTATTCATTTCCTGTTGATACATCATAATGAGAAACCCAGAGTGGCCAGATGACAGACTGAATTTCCAGGGTTCTGTAACCACTGCTATACTTCCTGCTGGTAACATTCCATGAGGAATACAAGCTCCCTCCACTAATCCAGCAAAACCCAGTGTTGCAGGCAGGGAAGCACATGCTTTGTGTATGGTTGAGAATTCTCTTTACATTGTGATTTTACTACTCACAGAATTAGATTGTTGATTTGATTTTCAGAAATTTCAACCTCTGTGACTATAGTAGACAAGGTTTTTTGTTTTTTTTTTCTTTTAGGAAGTCTTAGAATTTATTTTTTTCTTACTATATCTTTAAATGAGAATTTAAAGATTTAAGCTTATAATTTTCTTTCTCCAAGTTTCTACCACACTTAAATGCATGTGACCAGGGATTTTTGGTGGTCTGGTAATTAAAATTCCATGCTTCCATTGCAGAGGCACAAGTTTGATTCTTGGTCAGGGAACTAAGATCCCACATGCTATGCAACACAGCCCCCTTGCCCCCATCTCCTCCCAAATAAGTGAGCTACCAAGCCCACTGTGAACTTATTGTTTCTAAAGGTTTAGTGGTAATGTCTTGGTTACTTAAAACCTTGATTCTGTAGACACCTGGTTATAGATGTTTATAAATAATAATGTAAGCAATTGTTTGCCATTATATGATATGTGGCTCAGACAGTAAAGAACCTGCCTGCAATGTGGGAGACCTAGACTCAATTCCTGGGTTGGGGAGACGCCCTGGAGAAAGGCATGGCTACCCACTCCAGTATTCTTGCTTGGAGAATTCCTTGGACAGAACAGCCTGCAGGATAAAGTTCATGAGGTTGCATAGAGTCAGACATGACTGAGTGACTAGCACTTTCAAACAGAATTCGGCATTCCTTCACCCTCAACATATGCTATGAACTATTCCATTGTTCCCTCTCTCACTATCAAAAGTGTCATTTGTACCTTTGAATCTAATCAGATCACATAATTAATCCCACACTTCTATCCTTAAGGTTTTATTGACTCAGACTGGTATGCCATGAAATAATTAATATTTCCAACCATATTTTGATAGAGGATTTCAGATATAGACAATAC